>NC_054057.1:40098638-40743722 GCF_017639655.2 Falco naumanni | reverse complement strand
TAAACTGTGCTCTTATTTTACTGCTGCTCTGACAACCACATGAATATGTGAAAGTCCATAAAACAAATACTGAAAATTATAATTAAGTTTTGTACACCATTAAGTATTTGTACACCATTGGCAGCAACACTGATGATTGCTGTTTGTAGATGAGAATGCAGCACAGAAGTTATTTATGTGAAGGAAGTTGAAATATACATAAAGAATGGCTGATTTTCTTTTGAGATATACTATACAAGCATGCAAAACTTTTCTGATCGATAGATTCCTGCAGTGCTACAGGAATATTTTTTAAACTAAAATAATCTCTGGGATATTCAACACTTTCTGACAAACGGAGGTGAGCAACACAATGGCAGCTCTTTTGACAAAATGCAGAGAAAGGCTGATTGGAATCCTATTAACACAAGGGAGGTGAGAGAAATAAGATCCTCCTTTCTCTCTCTCTCCCTTCTTTCTCATTTTCACATCGAGAACAAGATTATGGACAAGCTGAGAATAAGGGAGAACATATCCCTGTCTCTGCCTGGAACTGTGTCATCTCTTGGGATTTACAGCTGGCATATTGCTTTGAAGACTTGGGGGGAAACATGGTATTGTTCTAGGAGCTTGCGGATCCCTGATGGATGCTGATCCTCCACTGATGGAAAAAATATGCTTAAATCATCCTTAGCCACATTAGTAAAACCATGCTTACTGACTAGGTAGGTAACCTCACTTGCAAATTTCTTTGCATCAGAACAAGATGCAACTTGGTACACAGTGGTCTTGTCTGTTATGTACCACCTCAGTCAGAACTGTTGACACATCCACAGTCCTTAGGTAGTTTCCTCATAAGCTCTTAGGAGCACTTTATATTCACTTCTGTTACAGTAACAAAAATAGATGAAAATACACCCAAGGTCTAAGGTCAATTATTACAAGTAGATTTTTAAGTAGGTTATAATACTGGCTTGGCATATCAAGTTTAAAGTATTATGCTTGAACCTGGTAAATGATATCTCAGGCATGAGGTGGGGGGTGGTAGTGAGCACAACAGAGAGACAGCCAGGCTTGGGAAAAACACAGTAATAATTTATGAAGAGACAGACCTCTTTTCCCCTCCCCCCTCTTGATCTAATCACTTAAAATATTCTGTCTTTGTTCAGAAGCTTGCAATTATCATACATTGGTGACAAAGCTGGCAAGGTAATTAAGTTCTGCATTGTTACAAGTGTAACAGTTAGCCATCTCTTCAATAAATGACATGGCCTGGGGCATCTGCATGAGTTATGATTCCACCACACTCTTCCATAGTCCTTAGACCTTCCTCTTACTGCATATCTTCACCCTCCTACTGTGTATCTTCACAGTTTGTCTTTCCATAGTCATATCAATGCAATTGAATTGGGAGTATGAAAAATGTTGGGCAAATATGAAAAAGTTGAGGCAATCTGATAGGTTTTTAATTGCTTAGGAGCTCATCCAAGCCTGTCTGAGATGGAAAGGCTGGCAGGAAGAGCACAGGATAAGCATCTTGCATTTTAGTTCAGGAACAGCAATTTTTTCTTGAAACAATGGTTGAAAAATATATGAAGAAAAGGGCAGTAAAAAGAAAAAAATAACTAACTTCTTCAAGATTTTACCCCCCCTGTATGTTCAAATATTTCTTTATGTTGTAGGAACTACCCCTTTCAGGCATAAAAAAATACACTGTTTACCTTTCCTCCTTTAAAAAGCCTTTATGTCTTTCTCATATATTACCCTTTTAACGTCTTTTATTTCACCTTTTTATTACTAATTACACCTGGCATGGCAGTGACACAGAACAAAACCAGACCATTGTTCTAAGCACTGTACACACACAGGGCAGACAACATGCTCTTCCCAACAAGCCTATGAACTATTTCTCTCCAAATCCATCCACCTGCATTTGTCAGACACTCATCTGTGATGTGGCTATGTTAGAAGGAAAATATAACAATAGACTGAAGTTCTCACCATTTCTGCTAAAGATAAATACAAGAACATTCCAGCTGTAACAGTAAAAATCCAGTTTTGAATGCACGGGTCAGTTGATACAGAAAGCCCGATATAAAGTCCTAAGAATGCTGTTAGCGCACTTATAAAATTCATCAAAACTGCAATCCTCGTGGGAAGCCCTGTACTTAGCAGCACAGCAAAATCTCCTGCATAGAGAAAAAGACAGAAAAATTATTGTTTAGCTGATAAATATATTTGTAAGACTCTTGGCAACAAACAATGAAGGCAAATAATTCAGATACGCACAAAGATATTGAATGATGAGGACTGTCCTGAGATTTCCGTAGAATTAGTTATAAACTCATCCTATGCGGAAAAAAAAAAAAACAAAACCCAAAAAACAACCCAGCACCAAACCCCCAAAAAAGCACATCAACTTGTATTTGTTTAGCTGTTCCTAAAGATAGTATGCAGGAGCGGCCCCGATGTTCTGTGACATTTCCAACTTGGATACACACAAAAGTGAAGTCACATGCTTTCCCAGAGCTTCTAAATCTTTCTTGGCTGGGAAGTTGCCAGTGAGTATATTTGCAGCATGGTCTTTGAGTGTTTTACAGGTGCTGCAAGTCAGAAAAACCTATGCCAGTCTGATTCCAGTTTGAGTTTAATTCCACTGATTTCAGACCTAATTAACTTTGGTAAATTGTTTCAGAATCCCATCACAGACATTTATTCTAAAATAAACAATTTCATAACAAGTCCACAGTAAAATATTTTTTAAATTCTTCTCTGTGAGTTTAGAAACACCACTTTGTCACTGGGGCACTACTGCCCCAGAATTAAGAAGGTCTGTCTTTGGAGTTAAGTGTTCAGTATTTTGGTAATGTCTTTGCTATGCAAACAAGGGTTACAAGTTTTACAGCAATTCCCCATCCCACCCTTGCGTTTGGGGAAGTTTTCTACATAGACAGCACATGAAGTCTTTAGTTATTTAAGAATGGAAATGAGAATCTGCACTTCTCATCCCAGATTTGCCAGCTTATATATGTTGATCAACACAATGTCAGGAACAACTTCAGCCATACTGGAAGATTTACTACAAGGAGATAACTGAGAGCAGTGTTTTGTGGAATGATCTTTCTGTCCTGTTTGCTAGTAAAAGGGATCATATATCTTCTTTTATTATCTTGTTATTCTTGGTTAGCAGCAGGAATGAGGGTAGCATGAAGAATACATTGTTAAATGGCTCTGCTGCATATTAAAAAGACAGCCCATTGTGTCGGGTGTGCCTGTTGTGTACACATGGCTCTTGCTCACAGCGTACTATTTTTTTCTGTCTGTACACATTAAAATAACAGGTCATTCTTGACCCGATGGCATTTACATTTGGAGAAGGTGAGATGCAACAGCACCCAATAATGAGAACAGCATCCAATAATGAGGGAAAAGAGAAAACAGTGTCTTTGTATATCCATCTCACACATTAATATTCTAGTTCATGATGCTATTAAGCAAGAAGAATTCCCACTGATGTCATACAGGTAAGAATTCTTTGGGAAACCTGTAACTACAAAGACAATCAGGAAAAATACACACATATATATTTCTTACCCATTTCATGAGGAATTTCATGGCATAAAATAGCAATAGTCGTTGTCACACCTGTTTCTGTTGAGGACGAGAATGCTGCTCCTATTACCAAACCATCAGCAAAATTGTGAAGACTGTCACCCACCAGAACCATTATTGCTAACAAGCTAATTTTCTTACCTAAGAAAAGGCAAACAAACAAACAACAAAAAAGTCCAGAAGTTTTAACACAGAGATTGTAATTTTTGCTATGTTACAAATTATTGGGTTTTTTGGTGACTTCTCATATAATTTTATGAAACATATTTGAAACAAAAAAGTAATTGTAGAATAATTCAGAAATGCAAATACCAGGAATTAGCTTCCTTATTTTTACTAGGTCAACTATTACACAAAAATTTAAAATTAGGTTTCAGTCCAGTCTCCCAATATATCCTAAGGGTTTCCATTAATCTTTCTTTGGTTGCTGAAATTCACACAACTTTTCCTAGACGTTATTTTATTATTTTTTTTAAGACAGGAATTTTTCCATCATTGCTCACAGAATTGCACAGCGACAATGAAGATGAATATTTGATCTTATGCAGTTGATCCTTTTAATACTGTAAAGCACACTACTACAGAGTAATATTTTCAGGGTCTGTTTTTCATGAGATTTTATTACAGTGAAAGACAGAGACAAAAGGCAACAAGCCTCAGAATATCGCTGTTAGTACAGCGTTACAGCATGCTCATTTCCAACTTTTGTTCCTATCAATTGATGGCTGTTATGCTCATGCTACTCCTATCTGCAGCATCGCTCATGGATGCAGACAGCTGTTTTTCTTTCCCATACTGTTCTGTGGCCTTGCTTTTGTGTGGAACAGTACATTGGATGTTCATGATCAGGCATCTGAGTGGAAAGGTGCTGGTGATTCAAGTACTGAAATCAAGCTAAGTAATTAGGGACAGTGTCTCTGTCCAGCCTGTAACCCAGGCAGCTGGGTAGCATGCTGAATACAGTCATGGGGAGAGATTTTATCTCTTCAAGTAGCAATGAGGCTCCATATATCGGCTCAATGTCTAGGCTTAGCAACACATCATTGACTCCCCTATCCTGTACTTTGTTCTATCCATTTTATCCACAATCTTACAAGCAGGACCTCCTAATGCCTCTCAGGAAGCTCATCCAGCTTCCCATACACAGTATGGACAGAACATTGTGCAAAAGGGTTGCTTCTATACCTGAAGAACCAGGGTCATGATTTGGGCCCTAAGCATGTATTTTCCTGGCTTCTGACGGCTCCACAAAGACATAGTATGACAGTCAGAGGAGCTAACATGGAGCTGCACAGAACTATCTGCATATAGTTATGACAGGGTTTCACTTCAGTAATGTTTTTCCAGAGATGACCATTTTACAGTGATAGGGGAAATGTTTTTCTTGCAGAAACTGGCTAGAACTGAAGTCTTCAGACTACTATAAAAAAAAAAAAAAAAAAACAAAAAACACACAGCACATAAAAGTCTAACAACTGTATTCGGAAAAATCCTCCCTAGTTGCCTGGGAGCTCTGCGGGTTCAGAAAAACTGGCAGGCTTGTTAGGTTTTCCTGCCAGCTTACAGAGCCAGACATGGATGTCCTCAGTTTGCACAGCTCTTTCTAAACACTATGGGCAGTTTATAATCGATAGTGCAGAGTGTGAATTACACAGAAATAATAGATTGCTGCATTACGTTGAGTTTTTGATTTGTAACAAGCACTGGCAAGGATGAAATCATGGCTTGTGCCGAGATAATATTAGTCTGTTTTACTCAAATATCGGATTGTTGAAGAAGACATACCAAGGTTACTGGAACTCATATTATGTCTATAATAAACATAGGGATCAGGTTAACATTATGGAGCAATTGCAAATGTAAGCTTTGTGAACTTACTTGACTGAAAGTTAAGAGGATGCATATATAAACAAATCTGAATGTTTATCTTAATGTTTCTCTTATCTTTCAGCCTATTTTAAAGCAACCTCATTACTAACAATTACCTTACTGCATTATATTGCTGCAACAGTAACTATTAACTATTAATTTATACCCCTAAGTATTTCTACAAGCTTCTTCTTCTTAAACCACCTTACTTTTTTTTTTTATTGATAATTTTCTCTGCTTAAATAGGGGATCAGAGCTCATAGTAAATTATATTTCATGATTTTTTTCTTCACTGTGGGGGTGGTGAGGCACTGGCACAGCTTGCCCAGAGAAGCTGTGGATGCCCCATCCCTGGAAGTGTTCAAGGCCAGGCTGGATGGGACTTTGAGCAACCTGGTGTAGTGGAAGGTGTCCCTGCCAGAGCAGGGGGGTTGGAACTAGGTGATCTTTAAGGTCTCTTCCAACTCAAACCATTCTATGATTCTATGATTTTAATTAAGCTTTTTAAGCTTTGCATAAGGGTATAAAACAAACACTTGTCCATAAATAGATCTTTTCCCCCAATGTTTTCATTACTCATACAGCAAAAATATTTCTACTTAATATAAGGTCTCACTGAACATACAAAATATAAATGCTACTGTTTGATCTTTTCAGATATTGATAGAACAAGTGTGGATAAATGAGGAGAGGGCCAGTGACATATCTTTTTCTTCCAGTAGCTTCTAGCTTTCTGAGTTACTGGCTATCTAAGGTCACTGACTCTTCTTGCAGTCCTACTTGATATGTGTTTACAGTGAAGTCTGACATATCTGGAGATGTCAGGCCTCTGTCTTAGAGCTGCAGATTCCATTCCATTTTGGGAAAAAACAACACTTGAAAGTTTAGCTCAGTATCAAGATACCCAGGTATGTCTATGCATTTAGCTACTTATACGAACTGTAAAAATACAAACTTCTGAAAACATGTGTTCTCAAACCCCCCCTGAAACAATACAACCTACTTTCCCTACTATGGTTTTACTTAGTGATTTGTAATATAGAAGTAAAACTGAGGTATGAAGAAAAAATGGAACCAAACAAAGAACATCACTGAGAAACTATCCCAAATTTACTTACACACAAAATTTAGTTATTTGGAACAAATAACATTGAGATCACTAGAAATTTGTTTGTGCTTAGAAGGTAGTGATGATTGAACAGAACATCTAGAGATGGACTAGATAGTCATGCTGAAACTGGCACTGGATTGTGTACTGCTGGATAGATGAGACTGGAGAAACGGAAATTCAGATTTCAAATGCCTCAGAAATGGAAGTGAAGACCACAAGAGCAGAGGAGAAAACCTAGAAGAAGCTAATTACATTGTTAAATAAATCAAACTGATGACCTGAGATCTGAGATCACAAAATAAAGGGGAGTTGTTTATAGTAAATAAACTGATGTAAATTAAAATGTTATTTTCTCAGTTGAATGACTGCAACTCTACTAAATTCACCAAGATCACACAAGTTCAGTCAAAGGCAGGGTTTGGTTTATGCTCTATTTTCCTATTTTTTGGATTAAGCAGCAACAAAACAGAGAAGACAGGAACTACTTTGAAGCTCTCTGAAGAAAATGGATTATCCTAAAACTAAGAGCCATCATGAGCCTGTAATTCCATATATGTAATAAATCATTACTGGTTTAAAAAGGCTATTGCTTTACAGTGTAAGAGAAGAAGGAAGCAGAATTCTATTAGTATAGTGAGCCAACAAAACAATTGTTCCACTACCTTCAGAAATAAAAGCCCAAGCAAAGTTTACAGTTACAAAAAACTGTTTTGTATTAAATTTTGAATATTTCGCTTTAAGCAAAGGCTTTAGAAAAATAGTTTGCAATAGTGAGTAAACAAAAACTAAAGCATAGACAGCAGAAGATTAATGAACTTCACAATTACAGGGTTGGCAGCTGAAAACGTCTTTAAGCAGAGGTTAAATTATATAGCCAAGCACCATCAGATACAGTGATGTAGCACATGGCAAACACAGAGCTAAACCAGCTTCATACTTTCATTCCCATCTTAGGTCTGAAGGCTTTTCCTATTATTTGTCTAGTCTTTTTATTGATACTAACTTCTTTTGCTGATCACCTTACTCTCCGGAGGAACTTCAGCGGGCTCAGAATCTTCTGGACTTCTCTAGTTAAAAGCAAAGATAATGGATCAGTGTTAAGGGCTTCTTCCTCTGCTATAAATACAGGAAAATACCAAATAAGTTTAAGCTTTTTCAATTAGTCACTATTATTTGCATATATATCGTTAGAATCATTTATTGAGGACTGGAAGTGTGATTCTTACTTTAGAAACACATAAAATAGAGATCTCCCTCGTCCAGAAAAGGTTACAATCTAATTTAGATAGCAAGACACACATTCATAAGCAATGTTGTAAGCCAAGAAAATCATGTTTCTGCTTGAATACAAAAAAATCTGAGCCAAATGCAGAACTAAATAAGACATTGTAATTCAAATTGTATCTTTTGATTTTGTTGTGACTGGATGATTGCATTTTGCTGCTGGATGGGATGTCTATAGGTTTTCCAGGGAAAAAATGGATAGACACCATTTGCAGTTCATGTTCTTCACAGTTATTCTGCAAAAACAGGAGACTAAAAAAGATTATCATAGGTAGGTTTCACACCCTTTGATGGCATAGGGGCTTATTTCTTCAGGGTGGTACAGTCTCCAGTGCCTTGCCTCTTGGCCTTTAGTTAGGGCTTGGTGTTGCCATCAGGCATCACTGGCTGGGCGTAGCAACACATGATGAGACTCCACTGCAATGAGTGAAATTCACCCTTATTTCAAGTGAAGAAAAAGATAGTATCTTTGTCCTTATCCTAGAGAGTTAATTTGATGCATCAGCCCTAATGGTTAATTAACAGAAACTGCAGCTGTGGGGAGAGAAGGGTGAACACGAGGAATGTTTCTCTTGCCCTATCTCCCTAGGGCTTTTCTTTCTGACTAGAGAAACTATTAGAAATTTGTGCAAGGGTGAGATAAGCCAAAAAAATTGTTTGCCTGAAATTAGAAAAAAACCCGAGATTATAACCACTATATTTTTTCTTCTTTTTTTTTTCCTCCGAAAAAAGATATATCAAAATTATTATGGCATCCAGTAGACAGTCAAGAGCAGCAAGAAAGAGTGCTTTCTTAAGGACAGAAGCCACCGCACCAAAAACTGTAGCAGAGATGTGTACTGGCTGCAAAACAGGATATGATTCTTGGCTCATATGAGCTTGGTTGTGATGTGGGCTATGTGCTGTAGAAGCATGAGGGGGGAAGGGAAAGGATTTGGGTTTTAAATTCTACATTTTAAAGGAAAAATAAAAATCTTTAATTCCCATGATTGCAGCCAGTCATATGAATTCCAGTAATTGTTCCACTTCTTTTACAATATTTATTCACATGCCACCACTTTGAACTCTGAATCAAAACTGTAAGGCTAATCACTGACCTGCAGGATTTACAAGCTTTTCTTAGTCAACCACTGTTTGTCTTACTATTACTCACATGATTCCGAAAAACTGGCCACTTTTGTAGAAGCTAGCTAAACCAGAATAGCTCATGTGATCTACACAGAACTTTAGGATGATCTTGCCGCTGAGAGGAATGACAAGATCATTTATTGCCATAAACAGGAAGCTATGACGTGGCTTACAAATTGGTAAACATTCACTTGCCTGTCTGCTCTGCATTCAATTGAGAGTTTCCCAACTGTGTCTGGGAGATTAGCAGTGGCTCTTACCCATCACAATTGCTTTAGTAAAATGGAGTTCACATTATGGAAGATCTCTGGAGATTCTTTTTTAAATAACAAGGAATCTATGTATCTAGATACTACGTATAAACAGAAATATTTGTTGGAAAAAAAGAGAAAATAGGTTAAAAGGTATAAGTCAATTTAGTTTTCAAAGTTTATATCTGTCTGGATACTCTCCACAGACCAACAGAAAATTCTGTATCTTAGAGGTGAGCACCATTCCCAGGTATCTAGCTTGTTCATGTTACTCTTCAAATCTGTGCAAAAATGTCCAAGACTTCATCCATTCACTAATTATGTACTTAAATCTCACTGCAGAAAATCCTGAAGTTTTTCCCATGGGAGAGTCTGCCCTTACGTATGGTAATTTTTTTAGAAGAAGAGAGAAGGGAAATCTTCAAGAATTTTATCAACAAAAGTAGTACAGGAAGTGTATTGTTATATCAATCTGATACACACTTAAGAAAAGTATGTTTGAAATCTCTGTTGAAAAACCTATGTTTGAAATCTCTGTAAAAGCTCTCTATATAAACTTGAAAATCTAGAGATTCCTGACAATCATGTCATGTAATAAAGGACAAATCAATAAAGACTGGAAAATAATATTGATTTATCACAGTAATTTGGTTCATTTTTTTGAGGAACAGAGAAAGAAGGATATGAAATCAGGGAAGTAATGCCATATTGGTAACATACCAACTGTATGGTTGAAGTAGATTTGCCTCTGCCTGAATGTTCATTTAATTCAGATTCCACTGGAAGATCATGGGAATGTCCCCAGTGCCCATTAACTAAGGAAAGGCCCTGCTGAATGAAGATGCTTTGCAATTAGTTCTGAAACCCAATGAACATAGGTGCAGTCTTTCTCAGCCTTTTGTGAAAATCTGGCATTTATAAGAATTATTTTTTTCCAAAGAAAAAATGTTTGAAAAAGATTGTTGGCTAGCATCAACATTGCCTAATGCTTATTTTGTTTAAAAAAACCATGAAAAATGAACGAGATATATCAGTGACAACCACAATGGCTTGATAAAACTTATTTTGTTTTAAAACTGGAGATTAAAACTTGAAACTGAGTTGGATATAAAAATTAACTTTGAGAATTCATCCAGTTCACACAAGTTTAAAATTGTGTGATGATGATAATGCACATCCCTCCAAATAAGTAATAAAAAGGACTGCTTTCTACCAAATGAAATATCACCATCATCAAAATACTCTCATTCTATTAATCTCACATAATATTCTTTGGCGAATTCAAGGAAAGTGGGAATAGGGAGTTATTGCTACATATCTAAACCAGGCCAGTCATTAAACACTCCCTGTAAAACAGAACAAGCAAAGGTTTAGCCTTCTTAGGTGACATTAAGATAGCCTCCCATGCTGAGAAACTTAATGAGCCATGACACTTCGTGGTACATTATATCCTTGTGCATAATCATGTTTTCAGGCACCAGCCACACAGAAATAAAGTAACAGAATTACGATAAGCATGGCTTTGAGCAAGGAGATATTATTAATACAAGATTGGGTTCTACTGACTGCAACACACATATTAGATTCTCAAATGTATTGGGATAGGGGTCAAAAAAGTAGGAAATTTTAAGATATCATTCTTGAAAATATCTTGTGCTTACATCTACACCTTCCTGCTCTTCAAACAGAGCCTACAGTAGATAACTGTCACTGCTATTTAACATGGATATACTCTTCACCTGCTCCAGTGCTAGTCATGAAAGTGTGCTTATGGAACACATTCTATTAACTGTTCCCTTCTTGACTTATAAATATATGGAACACATTCATGAAGCATATAAAATCCACAGAGCAAGGCAAAACAGAAATTGAAGGTCAATTTGGAAGGAGCACTTTGAAAGGCAATTTTTAGTTCTTCATTTAATGCATACAAATTATAATTATTTTCCACAATCAATTTAACATTTTGTGCACTGTAAAAGAGGTCTCTAAAAGGATAAGTTGTACAAAGTTTTACCTGGTCACATGGTGTTACCAAAAGAAAGAAACACTTCTCTATCAAAAAGAATCCATGAATTCCTCCAATTATTCCCAAAAGTTTCCAGATATGTTCTTTCCCCTCATAGAAGTGTTCTACTTCTTGTGTTTCATGTTTATGTAAACCAAGAGTCTAAAAAATAAAAAAAGAGATAAAGTAAAAAAAATTAAAATGGCAATGTTTTAACTTCTGCTAGAGTAATCTATAATGTGTTAATTCAATTTATTTTTTTCTTTTGCCATCTCTTTCAAATTTAAATTGCGTTTTGAGCTAGAAGGCTGAATAGTAGATGGATGAAATGAACTATTAGGAGCCTCATCATCTCTCAATGGTGAAAGTAACATTATTTTTAGAGAAAGCTTTATTAACTTGCCCCTTTTCATACGTATTATACACATGTGTATAGAGAGAGCATATTTTATTTGGAGTACATTGATCTTTAAAGTCTAAAAAGTTACTTGCATCATCTTCATGTTGAAAATAATCCATAAGCTTTCTGCTGGTGGGCATGCTTCCATTTTTTCCCCAGTGGCATAACATGGTAGCTAGCCCTACTTTGCTCTGAAAGTGGGCAGTTCAAATGCTACTGGATACATCACATAAAAATGGTTAAGGAGATTACTTCCACACTCAAACAATGTTTCTTAAAGAAATGCATTTGTCTGACATTCACTGAGAACTGCCTTCCTTAAACCACTCTCCCAGTTCTGCTTCCACAGATGATGTATTGAGTACAAAGAACATTTTGACCAGAATCTCAAGCAAGGGTGTGAAGCTCTCTTTCAATGACTAACTGAAGTCTAGTCATAACAGTTATGCCATATCAGCGGATACTGAGCCAAAAATAAATGAATAGACAATGGAAAATTTGGTTCTGTCTTACACACTATGCTGTTCTTAAAATTCATGTTATTAATTTAAAAAAAAAAAATCATAGCAACCATTTTATTACAGTTCTAGGCAGCAGGATTAATCAGGTTGATAGCCCCTGGTTCTCTGGAACAATGTGTGGACTGTGGACGCCTCGTACAACCTTTGAAGAATTTATCCTAGAATACTTTACAGAATCTACATCATCAAAGAGTTTAATACACATCTAGAAACCCAGCTTGCACAGGACACATGGGTTTTCTGTAAAGTGTGAAAACAGGAACATTATTTTCTCTGAATTCGTCATTCATTGATTTCTGCTTCTTACTGCTTGGAATCTGAACTACAAAGTGCAAATGTAATTGGAATGCCGGATAGTTCATTCGCAGGTTTCATGCAAAGCTATATTTTTGAACAGAAGACCATCAGTCAGATTTAAATGAAATTTTTCTTTGTGTGTGCGCGTGTATGTGTCAACATTTTGAAAACACAAAAGTGTGTATTACATACCTGAGGAATAAGGTGTAGCAGTGCATCTCCAGAAAGGGTCCCAACAGCCAAACCAACAAACAGCTGTAAGATGAGTGTATAGATTTCTTGACAGGAGTTAAATAAAATGAGGGTTGTACCAAACATAGATCCAATAGTAATAAGTAAAACAGCAACAGTGCTGTAACCGTATTCTGTAGGGAAAAACAAATGAAACAAAACAAGCGCACATCTAATCATTCAGTATTTGTGTTTGAGTATTTGTTTCATATTTGTGTTTGGTTTTGAGGCTGTTTTGCCACCTCTGTGTACAAGCATACAGAGGAGAAGTGATTCATTGTGCCACATAGATTTTTCTAGTCAAGTATGATACGTATGACTGAAAGGGAAGCCTAAAAACCACTCATTTTTCCAGGCTTTACAGGTAATACAGTCTAACGCTTCCAAATTTCAGACCTTAAAGAGCTAAACAGACTGCCACTATGCAGATTTAGAGACACTTGGAGCGGGACAGTGAATGCTGGTCTGAATTTCTTTCCTCTCTTAACAGATTTATGCTTGTTATTCTATGTCCTCACATGCCACACCTGTGTATCTTTACAGTCAACACCACGTTGTTATCCAAATCATGTTCAGTAAACAAACCAAGGTCTAAAACCTGAGATGAATGTAGTCATCTAAATTAGGTTCTAAGCATAAACTTTTCGGTCCAAATAATGTTTATAAATGTGCTGTGGACATACACTCCTTTAGTTACTACATCAGGACCGCCAACCTATTTTTCCCAGGTTACTGGGATTTTTGGAAGTTTACTCTTAATTTTTCAGTTACACACTGCTCACAATTCCAACCTTTTGCACAACATAAATCCTGATTAATCTGTATGAAAGTCTTATGATACATATAAAACACTGTCAAGAAACAGACATAAAGGAATTAATGCCAAAAAGATTCAAAAGCATCACAATGTTTCACACTTCGATAGCACTGCAAGTGCTCAGCACCTCATAAAATTAGACAGTAAATTTCACAGACCACATCCAAATACAAGGGTACAGTAGATATTTATGGAAGGTCAGGACTTGGTGACTTAGCCAAAACAGCACAGACTGTCAGTAAAATAGAACTGAGAATAAAATTAATGAGCCTATGCTCAGGTCAGTAGACCACATAGAGGCCAAACATGAAGTCTTTTGTCTGTCTCAAGATAGCAGAAGTGTTCCTGTGGTCATGGAAACCTTCCTTTTTCTAAAAAGCACAGGGAAAGGGCTGCAGAAAAGGCTCTTATTAATTCCATTCTGTGTTTGAATAGTTCATCTTTTCTCATCTACACAAATCTCTCAGCTTTATGAGATCACCAAAATGTCATTGATAGGGCTCATGGCCTTAGACTTGGTAGAATCTCACTCAACTGTGAATTTGTCATGAACCTTGTCTATGACCTGGATAAGTTCCTTTCCTTCTTTGTCCTTTGATTCCTCATCTGAAAAATGGGCATATCCATGTAGCATAGAAAAGATAAAAGCAGTAAAGACTACAAGGTGTTCAGGTAGAGACAACATAAGAAAGGACTGCTGCCTCATGGGGAGATATAATGTTTCTTCCTATTCTGTGTATTTCTTTCTCCTATAACTATTCTTGGGATATCCACGAGTGTGGATCCTCCATGCCCTTGTCTAACAGGGTTTTTTTTATTCACACTCATAGTTCAATTAATCTGTACACCAGGGAATGATAGCTCAGGTCATTCCCACAAGCTGCTTAATGCATGTAGCTCTAAGTACAGATAGAATTCAGAGATGGAAAATGCTGTTCCATAAAGATTGCTGGCCAGCAAGATGTGGGGAACGCTTACTAGCTCCTAAAAGACCTAGTTATCTAAAGATGGTCATGTAGACCATTGATTTCCCTCGCGTCTCAATATAGTACTATTATAATTTCATAGCATACACATCATATAGAGTGCATAAATTACAGAGCGTATAAATCACATCATGTTTTGGTTGAAGTTTATCAGTGAATGAAATGTCTCCAGAAGGTAAGCCCCTGCTCCCTTTTATCTGAATTTTCACAATATTTTCCTGATAGGAACATAACTCACTTTCCAAAGCTGTTGGTGGAAGCTTCGTCTTCTTGGAGTCAGAAAGTTGACATGAACAGCTTAATAGCTGCTGAATAATAGCTGGACTGATTTGCTTGAAATGGTCCTTAGAAATGGAGGAAGAGCTGTTTTTAAAAAATATCTTCACAAGTTCATTGGCAGAGAAACAAACCTATGTAGAAAAGTATACACAGTTACTGATTAAGTTGCATATACCTGCATTTAATGCTGAGGTTAAACATGGAATCTTAGAAGAACACAGGGTTATACAGCCTAGAAAAAACCCCTTGTTTTCCATGTACTTTTTTCTGGTTAAATTACTTCAATTCCTTCTAATTCTTTTTTGTTTTATCTAGTTACAGCTTGATGCTACTATATATATTTTAGAAAGGACAGCATCTTTGGGATGATGTGGCACAATTTCTATTGAAGCTTGTTAACATTATGAGGATCTGACACAATAACATCTCTAAATATTTTATTGTCATATGTGCTAATAAAATATTTTAATGCTAACACAAATCATATTCTTAGCTATTAATGAAACACCACATTAATAGCAATAATATTGCTATTTATGTATGATACTGCCGGTATCAAGACAGTACTGGAATTTGTCCTTGTGCTGCATCTTTAGTAAGATATGGAACTACGTTGGTTTTTAAAATTCTATTAACAATGACATGGCACTTTAAGGTCAGCAAACTAGATGTTAGATAATCTTTAAACCAAATTTAGACTAATTAATAATTGTATTATTAGAGGTACTTAAGAATTTCAACTACCTTATGTTGTTAGAAACATCTCTTTGTCAAAAAGAGGAACTTCTTGGGATCGTTTATATTTTGAAAAATTTTCATGAATAATTGGTTTTTCATCTCCAGGATGAAACTTCTTGTGAAAACGTGAGCAGTTAGCATTAGAACAGTTCTAGTGGCAATTTCTGTAAGAACTTTTAAAAAGAATTCCAGATCAAATATGCTGTCTTACTTAAAGGAATAAACTTAATTTCCTAATTTCATCTGATTAGCAGAGATTCAATTAGAAAATAAATATTTGTTTCTTTTAAATTAGTATGCACCTGAGAATCAAGGGATTCCTAAATTTTCTTTTTCTAATCACTGAAGCTTAGGTTTCCTTTGAAAGAAACTTACTATTTAAATAAAAAAGTTGTAATTATAAAAAAATTTAAATAACCCAATTAAAAACCAACACCCTCCTGCCTAAGCAAAGTAAAATAGGCCTTGTAGCTCACTACAAAACTGAATGAATTGTGCACTGATACTTTTATTCTGAATACCACATTCAAGTATTCAGGGTAACAGGTGATCTTGCCACCTGGATCTAGTCTGTTCTGCCTCCAAGCAGAAGGGGAGCATGAAGACAATTCAGGAGCTACCGTATTGGAAAAGGCCTTCAGTTTGCCTGTTCTAAGGCACCGTTTTTCATTCTAGAAGTAGGGAACACTAGGTGGTATCAAGTTGGAAGTCTAGCTTGTGGCTGGCTATGAGTAGCATTCCTCACTGGTCAGTATGGGGACTGGTATTATTTAATGCCTTCACCAATGACCCGAGTGATGGTACAGAGTGCACCACATCACATTAATAGACAAAATCCAGCTGGGACAAGTAGTCAATAGGCTGACAGGCATGGCTGCTACTTACAGGGATCTTGACAAGCCAAAGATATGGGCTGACAAGACTTTCATGGAGATGAGCAAAGACAAATTTATTGTGCTTGAAACAGAATAACCTGATGTGTCAATCAATAAAGGCTGGGAAAAACTGACTGGAAGGGAGCTTTACAGAAAAAACCCTCGGAGTCCTGACAGATGACTTAAACGTGAATCACCAGTGTGCCCTTGTGGCAATGACAGTTATCTGCATACTGTGCTGCGTTAGCAAGAGCATAGCCAACAGGTACTGGAAAGATTATTGCCCTCCACTCAAGACATAGGAGTCCACATCTGAACTATGTCCAATTTTATAACCAGCAGTACAAGACAGACACTGGCAAATTGAGGGAAGTCCAATGGAGGGCCACCAAGATGGGTAAGGAACTACAGCACATGATGTGCAGCGAGTGGCTGAGGGATCTGGGTTTGTTCAGTTTGGAGAAGAAAATGTTGAGGGGTATCTTAAGTCTTCAACTATCTGATGAGGATTATAGAGAGTCCCCTCAAAGGTCTACACAAAAGGATAAGAGAAAATAGGTATTAAATGCAGCAGGCAATATTCCAATTTGCTATAATAAAAATCCCATCAAAATGAGGGCAATAAGTCACAGGTACAGGTTTCCCAGAAAGACTGTGGAATCTCTGTCTTTGGAGACATTCAGAATTCAACTGGACACAGCCTTGTGAAGCTTGATCTGACTTTGATGCTGGCCTTGTTTTGAGAAGTAGGATAGACAAGGTGAGGTCCAGGACTACTGTGAACTTACTTTGTGATTTTTTTTATCAGGAATTTTAAATCAAAAAGCAAGATCTCATCTGGAAATTAAACTGTCTGCCCACACATAAAAAACCTTAATTCTTAATGCTTGTTTAGTAAAACATTCTTGTAAGACTTGAGACATGAGGACCTGCATCTTTTCCATTTTTTCCAGTTGCAAGCCCTAGCCTTTTAAGCTTTTTAACATAGGGAGACAGAGTGCTAAGTCTCCATTAGTAAAACAATTACGTGTGTACCCCTGGAGGATGATATGAAGAAACAAGTAAATCTAATTTGCATACTCTTATATGAAAAACCGAATAGATGGATGGATAGGTGATTCTGGTTTCCAAAATCTATGTTTCTTCAATGAGGAATAACAAATTAATACATAGCTATTGTGACATAGTTTAACAGTATTTAATTTTATTGCCTTTATTAGATCATCTGCTACTTGTTTTATATGCATTTTTTTTAAATCAGTAGAGACAATGATGACTTAAAAAGAAAGCAGTGACCTTTCTTCTGTGATAATGTTTCAAAATATAATTCCTACCTAAAAACCAAATTACAGATCTTAACGTAGTTAGCAAACAAGCCATAAACGAGTCAATGCCTCATATGTAGTAGCATCTGTTACTAATGGAGCACAATAGCTATCACATATGTGCAGAAAGCAGGAGACAAAATTAGCAACACAACACCAAAACACAAAGCCTTCTAATGGTATGATATGTCAAAGAAAATCAACATAACTAGAAAGAGGAATGGAATAAAACCAAGAAAATAGGAATTACACAGAAGATAAGTTCTTTACTATCCAGATGTTTCTTTGTGATTTTTTTTTTCATCTATACAGATTATTTGGCTCTCAGTTTGACTCCCAAGCCTCAGATAAATCCCCTGCACACTTACTTTTTGAGTTACAGTCAGTTTCAGAAGTTCAAGAAATCAAAACCCGTGTTTTATAAGTTATTCTACTGCTAGAGAACAACTTTACTTCTTGCACAGATAATACCACTACTGATTTCTGTCTTTCATAATTTAATATTAATGTGAAACACATTTAAAATGACCTTCATTTAAATTTATTTTGAGATCCCATTAAATGCTGATTAGCATTGTTCTCTTTTGTGGTCAGCTGGAAAGAAATAAATGTATTGGTAGAGTATGTAGTCCAAATGCAATAAAATTACACAGTTAAATATATATCAGAATGGCATTTAACCAGAAGCCATTTGTCTCCACATCACAAAGTGACCACACAGCAAAAGTCAATTATGCATTGCTTATTCTCCTAAATGGAGAAGTAACATTGTCTTTAGATTAACTTAAATTTTAAAGTACTGAAAATTACAGAAACTTATTCTTTGAAGTATATATTTCAAATGTAGATATTAAATTATATACAAAGTATATACTTTGAAGTCTCCTTTTTTGTCTAGGGAATGTCTTCCAGGCTAAAGGATGGAAGTCAGTTATCGTCTTAATCACTGTTATAAACAAAATTAATTTATTTTCATATATTTAGGATAACGATAAAATCACCTGCAATGACCTGCTGCCCTTCAAAGCCCTCAAAGAGAATACCAGGTAGTAGCTAAAGTTCTGACTTACAGACTCTGTACTTTATAAAGGAGGCTTCTGGATCCCATAGATGGCTACTAAAAGTGTTTGGAAATGCCTAATTTTCAGTTTACAAAGCCTGTTGAACACAACTTACACAGAAATCTTAAATTTACTTTTTTTTTTTTTTTCCTTAGTATAGAACCACCTTTCTTTCTACAAGGTCACATAAGGAGCCCTAGAAGTTCTGTAACATAAAACCACAAGAAATCTCCAATAAATGTGTGAAAACATTGAAGTTATGGTACTACAGTCCTCTGTGTCTTGAAGAAACACCTGATTTCACATAACACCATTCTGTTAGCCCCTCCCATCTACTTTAACCACACATTCAACACCCATAAAGTTCTTCCCCCAATTAATATTTAAACAAATATAACTATAAAAAGATATTTTTAATGAGTACCTGCATGACTTCTTGAAACCAATAGATTTTATCTCAGAAATAATGTAGTGTTTGCAAACCAATTTCAACATTTATCACTAAAATTCTATGAGCAATACTATAATACCAAAAAATAAATTAACCTGTTCCCAATCTGTGTTCCTTTCATAATCTTCAAAATAACCTTTCAGATAGTTTCCTTTCGTATGGTTTCCTTTGACTGGAATATTTCTGGTCCCAATACCTCTGATTGCCATGCTATAATGTCTTCTTTTGTGACTGTGGAATTGCCCGTTTACAGTGCAGGTCTTTCTGGCTGTAAGCACATTTAGTAGTTGTTCTAGTTCTAGTAATTCATTAGAAAACAGATACGTTACCATGGGAAAATACACATTTGAAAAGACAAAATTTTAACAATTACTTTTGGGTTTATTAGTTTTAACATTAACTCAACTCCTCATTTTAACACTTTTTTCGCTATTTAGTCTCATACTGTAGGTAATTTCTGCTTACCACTTCTAGAAGTTCAAGACACCTATATAGTCAGCCTTTCCTTCTTTACAGTACCACACTCACATGTTTTGCCTATGACTCTCTCAGAGGAGAACGGATGTGTTGTGACTGAAAGGCAATGCATCTTCCATTTAATCATCAGTCTCTGCCAGTTATCTACAAATTACTGCTAAATAGCTTCACCATTCTTCAATTTTTCCCATGTAAATGGAATATCATGCTAAGGCGCCATGGCCAGGTATTCAGATAGTCCAGAAAGACCAGGAAAACAAGTCCTCTATAGGGTGCCTTGAAAGCAATGTTCAAGATGCTATGCTGCCTATTGCACTTCAGAAGCTAAACACTGGGCAGTGGATTTTCTTTCTCCTTTGGTAAATCTGGAAGCATGCCTGTTTACAGTAGGCAGTAGGAAGCAGAATGCCAGGATCCCTAATCCAAATCTCAGACATTACAGGGATGCATCCCATGACATAGCTTGAGGGCAATGTGTGTGCCTGTTGATGAAATGCCTGGTTCATGAGGAGGCATGCTCTGTCCTACCTTACCAAGCACCTTCCCTCACCCCTGCATTTTCAAGAGGAAGCCATAGTGGTAATTTTCTATAAACCTGAGTTTGTCCATTGGAAACAAAAGCAGTCCAGAAATTAATTTCAAAGGAATTTAGATCAATGAGGTTAAGAAAGTTTCCATGTGATAATCCTTTAATGTTGTTATTCAGAAAAATAAAATGGTATAATCTTAATAGTAAATCTTACAAAAAGGCTTGTGATTGTCTGCCTTCTTTGTCTTGTGCAAACAGACCTGAACAGAGCTGAAGCCATATTTGTTTTGTAAATGTAGTCAACTCTAATCATCTTTTTTTCCACACTGCCAGTTCCTTTCTCTTTCCTGCAGTTACTATTAAGAATTTAAATAAATTTATAGGGACACTTGAATTAGCTTAGGCTTAAAATATACTTACACTGTAACAAACTGGTTAAGAATTTATTTTTTTTTTTTTTATTCTCTGAATGACTCCCTAACTCCACCAACCCTTGGAACTGTTTCACTGGGGGCTTGGATTTCACCATATGCAGCTATTTAGTAGCACTGTGCCCAGATGGCTCCATCCATTCTTGCGAGTCAATTATTTTAGAAGATCTGGCTCAGCAATTTTAAAGGAAGGGTTTTGCTGCAAAACCAGTTATGCAAGTACAATCTGTGCAAGTTCAGGGCTGAGGATGTTGTTCTTTTTAAAATTATTTCTTTCTGTGGTTCAGTGTACCTCTGTGTAACCTAAAAGTGGTAAAAATGTTTTAACCTGTGCTTAATTCAACTTCTTTCTAACCCATACTTAATGTAACTTTTTAAAGGTGCTTTGAAAAGATTGCAAAGTGTTGCTATTAGCGGCTACCGCAAACATGGGAAAGTAGATGCCTTATAATATCCTTCTAAATCCATAGTGGGCCCCTCAGTCGATGGTTTAGCTTCTTAAGTTGCTAAGCATGCAGAATCTTTTACAGAACCCAACAGCAGCTTCTGAGAGCTCAACACACGTGTCTTCTTTTCTTTATATATATATTTTTTGGACCACTCTGAACTCTCCTGTACTTCTATTTATTTATGGTTAAGTAACATTTCTGGTATGTCTAGTAACAAAGCTCTTGATGAAAATAAACTTTACATATTCCAGGCTTGCTTACTGGGTACTAAAATCAGAAGGTGGGTAGGGAAGCACAAACCATAAAAGTGTTTTTAGGTACAGCAGGCAGATACCAGAGAACATTTGGCCAAAACAGAGTGGCCTGTATCTATTTCATCTCTTCTGGGGGTATGTCTACACTGAGGTGTGAGTGACTGAAGTGTCTAATTTGGCTTCCATACATGAATTATCCCATCTACCCCTAAATAAGTCTTGCAATGTATAAAATTCTGCATAAAGAAGCAATGTAAACGAGGCCCAAAGTTCTGCATAAAGAAGCAATGTAAATGAGGCCCCAGTGAACTCTGCCCTCACACCTAGATTGACACTCTCAGACCTCTCTTGGGTAGTCCAGACCATGCTGAGTGATTAAGTAATAAATTAATGTGACTGTACACATTCAAAAATCTCAGTAACAATTTGTTTTATACCTCTCAGAGAATTATCAAAATAAGGAGTTTATTTTCCAACCTCATTTTTAAATTTAGAAGAGACTACTTAACAACGTTAAAATGAAATGGCATTTAAATAGAAAATTAAGTTTAAAAAGTCTTTTAGACATTTAAATTATTAGGCATAGTTTACATCAATTGTGTGTTGCAAAAGGCAACTAGAGATGAATAAAGAGCTTACCTGACACTTGGAGCTCAGTGGTACTGTTTAGAGAACTGAAAATATATTTTATAAAGAATTCTGGAGAGGGCAAACTTGCTTTCCCCATACAGACTCCTTGGAGAGCAAGAGTAATGATTAAAGCAGCCAGGCGTGGAAGAGTGTTTTCATCAGCACCATCTCTGTTCATTATATCAGCATTTTTCTCCAGAGTACTCAAATCAACACACTGAAATCAGGAGAAAACAGCATGAAGACAGCCCTGGTCACCTCCATTTAAATAATCAGACTGACAGGAGGACAAACTGGAGAGCACACTTTCACAGACAGCCAGAATATGAAAAAATACTAAGATTAAAGTTGCAATTGACAGCAGGACAGCAAATGCAAACCAGAGGACATTTTCAGGAGAACGGGCATAGAATAAAAAAGCCTGAAATTTTATGAATGTCCAACAGGGAAGAATTAGAGTTCTTCATTCAGGTTCTTTTTGCATAGTGTTATTTTCATGCTGTTTCTATTATTCCTGTGTCCTTTCCAATTGCATCTACACGTACTTCCAGAAAATGGCAGAAAAGGGAGGAATTTTTGTTAAGGCACAAGAAATGAACTCAGATAATACAGACTAGCCTCTGTACCTCAGACTTCAGAAAGAATTGCCTTACTGTTTTCAGTTCCCAATCTATTAAATGGAATAAATAATCTGTTATGGGGCAGTTATCTGGGGACAATATGGAAAGATATAACTGCAGATAAAGGGTTATTTCCCTGCTGGGTGACCAGTCATGAGCTAGACAGTCATGTACACCCATGCGTGTGGATGTGTGCAGGTCTGAAGTGAGGAAGGAGGGTACAGCTCTCCCAGTTAGGTGGAAACTTATCCCTATCTTTTTCTATTTCTTTCCTGTGTATCTTCACAATAAACAGTTGCAGTTTGAGAGAGAAAAAAAAAAAAAAAGGCAAAAATTATCTATGTTCATTTGTCTCTTACCCATATTGCCTAAACTTAAAAGTCAACTAGATAAGCCAGTATAGTAAGAATTTATTTTACGTATATTCATATCTCTCTCTATATATATGCCTTAACACTGCAGAGAGGAGGCTGGCATTTATTTTCCTGTCCATTCATTACACATTTAAATTTCCACAACACAAAATTTCATCACTCATTTCAAATAATATATTAGGTGCTATGACTGAGGTTTTAATAAAAAGCCCCCTCTTTTCCCTCATGTCAATGAGTGGTGAAGTCTGTTACTGAACAGGCTTGACAAGTGATTATATTGCTAACAGAAACAAACAGACCACACAGTAAAGCACTTTATGGATTGCTATTCTATCTTGACACGCCAAATACCCACCAATGCCTCTTTACAGTTGCCCAGATACCATTGGAGTTCTTGGAAATCAGCACGTTCACCAAGACTCAGAACCAAAAGTACTGGTCAATGAATAATTTATGATGGGAAACTGTTACACAAAGAACACAGAAGGAGGAACTAGAGGCCCTCAACATTGTGCTGCACAGCCAGGACTCCAAGCCATCTTCTGTTTTTGTAGGAAATGCTCCTATAGTATAGTGTAAATTAAAATCAATGAAATTACTTTTCTTTTGAAAAAGCCAAATTCAAACTTTGCAATAAACCAAATTTAACTGTGTGTTATGAATAGATCTAAGGGGCTTCTCACAGGATGTCAACCTGTACTTTAGGAGTTATCAAATCTGGCAAAATTTCTTTCATCGCCCATTACAAGTAAAACAGTTCTTTAGATTATGAACTCTAGAACATTGTTTTATTATTTTATAGACCCTACTTGAGATAAGGAATAACAAACAGTGATGAGAAAACTCACTGCATGTTTCCTGACTTAAAAAGGATATTTTTAGCTGAATATACTCAATATGCTGCTTTTTTTTCTTTCTTTTCATTTTTTTAACTTTAAATTTAAGCTTATCTGTATCAGTCTTCTTACAAGGCACATTAATACTGGTAGATAATTAGTCACAAATGTATGTGTCCCATCTGAAGGAAACCATCATATCTTTGGACAGATTCCTTACTCCATACTGCTTTGGATGGACATGGAAGTGCAGGGCCTGGCAAGGATTTAATTGTGATTAAATGATTCATCATTTCTGTTATACAGCCAGATTAGTTTTGGAGCTGTTCTGCTTTATATCATTTAAATACAATCACTGCTAATAAATACAAAACATGAGAAAGTATTTTCTGTCCTTGAAACCACATGCGAGACCTTGCAGCTACATTGCTATGCTCTTTTCCATCTCCCCTAAGCAGGGCAACTTCATCTAAATCATGTTTCGGGAATGGTCCCCAATATGCACTCTCTCCCTAGCCACATCTTAGCAGATTTTGGAAACGCTAGGTAACACATGCCAAAAGCAGGTCAAGAAGGCTAGTATTAAATAGCATGTACGACAAAAGACCAATGTTCAGCCTGTGCTCTCACACTGTTATTTACCAGTTTTTTGGAAGGCCACGATACTGACACAATTTCTGAACTAGCTTAAAGGCATTATATCAGTAATAAATATGAAGTTATTTTTACTCATTTTTTTTACCTCAGTTTCAGAAGTTTTAAAATGTTGCCTTACTGCAGCCAAAATATCTTCAGTTTCATTTCGTGAAAAATAGTAACAATCTTCATCATGTCTTAAACTAAGCATACTCTGCAGATAAAATTTATAGTCCTTATTATTCAAGCTGAATTTTGAAGAACACATATCTCTACGATGAAGAACATAGTAGAGAAGAATAAGAGAAATTCTTTCAAAAACTTCTTCGCTGAGATGGTCTTCTAAACCTCCACCAGCTATTAGTAACAAAGCATCTGGTTCAAGGCACTGTGAAAAAAACAAAAATAAATGGAAATAGAACTGAAGTAACACATTCCCAGTCACGTGCAAATATAATTGGAGAGAACAGAAGAATTCAACTCTATCATTTAAGGGATCAAACCTAAGCCTAGAAAGATGCAGGCTGATGGAATGGCAGCAGGAGGGCGCAGGTAATCCATTGCAGTTCTATTGCTGCAAGATCACCCACTGTGTTTTCCAGAGCCCCTTCTTTTTTGTAACAGATGTCAAGTATCCAAGGGATTTAAGATTTCCTACAAAACAGGACTATCTCTGATCAGTCATTGTAGTGGAAGACTTTCACTTCTCTATCATCAACAGATTATATTTCTGGTTATAGATATATTAGATAAAGGCTAGGGCTTTTCATATTGCCACCTGTGCATTCTATATGTGTTTATAATAAGATAAACACAGTATCTGGAATGTAATTAATTCAAGGTACGTAAACAGAAGTTACATTCTGCTCAATGCACTGTTAAGAAACTTATTTGACCCTGAAATTATACAGCTATTTCTATTTTTTCCTCAATGCATTCTGTTAACTGGAACAGTTTGGTCCAGCGCAGAGAGCCTGCACAAGGTCTCAACACCATTTAGTTCTCTGTTGCAGTTACAATCAAAACTAGTAGGCCGCAACAAGGCTTTACCATCAGCCAGATTCTACTGTCCATGCTCTTTCGCCTTCCTCCAGAGGCCAGACCAAACTACTCCTCCATCCAGCCACCTCTCCCACACTCCTCAGTGCCATTTAACTACTTAGCAGGACGAGCTACAGCTGCACATCATCCATGTCAACCAACCCACTGCCTCTCAGGCAAGGCCACAGCTGCATGTTATCAATGCTGATCAACCCACTGCCTTCATTCCTCTACAGTTCTCCAAATGCATTTCAGAAGGACTGAAGTGATATTCTAACCCTGGGCAGGATTTCTATCTGAGCAAGGATTTTTAATACATATCTGTGTGTGTATATATATAATTCCCTCCATTTTTCTTGATACAAACACACTTTCCAGAAACTTTTGCCAGCTGAAGCAAAACTTAGTTTTAAAATTAGACCAGAAGACTAGTAGACTTCTATATCAGGCTATGGGAAATAAGGTACTGAATTCCAGAACAAAGTTAGAAGTTAGTTTTCTGACCACTGCAAGAAATATATGACTTTTTGTGTGCTTAGGTGATAAAGAAGTGTCAGATGCCATTCAATAGCTGCCAGCCCATTCTCAAAGAGTCTTTGGGCCAGTATGTAACAACAAACCCAAAAAGGGTCTATAAAAGTGTTAAACTTCACTGCTTTTAAATACCTATTGGAGTTACGATTAAAAATAATTTTTAAAAAATTTAAAACCAAAGTCATGTGGTATGACTGGAATCTTGGATTTGGAAAGTAAAATGGAGTTTGAAATTAATTAGTTATTCCTAACAAGTACAGGAAAGAAAATGCCAGTCTAAGGCAGGGCTTTCTGTTTCAAGTTTTGACGGTCTTGAAGGATAGCGCTTCTCGCACAGTTTTTGCTACCTTGTCTAACCAAATCTTGTTAAACCACCTTGGAAGATTTCAGCACAGTGCCGTGTGGGCTGCGTGTGACTGCAGATGCTGTCTGTCTCTCGCAGATTTTCTACAGAGTGGCACTGGCAGTGCAGGATGTGTGCAGTGTTACTGACACAGCCAGCACTGAGCAGTACTGGAAATGGTGAAAGTTCTGACATTCTTCCCACAGGACATTTCCAAGATGAAGCCTAAACAGAGTGGAAGTCCTGACCAAAGTGAGCCACAGCTAAGCCTCACTTAGATTTCTTCCATTCAATGACATGGTGGGCATGCTCTCCATGAATACACGCCTGGTTTATGAAGTTTAGGACTCTATACCCATTACTGTTTAAAACATTCTCTGCTTTTGATCTGGTACATATCCATTGCCCATACATGCAAAGAGAAAAACTGTACAATCTCCCTCATAAAAATTACCCATTTAGGGACTAACAGGCACCTACATTATTTATACATGAAAATTTCACATTGGGGCTCATATGAAAAATGTGAGCACTTGCAGAAAGGGCCAGTTAAGTGAGTAGCCGTCTACTGCACCAGAGAAAAAGGCTTGGCAGATTGCGAAGAGTAGTACATGCCTTTATGACCATCCTCATAATTCTGACAAAAAAGCAACACTCTGCTGTATGTAGGTCACTGAACAATGCCAGGGCTAGAGTAATGTTAATCAAAGCCAAGAATGACCAAGCCCTTTGTAGTTCCTTCCAGCTAAATTGCTCACTTACCACTGTCTCCATCCTTCCAGGACCTACAGTCTTTACACTTGCTCCTTTCTTTGTCAAATCAGGAATCAGTTCTGAAAATATTCTCAACTCAGCTAGACACCTAAACCTTCTGTAAAGTTTTAACCTGGACTATTCCTAGTTTCGATTTAGATTTGTAGATTCATTGTTCTGCCTTTGATTTTCCTTGACCTGAACCACTTATCAAAATCCTCTCTTAAATCTTGAATATTTCAGTGAAGTGGCACAGAAATCTGAGACAATCTTTTCTGGGTTTTATTTTTATATACTAAAATCCAGAACAAAAAAACCCATAAAGTGGCAGAACTGGTCCCAGATTTTTACCTATATCTTTCCACAGTGGAAATCTTCTGTGACCCAAATTCAAGCCCATGCTTTTATAGTTAGATCAGGGTAAAGTAGAAGAATCTTTGTTGAAAACTAAATACTTGACAACTTTTAAAGGACAATTATTAGCGTTATGCAACTGAAGCATGGTGCTTTTAAGGAATGCCTGCCATGTTTGGAATGTCTCTTCATGAGCTCAAACAAATATTAATAATTCAGAATGAAATTATTAAAGCAGGGATAATTTTTTGCTCAACAACAAACCCTTTACATGTTTAGGTTCCTTATTCAGGAGAGTAACACTCTAATAGATAATTTTAGAACTCACTGACGATCCTGTAAAGATATTCTTCATTAATTGAAGCACTAACCAGATTACAGTCCTCTTGCATGCCATAAATCCGCTGTGGGCACTCAGTTCTCTCCAGTAACATTTTGACCAGTTCTCGTGAGTGGTTCATGTGGAGCTCAGTGTTGTCAGCTGAAAGAATGCGTAAAACTTCCATCAGATAGCCTTGGCTGGGAGCATAGCTGCCATCCTGCCCATGCTCTTCCCCAGGCTGTCCTTCAGCAATGAGCACGCTGAATATGAAAGCGGAACATACCACCCCAAGAGCTGGATGCTTGGTCAGAAAACACATCTCCTCTTCCTGCAGTGCGTGATCTGCACTGAATGTTGGATTGTTGTTTGCACTTCACAGCTTAAACTTGAAACCTGAGGAATCTAAATGGTAAAGGGGAAAAAAACCCACCCAACCCTTTAATTAGTGTGAATGCAATATGTTTGAAAGGATTTATTAATTGGTCAGCTAAGCTGATTTGCAGTGACAAGCTGTTTTTGAACAACAGGGAGCCTGTAAGGGCTTTGCAGCCCAGAACAGCAGGAAACTAAGACAAGCATGGCCTTAAAACTTCTGTAGAATTACCAAGAACAAGTTGACTCAAAGTGCCCTTCCCTCCTCATAAAAGTGTATAGCTTTCATTTAACATGTTATTGCATTCACTAATCATCCTTTTCAGTAAGAACAGGAAAATACCATAGCTTTCACTTTCTTTCCATTATGAAACAGGTTTTTAGTAGCAAAAATAGCTGTAAATAAAGATTACTAGTCTGATTCTGATATGAATGTGCAATAATTATATTATACAGCAATGATACAGAGCAGGTTTTATTTTCAAAACATTTTACCAACGTCACCAAACTCCAGCTATACAACACAAGAATGCAAAAAATGTACTTAAAAATGAGTGATATTTTATGATCAGACAAGACTGAAGAGTTACAAAACAGGTCATAATTTCATTCACAGAACTCAGTGAATATGCAAGACAAACATACCAGAAGCAACAAGTTTAACTCATTACTTCTCAATGCAAGACATTTTGTACTGTAAATCTTGACATTTTGTCAATATCCTCCCTAACACAACATCGCCTCTGCTTTAGCAATAATCTATCTCAATATCAAAGCACAAGAAACATAAGAGTTTCACTTCTGTTTTCCACAAAGAGGTTTTAATTTTATTGATGGGCAGATGCTAGCAGGAACATACATTTTCAGATATAATGCATATGTTAAACAGCCACACATAAGTTCAGCTTCTTTTAATTGCAGTACAATTTTAATTGCAATAATTGCATGTGTGTCTTACTCTAAACAAAACTCCGCTAATAAAGTATTTAAAATAAAAAAGAACTGCTGAATTCAAATAGGCATTCACTCAGATGAAGGTTAGTATGTTTTTAGGTGTTAGAAAATCTTTGGTGTTTAGATATATTTTACTGTTAGCAGTTAGGAATATGTACCATTGTTATGAGGATGTACTTATTTCTAAACATTATTTTCTTACCTTCTGAAGGGAAAAAAGAATGCTTGTGTATCTAGCTTTGTGGCCTTCTGAATCCTCGGAAGTATTTAGCTGCTGGAAGTCCAATGTTTTTAAAATTCCTTGATGGTGCTCTGGAAGCTGGAGAGGATTAGTTTATTGCTGCCTTGAAAAGTTTTCAGTTGCTATGGAGAGAGCTGCTTTTAAGGTAACAATGGAGGTGGATAGGAATTAGTACATGTTCTTCTTGGCAAGTTCTAAGCATCACGTTATTGAATGTATTTCACATATTTTAGCAGTTATTTTATGTAAACAGTCTCTACTGTATTTTAGCAGTGCAAGATGTATAAATTCTATTGAAGAATGTATTTTATTATGATGGATAATACATATAGGCACTCTGTTTTCTACATTACTACATTATCTGATCAATTCTATAGCAAACCTGAACTTTTTTCATCAAAACATTACTTCTTTTTGCAGATATGAGAACAGAATAGAAACAGAAATCCTTTAAAGCACCTCCATAGAAAAATGGCATTTTTCTTTGTGAAACAGTCCATAGAGAACAGGCTCTTTCATCCCCACTTATTTTGTGCCACATTTGCACCAATTAAAAAAGCTGGGATAGCTCAGACTGCGGTGAAAAAAGTTTTCTTCCACCCACTCAGATTTTCCAGAGTGATGCTGTTACAAAGTCGACATTTACATTATCACAGCAATACAATATTATTGCACTAGAAATCAGTGAAAACTGTCACGACTGACAGATTTCCACAGTGACATGTACACCAGTCACATATATCATTCTCCCACTTTCCAAACCTTCAGTGTGGTAATGAAGAATGTTCAATACAGCTCAACAAATCCTGTGAAGCCGTAAGCCTGTAGTAATAGAAACGTCATAATTCTCTTTAAAGCTAGATTTAGAAAACGTCCTGGGTTCTAAAATGCCAGTAATGTTTCTTATAAGGTGATGAAGTCAAAGAGAACAGCCTTGTTTTAGTAAGGCTGAGAACTGGCAACTGATACTGACAATAATAAAAAAAAAAATTAAACTGACAACAGCAGCTTAAGGGAAGTGCAAAATGTAAACAAGGGTTCTCAAAAATACAAAGTACAAGTAAAAGGAAGTGTAACAAACTCTTCTGTAGTCAAGGTTGAGCATTTTAAAAATCAGTCCTACTATTAGATAGAGTACAAAAAAACCACTCAAATCTATATCAAATTACCTTTTACTTTATAAAATACAAAATATATTTATCAAACATTGCCAAATACTCAACTTAATGCAAACAAGAATTACAGAAATTTTCATCTCAAATTTATTTTTATATGAATGACTGAAAAGCAGAAACACATGATAATGCACATGTCCTCTAGCTTTTATATAATTTGCTTTGTGAAACAGAGCTAACTATGTCCAGATCTGTTCCACTAATAAAAATAATTCCTCAGATGAAAGAGGGAATAGCTTCCAGCATTTAATCCCAGGGATTGTTCAATCTCCAAATAAACGTAGAATAGGTTTATCTGTATATTATTTGGGTTTTTGTATGTAACTACAAATTGAAACTAAGAATTCACTCTATCCAATTGTGCAAATGTGTTTTTTTGTTTGATTAATTGTTTTGATTTATTGAGAGAAGCTAACATTTAAAAACACCTTTGATGATTTATAACTGTTAAAAGCTGCTGAGAGAAGACCTACATAATAATACTGGCTATATCTTACATGAACATTTATATTACAGAGTAACGGTAAAACAAGGAAATGTACAGTGTATCAAAAAACCAACAAATAATAATTAGTACAGAGTACTATGGCTGGAGAATTCACTTCCCTTTTTAAGACTCAGTGTTGCAGACCTCCTCTGGCTTGAAATGAGTTTCTCAGTGGTGCAAAATCACTGATGGTGACTCAGACCTCAACCTCTGCTTTTACCCTTGACACTGGAGCACTATGTATGCTTTCAGTCATGCCACTATCATCAAACAATTCTTCTGTCTACACAGCACTTGGATTACTGCTTTTGAAGTAATTGCTAGCATCAACTGCTAAGTTCTTTTTTCAAACCCTTCTGTACAGCATTATTCCTCTGCTACCCACACATCCTGATGCTGTGCCAACTGATAAAATGGGAGAGTGATAGTAACAGAGCTGTGTAGTTAGATGCTTAATAGAAGTTTGCTGATAAGCACAGACAGAAAGAAATCACTGGTACAGTTTAAAGTCTTAAAACCTCCTGAAGCACCTATCACTATTGTTCTCATGTGTTTTAAGTCTCTGTCATTTTGGCTCAAATTCAATTGCATGTCTTTTGGTGATTTTTAATAAAGAAGGAAAAATACCATCCACAATGCTCATAAGCCAGTGACTATTTGCTTTAGAATGATAATATGCATGGAAGAAAGAGTTCTCAGAGGAACTGGAGAACTGGGGTAACTCAAATTGAAGTAGCTTACCATTCTAACATGACGACAGACTGTATATAGCAAAACCAGAGCCATGATTAACTTTCTGATTAAATAAGCAAATGAAACTTTTTTTAAAAAAAATTACATTCTACACTTAAGGACCTTGGCATGACCAAGCAAGGATCTGAGCTCAAGAATTTGCAGAGATAATAAATAATTTTTAATCAGTTTGAATGGTTGCCATGGAGGGATACCTGCAAGAGAGTAACTCATTGCTGGCAGACATAGGTACTTGTCCCAGGAAACTAACAGAAGAAATAAGAAAGAAAGAAGAGTGATAAAAATGGGAACTTAACAAAAGTTATTTTCATTTCATGACTGGATTCATGATCTCAGACAACTGCATATCAAATTTTCTCCACCAAATGCAATATTTTATGACTTAGAAAGTAATATTGTAACTTCCATTCTCACTGAATAGGAGTGAAGGCAATTTCCAAATGGCATAACCAGACATTGAATATAAGGACATGCAGTAAGCCCTCTCTGGTTACAGCATTTTTATTTATTTATTTGGTTTTAACTTTAAGTGAACCAGTACGACTTACTGCAGCTTCTCTTGTTGTTTGTCCCACCTACGCATCTGCTGCAAGAACAAAACCAAGTTGTTCACTCACAAATGCTACGAATAAGTGCTCTCTGCAATTTACTGGTTTTCAAGGATCAATGAATAAATTACATAGGAATAGGAAGAATCTTTAGAGAACTCACTTTGAGATGACAAGGACATTCCTATGAGCTCTACCAACCTGACAAATGGCTCAATTTTGTTTGTACAGCAGAACGGGAGAGTATGTAGGCATCATTTTAGCAAGACACCTGTTGAACTTCACATCTTTCTGAGAAATGCAGCTATATAACTCTTATTCCTTAAATACTGTATAACTTGTTTTGATGGACTAAGCAAATGCATTTTTTTTGCTCTTTTACTAATCGCAGCAATTATGGCAAATAGAAGAGAATCCTGCAGTATCACAGATTTACTCCATGTTATTAATGTGATGTGTGCACATTGCTATAATTACAGCCATAGATTGGCATATGAAAGGATGACATTTTGCATGTAATTTGTGTAGAATTTCAATATATTTAAAGCATCTTCACCAATGACTTAATGTCAGAGTGCTGTAATAAAACATGTCACTGCTTTAAAATTACCACAGTCTATTCAGCTTCAGTGGTTTCACATGTCAATCCTAACAATATCACATACATTAAGATTACCAATGAATTAAAATAAATGAATGCTATTGATATTGTCTGAGTTACTTATCTTAACATAGATTTACATATGTCTCTGGAACAAGTATCAGTTCAGGATTGCAAAATTCACCTGTTAGCAGAAATTTTCCTAAGACAACCTGAAAATCCAGTTACATTAAAATAGAATAGAAAGAACTCATGGATTATTTCCACTCTAAGCCAGTAAAGCCTCTTATGTTTTGCAAATGTAACTTCAGAAGGGACTTCTCACATATTACGGAATTAATCTGTGACATTTATTGTCCTAAGATATACCTGGCATGAAAGTTTATATGGGTTAACAAAAAGAAGCGTTCATTTGTATGGGAAGTGTGGTCTAAAAGCTCATTAATTGCCCCCATCTTACTATAGACTTCTCCTTCACACAACCTCTCAAGTGCTGACTATCTGGTTGTGTTTCCAAAACAAAAATTGGAATGTGGGAGTAACCATCAAGACTGTTCAACAACATTAATTATAATCATGAACTTAGTCACAGTAGCAGACATGAGCATCTCAGAGAAGAAAAAGAGAGGAGGGCTTCAGAAGGATGTATATGATGTTGCTAATCTCTGTCAAAAAACATGGGGAAAACACATTGTTGTGCTCATCCTTAGGAACTTTAGCAGCCTAAGATTACTGGAAGTATCTAAACACTAATGTATAGTTACTAGGCCATCAAATCAGCTTCAGCTATCTTACCTCCTTTTGCACTCAACAGATGCAGAAATCTGTTACTAAGCCTTCCCCTGCCTATTGTTTAGTTATGTCCTGGAGTATTGCCAGACTATTACGTATAATGTTTGTTTCTGCTCCTTTAGGTTTCCAAAGACACTGGGCTCAGAAGGCATGAGCTGTTTTTACTAGCAACGTGTCATCCAATCCAAAGCATTTACAGTCCAGTTACACATGTTAAACTCTAAATTTAAATACCCCAAATGAAATATTATATAGTATTACAGAACAGAATACCGAATAGCATTTTAAGGGGGGGGGAGGGGGGGGAGGAAGACATTTTTAAATTTAAAAAATAAAATAACCTTTTGACAGTTATGCTATTCATCTTGTAGGAAACTGGCATGTATCATATGTTGCTTCTTCAACCATTGACTTTGACATTGACAACCAACAGACTGGAATGTTCCTGTTGCATAGTCATCATCTTAGGCTTGAAACCCGCTCAGAATTCCCTTTATGTAATTTGACTTACTTCACAAAATATTTATAAATCTTTTTTACTATTACATAAATTAGGATAACAAGTGTTTGCTCACATTACTTTTTGTTTTTCAAACTATGGCTCAGTGTTCAGTTGCTCTAAAGAAATTCTCACAATAGCAAAGAATCACTGCAAGCTAACACGATGATAATTAGTGCCTGAGAGAAGACTGTTTCTCAAGGCCTGATAGTCTACCTAAAACCATAGGAAAAATATAAGTTTCTGTGTCACGAATACAAGCCAGAGTGAGGGGAGGGAAGACAGGTTCTTTCCCTCTCTTTGTCTTAAATTCAGGAAGTTTCTAGGTGACACCAACACTAACAATAGCTTACAGAATAGTTGAGTGATTAGATGGGCTTCAAGTAATAGACGCTGAAACAATAAAGGTAAAAAGAAAAAAGGAAAATCCTAGAATGGAAGGATAACGGAAGAACCAGTATTGCTAGAAAACCATTTAATTTAATCAAATACAAACTTCATTGTATTACAGTAAACTTAGTGTCCACCTTTATTAAAAATACTGACCAATTAGTATCTCCCCCATGTAACACAGTATTACATCCACTGTTCAAAGATTTGGTAACAAAAGCAGTGACAAGAGTTTTTTATGATAAATGCTCGTACTTTATGAAAGAAAGTTTTTTACTGTTAAAAAAGTTGTTTATCTATGTATGACCACAGATCCCTAAATACAAGTAACTCACCATGAATGCACATATGTAACCCTTAGATTATAAAATAAATGCTTGCCTTTTCCTAGCCTATGAGAATACACACAGAAAATACAAAATCAACTATTATTTTAACTATTCAAATACAGTTTGAGTTAACATACCATATATTCTTGTAGCATTGTTGTATCCAATTTAGGAACAATTCTTATTTTATCATCAAGAAGATACATTGTTCATTCTGCTCAGTGTTGGCCACTGAATTCTTTCCATTCCTAGTTCCTGGAACAGAATTGCTGTATTTCAATAATACTTCAGTGAATTTAGTATCTGTTTGCCATTGGTTGTGTGGTTTGTGTTGTGTAGTCATGGAAGAAAAAAATTGTGGATTCGCTGTGTATTATACTAAGAAGCACCAGAATAACTCACTGTAGTTAGGTGAGATATTGGTACCTTCATGGGTTTCCTCTCCTCTAAATGAATATTTAAAGCAGTTTATGAAGGAGATGTTCTCATGATGGGCAGTAATAGCGCTCATCTATATAAGCAGTTTATTATGTCTGCACGTTCTCTGTACACAAACATATACAGAAGGAGTATGAAACAACAATAAAAAAAACCCTAGGTCTAATTCAATGATTATTCGGCTTATGTCAATGCAGCAGGTTTTTCTCCACTTACTGAATTCACCTGATGAGGATGTGTAATTATAACCATAATCATTATTCCCAAAGAAGTATCTTTACAAAAATATTATAATTTTCATGTAATTCCTCAAAATATTTGGCTATGTGCATGCAAAGATTACATATGCCTCTTTTATGATTGTACAGTCTATATGTCTCACAACTCCTGTGGATGAATGATGTATGCAGGTCTTAAACCTCCATTAATTCCCATCCTAAAAATTCTTGTCATCACCATGTAATATGTGCTTATTATGTGCTATTATATCCCACGTCATGTCTAAAATTGCAAGTCTCTCATTCTTTCTGTATGAAAACCTGAATATCCACTGTAACCTCCTGACCCAATGTAATCAGAAAACTTTATGCCAAAAAAATTTAAGAAAGTATAAGAAAAATCTAAAGACTTAAATCTTGGAAGATCCCACTAGCAACGTGCAGCCAGGTCAAACCCTTTTCAAAGCAACCTACAACCTTCCAGATTTTTACCCACCCTCAATTTTTTCATTTCCCAATATCACTCCAAATAGTTATTCATAATTGTTACAGTGGAGTCCTGGTATAGCTATCTGCTTTATCCAGATCAGTCATTTAAAAACAAAAATTTTGCCTTCCTAGCAGTTTATTAGTGAGTTCCTCTTTACCAAATTTGAATGGAAACAATGGCTGATTTTTAGCTATAAACATTTATTTTTCATTAAAGTAGAAATCAACAACATACAGAATTAGTCCTTTCTAGTTGTGTAAATGCATTGAATAAAGTGCAATATTGAAAATATAAAAATACTGAGTGTCAAAAATATTGAACATATTTAAAATAAAATATAGATGTAGCTTATAGGAAGAGCTTTAATTTAACATGTAATGATACTGCATAAAAACATTTGACAGCAGAAATACTTTCTCAGGTTTTTTTCCCCTCTCTTTTATTGTACTCAGACCATTTCTAGGTGAGTAAATATTTGTATTTGTTCTGGCAAATTCAACTAGAAGTTACTAAAATTATGAACATAATCAGCCAAGTCTGAAACTGAAGTTTGCTCCAATCCAAAACAAAGGCAGAGAGTAGACAGGCTAATTATAAAGACAGTTTTACTTTTCATTCCTGCTAGACTGCTGTTCCTTAAGAACTAAAAAGCTGTTAATTTAATGTCATTCAACTTTTGCAGTTAACAGCACTGGCATAACCAGGGCTCCATCACATTCTCACATCTTTTCTGGTTTCTACTTGTTTTATCTAAGTTATATACAACACTCATTGACCACACTTATAAATTATGTAGATGGCATCAGTTAATATCAATGTGAACACCATGGAGGACTGTGAGTTGGAAAACAGATTTCAAGCACAGACCTTGGGCTCCTCCTCTGCTAACCATATCAAAAAACTCAGCTCACTGCCTGAACACTTTCTGCCATCTCCAGAAAATGAATGGAGCTACAGTACAGTTTTTTGCATTACAGCTATTCTTGTATTACAAACAAAAACAGAGAGCTCACTTACCAGCGAGGACACATGTAGGGATCCTAGCCATAATGACAACGAGTAGGAATAAATAAAGAAGCAGTGATAATGCAGATACGTTTTGGAACTAACACAGAATGGTGAGTTTTGGAGCTAAAGTCTGTCTCTGTCAGGTACCAGAAGAGAACTTTCTTTAAAACAGCTGATATGGGATAGTTATCACACCAGTGGGCCCTGAATTTCATCAAGCCTGGAAAGCCTTATAATACTCAGCTGCAAATGATCAAGCACAAGTCTTTGTAACAACATCACTCATTGTGATGTTGGCTGGTATTTTAAGCTTTAATTACTGATTTTGAACTGTTACCACCCAGACAATTTACGACTAATCAGTACCTCTAATCTCCCACACACTGTTCCAAGAACTGCTTTCCTGAATTTTCGATTTAGTTCTAATTATAAACTCCTATTTAGGAAACAGTAACAGTCTGTATTAAAGTTGTCTTTTCATCAAGACAGCAACTGAAGATTTAAAGTAAATAACACTTCAGATTTTTGAACATTTGTGCCCATAAACTACTAGTTTATCTTGAAGATGCTCCATATTGTATTACTTCCACTCTCCACTTACTGAAAATTGCTCTTTGAAAACATGTTTTGCTGAAAATAATGTCTTTCAGAAAACTCAAGAAGCTAGAAGTTTTCTTCATATAGCTCCAAGAAGAAAAAACTTTCTCTTTAGCTTTGCATATATAACTTCTATTCAGTTGCATGGCAGGGTTTCAAACTATGTCTTCCAGTTCACAGTTTTTAAGTACAGAAGGGATTGTTACATATTTTTGCATAAAAGCAGGACAAAAAAACTCTACCCAGGAATTTCTGAAATAAACCCTTAGTGTGTTTGCATTCTGAGGTGTATTTATGTACAAAATTCAGGCCTTATGAAAACTTTCATTTGATGATCTAACTAATTACCAGGAAAGTTGTTTCAGAGCTTTTTTATCCTCACATTTAACATGTATATGTTTTAATTTCAGTGTGGATTTGTTTAGGTTTAGATACTATGTTTTTTTCACTTTAAATTCAGCATGACTAAACATCCAATACAGTACAAAAACTGTTATAAACTTAAGCATATGCTGACCATTATCATTTTATGTCAACCTTTTCTTGGAAAAAGTAAGAAGATTAATTTTAAATCTCATAATAAGACATATTTTCAAGGTGTTAAACTGACTCATGGCTTTTTTTCTAAATATTATCACAAGTTTTCCACATGTCTTATCGGAGCTTAGAATTTTTACACATTATTCCGATGATGGTTTACACTGAGATCATATATAAAGAAAACAGAATTTCCTACTTAGTACATCTCAGCCTTTGTATCTAAAACTGTATTCATTCTTACATCTCGCCCACAGTACTACATTGGGCACTCATTTTCAGCCAATTACTCACTGTGTTATCAGGTCAGTGTTCCAGGGCACAATTCCTCATCTTGTCAGTGTAACTCCAACTATTTTTTTTTTAGTTCAGGGGTCTTCTTTAGATTGCTAAAATTCTCACTGTTCAATGTATGCCTCTTACGAGGTACAATGTTTCCACCATTTTTGCTGATGGAATTTCTACCTTCTCTATAAATTTTGGCCTTAGTAGTTTCTTGTTTGTTTAATTGCCGAGAGAAATGTTGAATGGCATTTCATCAAAAACACCCTCCTGAAAGCCTGTTCTCCTAGTTTAAGGTGACAACTCATTTTGAAGTCCTTTTGTATTTATTAACTTGCCATTCACAATTTGTTTAATTGAGTCAATAGTGCTTTATGGGACCCCACAAAATATTTTTTTTTTAAATTGCAGAGTCATTCAGGAATATAGATGAAAGCTTCACGGAAGCCTAGGCTTCTACACTGTTACCTCTGTCAGACAGCTTCATAGTCTTATGAAAACCCTATCATAGCTGGTTTGTCCAGATCTGTTTCCCATATTATCATGTTGATTAGTGTTAACTATGCTACTGTCTTGTAACTGTTCACTGGCTCCATTCTACAGTGCCTTTCCCTGCTGTTGGCTGGGATTAATGTCTGGTGAAATGGCCTATAGATACCTAGTTATCCTGTTCACCCTTTTTAAAATATTGGAGCAATGTAAGCTTTTCTTCCATTCTGTGAAATTTCACCATGCTCCAAGATGTGTTTTTTTTAAAAAAACCTAACAGTAACAGTTCACAATATTCTGTGACCAATGCTTCTGGCTAAGTTTATACTATCCTGTGTGGCAGACGCAAAACCATTCAATAGAAATAATTATTTGGTTCTGACAGAGTAGAAAGTATCTCTACATCAGAATAAAGCACTAAACACACTATTTCTTTCCAAAGCTAGCATATTAATATATTTATATGAGCTTACACATACATATGCTTTTGAACAATCTTATCTAGACCTTGCACAAGAGCTAGAATTTACTTTGGGTTTGATTTATCTTTTAGATAGTTATTACCATGTACTTTGGTTTCATACTGATTACTTTGGTTTTGATATACCATGAAATCTTTTTTTTACCTTAAACTTAGTATGTAATAGCCCCTTTTCTTAATATTTGTGCTTTTATTTATTTACTATTTCATAAATTTTAACTACATTTACATACTTACTCTCATTGCCATCAGCGGGTTTTTTCGGTGTTATTTTATAGATTATTTGAGGGCATATTTATATTGCTTTACACAGAATTACAGTTGGAAGAAAAAGATGCATATTACAATTTAAAAAAAATTGTTCTGAAATTTGATAAAGCAAAATACAGGATCTTGAAAAAAAAATTATTGTGTTTTCCCTTAAAAATTACTTTTTAATACAAATATATCTTCTTTTATAAATAGAGAATTTCTGCTATTTCTGTTTAATAGCACATTCTTAGTTAACAATAATCATTCTCATTTTAGTTTTAAAAACCTCCACTCATCCAGGTTTGCTTATCATTATTTTTAAACTATCAGCCATGTATATTTTATTTAGACTATTCATATATACATACACCTATATGAAATCAGAAAAGAACAGATGCTTGTAGGCATTCACTCTTAGTTCAGTGACCAATCCACCTCTGTTAGTCACAGTGGCCTTTAATTTAGAATTAGGCTATATAGATTTTGGTGAATCTGTGGTAATTACAATTTTAGAAAATTCTGAGATGCTAACTACAAAGACTATGCTGCAGATAGTTATGTTTTACTATTTAAGGCATAACTTACACTTACTTGGGTGGATTTCCAACTCTTGTTCTTTTTACATCCTATTAGTCTTTTGTTAGCTTTAAGCTGAACATATTATCTACGAACCTGTGGTTCCTCTGTAAAGATTTTTCAAGCCTTTCCCTTTGCTGGAAAAATTCCATCAACAGTACAGAAAGAACTAAAGGTTTTTAGCTTTTTCCTCCTCATGGCTCATCTGTACAGCAGAGGACAAAAGAAACATCTGTAAAAAAATATTAAAAATTATGAGGTTGAAATTATATTTATGAAGCAAATTCTTATTAGCTCCAATACCAGTAACTATTCAGGCAGTCTTGAATTGCAGTCCATGCTAACTCCCTGCTGAGCGAGTGCTTGTACCTTGATTTAGCAGCTGTGAGCTCTCATGTGTGCTGAGGATTTATACTGAAGTGCTCAGTGTGAGTACCTTGTGAACACCAGAGGCAGAAACTTTCCTGGAACTGAGGGTCTGCTACAAGCAAATTGTCTGCTTAGTATGATACTAACCAAGACTACTGCAGCTCTGCTCTTGCTGCAATTCTTGCTCCCATGCTGCCTTCTACACACTTGGAAATGGATTTTGCGATACGCAAGAACATTTATCCTAATCCCACTTTTCCCAATGCCCTTTTTAAACACACACACACAGGAGTTTGGAAAATGATAAATGTAAAGTGTAATCCTAGTTTTCCCAGTTTAGATGAACTTGAAGTGAGTATTTATTAACAATTAGATACACTTGCTCAAGCTTAACAACAGACAATCTGCAGACGAGCGTAAGGTTCAAAGTAGCCAAGAAGAACAAGTCAATGGCTGGCACTCAAGCTTGAAGAAGAAAGCCTAAGGGATTTGTATGCAGAGCATTAGTGCACTGAGGTAATTTTTAACTCTTTACAAGGAGGTCTATGAGGTTTTTAACCAGAATTGTATTTAATTTTTTTTTTTTTTTGCAAAAATCCTGAAAAGAACTAAAGAGAAAGCTGAGGCAATTTTATTTAAGAGGAAGAAAACTAAGATTCTACATAAACTGGTGGCAAAGTGAAAAAAACAGAAGTGTGAGTCTGTATGTACCTTCAGATGAAGGTCCGGAGAATGGATACATCCAATGTACTGGATTCCCTCCCTATCTTCTGAGTGATGACTCTCACTGCACTAGTTCTATGCCTCCTTTTCAGTGACACAGAACTCTTACACAAGCAAATCTTGTCAACTAGAGGCAATAAATGACACAGGGATCTTGACTGCACACTGTGCTAACTGGATATGTATTAACTCCAGTTTGCTCTCCTACTACAGAAAAAAAATCTGATTTACACCTGCCAAAGGCGATTTTTCCTGTCATTTTGAAAGAGGGAAGTATATGCACGGGACAGAAGGAAAAATAAACCCTGTTCTCTTTTGGCATATGTCTTTATATTATCTCTTCTTTAACATATCTATAATTCTGAATTAAATCTTTCAGAATCTGTAGCTGTATGTTGATTAACCAATTATTTAAAAAAACCTGAAACTTTACTAAAGCTGACACCTTTCAGCTGCCCACAACTCATAGAATGATAGAATCATTTGGATGGGAAAAGACCTTTGAGATCATGAAGTCCAAGTATTAACCCAGGACTGCCACATCCATCTGTCACTAAACCATGTCCCTAAGCACTGCATCTATGCGTTTTTTAAATGTCTCCAGGGATGGTGATTCCACCACCTCCTTGGGCAGCCTGTTCCAATGCTTGAGCACCCTTTCAGCGAAGAACTTTTTACCTAATACATCTAAAACTCTCCTGGTGCAACTTGAGGCCATCTCCTCTTGTCTTGCCACTAGTTATCTGGGAGAAGAGACCGACCCCCACCTGCCTACATCCTCCTCCCCTGAGTCTCCTCTTCTCCAGGCTAAACAACCCCATATCCCTCAGCTGCTCCTCATAAGACCTGTGCTCCAGACCCTACACCAGCTTCATTGCCCTTCTCTGGACACGCTCCAGCACCTCGATGTCCCTCTTGGTGTGAGGGGCCCAAAGCTGAACACACTATTTGAGGTGCGGCCTCACCAGTGCTGAGTACAGGGGGACAGTCACTCCCCCGGCCCTGCTGGCCACGCTGTTTCTGATACAAGCCAAGATCCTACAGGCCTTCTTGGCCACCTGGGCACACTGCTGGCTCATGTTCAGCCGGCTGTCAACCAGCACCCTCAGGTCCTTTTCCACCAAGCAGCTTTCCAGCCACCCTTCCCTAGCTTGTAGCACTGCGTGGCATTGTTGTGACCCAAGTGCAGGACCCAGCACTTCTCCTTGTTGAACCTCCTACAACTGGCCAGATCCCTCTGCAGAGCCTTCCTGCCCTGAAGCAGATCAATACTCTTCCCCAACATGGTGCTGACTGCAAACTGGCTGAGGGGGCACTCGATCCCCTCATCCAGATTGTCAATAAAGTTATTAAACAGAACTGGCCCCAATACTGAACCCTGTGGGACGCCACCTGTGACCAGCCACCAGCTGGATATAACACCATTCACCACCACCCTTTGGGCTCAGCTGTCCAGCCAGATTTTAACCCAGAGAAGAGCACATCCATCCAAGTACTGAGCAGCCAGTTTCTCCAGGACAATGCTGTGGGAGATGGTGTCAAAGGCTTTACTAAGGTCTGGGCAGACAACATCCATAGCCTTCCCCTCACCCACTAGGTGGGTCATATCGTCATGGAAGGAGATCAGGTTTGTCAAGCAGGACCTGCCTTTCATAACCCCGTGGTGGCTGGGCCTGATCCCCCCGTTGTCCTGCATGTGCCATATGATGGTGTTCTGGATGATCTGCTCCATAACCTTCCCCTGCACTGAGGTCAGGCTGCCAGGCCTCTTTCCCAGATCCTCCTTCCTGCCCTTCTTGTAGACAGGCATCACATTGGCCTCCAGTCTTCTGGGACCTCTCTAATTTGCTAAGACTGTGGATAAATGGTGGAGAGTGGCTTGGCGAGCTCCTCTGCCAGCTCCTTCAGTGCCCTTGGGTGGATCCCATCCAGCCCCATAGACTTGTGCATGTCTAAGTGGAGCAGCAGGTCACTAACCCTTTCCTCCTGGACTGCGGGGACTTCATTCTGCTCCTCCTTGTCCCTGTCTTCCAGCTCAGGGGGCTGAGTACTCAGAGGGAAGCTGGTCTTAGTATTAAAGACTGAGGCAAAGAAAGCATTAAGCACCTCTGCCTTTTCCTCATCCTGAGTGGCAATGTTCCCCGTCACATCCAATATAGGATGAAGATTATTCTTGGCCCTTCTTTTGTTTCTCATATATTGGGAGAAACATTTTTTGTTATCTTTTGTGGCAGTGGCCAGCCTGAGTTCTAGCTAGCCTTTTCCCTCTCTAATCTTTGCCCTGCATAACCTCGTGACAACCCTATAGTCCTCCAGAGTTGCCCGCTCCCTCTTCCAAAACTGGTAAACTCTCCTTTTACACCTGAGTTCCAGCCAAAGCTCTGTCCAGCCAGGATCACCTTCACTACCGGCTGGTCTTTTGGCCCCTGGGGACAGGCTGCTCTTGTGCTTTTAAGGCTTGCTTCCTAAGTAATGTCCAGCCTCCCTGGACCTCTTAGCCCTTCAGGACTGTCTCCCAAGGGACTGTGTCAACCAGGCTCTGAAACAGGCCAAAGTGAGCTCTCCAGAAGTTGAAGGTAGCAGTTCTGCTGATGCCTGCCTTACTTATCTGAGAATCAAAAGCTCTATCATCTAATGATCACTATGCCCAAGATGTTTTCTGACTATCACATCACCTACGAGTCCTTCCCTGTTTGTAAACACCAGGTCCAGTGGGGCATCTCCCCTGGTTGGCTTACTGACCAGCTGTGTCAGTGTCAGGAAAACTCTTTGGTCTTTGATGTGAACATTTTCCATAAAAGCTAATATACAGTTCCACAGAAGATTTTTAAATATGCATGAAGCCCACTGATTCTTTCACTTAATTTTTTTTAAAAAACACTTCCCTACCTTTACAATACTTACATTTTCTCTATTTTATTTTCATTTTTCTCTCACTTAAGGAGGGTTGTTTTGCCTTTTTTTTTTTTTTTTTTTTTTTTTTTTTTTTAGTGTGATCTCCTAGAAGCAAGGCTTAAGTAGTCAAGATCTGTGTGTGTAGTCAGGACTAATCTTATTTAAATTTGGTGTACATGGAAGTCTGTATCTCAGTAAGCCACCCTAGGCTCTCTGTTTAGTCACTGGAGACAAAGGTATTTTTGGAGGCAGCTTGTCTGGCCTACTGCAGGATAAACTTCTGGATGAGAGGAACTGCTCTGTAGCCTCTGTGATTACATTCATTGGAACTTCCTCAACAGTTAAGCGAACCTGGAGAGACTGTATTTGTTGTAGACATTTGTACTATCAACTACATTTTGCCAGTTATATCCCTCCCTGTCTCTGAATTGCCCCACTCCTTCCAGCCCAGTAAGCGTTTAACAATTTTGCCACTTCTGAATATATTTGACAGAGGAGAAAATTTCTCAAAGATATCAAAATCTTGCAAATTCTGCACAAAACAAGGTCTAGAAGGAGCATTCTGCTAGTATCTACATGCAGGAAAGCTGCAGACATAAGACTCAGCTATAAACATGAAAGAAACTGTAAGAAAAACTTTATGAATGCTATAAACCATCTTACTCAAAACAAAGAATCCAAAGAAAAGATGCAAAGCTGTTGGACACAATCAGTCTTCATTACATCTGCTACTTGTTTAATTTATAAAGACTTTCCAATAACTTTTATAGTCATGAAAAAGAATTCACTGATTGAGAAGCAGTATAACAGGACATCGACCACTAGAATGTAATGAAGCAATCCCTAATAAAATGCATCTGGAACAAGCAATTTATGATCTCAGGAAAAAATATGTCCATTTGCTAATTCAGAACCAGATTTTATTTCATTTCTTCAAAGAAAAAACCCAAAGTTAACAGGGTAGGAAGTTCAGTGACCTTTCTATGAAATGAAAACCACAGTAATTCTAGCCCTGAATTTGGAAACTACATATGAGAATAATTTTCTCTTATTAATGAAAATAAATGCTGACATGAACACCATAAAGAAGACTGAAATAAAAGATTTAACCCTGGGTTTATGTAATAGTTCTTATTTTCACTGTTTGAACTACGTTTATTAAAAACAATAAAAGTAGACATACTGTAATCATCTACTTGATATGCCATTTTACCACTGCTGCCCCCTGCTGTATGGAACATTTTCCAAGTGTTTGCATTTTGTACTAAGCCAGTGAACAAGTAGTTTTAGAGACAGATTTTCAAATGCATATGCCAGATTGCTTTTGTTTATTCCTTTAACTTTCGGTGAAGTTTATTTGGCAACAGAGGAATGTGAATTTTTCAGTATGACTTAAAATTGTCAAAGTAAATAAATTATTATCAAAGATTATATATGATATATAGAAGAACTGTATTCTAAAATTTGTTTTGTAAAGTAGAATGACTTACTTCAAGAGATATTTTTACTTAGTTAAACATGCTGCAATACCCACGGCATTGTTGTTAATGTCTTTTTAAATGTCATCTCTCAATGAACATTATGAATGAGGAAGCAGTAAGAACAGAAGAAAATCCAACACGAACAGTCTATGAATTCATATCCTCCTCTCAGTACAGTTTGTCTGCAGTATTTCTCTCTTCCTTTTTTTTTTAATCCATCCATCCATCTGTCCATCTCAGGAGTGTTCTTACATGCCACACTCCCAACAATAATAAACCTGTTATCTGAGAAGATGTAATTTGCACTGCATGGTAGCCCAATTACATTCTTGTGAGGTAATATACCTTTGCAAGCACACCCACAAATGGGTACACATCAAACTACCCATGCATTTAGCTAATGAAAGGCATGGACAACTATGTGATGCTTGTCACAGCATCATAACCGTACTCCAGAAAATGAATCATGTTTTGATTTTCTAGAACAAACCTTAGCTTAGGCTCTTCAGTAATTTAGCCATAATTCACAAATATAAGGCAGGGTATTTCTCCTCCCATGAATTCTCTGAGGGATTCATGGTTTTGCTGAAAACCCTGCAAAGGTCCATGGCTTTTATTAATTTTAATCTGTTTAATAAAGCTCAGTAATTGTCATTATTTTTTGACTGGAATAAACATTAAACTGCAAGGCAAACCTTATGAAAAGAAGGATGGGAAGTGAAATGAAAAAAATAAACCAAAAGACATCCTGAGCAGACGACCGTAAGTGCTAAGAAATGCTTCACTAGCTCTAAGCTATATTTTACCTAGCTTAGTGTTCTATTACAACAACAGAAAATGCTATTTAGACAGCGCATGAAGCCTGACACTGTGGTCTCTTCCCCTTACATCCCCAGTACATATAGCCATTAGAATTAGCTGTTAGTGTACACCCTTGACTGTTGCCTTTAGTTGTATTTGGCTTGTGTGGCAAGGTTTTGGTAGGAGGGGGGCTACAGGGGTGGCTTCTGTGAGAAGTTGCTAGAAGCGTTCCCCTATGTCTGACAGAACCAATGCCAGCCGGCTCCAAGATGGACCCGCCACTGGCCAAGGCCGAGGCCATCAGTGACAGTGATAGTGCCTCTGGGACAACATATTTAAGGGGGCCGGGGGTGGGGGCTGGGGGCAGGAGGTCGAACTGCACAACAAATTGCTGCAGAAGAGACGAGCGAGACTACGTGAGAGCAATCACTCTGCAGACACCAGGCCTCACCAGTGCTGAGTACAGGGGACGATTACATCCCTTGTCCTTCTGGCCACACTATTCTGGATACAATCCAGGATCTTGCTGGCCTTTTTGGCCACCTGTGGACCCATGGACAGAGAAGCTCATGCTGCAGCAGGTTTCCTGGCAGAACTTGTGACCCCATGGGGGATCCACTATGAAACAGCCTGTTCCTGAAGGACTGTACCCCATGGAAATGACCCACGCTGGAGCAGTCATGAAGAACAGCAGCCTGTGGACAGGACTCATGATGGAGAAGTTAATGGAGGACTTTCTCCCGTGGGAGGGTGTCCTGGTGGGATGGACTTAATTTTCTTCTTGGTAGCTGGTGCAGTGCTATGTTTGGGATTTGGTGTGAGAACAATGTTGATAGGACACTGATGTTTTAAGTTGTTGCTGGGTGATGTTTATACTAAGTCAAGGACTTTTCAGTTTCTCAGGCCCTGCCAGCAAGAGGGCTGGAGGGACACAGGGAATTGGGAGGGGACACAGCCAGGGCAGGTGATCCAAACTAGCCAAAGAGGTATTCCATACCATATGATGTCATGCTAAGTATATAAACTGGGGGAAGAAGAAGGAAGCGGGGGGGAACATCCGGCATTATAGCGTTTGTCTTCCTGAGTAACTGTTAGGTGTGATGGAGCTTTGGTGGGCACCTGGCATCCACCAAGGTTAACCCATCACATAGGTATATATTTATAAACCTCTTGTCCACTTTACTAAATCACATAGGTATATATTTATAACCCATCACATAGGTATATATTTATAAAACTCTTGTCCACTTTACCTAATCCCTCTTTCCACTGTCTGCCTTCGTAAGAGCCAGTGATAAAAAAATTCAGAAATCCACTACCCATTGTGTAAGAGTATTTTTTTCATCTCTTTTAAATCAATCTCCTACTAGTTTCAATTACTGTACTGTAAAATTTGATCAAGAACAGTTCTGTATACATTTTATCCATAACTTCAATGATTTTGTAACCATCACCAATATCTTTCATCAGCTTTCTTCAGTCCAGATTTAAGTATTTTGCTTCTTAGTTTCTCTCTCATAAGACAGTTGCTCTATCCCTAAATAGTTTTACTTGCCTTTGTCCACGTTCAAACACCATGTCCTTCCCCAATTAAAACAATACTCAAGATGTGGGTTGAACACCACACTCTTGCATAGCTGAAACTGAATGTATCTAAGTTGTTTTTTTTAGCAGAACTAGCAGAACCCTTTCTTTTCCTCATGTATTTCTGAGCAAGTACTGGTAGCAGGCATTTGATTTAGTTACCTACCTTAATGTAACACTGCTCCTGGAATCATTATATTGTTTTGTAGGTCATCTTAACTTTGGTTTTGATGTATAAAGGCAGGAATCTAAACAGTTTTTGCCGTTCTCCCACATGTTCTGTAAGGTGCTTGCCTCTGAAAATCAACACAAGAAAAATGCATGCTGAGACAGTGGGGTGATAAATAAATACAGCATAACGTACACTAAAGCTTATGACTAGTGAAGCTTAGGGCAGGAAAAACATACAGTTCTTTCCAAAAGTCCTGTCCCACAGCATGTTCATTGCAATCAGAAATTAAAAGGAGATGCCCTTTGTTGCTGACATAAATATGCTCTAAATATGGATTCACCTGGTGACTAGTTAAGCATTTTAAAGGAATTTGTTCAAACTACAAATAAATGTTGCTTGGACTTACCACAGTTGCAGATAAACAATGCATCCTGCATTCCTGAAGAAAATCTTGTTTCTAACCATTTTCTTGGTGTCTTAGGGAACATTTTCTGTGAACCATTATTAATTTCATGCAGCACTCAGCTAGTTCAGAAAACTCAAGAGTCGGTATTGCTTCCTGTTATGCATACCTTAGGAAAATTACCAGAACACTTTTGTAAAAATAATTATTTATAATCCATGTATTTTCTACAGAACTTCATGAATTATAACAAATTGAAATATGACCTTATACTGAGTGTGAACAGATTCAGTTCTAAAGCGTAACTTTTAGAGTTGATGACTGACGAGTTTTACTTGACTCTTTCCAGTTTTCCTGAGGAACAGATGCTTGTTTAAATGACTTAAAATGACCTGCATATGGATAAGGCCAGATTACTCTTTGAGCTGCTGGGATTGTGTGCTGTTACACACACCCTTTATCCTCCCCCCCTTTCTGAAGTTCCTATTTTTCCAAATGTTCCTTGTTAATATGTACCTAACCTGCTAAATGCAATCCTTGGTGCACTTAAGAAAAATATTATGTCCCCAAATTGGAACTGTTAAATTAAATTGCTTACTTTCAAGCTGTTTACAAAGTAATTTTCCTTTTATGTTGCTGTCTTTCAGGTTTCAGCTAGCTTCATATAAACACTGGATACAGTCTGCTTTTGTTTTCTTCTGGCTTTTTTAGCAATACAGCACATTTTCAACATACAAGTCACTTGGAAACACCATTAGTCTAAAAGCAAAAGAAATTAAAACAGTCTATGTAGTGACTCATGGGAAACATGAGTATATTGTCATTATTTTTTGTAGTGACTGCTTCCAGCTGTTGTTAATGCACAACAATACAGGAATAATATAGTGAGAGTGTTTGTATGTAAGACAGTGACACAGCACATCATACTGACAAAGGGCTGATAAACGCTCCACAAATAAAGGAGTCACTGTCCAATGGAGTTTAGAGCTGTTACTCATTGCCTCAAGAATACATTAAAGCTGCTAGGTATGACTAGTCTAATATTCTCCAAGACCTTGGACTTTGTACCTAAACAAGAACTGCCTAAATTAGGAAATACGGGACATATGTATAGGCATGTCCTACCTTGTCAGTCCTGGCTGGTTCTGCTGGCTAGGGCTGCTAGGGTAATGTATCCAGTATATTACTTCCACTATTAACATAGTTCAGGAAAGAGCTGTTCTGCAGTGAGCCGATGCGAGAGAAGGCTAGCTAAATATACTGACTTCATTTTTAGACTTAAGTTATATTTTCTTATTTGACAGCATGAATTCAGCTGCTGTTTACTAGATATGGGAGAGCTGAATTGACATGACATTCACAGCCACAGCAAGTGCTGTGAGCATCTGAAGAAGTGCCACCCATGAGAGCTGACATGTCTTGCCATGGGGATTTGCATAAGCGTGACAGTGCAGCACTACACACTAGAGGACATGCTAGCAGCACTGGGTACCACCTGGCTGCCTGAGGGTGGTAAATTTGAGCGCATACATCAATGTAGTCAGCCTTTGTTCTGTTAGCCTGCCTAAAACATAGTCTTTGCCTGTACAAAGACATCGGCTAACAGTTCCCTTTGCAGTACCTATGTTACCAATCATCTGCAAGATAAAATATTCTGTTGTTTGCAGGGATGCACTGGGGTCATCACTGATCTAATTTTTAAGGTTCATTTCATCAAGAAAATGGCCATTCATGCTTTTAATTCCTATGGTCCTCTTATGGTGGCTATACCCTAGAGTGCAATGTAACAGCACACAATCCCAGCAGCTCAAAGAGGAATCTGGCCTTATCCATACGCAGGAAACTGGAGACAACAGTGGTACACCTGGACATTTGTCCCATGACATTTTCTTTAAACGTTCATATGAAGTAAACATTTTTGAAATCCAAATTCTAGCCTTGGCAATAATTCAAACTGGGAACTCACCCAGGAAATTACCCAAGAATAAAAATCTTAAACTAATATGTAAAACACCTTCATAAGTAATTAGTTTAATGAAGAATCCATTTCACTTGTTAAGAATGGAACTCTTAAATCATGTTTCACAGAGAACCATATACGAAACATTAAAGGTGATAACAGGATAATAAAAAATTATCATCAAGACAAAGAATTCATTTAGAGTTTGATTACATACTATTGTACAAATATGGAAGACAGCTGCAACAGTATCACTAAAACCTACCAAGCTTTCATTTCTACTTTGCTAATGGAGCCAATGAATATTCATGATCTCAAACTTGTAGCAATTCCACAGTTCATTTGCTTGCTATGTGATTTGCAACATTGCCATAAAAATCCAGACTAGTAGAAAATGTCAAAGAAAACTAGCAGACTGTAAAAATTTCCCTTCTTCACACATTGCTTCTTACTCCCTGTGCAATAATAGAACACAACACTGAGGACCCTGCTCAGACTTAAATTCAATTAAACTCTTGAACAGGGAAAGAACCGGCTACAAAAGATCTTTAAAGCTCTATGTTAATTGTACCTTTCCCTGGTACACCACAGTTGAGAGAACTGGCTTTATATTTTTGCTTAAGAAGATGGCACTTGCAATTGCCCACTATTTTCCTGCTACAAATATAAACCCAAGATAAAACAGTAAAATTACTGAACATACCAAGTACTGCAATGATAGCTTTGCATAATGATTGCTTAAGGTGTGCAATAATTTTAGATTACTCTCTTAATGGCTCAATATGAAACACGGATTTAATGTTTAATATAAAAATATAATAAAAAATGTGAATAAATAATGTGTGCTTTAAACAGTGTAATTTGAAAAGATTTCTTAGTTCATAAGTTATTCATCTGACAAATAAAACATTATAGTTATTTGTTACCACACCTTTTTTAACCATGTTTGTTTTGTTTAATAATGCATTGTGGGACATCCTCAAAAGATAGGATTACTGAAAAGTCTGCTGAATTTGTAAGACTATGATTAATTTCACTGACAAAAGTAACTGTGTAAGTGCAATTTATGCCATTCCAAAACCAATCTGAATATAGAAAATAACTCACTGGTTGGGACTGACATTTGCTGTGCAAAATCCATTGTAACAGATGTCTCCATTCCCCGAGACATTTTCTTAAGGAAAGACAGATAAAGTACACCAACTAGATGCTCACAAATTATTGGACTTGAATTCATCAATAAACCTCATCTATCATATTTATATAAGGCTCCAGTCCTGCCAATCACTGCATGGTGTGCAGTATAGAGCACTTGACTAGAATGAGCAGAGATGCGCAAATGCGATGACAGATGCACAAATAAATCCAGCTTATGTTAGGCAAGCCTTGGTTTTTAGCAGCAGTGAATTTCAAATAAATTTCTTAGGGAGCAGATGTACATGGTTACAGGCTTGTTTACATGTAGGTTTCCTATTGCAGTTTTAAATGTGATATTTAAACTGGTTTTGCTAAACTTGAATAAAAAAGTTTAGAGTATCATTTATGGTGATATAAAGAAACTTCACATTTTTCATTTTAAACTGACTAAAAATCAAGTCACATTTCAATGAATACGAGGGCATCTATGCAGCAGACTGAATCAAAGTAATGACTGATTCAATTTTGTGTACAAATAAAGATAAAACCTGAAACAAATTATGACTGGAAAGAGTCAGTGTTCCTTGACTTTTTTAGTTTCCAGGCAGGAAAAACACAGCAACCGAAGAGAAAGAGATGATATTACTACAGGGACTTTTGCTTGGCCCAAAGACATTCTTCCTTTTGCATTTAAAGACACACACAAAAAACCCTAAACAAAACACTCACCCACCCTAAAAAAAACAACCAAACCCAAACCAACCAAACAAAAACAAAAGCCCAAACCAAAAAACTGTCGATGGCTAGAAAGCTCTTCACAATCTAAGAAAATAACATGATCATTTCAGAAGACCATCAATCTTGGACAAGATTCAGCAAGAGATGAAATTTACAGTAGATTTATGGTTTCTCTGAAATAAAAGGATTAAAAGACCTTTGAAAAGGGGAAAATCTTGGAAGATTTATACCCATTTTTGTTCAAATGGTCACTGTGGGGGAATTGTCTCAAGACCTATTGCATAGTATTGGGAGACCTGGACTCAGATCAGGGGGTCCTACATTCTTAAGACACAAGCAACACTAGAAATCATTCTTCTCTACTTTTTTGTAATTTGAAATAATTTTCCCTGTGTAAACTTCCTATCTCATATTTTCCTCTTCTAACACAAACAGAGGAAATTTTATTACACAAATGGATGAAATTAAGCAGCTGTCTACTTTATCTGGCTTTTCAGAAGACCCATCCTTCTGTAGTGGGGTTACTGAAAGTCAAAGAAGAACAGGTGCCGATTGCTACCACAACGGTGCACTGGGAGCAATACCACACCAAGCGAGACTCCCTGATTCCTATCCGTAAGCTGATTCACTGACTAGAGCACCAAGGAGTGATCAGCATGACCTGTTCAGCCTTTAGTAGTCCCGTATGGCCCGTGCAAAAGTCTAACGGACAATGGAGACTGCCAGTGGCCTGAATGAAGTCATGCCACCGTTGAGTGCTGCTGTATCCGTCATACTAGAACTTCAATACAAACTGGAATCAAAGATAGCTAAATGATATGCCACTGATACCACAAATGCATTTTCCTCAATTCCTTTGGCTGCAGAGTGCAAGCCACTGTTTGCCTTCCTCTGGAGGGGCGTCCAATACACCTGGAACTGACTGCCCCAGGGGTGGAAATACAGCCCTATCATCTACCATGGGATGTCATGCTCAGTATATAAACTGGGGGGGTGGGGGTGGGGCAGAGTCTGCTGATCATTACTCGGGGAATGGCTGGGCATCAGCCAGCAAGTGGTGAGCAATTGTACTGTGCATCACTTCGGCTTTTTTCTCCCTTCCCTTTAGATTTCATCCCTCTCCCCTTCTCCCTCCTTTTCATTATAACTGTTATTGTTATTGTTGTTGTTATTATTATTATTACTTTGTTGGGTTTATTTTATTTCAATTATTACATTATTCTTATCTCAACCCTTGAGTTTTACATTCCTTCCAGATCCTCCTCCCCACCCCTCAGGGTTAGGGGAGGGAGAGTGAGTGAGCGGCTGCATGGTACTTAGTTACCAGCTAGGGCTAAACCCCAATAGTCCTTTTTTCAACACAAAAGAGAAGAAATTCTTTAGAAAATTCAAAATATCATGAAATTATGCGGAATTTGCCACAGATGTACAGGAAAGCTTGATTCTGATTCTAAAAAAAGGAATTTAGCTGTAGTTTAAGATTGAAAATTCTCCCTGAAAGCAAGTGTGTTAGACTTTCTATTATGCAATTGAATTTTTTTTTTTATTTCTTTACATAATCTTCTGATTACTCAACATGAAACCCACATGATATGATCCTTCTTTGTAGTTTGGAAAATTATAACATGAAACTAGGAGTGTAAACAACTATATTATTTTAAAAATTCGTATTACTATAACAAAAGTATTTTGATTTAGTAAGAATTTTAGTGTTTCTCACTCATTTCGAATTATTTGAATTGAATAACAAATACCTGGTACCTGAAGTAAAAAGTAGCGTCTAAAGTACTAATGAGATTAATGAGAGGAAAATAAAGTCTACCTCCACGAGATGATTTGCCTCAAAATTCTTATTTTTGTCTTGACTTCTTTGTCTGTGATAAAGTTAGTTTTGTTAATATTTATTTGAAACTTGTTCAGTAAGCAACTCCAGTCAAATGAAGGGATAGCACTTTAAGCAGAATTTGTTTAAACAGCCTTGGTTGTTCACAAAAAACAATCATTTCAGTATGACTCAGGAATGCTCGCTAATTTCTTCAATATCATTACTTCATCTACTTTCAGCAGTCTTTCTGCATTCATTTTCATTTCATTTTCTCCTACAGCATACACATGTTGAAGCATGCAAGAGCCTTTTCAGAGGATTTGAACTATACAGTGGTTTTACTTGCCTATCAGTTCTGACATGTCAACAACTTTGTCAGGCTTGCATGTTCTAAAGATCTCCAAGAGATCAGAACAAGCTTCATCTGGAAGAAGTTTTATAAACGATAGAAATCCAGGGTATTTAATTCTTCTGTTTTCTTTACTACAGCATGCCGGAGTTGTAAAGTATTGGTTGGAGAGGCAAAGCTGGACTCATAAAAATACTTCTCAGCTGTTTGAATTTACAGTATATGCATGTATGCACATGCGCTTCCACAGAAGCTGTAGTATTCTGTGAATCCTCGCTAGATATATTCCTCAGCATTCAGTTTGGCTTGGAATAATTTCCAGTCACATGTTCTTCATTCCTATATTGGTACAATTCCATATCTGAGAATTTTTTTAATATAAAGGTGTGATCATATAGATAAAGTTTTAGTAGGTGAGCATTTTTTTGGACTAGCATTTTTCAAACCAAGGCTTTCTTAGGATAGTTACAATCACATTGAACTCCAGGAACCTTTTTCAGTAGTGGTCACTGGCAAGCTGGCTCCAAATTTGGAAATCCTTTCTGATAGTCCATTATGTACCCAGTAAGATAACTGTATAATCATGTCAGTAGCTATGAAATACTTTCCTAATACATGCTTTAGAGGATAAAACCCGCAAACGTTTTTGGGCGGAATGAGAAGAAAAAATACTTCTTTTTTTGGGAGGGGTGAGATAATGGGTTTGTTCCAATTCCACTAGAACCTTTAGATGCAATGTTATACTTTTTACTTTATATTATTCAGTAAGAGTAAGAAATTATTTCTTCAGCTGCTCGCTGCCCTGTAACTGCAGTTATGGGGAAAAAACAGAAATGCTGACACAGCCATCAATGTTTCTGATGATACAGACAGCTTTTAGGTATCTCTCATTTCCACAACAGTTGAAGGACAGCATTTGTAGTCACATAGTCAGATACAGAGTACCTTGTTTATTTCTGGAAGCTGCAAGTTTTCCAGTTGAAAGAAAGCTGAGGTTGATCTCCTTCTGAAAGGACTGTTAATTTAGTAGGACAGCTGGCTTCTTCCTGCAAAGCCTGAGAAATTACAGAGATGACAGAACAGCAGAAAACTGGGGAAAAAAAAATCAGCACATGACCTAATCAGAAGACACTCATCTCTGAATAAGTGATAAGGTGGTTGAATGGATGGTGGTTAGAAGGCTGATAGGTTGAAAGGCATTATTAGTTGCCCTATCTTAGGTCTTCATAGGTTAAGCACTCAGCATTCTAAGTATCCTTAGATTTGAAGGACAAATTAGCCTGTTCTGTATCTCGAGCATGGCGAGAAGGTAAAGACAGTGCTGAAGGTTCATTACTTAGTCCCAAAGGCAAAGATTAAAGAATGTTTTTAAGGTAAGTGAGAAGCAATAAAAAGCCCAGAAAGGAAATCTTGCAGGAAATATGACAGCATATTTCTGAAACAAAGCTGATGCTACAAGAATAAAGAAAACTGTTTAATGTTTGTTTCTGTTGTTGATAGTAGGGGGGAAATATGTAATCTCTTTATAAAATAATCAAAAGATATGGTAGAAGAATAGCTTGACAAGAATTTATTCAGATAAGTCTTACACTCTCTGGTCTCTGATTAAAGCAGGTAATTACCCTGATGTTTTCTGGCCTTTGTAATCTATGAATCACTTGCACTATATAAATATTTATACTAATACAAGCAATTTGGCATAGCCCTACATACTTACTAAGCACCTGAATCAATGGAAAAGTAGTATCTTAAAGTATAATGAAGTCAAACACAACATTTTTCAGAACACCGAACATATGGATTTCTACTTATGTTCTGAGCTCCTATTAAAGCACTAGTATGGAAGTCTTCAAAATAGTCTCTCAGTAAACAGAGCTACAAGCCACTCCTGATTAAGTATAATTGTGGCTTTTAGTGTTACAGAAGTGTCTTCTGGTTAGTCAGTAAAATCCATCTCCATGAATTATTCCATATAAATAAACAGAACATTTTTTCAGGTTTGTGCTTCAAATGCTGGAAACCCATTAAGTAAGCAGGGAATTTGAGTGCACATTTTTTTCAGTAGAATACACATGGAATGTCTTATGAAAAACTTTATTTTCTTTTCCAAGACAAAATTAAACATTTCTATAAATTGTCAGAATTTCTGAGTGGCAGACAAAGGAAAATTAGCCGAGTGTTTTAGACAGTAAAAGAAACACTTTGAAGGCATCACACCAGTGAATACATTTTATACTCCTCTGAGATACTCAATATTTAATCTCTTCATGTCTCTGAAAGGACACTACACCTGCTTTTGTGAACGCAATGATGAAGACAACAGTCCATTGCTCAGATGTCACCATTTCCAAAAACAACAGGGTACATATGCAATAGCTGAAAGTCAATTTCTTGCAGGGTCTAATAACGGGCACTTACAGGATTGTACAAAGAAGCATATAATGAATAATTCTTTGCTACATCATCCTGTTTCCCTTGAATTAAAGGTTTAAGAACCTCCACATTTGAATGACTGTATTCAACAGCCCCTGCAGACCTAGCCTCCAGAAACAAGGCAAACCCATTTTTGACAGTATGCCATCTCATGGCAATTAAAAAGCTCAGGATTTTACAGGCTTCCATAGTGTTTGCCCTTAATCACCTTGTCTTATAAGTGAAAGCCCCAAGTGCATTTAAACTCATTGTGTCCAGTAACGCCATAACATTGATAATTTTGTTAACTCTCTGTCACTGTGCATGTATTTTTAGGGTTAATTTTCCCAAATATGTTACTTTGACTTTCATAACACTAAATTTGGGTTCTCTTTTCTTATCTCATAACTCAGCAGTGGACAAATCTTCTGCAGGTGTCCACAGTCAAGCTTTAATTTTGACAAACATGCATCATTATGAGTAATCAGTAAACATTGTCATTAGCTCCCTCTTTCAGGTGACCCAGGTGTTCTTCAATAGCACATGACCTATATTCTCTACATGTTTATTGGGTCCTTCTAGTAGAGTTGTTAGGCTTGATTTTCCAATACAAAACCCACATTTACTCTTCTATAAACTATGATAGGTATTTCCTAATCCTTTCCTTCTTACTGTTTTTACTGGTCTACTTTGGAGAAAATTAGATTAGCTGTCTTACAGCGCTCAGGAAACACAGAGGTTGTTGTACAGACAGATGTGGTATTTGTGACTTACTATTCCATTGGCACTGGAGCTGTTTTCAAGAACAGGTTATATACTAGAGAAAACGGCAATTTGGAGTTCTTTTAGAACAACTTCAAGGATGCTTTTTCCATTTTTTTTTCTTAAATTATGTCAAATTTGAGGAGAATGTGATCAGTATTACAGTGACCTTCACCCACCATATCATGAACAAGGCCTTGCGTTCCTGGTTAACCTTCTGTTGTAAGTTTTTGCCCCAAAAAAATGGTGATATATGTGTACCTGTGCTATCTGCATGACAGCCCATATGATACATACAAGCCTATGTGCAGGTAACTGAAGTCTTCCATTATTTTTGCTTTCTTTATTTGAAGTCTCTCAATCCGTTGTAGTCAATAGTATCCTAGTGAACAGTTAAAAAGACAACAAAAACAGGAAAGAAGTACTGTTAGCAATTACTGATGCTCTCTAATGTGTCAAAGTCCTATTGCTTGTAAGTGCAATTCCATTTCAATCCTTGAAAAATCTGTAAAGAAATACATTTATCTAATTAAAGTCTCAAAAACCATAAAACCAACAAAATGGACTTTAATGAAAGAGAGTAAATGGACATTTACAGAAAGACTAGTGATGCAGTAAGATATCTTTATCCTAACAGTAAGACAACAAAGTGGGAAAGAAAAGTGGCCATATTTATATCCCCAAGTGAGGCAAGTCTGGTGTGTAAACAAGTTTCCGTAATTGACCCAGAAGAATTCCTGTCAGTTCTGACACTAATAATGATAAGCTAATGTTCTTTGCATTTTCGTAAATTTTCAGTTTTAAAATTTAAAAGCAATTAACTGATCTTGAGAATGCTTCTGGGAGATAAACACACATTATTATCTCTATCATCTAGGGAGAGAGAGACACACACAGGTTTTGATTTGTCACATAATGACCTGAATACCAGAAGCAAGTGTGAATCACCCACATGTCCTCTGTTGCCAATATTGCACAAACTGACCCTAAGAGCCTGTGTGATGACAAATGCCTACCTGGAACATTAAAGTGAAGATCCTGCAACACTGGGGGGAGAACAACAAAAGAGAAACTGAAGAAAAATATAATTTCACTACTTCTGCTTCACTTACAAGTGAAACATAGAAACAATAAGAAAAAAAATGAAAAATTGTACAGACACATTAGACTAAATCTCTAGCTAGAGAGAGAAGACCAGGACATTATCTCATTCATCACCTAAAAATTTAATTATGACATTTGAGTCACTTCCCTCTCATCTCCACCGTAGTTCATTTGTTTGCCTCCAGGTTGTGCCTCTGAGTGCCTTGCCTATTTTTTCAAGCAAACCCCGCGCCCGGCTGGTTGGCGGTCCCTCGGAGGGCGCAGCCTGCCTTTCTCTGAGGCACGTCCTGGGCGACTCCAGCTGAGGTAATTCCCGTGACACCTCCTTGCCCTGCAGAGAATAAAAGCCTCCTTCCGCGCCACAGACAACGTCTCCGGCTCCGCAGCTCTCACCAGCGCTTACTCCACTTCAAACAAACCCAACGCAAAGCAGAACCGGCCCTGACCTCGCTGCCCGGCCGCCGCCTGCCGCTCGCTCGCTAGATGGCGCCGCCGCCTGCCGCGGATTCGGCGCTCATCGCCGTAGCCGCCATTTCGGGGGCGAAGTCGGCGGCGCCTCGCCGCTCCGCTCGGCCGGCCCTACCGCTGCCCGGCTCTTATCGCCGTCATCTGCGGCCGCCACCCCCGCCCCGATCCGTGAAAGAAGAGAGACCCCCACTCGCAGGGCCTGACTGGCTCCGGCAGCTGCCATGGCGGTGGCAGGGGAGGCTTCCCCGTGCCCTGTCAGAGCGTGGAGGGCGGCGCTGCCGCGGGGCCTGCGCGGGGTGCGTGGGGAGCGGTGCGGCCGTGCAGCCCCCAGTCGGAAATGGCGGGCGGTCCCCAGCCTTGGGGGTGGCTGTGGCGCTCCGAGCCTGGGCTGCACGTGGCAAAGGTGCAGGGCGGCAGGCGGCTGTGTGCCATGGAGCGCAGGGCAGAGGAGCGATATACCAGTCTTCTATTCTAGCTTAGCATTAAAATCATGAAAATAGGAGGCAGATGGGAGAAATACAAACAGAATGTTGCCAGAGTGGGTGCAGTGGTTTTAGGGCATCTACACCGAAGAAGAGGGGGAACTTTCAGCAGCAGCACTTCGTATGAGACCGAACAGGACTTTTAATTTCAGTGTTTCTTTTGTAGCTGTATGCATCAGTGATGGAGATAGAAGCAGCAGAGCCCTCGTTTCTGATGCGCGACATAGCTTAACCTTCTCAAGGGTTCGCTGGTGTACTGTACAGATCAGCTGCTGCTCAAGGAAAGAACTGGGTAGAATTGAAATACAGAGAATTCACCGATTTCTCACCCATCCTGGCACTGGGTTGGGAAGTGTTTCTGAGAGTACAAGGGCAGATGGGTGCCTTGAGAGTTTGCTTCAGATATAGTTCCTTTGTAGTCAATGGTTTGTGCTTTCAAAGGAACTTACGTCAATGTTCTTAACATTTTCTTAAGAAATACTACCTGCTCAGTTTCGATTCTGAATGGAAATTTTTGAATTTTACAGAAGGTTTTTTTTACAGAAGTGATTGTTTTCAAGAAGAGGGGAAAAAAATGGGGCTGATTTTGGTAGCTGTTTCCTGAAGTATCCTGGATCTATTGACCACAAATGTGATCAACAAAAAATGATTAGTGTGTGCTGTGCCCGGTTGCATAAGATACAAATTAAGAATTGGATTCTGCAGAACGCAGTTACTGGGAGATAATTGGTTTAGGCTTTCTCTGTGTCAGTGCTAAGTCTAGAGTGTCTCAGCAGTAATTGCATCCTAATGTATCCCATTTCTCTGTACTGACCACAGTGAGGACCTTGGCTAAGTGGTTTAGCTGGATAAGTCTACTAAGATGTCTTAGGTAGCTGAAGCTATGTATGAAAGAGATTATATTTTCATTGCAAATTAGTATGATGAAAAATAAGAAAAATATTATGTGAAAATATAATGTGCCCAGAATTTTTTTTCTGTGACTGTTGAAACTAGCCTGGCACCAGTTCCAGAAAACTTGTCATCTTCTGAAGACATATTAGGGTTATTTGTAGAAATGTGAAGATTACAAGTTTATTCTAATAAGCAGTTTAACACCTGGATTCAGTATTTATGCTTTGTCCATGTGAAGTTTTAAAATGTGTAAATAATGAAAAAAACCCTTAAAATGTAACAGGGAACGCTGTACTTGTGCTTTCCTAAATACTTGAAGTGCTTCAAATACTCAAAAGGCTGAAAATTATTTTTATAATTGTAATAAATGAATTTGAATGTTACAAGTTTCATATAATTCCATAAAGGGAATGTGTAAGCCACATGGCCCAGATCGGGTCCAGCCTGTTACATACAGCAGTTTATAAAGTTGATCAAAGAGAAAAGTAGGCCCACTGATACCTTCTGAAGGCTATAATAAAGAGGGAGCAGAATATTGATTAATTAATCAAAATTATTGCATATGTAGTTGATGCACAGTAGCAAGAAGATGAATTGTTTCAAGACTCCTTTTAGGATCCGTTGTTTGACAAATACCAGAAGGGCTGAGAGAGTTTTATCTTCCTGGGTACTGTATTTACTGTCTGCAAGAGCTCATGATTCACCGCGATGCTTTCTCTTGCAACGTAACTGGAACCAGGAAATTTACAGCTAAGACCAACCACGGCCAGCAGCCCCAGTCCTGTTATCTGTACTAAAATTGTCCATTCTATCAGTAGTTTAGTCCATTGTGCAGCAGTAGTATCGGTTACAAAATGTTCTAACAGATGCAAAAGCAAACTACCACAGAAAGCTGAAAAGATTAATTCTTGGAGCGCTGACTTTGTAATTCTGAGACAACAAATCGGTTGTAATTCCATACATCCCCGTACATACTCTGGTATTTCAAACGTGGTATCATACCAACTCTTCTGTGGCCAGAGTTGAAAAATAAAGCTTTTCCTTTGGCTGCAAGAAGAGTGAGGATTCTGTATTTCCATTACTGTATCACCTTTTCCTGTCACAAAATTCTCAGTCTATTACAGAGGAGGTGGAGTGTCGTCAGAAACTGGTGAGGAAAATCGGGCAGTATTTATGAAAATGAGAGGAAAAATTCTGCAACAGTATACATCAGTATAAACACATTTGACAACAGTGCTGGGGTGTCTTCTCTACTGTGAAGTTAATCTAAACAGAGGTATTCATAATAAGCAGTGTTTTTCTTATCCCAAGCACTGAATTGACAGTGGTTTTAACTATACAGGACTTTTTGAAGAGAAAAAATAAATGTGCAAGCAACTGATTTGTGTGGAAACACTGGGGTTTGGGATTAAGCACTGAAGGGGGTAAGGGTCTCTCCTCTGCCCTGTGCAGTTGCAAATGTGCAAATGCAACCCAGCCCTCTTCTGTGTCAGAGAAACGTGTGAGGTGTGTGGCCCGTGTCTTAGTGATATCCAATATCAAGTCCGAAAGACAAATACAGAGGAGTCAAAGTGTTCAGATGCATTGGTCTCTGTGCCAGTAATTGTTCAGCTGTTTGAGACTCGGTAGGTTGAATGACCCGTCATTGCTATGGCAGTGCTGTCCCATGCTGTGAGCAGTGGGTACAATGACAGTGCCTGCCTGGTGCGAGTGGGTCTGGTCAGGGCTCTGGCCCTCCTCTCAGCCCTTTCCCCAGGTACATGCACAGCTGCACCGGCTCACTCTGCCCTCACGTATTTGCACTGCTCTCACCACAGTGTCATCTTTCCTGTTTCTGTAAGAGGCACTTTGGATCAGCCTTTGTGGTGTCTCAGTCTCTTGCAGGAGGGACATCAGTATACCTTATGCCTAGCCTGTGACCCTGGCCTTTTCTTGTTCAGGCATGATGTTCAGTTTAACTACAAAATAGCTGCACATAACAATGTGTATTTATCAAGAGATTTTCATATGGTAACACGGCTAGCTGGCATGCAGAGCAGCCAGACTGTTGAGCTCTCTGTGCTTCCTGCACAGTGGTGATAGCAGCCAGGCTCCTCCTTTGGAGATCCTAGGCTGGGCTGGATTTGGTCACTGGAATACCTCTGTTACGAGCTCCCGATTTTTACCGTTAACTTACAAATAACTTCAAAAAATGTAGTCTCTTCTGTTGTGTGTTGTTTCATTTTTTCTTTAAGGAAAGGTAATTTTAATTTGTCAGATTCACTAAGCTGGGCATATATATAGTAGTATCCAGCAAGCTGTACTGTTTGTAGGTATAGAACAGGAAAAACACTTTCACTATTTACTCATCCAAAGGGCAACCATAACTATGTATTCACAGATTTCTGTAGCACACAAGAAACAATTTTATCTCTGGTCATCTCCAGGGGAGGCAGGTGGTGTTTTCCTCATTTGCACACTTTTGTACAAAGTTGTCTCAGCTATTTCCTATTTCCTCCTGAAAATAGCAGTGACTCTTTCTTTATTGCAGGAGTTGGTATTACAGGACTTAGTAATTTAAGGAATTTCTTTTTATCTAAGGGCTTTTATCTCTGGACTTTGCAAAGTGTTCAAAGGACATTAATTTACTTTTGATTTACTTAATTTTTAACTGTATTTTAAATAATGGGATGGATACACACACACACGCACACGCATTGGCAGTTTTGATTTTTTTTTACCAGGTCTCTTGGTTATGTCATACAGACATACCAGAAAGGGAAAAGCTGGACAATCTTCAGACATCTTTCTATATCTGTGATTGGTGAAACTTCTTTAAAACTTAGCCAAAGCTGTACAATATTGTGTGTCCATCCAGCAAAGGAGTACAGGGGGAAAAAAATTGAAAGCTCTGAAGGAAACATTAGCAGAGATGCCCTATGTTTTAGGACAGCCCTTGATAAAACAGCTGAAGTAAAGGAAGGGGGTACTTCCATTCTAAGTAGCTATCAATACCATTTTTGCTTAGGAGACTTTATTGTTTACTGGATAGCTAGAAAAAAGGTAAATAATAGATGTAATACAACTTTGTTCGCAAGCTGCTCAAGCGTAGGCACACATGTGTAGAAACCCGTTCCACTTATTCCAGATATACTCTTCTCTTTAAAAGGAATCTTTAGCATGGCATCAACTTTTTGTCAGTCAAGAGACCTTAAGCATAGGGAGAAGGTAAGTAATTCTGACTACAGCGCTCACAGAAGGACCAAAGAGAACCTGTTTCCCATTACAGATATTTGGTAGAAGCTCCTCTGCTCTAGCCCTGCTCCTCTGTATGCTTCTTCACTGAGGCCTGTTAGTGCCAGGTGCCATGGCTTGGAGAACGGCGTCTTCATAACTCAGGAGGGATGATGCATGTCTGAAAATACGCAGAATGATAAACTACCCCAAGGCAAACACTGCTTTTCTATACACTTGAAGAAAAGCTGAAAGGGGACCTAGGCAGTACATTATCAATTGGAATTACAACAAATAAAGGAAGAGTTTATTTTCAAATAGTATATCAGTGATTTTATTTCTCTAAACTGGAGAGGTATATGATATAGTATAAGATAGCCATTTCATATACATGCTTGGATTTAAAAAGAGGCATCACTGCATACTGAAAGCATTGTTACTGAAATAAAACCCAATGGAAGGATCATCTACTCTTTTTTGAACCTGTCAGAAAAATGTTGATATTTACAGAATAATAGAAAAGCGCAAGGCTGTGGGAAATGATATAATTATGCCCAAAATTTGGACTAGAGGTAGGAATAATGAAGTCTCTTCAATTTTTTTCCATCTTTCCATCTATTTTTTGGTAAGGAAAAAGTATTTAATTGGTTTCATTAAACTGAGATGCAGGTATTGTAACACGGTTTACATGAATGAAAAGTTAGTGTCATAAACTGTGAAGCTGAAAATCTGAAATGAGCAACATTTCCCATCGTAGTCTGGATAACGCTGAAGTAATACAGCAGGGTAAAAATAATGTAAAGATATGAGTAATGATTTCCTCTGGGTGCAAAAAAGAGAATTTCTACATTGAGTTAAGTAATTTCCCATAGTAAATATCTGTCAGAATTTTCCTTGAACACCTCTGGAACTAGCTTTCAGCTGTGCTCATTTATGTGAAAAATGTATGTCTACTCCCTGAACTAAACAAAAGAAACTATAACAATTTGGAGGGAATTTTGGGGGAAGTATATATGTGTGTGTATTTATATAAATCCATAAACCTTATGTTTATGAAGAGAGGAGACTATTATATGGGTAGAAAAATGCAAAGCTGGCATAAAATTTCACCATTTCAGAGTCTGGGTTTTATTAGATGGAATATATGGGCATTTTGTCAAACTACATGTCGGTATGTGCATCTTTTTCTTGGACATCCACAGTTGCTTCTGGTCCACTCATTCTGGTTGAAATCTGTAGCAGGTTTTGTCTTTTCCTCCTCCAGCAGAAATAAGCTATACTTCCAGCTCCAACTATAGAAAGGCCTAGAAGAACCAACAGCCAAATGATGCCAGCAGAGAGTACTTTCTCCATTTTCCCTTCTGTAAGTGGATAAAATGGAATCACCACCTTTGATAGCAAGAGATTTCAGAATCTAGCAGTAAATGATCGTTCTTTAACTAGAAATCAGACAAACGCAATATGCATGTAGATTTTCAGTTCAACAAGTGGGTTTGTTGGTTTTGTTTTTTTTTAACTAACAAACCCAAACAAAATATGATTAAACAAACCCCAGTTGACTTCAGAATAACCTCCGTTTCCTGTATCTAGATACAGATTAATTTTATGGACTTTTTATTTTTAAATACTCTCAAAATTAAGACCTAGAAACTACGTAAATGTATTTTTGTTGTATTTGAGCATCTCCTTATAATTCTACTTAAAAGGAAGTATGCTTACCTGTATTTTCTGTTGACATTTCTGTGTTTTCAGGAGCTTTTGGAAGGAAAGGAAAATGTTTATTCTGAATGCTTAAAAAACAAAAAGAGGCATTTTTAACTTCCGAAGTCCAGACGTTCCTGAGAATTCCCCCTACATCCACTTGCTGGTGACAGTTGCTCTCCCAGATCATTGTCTAGTAGGATGACTGTCACTTTCATTCCAAAAGCGTCTGACCTCTTCATTTGAGATACTCAACCAGACATGAAATTAAGAGTCAGATTTCTATTATTTCTAAAAGTGTTTTGAAATATGTTCATTTCTGAGAAACTGCTCACAGGATCCCTAATCATTTTAAGGTGTTTTCTGAAACAGGAAAAATTTCCTAAATGCAGGTTTCAAGTGTTAGAGATGTATCATGAGCATTTTACTTGAGCTGAAAAGGATCTTCTGTGAGTTTAGCTCCTTCTGTCATAGACAACCATTCCATGTGGGTGTGGTTCCTGTGGTAATTACGCTTCCTGAACTTAGTAGGTAAGGGAAAGGAGAACAAAAATATGAAGCTTAATCAAATAAAATTTCATGTTCTGGACCACTTTCATTTAATCTGAGTTGGTAATTGAACTCATGCATTTTCTTGCAGATGATAATTTTGCTATCAGGATAGTACCAGCATTTTATTAAACACAACTGTATCATACTGTAGATGAAGAGTGCTATAGTATTCCTTTAATCCACTGGTTTAGGGGACAGTAAGGAAAGGAATCACCAATTCCAGCATTTCTACAAGACAGAGTTTTCATTACACTCATTGGAACAAGGTTACATCTTTTGAGAATATATTCAGGCAAAATTAAAACAAAATGCTGCTTTTGAGCTTAGATTGTGTGATATTTGAGGGAAATTCTAATGAAATTAGACTGGCTTGTCATTAAAAATGAGTGGTCTGTGACCATTCTTTTGCCTAAACGTAGGGGTCTGAAGTATTCGTGATGGCTGCATGGGGCTGATGGTGATTCTACAGTACTTTAGGGATATGCAGCCTTATGAGGAGGTAGTCAGAAACCGTTTGAGGCTGGTCAGTATTTAGGCAGCTGAATCCCACTATTGGGGTCTATTGGTTTTGCACACAAATCTATAATGTTTTATATTTTATGTTACACAATGAAGATACATTATAAGGCATTATTAACCGTAACATATTAGAAATGTTACTTACTTTTTGGTTTTTTACAGATATATCCTTTCTTGAAAGAACAGACGTTGGTGTTCCAGAGGCCAGACAATGCACATACTTCTCCACAATCTTTATGTCTTTTGTTTGAAGGTTCTCCTGTTTGCCAGTTGACAAAATCCATTGCAGATTTGTCTGCCCATACCCACTGTCCTAATATTTAAAATTAGAATATATGTATAAAATACAGGGGGTTAAACGTTGTGATGGGGAAAACAAAAATTTGTAACACAATTAGGTGGTCAAATGTTTCAGTTACATTTCTAAGCATATGTAAAGCATGCTTTGAGATAAACTGTATAATTTGTATATATGTGTATTTTCAAGTATACTAAGTGGTTTTGTTTCTAATATAGCGTAGCGTATCATAATTTTGTATGATACGATAATGTATGATTAAATATTGAAGATATTACCTCTGTCATTTTTCTTTAGCCCTATCCAAAAGTTTGGTGATTTTCCATGGAGTATCTCGATGGTGTCTGCCAGAAAGTTTGCTTCAGTATAGTCTCCTATTGATACCAAATTAGCAGCTGAAAAAATATTAACGAACACATCACAATGTTTCGTTGCCTTACAGTTTAAGTCAATAAACGCGTAAAAGGTACGCAAAAAGATATAGAAGACACTGATTCTTGCAGGTAATATTCACTAGTCTCATTATGCTTATTATATTACGATATCATATTTTGAACATGACTGTGAGCTGTATGGATGCAAATCAGCATGAAGACATGGATTTTTGTTTAGCCTTTGGTATTTTAGAGAAGAAAAATTGCTGTCCTACGATACTCTTTGGACAGGTCCAACCCCAACCCAGATTGTGATGCAAGCAAGCTGAAAGTGGTATAGATGATGTAGTCAGCACCATGCATGTTGCCACTACAGCTCCATCACCCACCAGTGGCTGGGCAGTCCTTGATGCTATTACTGCAAGGGTAGATAGGATTTATAAGCAGCTAGAGGTTGAGGTACAGAAATTGATTTATAATTGCCATGGGCCCTGGCATTACAAATACAAAAAGCTGTGTTGGTGTCATCAGGAAATGATCACCTTCTTGGCCTGGCCAGTGGGTAACATGTAGGCAAAAGTGTAGGAATTTAGAAGATGGACCAGTCTCCAAATGCGACCTTTCATTCTGGTTATTAGTGTGATGTTTACTTTTTGTAGTAATTATGTGATTTATCTTTCTACAGAACCACTTCAGGAATTCTGTTGTCACATAACTGTAAAGTAAAATGCCTTTGCAAAGCTACTTTTTTGGTTTGCTCAGTCACAGGTCAATGCTTTCATACATACAAGGAGGTGCTGCTAGAAATCCTTGTATTCTCTCTAACACTCAGACATATAGTGCTAATGTATAGGATCTTTCCTGTTTTTACTCACTGCTGCGTCACAGCAATTCTCAGTGAACAGCCAGGAGAAATGAGAAATGAGAAATGTAAAGTGTCTTTTCCTCACCCCTGATCAACGCACAGCTCTTCTCCACAGATCATAGACAGCAGCGGGGGCTGCTTCAGAGCAGGAGCTGCACAGTTGGGTGTGTTTTACTGATTCATGAAAGCTAAACGACTCCTCCAATTCATTTGTTGTCCAGCCAGTAAGATCCAATTAACAAACTGTGCCCTGGAACTAACAAAGGCAATTTTCCTGTGAATCTGTCTCCTAGTTTATGCTGTGTGTGGATTCCCTCTTGTTCGGGGAAGGGAAAGCTAACCCTGCAGTCTGTGCCTTCATGGGACTATAAAAGTATTTCTCTCCCTAACCACTTACTGATTTCCATAAAACTAGTAGGAATTTAATATTTTTGAGATATTTGTATTTCAGCTGGTATTTGAGATATGAGATGTTTCTGTCTCTGGCAAAGTTTAGTTCTGTTGTGAAAAAGCATGCTCAGAAAAGCAAGCTAAAAAGCATTAAGTTTGAAGTTTTAAAGTAATTTAAGATTTGCTTAGCAATGTCATTCATTATTTTATGTAATTAATTACATCTTCATTCTTTCTAAAACAAAACACTCACCTAGTCGGGCGCATTCCTGATGAGCTTGAGACCAGCTCCTTTTCTTGGAGGCCTCAAAGTAATAGCAGTGACCATGGAAAGGTACCCAAGATTTGTGTCCTCTTGATTCAGGGCATTTTCCAGGAAGTTGTGGGAGCTCAGTAGGGGCCATTACTGATAAGAGATCAGGTAGTTGGAAACAAGTTATTTTATAAAATTTGTTTTTCCCTTTATACTACTAAGACAAAACTAAACAGACTGTATTAGGTTTTTCATCATAAAGGAAATGAAGCCTGTTCTAAACAGAGCTTGAATATGGCTTTGAGTGTGTGTTTGAGAGCATATTTTGCTTCACATTTATTTGTCAAGGTGATTAAGAAGATGCAATACTCTGTAAGAAGTATAGATTCTGTCTAATGAAGATTTTTGTAATTAGTCTAGTTGATAAAATATCCAGCTGGTTTTCTGGCATAAGTATCTGCCTAATTGGTTAAAACTGCTATTTTTAAAATGTCTTCTGACACTTCATTCTCATTGTTTGACAGGATCAAAACCTTATAGCAGAAACTGTGATTGTGAATGGAAGTGTGGTTATAACTAACCATAGCTTGCAGGACTTTTTGTTAAACTGCATCCTGAATATATTCCATAGTCATTGATATAATAGGAAAATTTTGATTGAGAAGATAAATGCAGATGGAACGAAAATTAAATGTTCTGCCAATTACGTTTTCTTTGTGTGAGTCTTCTACAGTCTGTTTCTTCCCCTATTAAAGAACATTCAGCACTCAAATTAGATTTCCAGAATATTGAAGTAGAAGACATTATATATCAAAACCTGAGGATTTTTGTTAAATTACAGCATCTTAGAATGTAAATTGGCATGCAATTTTAAGCTTTCTAATGATTCAAGATCTTCCTTAATGTTGACAAGAATAACATAGCTAAATTGTGAAATCATATTTATACTTATTTCCTTATAAATTATAGAAGTTGGTGCTTGGAAGGCTCCTCAGGTGGTTATGTAATTCATCCTTGTGCTCACAGACGACATGAAGTTGATATATAATTATGTAATTTCTAACAGATGTTTGTCCTGTCTGTTCTTAGTAAGCTGTGGTGATGGAGATTCCCTGACCTGTCCAAAGTATTTATTAAAGGCTTCTATACTGATAAAATTAGAAGTTTTTCCTTGCTGTATTTAAGTCTTCTACTCCTTTTTAACTCATATGAGACATAGGGAAAAATTTAATTCCATTCCTTAGGGCTCATTTTTAATATTTAAAATTTATAATCTTTCTCTTAGTCCTTTGTCCCACTCTAATTATAATATTTCCTTTTAATTCTTGTTTCCTGGTCATCTGAAAATCGTTGACTGAGAGCCTTTTCAATCTTCGGTGCCTCAAACTGGAGACAGAATTTCATCTGATGCCTAATCAAAATAGATTTCATAGCAAGTGAATGACTTTAAAAGTTAAGAAATCAATGAGTATTCAATCCTTTATTTCTTAAGCTTCTGGTAATTATGATTATGAATTTATTTACTGGGAAAAATTTAGAACTAGTTAGCTACTCATGTCTTCCTGTATACTAGCGTATAAACAAGTATTTTCAGTGGCTTATTTTATTTAGCACAGTTGATAGATCTACACACCTTCTAGTTAAAAGACTTATAGGTAATTGCTTACCATCCGATTTTTTACAGACAGAAAAGAATTTTTCCTTGCAAGAAGCTGTCTTCCAGGTGCCGTCAGTGTCTAGGTAGACACATGCTAATGTCTGTTTTGGTTCCCCGCTGGACCACTTGCTGTAAACAAATCTCCATCTGTCAATCCATTGATACTTGCCATTGGTCTGGAAGCAAAATCCATACAGTAATTTCAAGATTGCTGTGAAAGATGTAGCTACTACACAGGATCTATAATAGGACTCTCATGTAACCAGTATGGAATCATATGCTTACTAATGCCCCTTTTTGTGCTTGTAAATGCTAACTGCAACAAAATGTACAGTGTCTGTTATTCACAAATGTGAATGCAGAATGTTTTTTTTTCTGCCCTCCAAAAAGTATCTAACATCAATTCAGAGAATTTTTCCAAGTGTTGGGAAATGGAAGGGAAAAAAGAAAAGGGGCATGAGGGAAGGCATAAAACTGGGAATCAGGTAAGACATGATGTTGGTACAACCACCCAAAGGTCGGTATGCAAAATGGGAGTGTGAGTGGGAGTGTTCTTAATAAGCAGTGCTGGTCGCCATCGCTTTTGTTGCAGTTAATTGTGACTGTGATTCATGGGGAAGAGTGTAGCATATCAAAACACACTACCATCCAAATGTTCACCCTCTCCTGTCATACAACTGATGTAGACATCTCACAAACAGAAAGGATTTTTCTTTCCAATAATATCCTAACTTCTTAATGGAAGCAATTACACCAATTGCGTTTTCAAATGAAAAAAATTGTATCCATTGTTCAATATGTACTATATCATATAGCCTCCAGATTTTTTTGCCTAATTTTTGCTTCTATTTCTGTCCACAACTGTATTTTGCTACTACTACCATAAATACAAGACTACTATAGTAGAAAGTGTGAGAATAAATGCACACGTAAAAACTATTCCTTTGCAGGTCACAGATGTGCAATGTAAGATACCATGTCAGTGATCACTGAGGTACATAAACACATGGCAGGAGGGCAGGAAGCATGTTGTTCCTGAAACATCTTTTAGATTAAAATAAACTCAAAATTTGGGAGATTTTACAATTTATATTCAAGATCCTTTAACTGACTCCACAAAACACACAGCATTGTTATATCCTGGTTTGCAGCAGCATTTCCTTGTGCTAGCATGTGAAAGTTCTTAGTTCATTAAAATCTCCACTGTATGAGTCTTACTTGAAGAGCTGCAGTGTAAATGGGTAGTGTACTGATGTAACATGCTGTTTTCAGCACTACACTGGCAGAAATTCCAGGTTACAAGATGAGAACATAAAGAGATCAGGTCCAGTGTCAGCTTGACTACATGCATGTAATGTATGTGTTCTTACCGCGTTGCTGTTAAGACCAATCCACAGAGGCTCTCCATATTCCTGTGCAAGTAAGAATAACAGTGCCTGGGTATATGGGTCTAAAATGCTGGCAAGTTCTGAGGCATTGTTATTGCAGTTTTTCTGTGCTTCCTCCCAATTCATTTTGGAACGGGTGACAGAATAGCTAATGCCACTAGAATGGCCAGAAGCAAGGTCCAGCACTGTTGCTGATGACTTAAAGAGTTCAGGATCTGTAGGAACAAGGAAAAAACCTCACCTCAAGATCTGGAAGCCACATATTTGACTTGGGTGACTGAATAACATCTTCAGTATTTACAGACCTAGTAGAAAATCGCTAATGGAATGGAACACCTTCTTACTAGTTTTTTATAAGTAACAGATAACTTCAAAACAGCAGTGAACTTTCTGGGTGAAAGAAATACCTTGGAGAATTTTGAATCGGTAGTCACAGTTTCTTATATTGCAGATGTAAATTCACCCCATCAGTCAAAAATAACACACGTACCCTGCATGTTTTCAAAATACTCTGTGGCTTAGAAGCATTGTGACTCTCAGGTTTGTTTGGGTAACTGTAAAACTTATCAGTTATGATAATGTATAATCATTATAAACTTATGTAATTAAACTGTTCATGGTTTTTAGCTATTTATTTACACTTTTAAAAGTAAAATCATTTTGCTTTCCTAAATTCTGTTATTTTATTTATCATTCTCTTCTCCAAAGTAATGCTAAGTAACGCTGGCTGGAAGATGGGCCCTTAAGTTTTACTGATCCTTTACTTTTTTAAAAAAAAGAAAAAGATAACTAATGTAAAGCACATTAAACAAGAAAAGTGATTTTAGTCCTTATGTTAAAATTTTCGAGATTAGTGATACAGAACTCACTGCTATTCTTCTGGCATATATACCCTCTGGATGTATAACACTCCTCATTGTTCCACTTCCCTGTGTCATCAGCATGACCTCTTTTCAAAGAAACGCAATCAAACTGTTGGAGTAAGGGGAAGAGTATGAATACATTGATATTAGATGTTATAAAACAAAGCGCTGTAACCCTCTGGATAGTCTCACTGCTTTTTTCTTTGAATCCTGTTATTGTAGGGTTTGTATTGCAGCTCTAGAAACACCTTCCTTTTATCCTTTCCTGTCCTTTCTGGCCTCCCCTGTGGTTGCTACTATCTTATAAATCTTTGCAACCTTCAGCTCAGCTTACTTGTTCATGTGGTTTTTTTCGAGGAAATGTACTTGAAAGTCACTGTTATTTTCAAGAACTTTCTGTCACACACTGTGTCTCAACTAATAAGTGTCTGTGAGTACGTTTTTTGAAAAAGAATGAAATACAAATAAATTTAGGTAATGTTTTGTATTTGGCTTGCCAAGCCAACTTTAAATAGCGGTTATTCTTGACAGAATCATCTAAATTATGGTCCTTGACAGAGTTATCATCAGCTCTAATTCTTAGAATTTCTCTTTCAGCTACACCAGGTAGCTGAGTGCTTAAGAAGTTGGAACTTCAAGTTTATTACAGCCTGCCACAGCCTACTAGGCTGCCATGTGGAAACTTTAGGAACACCTGCTTTAAGTGCATTTTTATTCTAGTTTCTTAGCTTGAGAAACTTTTTGAAGTTATTTCACTCCTTTGAAAAAGAAGCCTCTGAAAGAGATAGCTGTTAGTCTCTTGAAGGTGAAGGAGGAAAGTAGAATGTACCTTTTTACATTACTTTTCCCCCACAATATTTCCCAGGAGCGTTATTAGAGCTGCAGTAGAGCTGTGTATTGTGCTGCATTGTATATGTCTTCCTACATGCCTTAGCTAATAACTACATGGACAAGAGCAAAATGAATTGGCTCAGGTGCAGATGAAGCTGGTTGGCTAGAGGTATGATTTCTGGGTTCTCTAGAGGTGTGGATACCAAAAAGAAGGAAGAATGGACAGTGTGTGAAATGACAGTGTGAAGGACAAGTTCTGAAAGCAAGACAGGGAAATAAATGGAAGAAAGGTGATGTGGGTGTGCAAATCAGTGTATAACACTATTTTATTTACAGCATTCTGAGATATAATTTCACTGCTAGCAGTGGAGAGGGTGTGATTGGTTTAGAAAGTAGCTGACATCTATCAGCAATTCAATTAAAAATTGAAATAGGGGAGAAGTAGAAAAAAGTTGAACTCTTTCCTCTTGCATCCTCTCTTCCTTCCTTTTCAAACATCAATTCACTTGCCAAATGTGAAAATATTTCCAGCATGTGTTAACTTCTAAAATTCTAATGTTGCATTTATATTCTCTGCAAAATGAACAGCAAGTTACTATGAAAAAGAAAATTTTATTCAACCAATCTTTATTCAATCTGTCTATTGCTGCAGTTTCATGAAATTTGTTGGCAAAATTGCAGCAATGCCATTTTGTGCTCTGGGATGGCTAGAATACTCAAACATTGAAATTTTTTATCCCTAATCCCAATGTAAAAGTAGACGAACAACTTTGGGAGAAGGCAATGTCTGCAGCAGCGAGCAGTTTAAGTGATATTGCTCCTCAATTTAACTTGATGGTAAATGCTAAGCAGTATTTACTGTCAGTATTACCTGTTACTCAGTAGTATTACCTGTTGCAGATTGTGGCCATCTTCTGGATGCAGGCTGGGATACAAAACGGGTTCTACAAGTTTTGGGGAATCTGGAGCCCAGTTTGTGTAGGAGACAGCACTTCCATCAGCCCAGACAAAGTTGAGTTCACTTAGTAGATCATTCAAGCCAATCCAAGGATCATTTGAAACATCCTTCAAATGGTAAGTGAGAAAAGCTGGGGAAAAAAGCCAATAGAAAGAAGATGAGCATGTCACGTCATCAGTTGGACAGCTCATAAACAAATCCTTAACTATTTTGTTCATTAAAGTCTTGTAACTTGTTTAGTTAGTGTTTGATCAGAAATTTACCCAAGTTCCATAACCTTTTTCAAGGTTATGCCAAGCCTTTGCCTTTGAAAAATCTCAAAAAGTGAAAATATTTGTAACTATGAAGCAAGATTGGAAAGAGTAAAGAGATAAAAATCCTGCCTGACCACCATGTAATGAGTTCACTTATTTCAACACTCAGGATGAGCTGATTTCCTGATGGAAACGTGTAGCTGTATACAGCTGCAAATGGCAGCCCAGGAACGTAGGCAAGGTGAAAACGTGCCCTCCTTTGACATCCTACTGCTGAATTAAGTTGCAGACTTTAGGCAGCCATTTTGGAGAGTTATATATCACTTTGTATTTCTGGTAGCAACAAACCATGGATTCCTTTTATTTCTCTGTGTCTAAAACTGCAAATGCCAGGTCTGGATTTCTTATTTTATGCTAATTCATACCCTATAAATAATGTAAAGCAGTTTGCATGGAACCCTTAGCATCACTAGCATGCCCTAAACAAAGGGTTCTAGTTCTTCTAAAAACGTTTCATGCCATGGCCATATAACCCATGTTGAATATACATTATAAAATACAAACAGTTATATACTGTCTTTTTTTGCCATGTTCTGTGCAGGAAATGACCACTGTATAAATGCTGTCTATATAAGACTGGATAAATGCTGTCTATTACCTAAAGGGCTGTTGTACTATACCTTGTACTTTTTCATTATGTATGCTTGCTAAGTTTCCTCCAAGGCTTACACAAGTACTTCTTGCAGTATGCCAGTATTCGTAGGAAGAGCCAAAAATTTTGTAACACTAGAGAAAAATGAGTATAGGCTGTTAGTGAGTGACAGCAAAAGGAATTTAGGTTTGAATTACACTAGTTCAAGTAAAAATTAGCCTAACTTGTTCCCACAAAATAATTGTCCAAAGTTGGCAGGGACTCAGCTCTGGAACCAAGTCAAAACCATTAAAAAAAATTAAATTTACTCTGTGTCTTTCTGTGAGGGACTGAGAAAATCACAACAAAAACAACCATTTATAAATCACAGTAGGAGTCTGTCTGATGAGAATCTAATGGGTTAACTAAATCAGAAATTTTTAAGAAGCCATCATCATCATTAGTAAAAGACAAAGTTCTGATTCTATAAGAAAAGCCTAGCACAGGTTTTTATGTGGAATCATCTGAACATTCTGAAAAACATTTTGGACCTAGAGCCTATGATCAGTGTGGTTTCATGTGTGTATTCAGCCTTTTTCATTTTACAGCTCTTTTATTAATGAAAGAATATGACTCATGATTTCTTAAAAATTGCATAGTCATCACATTACCAGTACACATTCACCCTGACATGGTTTTGGTAATTAGGAGTGTGCCTGGTGTGCCCTTTCCATGTTTACAGCTCATGTGCTGCTCTGTACATGCCAGTAGCACTGTCAGAGAATTATCTCACAGAGTTTATGGAAAATAGCAACTCTGATGACTGTAACAAAAAAAAAAAAAAAAAGTATACCAGCATAAACTCCACTGGTGTGAGTATCCATGGATGCTTTCATAACAATGTTGTATAGATTAGAAAACAGAACCCTTGCTTAGTAAGCACATCACATTTGCCCCTTTTGGGAAGAGGCAAGCATTATATTGAAGCCTGTTTGGAAAAATCTGTCCTTATTTGTGATTTCTTCCAGCTCAAATGACTCATTTTATGCTATATTTGGTGCTTTCAGTTGAATTTAGGTCAATTTTTTTGAAAGTAAATACAATGTAATAGCTTTTGCAATGTATCTCAGATGACCACATCTCAGGAAGACAAATAAAACCTGTAAAATCACCATTTTGCAGGAATTAGGCAACTGGTTCAATTTTAAATGCAACTTTGGATAATCACTGCCAAAAGTTATCTGAGAGACTAAAGGCCTCTTGTATATCTTTATGTACCTTCCCAAGATCTATTATCATTGTGCTTAGATGAATGTTATCATACCTGATTTTTAAATAAAAGCCAATCTTCAGGACATCCTCCAGGAGTTGAAGGTACTGCTGAAGGAACTGTTGTGTTTCTAAAACTTCTGTGCCTCTCACAGATATAGCCATTTGAAAAACCACAGCTGACATCATTCCACAAGCCTGAAATCAATTTAAGTACAGATAATAAGACACTGAGTAAGGTTGAAATCTGTGGGAAAATGAACTGGCTTCCATGCTTCTGAGTTCAAAAGCAATCTGCCTGGGAAGGTGAGATACTTCAATTCAACTCTACCTCCCATCATCATTGCCTACAAGAGGACTTTGGTCCTACCCTGACTGTGATCTCACTGCAATTACAGAGACATGGTGGCATAGCTCATGACTGGATCGCTACATACTTTTTAGGAAAAACTGGCCAGCAAGGAGAGGGGATGGGGTTGCTCTTTATGTGAAGAAGCAACTGGGGTGTTTCGAGCTTTCCTTGGGGGTGGATCCACAATGAGTCAAGACCTTATGGCTAAAGATTAAGGGGCCGGCAGACATGGGGGACACTGTTGTGGGTGTTTGCTGCAGGCCACCTGATCAGGAAGAGCAAGCTGATGAGACCTACAGACAACTGGAGGTAGTTGTCTATCACAGGCCCTTGTTCTCATGGGGGACCTTAACCTCCCTGATACCTGCTCGGAAAGACAACGCTGCTAGGTTCATGTAGTCCAGGAGGTTTCTGCAGAGCACTGCTGGTAATGTTTTGACACAGGTGGTGGGGGAACCAAAGAGGTGAGGTGTGCTCTTAGACCTCATGTTCACAAAGAGGGACTGGTTGCGGATGTGGCCATATGAGATGGCTGATATGGCAGTTCTGTGACCTCTGAGTAGAAGCCATCTGAACAGCTTTGTATACGAAACATGTATATGAAACATGCAAGTATAAAGTAACACTTCTGTCAGTGAAAACACTAAAAGAAGTGAAACTCCATATATGTTCTATTCCTTTTCTAACTATTCTCTAATTATTTTTTGAAAGACCAATTTGCTGTTGATTTGAATAGAACATATTGTTTGTGCAGCTGAAAAATCAGTGATCAAATTGTTCCTGCATTCCCCACTAAAATCGATTTCTTACATTCAATTTTATAGCTAGTATTGCCCCTGAAGAAACCTCAGATATAATTACGATACTTTATTATGCATATATTCCAAAATTTCTGGGAAAGAATGGATTAAAGCTGGAAAGATATTTTTAACAAACAGGGGAAGAGCAGTACCCATCAAAATACTTTTTAAAAGGTTATGTGACTCACCATCCCTTTTATTTAAGACCACACAATTTTCTTGACCAGCTGCAAAGTTGGGCTCACCCGGTGCCCAGGCTGCATAGTGCACTGGGCTTCCATCCATCCAACTGAAAAAAACCCCGAACAAAACAGTAGCGGTTGCTCAGACAATGTTCATGGAACAGTTTGGAAAAATCTACCTTAACATGCTAAATATATATATTAAAAACATTACAGCTAAGTCTGTCTGTAAATTGAGTTTCCATTAGGATTAAAAGACCTTAGATAATGAAAACCTGCATCTCAAGTCAAAGAACAAAAACACATTTATTTTTAACACACATTATCTATGTACTCATAGCATGTACAGCATCATCAGCATCCCTATAAAATGCTGTTAAAACCAGTGTTTTTACAATGTAGTTAAACCAAGGGAGAGCACACATTTCAACGTGTAATATAACTCTCTGAATCTGTGTTGAACACCCTAGCAGTGGTCTCTCCCTCCAGAAGGAACTCTGGCAGTACCAAACATCTACGACCACGTTTTAGGATCTGGGTGTAGCTTCTTTACCTACCTAAACTGTCGATCAGCATTCTGAAATAATCCTATGAGATATGACTCCAATGTGCCATTTTTTAAGATCTAAACACAAAAAATGTATTTTTAGTTATTGCTTTCTAATATTTAGTAGTTATCGAATATGAAGAAGCATAATTTTTGTGCTATGGAAGCAAATAGAGGAATACACATTGTACCACATGTAGTCACCAGAGGGGTCTCCTGTTGACGTAAATACCATTCAGCGCATACTTTTGCTTTATTATCTTTATTGCTGCTTTCTCAGTTTTGGCTTCATTACTGGTATGATCAAAACTTTCAAAGCTGTACTCTCAATTTAAAAAGAAAAAAGGAAGACTTGAGAATAAAATTAGTATAAATTTTTTTGGTACTTTCCTGTTCTTATGCAGCTGTGTAATTCCTGCGTGTCAAGCTGTCTGTCCTCTCTTCCTTTCGTATCCTTTCCCACATAATAAAAGAAAGCATCTAATAGCGTGAAACAGAAAGGAGGTTGTGTGGCTACTTTGGTATTAGTAAACCAAACAGGATTATGGCAAAGGTTTGAGGCACCATCCATGCTATTAAATTGTTTGCATGCCTCTGCCACAGCTTTGGCATGTGCCCATCAGAACCATCTCGCAACAGATAGACATTGCCCTTGAAATACATTAGCAGTTTTGATATGGGTTACAGGAAAACTAATTCATGAAGATCCTAGTTCATCAATCCCTGACCTGGACCGGGTTAAACATCTCTTTGAAAAGTTGTTTTGTTCAGCAACATGATGTGGGGTGTGACCATCAGAGCTACACTGGCAGTAGCCTCACATCTATATGTTACACTGAATTCTAGAATATGATATTCAGATGAGGGGTAACCACCCTGTCAAAAGGATAGTTTTCTCAGTATACACCTGATTTCCCTGCTCATTGCTCCTTATATATATTTGGTCATGGGCAGAACTCTATTTAGATTCAAATGTGCAAGAATATACCCAGCCTAGTAAATGGTAATTTTTAAATTTTTTTTTTAATTAATTTTCCTGAAGAAAAGCTCTGTTCTGTAGAATGAATTTTTTTCACTGACTATTTTAAACTACTTCTAATAAAATGTAATATTATGCAACAAGCACATTCTCTTGTACTTCACAAGCATAGGCAGCAGGGTATATCAGCCATATATTGCACAACATAGCCAAATTTCCTCTTACGCATTTCCACAAAAATTTTCTTTCACTATTATCTTCAATAGTAGCAAGATCTCCATGATTGCTTTTGCAGAATGTTCTGGCTTTCTCCATAGGGATCTTTTCTGTACTGAAAAAATACTGTTTATCTCCTTTTGTAATCCAGCCATCTTCCGTGACTTCATACACTGCAACACAGAAGAGGAATCTCTATATTCTTCACAGTTCTTACACAAAGCTGGTGTTATTAGGTGATATCACCCTTTAGATAGAGAAAATAAGCAGAAGCTTACTGGCAGAAGGGCTCAGAGGTTCTGCTTTCAAGGGTGTCCCTGCAATGAAATGGGAAAAAAATTAGTATGTAAAATGTTTCCCAAATATTGAGCCACCATAAATGTTCAATCAGTGGAAATTATCTTAACGTCTATCAATTTTTCATATTTTACAATTCATTGCACACTATTTATATAGTATCTTTGGTGCAGGGAAGAAATTGATGTTCAGGGAATTACAGCTGCATTGCAGGCCTACATCTGTGTCGTGGTACATTTTTGGTAATTGCTTCTTGTACACCCTGAATGTTGCCTAAATTAGATGGCTGAAGTTAGTCTAAATGAGAACTTTTTTCTGAAAGAAAATTGAAGAGTGAAAATACTTTACTTCAGTGTTGGTATACTTTGCACAATAATAGGAGACTCTTTGTGGTCACTGTCTTGAATCTGAACAAGAAATTCAAATACTAAACAAATTTTAGCTTCAAAGTATTTAAAATTTTATTATTAATTTCTTCATGAAACATTTTTTTCTGTGAAATTACTTTGTGACAAATCGCATTTGACTGAAAATCCACCAGCTTTTCAGATATAATTTAAATGAAAAATTTCCACATCACACAGAGTGGGATATTGGAGCAAAGGTTCTCTAAACATGCAAGGTCAAGAGATACAAAAACTTAAAACAAACATCACCTTTATAACTTTTTTCCACAGGAATTCATTATAATGTTTGTGTTCTGTATGTGTAATTACATTAAATTAAGTGTATGATGCACATGCTAGGGTTAATAAAACAACTTGCTTTTAAAAATTAATCTCTTGTATGATTGGTTAAAAGATTTAAAAGAAAAAAGTATAGATCTGTTATGAAAGTACAAAGTATTAGGACTCTTTCGGCATCTTTCGGTGTGACATTATGCACCGATGACCAATGATACTAATTTCTTTAGGCTATAATTTCTGCCATTCATACACTAATAATAATTAAGAGTATACAACTACTATTGTCACATTTGCTAATGTTTTTCAGTTGTGCTGATCATGCAAGTGAAGACTTAACAAAGAAAGTTACCAAAAAAAGGTATCTTCACAACATCTCTTTGAGATAGATGTCTATGACTATTACTTTTTAAGTATGAGAAGGTGAGACAACGTGCCTTGGTTAGAATCAGATTATTTTGAGTAATTCACCAGCACAGAAATAATCTCATTTAGAAAAGTATCACTTCAAACATTAACCCTTAGTGCTTGTGTGAAGAATCCCAGGGAGCCACCAAAGCAACACTTCTGTTAGTCTTGAAAGTAAAATATGTAAATCGATACAAAGCTATAAATGATTCCTCTCTTATTTCACTGCGTAGCTTTCTCAACAGTGTTACATTGGGGGAGGGGCGGGGGAAACCCGCAAGGGGTATAAATGATGATTTTGCTACTAGTATGACAGGAAGATGTGAGCCTACCTGTTGTCTTAAAGTATATACATTTTGAAGCTTAGATTACCATCTTTTCATTACAGAAAGCCTGTTGTTACAGGAGTTTCTTTACATGTCATCTTACAAAGAGAATAATTCCAGTATGCTGGTAGTCTTGTTTAAACTATAGTAGGTGACTAATCATAGAATCATTTGGGTTGGTGTGTCCTTGTGTAGCATTCTAGCTATACCTGAGCGGAGAAGTGAAGTTTCATTTCACAAAGGATATGGAAATTTAAAGTAATTTTTTTTTTTTCCCTCCCTCTCTTCCCCCTTAGCCCCCAAACTGGTAATTCCCTACAAGTGAAAGTTCCAAGAAGCACACACTTTCATGTCAGTCATAGCTTCTGTTTGACAGAAATTTGTGCAGAGCAGTGGATTTTACCAGGCAATCCTGAGATTGCTCTCACCCCATTTTCTGATTCTATAATTACATAAATAAGTATATTTTCAGTAATGCTTATAATATTTTTTTCAATGAAACAAAAAGAACATTTATCATTATCAGTTGAAACATATTCTGAAAGTATTTTAAATGTCTTGATCTATGTTTCCTTATGCAAAATTCCTGTGAAATCAACCAAAGTTTCTAGCAACATGTAACTTGTGGAAGTTTCTATTTTGATAGAATGGGATTCAGCTTAAATGTCTTCCTAATGTGACTTCAGAGGAAGAAGTAACCTACCTTTCTTTATTTGACAAATCCAGTTATGACTGTATTCACAGTGCACCATAACCCATGACATGGAAGGCTCGTCACTGATTGCTCCACAATATTCAAACTCAGTATTCTGAAAATAATGATTTTTCTTATAATTCACCTACAGAAGAAACAGAGCTTTAGTTTTTATTCTTATCGTACAGGGGAAAAAAAAGTTATACTCTGAAAGGAAAGAGAAGTACAAAGAAGTTTCAAACCACTCATTACTTTTCTTCTACTATGTGGCTGTGGAAACAACTCCAGCAGCAAAAAAGTCAGATCAGAAGAAAACTGGCAAGGTCAAATACTCACTGGTGATCCATCACTCCAGGAAAACCCACCATCAGGATCCAAACACTGCAAACCTATCCAGAAAGGCTGAGATGATGGGGATTTTTTTCTACAGTGAAAAAATGTATCATGGAAGAAAAGGACGTTATGTGGTTAGCTCTGATAAATTTTGCAAGTTACATAGGGCAATAACTCTCACACTTCATTTAAAGACTTCAAGTAGAGCAGAAATTTCAAAAACAACAAAATACTCTTGGTCAGCAAGCTCCCATTAGCAAGGGAGTGAAGTTCACACCTTAAAATTTTCTACTTTGCAAATTATTGTATTGAAAACACAGTATGTTTTTTCTTCATTGATGCTGTGATTATAGTGTTCTTTGAGAACAGAAAATGTTCAGGTTTGTTGGAAGTCACAATTTAGTTTTAAAATGGTTCAGTGAACAAACTTAGAAATTGGTCTGAAGGAGAAGCATTCAACCAGTTTGGTTGTTGGGTTGGGTTTTTTTAATTTAAACTATTTGCAGATGATGACAAATTTTAGGAACTCCAGAAATGTCTTTGAAAATAGTACGTGTATTAAATATTTTCTCAGTTCTTTTTCTTAGGACTATAATGATAAAGAGATATAGATTTTCAACCAATTATCACAGGAGCAACTCAAGAATATTATAATTTATTCCTACGTAATTTCATATCTAAAAGAGAAAAAATATCAGTTATTAGATATTTTGTTACTTACACTACTATGTTTTCTATCACTGTTTGCTCTTTTCCACTTCTAATTGCAGCCAAGTCTCCTCCTATTTCTCTGCAGAAATCTCGGGCTTCAAACCATGTTTTCTTTTGGTTTTCTCTCACAAAAACCTATAGATACAGGTAGAACAATATGTTTACAGCATGTTAAAAGTAAATCTGCTGACTACCCGGTATAAGCAAAATAGGAAAACATTCCATTACAATTGTAATACATAATATGGATTGGAGTATGCTAATTAGATAAATTTACCTATCACTGATAGTGATAACTGCAGTGGTTTCTATGAATAGTTGTGTAAAAGCTTACTACATTTGTGCAATAACGTGCCGTTCTCTGAGGTTTTGATGCCCTATTTGGTTATCTTCTGTCTCATGAGTAGGATTATTGGGGAAAATAGTACTTACTCTGAAGCATGAATTCGTACTATTGCTTGTATCCCAACCCCAGGGACATTTAGACTCAGAAACAGTTTCAGGAGCAAGAGGAAGAGTGATTTTTTCAGCTAGTTTTTTGCAGATAAATTTTGCCTTTACTTCACATTTCTGAACATCCCAGAGTCCAGCTGCATTTCCAGTCCTTAGGGCAACACAACCAGCTTCATTCCCTTTGTGAGATATAAAAGAAAATTGAAATGTTTTGTAAAGTGGTTCCCTTGACATTTTTACAGCTCATGTGATTAATTTACAGAAGACTGAAATACTAAGTGTAGGGTCTGCTCAAAGGAGGAGCTTTGTAAAAAGAGGAAATGAGCAAGTGGAGTCCTTCATCATCTTCCCTCCCCTTTGAAAAGCTTTACAGGTACATACACAACACCTTGCCTGCCTCTTTCCTATGCTACTCGCTGCAAGGATCTGGCAGCCTATCATCCAAGCTGAAGGGGATTTCACCCTTTCTGCTGAGCTTGATTTTGCCCTTGTAAGCAGATGAGGAGCCAGAAAAGAAATATTTTTCATAGCATCATAGAAAATCATGGAATTATACAATCATTTGGGTTGGAAAAGATGTTTAAGATCAAGTCCAACTGTTAACCTAATACTGCCAAATCCACCACTAAACCATGTCCCCTAAGTGCCACATCTACACATATTTTAAATACCTTCAGGGACAGTGACGCAATCACTTCCCCAGGCAGCCCGTTGCAATGCTTGATAACCCTTCAGTGAAGAAATTTTTCCTAATATCCAATCCAAGCCTCCCCTCATGCAACTTGATGCTGTTTCCTCTTGTCCTGTCACTTGTTACTTGGGAGAAGAGACCGACCCCCACCTCACTACATCCTCCTCTCAGGCAGCTGTAGAGAGCAGTAAGATGCCCCTTGAGCCTCCTCCAGGCTAAACAACCCCAGATCCCTCAGCCACTTTCATTAAGATTTGTTCTCCAGACCTTCACCAGCTCTGTTCCCCTTCTCTGGACACGCTCCAGCACCTCAGTGTCTGCCTTGTTGTGAGAGACCCAAAACTGAACACAGTATTTGAGGTGTGGCCTCATCAGTGTATCAAAGACACCAGTGTTTCAAAGGCAGGATGTTCATATGTGCCATCATGGATGTGTTTTAACAAAGTTGGCAAACATTTTAGAATTATAACACATAAAGTTCCTTATTAGCGTAAATTTACTCCAGTGGCAGAGTACCAGGCATTGCCGCGTTCCAGTTTGTGTACAGAACACCTTCACCAGTCACCCACTTGAACATTCCTTGCTCTTCTGTGTCTGAAAGACCAATCCAAAAATACTTCTCAGAGCTCAGACCAACAAGGCTGGTCAGGTAGGCTTGCTCGTATCTGGAATGACAGGAGTCAGATGGGTATTAAGCCTAGCTTTCCCTTAGTCTGCTGTTTCTCACCATCCTAAATTGCACAAGACTAGAATGAATGGAGTCTCCATTAGGTTTCCTTTCACATGGACATATACTGCTGAACTCCGTACCAGATGGACTAGATTCAATAGCAGGTGAAGCTGTGCTATACTGAAAAACTGCTTCTTACAGAACAGGTCTGTTCCTTCAGAGTAAAGTACTGGAAAACATGAATGTGTAAAATATATTTAGTTAGAAAAGATATACTGTATTTATTAATTACGTTTTTTCCTCCAGAAAAAGCATTTTTTTTTCTGATTTCACATTTTTTTCCAAAAAGTTCTCAACTTTTCTATAAAATTCCAATATTATTGTATTAGTTATACAGTTTTAAAACTCTTTTCATACCTGTCTCTTATACTTGTTAAATAACCACCGCTCCTTTCACAGATTTTCTTTGCTTCTGAAAATGTTACGGAAGTATGTCCTACCAGGTAGCAGTAAAAACTGTGTCTTTCCCAGCCCTGTCAAGAACATGTGAAAAATACTTGCAGTAAAAAGAGCATATGGTATAGTGCTTGAACTTCAATGTATATTCCTAAATCAACATATTTTTAATATAATCAAATGCAATAATGTGTATTCGTTTGAATTCCAGTGGACTCGTGGAAATTAAGATTAGTAAACATCTAGAAAGAAGAGATTTAATGCATATGAGTCCCCCTTTTTTGAAAATTAGTAACTGATAAATGTTAACTGATAAAAATTCAGAGGCATACAGAATGGAGAGTGTATTCAGAAGCAGGTGAATACAGTACTTCCTTGCTCAGAACTGAAGAGAGTAGTCTGTGTTATAGTGAGATGATGATTCAAGTTTCCTGATGTTTCTAGGCTAAAAGAACAGTAACTAGACTAACTAATTGATTGAACTCATGAGCTCACCTAAAAAAGTCTGACTGAAGAGTTAGCATAGAACTATTAGAAAGCAAAATCCTCAAAATTACAGCTCAATTCCAAATCACTTTTCCCTTCTGTAGCAGCTCAAGATTGATTTGCTTGCTGAACCCAAGAAAGGTAAATAAAATCTGTGTTCAGTATTTGGCTGCTGACTAGATCCATCTAGCACAATGAGTCTCTGCTCTGTTCCCCATATGAGGTTGTCGGAAATGTTACTAAGTGTAGAGCAGTAGTAATTAAGAAAGTAAAAGAAGTGGCAAGGAGAAGAAAAAAAGCAGTAGGATACAACGACTTGTTCAAAACAAGTTCACTCATAAAAGCAATTTGATTGTTTTGATTTGGCTTCAATAGTGAAATATATCATCATCTGGCATCATGTCACATAGTCCAGAAATGGTTCCCCATCTTTACTGTGTCTTAGATAACCACAGATGATTGTAGAACAATATAACAAATATGCAGAAAACTGCAGTAATAACTTTAACCTCTTTCACAGACGATTCTGAGAGATAATGGGCCTGACTCATATTGGCTAAAAAGATTTCAAAATAACTTTATTTTAAATAAGGGAATGTAGTGAAAATGATCACCCTGAATTTGATGTACAATCACATTTCTTAGTGGCCGGGGTGGTGGGAAGGTAGTTGCAATGTCAAGTGGAGCTTGTGAAAACAATAGATTTTTGCTAACCAGGTTCTTTGTTACACTTTTTTCTTACCTTCAGGCAGGCAGGATCAGTCTTTGCCATCCCAGAAACCCCTTGTAGTGGGTCTCTTCTGCAGATGTAACCTAATTTTCTGTCACAGACACTGTCTGCCCAATATCCATCCTAGATGCAGTTTGGGAAGAGGTGGAAAATAGTGAGGCAGAACCTGTTCCCTTTAGGAATGTTACTGGTTTTTTTAAAAAATATTGTTTCAACGGGAGAATAAAGATCTGTACTTTTTAATGAATTCCACGTATTTGTGCTTAATTGTGAAGTTATGCTAAGCTAATTATGTGTCACAGGCAGACTAGTAAGATTTCTTGGCATATAATGCAACTCACAATCAGACATGAACATTTACCTAGTTATCTCTAATTTAATTTTAAATTTAATTTAGAACAACCATCTTTTTGAGTGGATAAAGATACCATTCCCTGGTTTGTTTCTAAGTTGTATTCAATAAGACCCTAGAAATAGAACCAAAAATCAAATAGTATAGTGCTACACAAACATAGAATGATTCTACCTCTCCTGCCATAATGACGCAGTCCTCTGGCCCATTGATTGCGTGAGTTGGTTCTCCAGGCAACCATTTGGTATATGTCACAGGAGTCCCATCACTCCACTCAAAGTACATTTGAATGTTGAGGTCATTCAGACCAATCCACAGCTCATCCACAGCTTCTAAGAACAGAAATTTACCTGTGTTAGTACCCAAGTTGAAACACTCCATAGGGGCAAGATATAACTTATGAGAATGAGCTGAAATTGTCATGTTACAATACAAACTCCTCTAGATTAAATGACAGTGGAGTTTATTTTAAGGTCTAATTCACATTCTTTTTTTTCAAGAAGTCAAAAAATGAGATACCAGCAGGAAATGAGATTCCTCAGCTTTATCAGTAAAAGTCCATTACTGTATCTACAGCTACAAGGTGTCTGAGGCAGGTAATCAGCCCAAATACTGCAAAACCCAGAGCTGTTATTTCCTTTATGCAGTGAAAAACAAATGAAAATCAAAATGAGAAGAAAGAAAAAGAAAACTAAGAAAGCACTGATAATTCTTTTTGTGGTTTTTCTGGTGGTTGGTTTTTTTAATCTACGTATCTGTGGGCTTCCCTATAAATATTCATTTCAAACAAGATTATTATTTTTTAAACCCTCCTAAGATTTCTAATGATATAATTCTCTGTTTGTACCAAATACTGCCCTGTAGAAATACTCACTGTAGCCAAGCTGAGACAGTATGAAGCCGTGCTCCTCAGGGTTGTGGATACTAGCTAGATTGCCACTGCTCTCATTGCAGGAAGTTAGGGCTTCTCCCCATACTCTGGGGTCTCTATGAATCATGAAACAGTGCTCTCCATAGGGCAACCATCCTTCTGGGCATTTAACAGGTTCTGCATCCCCTAAAAATCAATAGATGTTTCACATTTTTAAACTTGAATAACTGCAATTACATTTGAAATCAGTTAATTAACTGATTAGAATGAAAATGGAGTGATTATAAACAAGCAGTACTTCTATTAATTCCTCATACATACAAAATACTTTAGTCTGTTTGCTGTTGCACACTGTACTTCTACAGAAAACTTACTGCGTTTACACAAAACAGGAAAATAATGGAGACGGTAGTTATTGGGCTCCAGTAGTGTGAAATGCTCACTTTTGGAGAGAGGAATATTTTGGAATTCCATGATCAGTGTTTTCATACAATATACCCCATCCAATTATGTTTGTGTATATTTCATAAAGGCATTCTTACTGTAGCACAAGTAATTCATTGCACGTGTGGCCTTCCATACTAAGTGTCATTAAATAAATCAGAAAGTGTAGTAGAAAAGTAGTCTGAAGGAACTTGCTCTTTTTTTGCCATCTTTCTATGCTACAGGCCATCCCACTGAGAAGGTGGTTTACGCCTATTGGTGCCGTCTTTCTGAGCCTTCTGTGATAAGCCTCGGTGTTTTCATTAGTATGCCCTGCAGGAAGGGTGAGTCATCTCTAACTTTATTTTCACATCCATGCAGTCCATGATAGTTTTGTGATAGTGTGTGGCTTAGACCAGTGCCTCTGGAATTGTGAATAATGACATGAAATAAAAACTGCTTGTGTGGTTACTGGGTTCCAGGAACATTTCCAGTATGTACATGTATTACATTGCTTAAAGAAATGACAGTATGCTTTGTTCTGTGCCACTCATTAAAGCAGAAGAACAAATGATAATGCTTTTTCTTTTATTTTAAATAGCCATGAAGTTTCATTTTAGTGACACAAATCCTGTCTTTATCAAAGGGTTTTTATTTGCTTGGCATACCTGATGGAAGAATGAAAGGATCCAATGTGGAGTTTTCCTTTTTACAGATATAGCCAAATTTCAGCTCACATGGCTGGTTTTCCCATTTAGAATCTCTTCTGGGATTTAGTACTGCACAAAGTTTCCCAGGCTCAGGCTCAGGGCTTCCTTCATAGAATAAAAAACCAAATTATGTATAACATTTTTTATGTCAGCAGCTAAAAGAACAATTTACTTCCAGCCTTTTCATGTGTCAATTACGGACTCATGACTTCATTGCTACATTTATTTTTGTACCAGAGATAAGGAAATGTAATTTAGAAGTACCCATCAAAACATTTCTTTAGATGCTTGTTGCATAATTCACACTTTCCCCCATATTTGATTGCAGGATAGCAGTGTCAGAAATTAGCCATTCCTTTAAGTTTTGTGAAAATCATTGGGTTGGACAGAAGACAAATTAAACTCTGAGCCTGCACTGATGCAAAGGCTGCAGCACCTTTCCTTGCCCCTCCACCTGTTTAATCATCCTGTGCATAGGGGTCACCTATATATTCATTAAAGAATATGTAGCTCACAACCAGCTGCAGAATGTTGCCCTGTGAGTAGGTGCTGGACTGGAAAGTTCAAACATTGAAGGGGTGCCTGGTGCTGCTACAGTTGCAACGCCATATACAGACTGTAGGAAATCAGAGTTTGTAGTTTCACAGCTCATGAAACATCTAGTTTTAGACACAATTTGTTGTCAGGACCAAGTTATGTTAGTAGGGCTAAGTAATGAGCTTAAAACAATCAGTTACATTCATAAAATCAGAGGACACAGTTTGGGAGGTAAGGTTTCTGGACAGGAACACAGGTAGCATCTTAACATAGTTTATATTCAGACAAGGAATTCTACAGACGTGAAGAATGAAGAGTGTTCTTCAGAGTAAGAACTATCAGCTGCTAACAATAAAAAGAAAACTGAAAACTGGAGCTCTAGCTCTTCATTGTAGGGCTAAATCAACATCACTGTATGGATATTATTTGTTAAAAATACGAGACAAAAGCAAAAGCCACCAATCTGTGGGACACATAGTTGAGCAGAGTGTGGTGGGAACCTAGACTGGGCAAAGCCTGAAAGGGTAGGCTTCCTGTTACGGGAGCATGTTAAATGGCTTCTAGTTTCTAAAGCTGTGTTTAGCAAAGCACAAAAATAATAATATGGAATCCCTAAAATAAAAGGCATCTCTTCTGGATGAGGCATATCAAATCACACGTGGAAACAAATTTCCTCATTTCTACAGTGCCCTTGCAGGTGAGTCTTTCTATGTCAGGTTCTGGTCCAGCAGCTTTCAGTGCTGTGCTGGAATAAAAAAGTTCCGCTCAGGCCCTTTGTTAAGGTCCTTTCTGCATGTCCATTCAGCAGCTTGGCTGCAGATTTGCTCCTTGCTGCAAGTGGAGCCTCCGCACATGCCCTCACACTTGCTCTGTGTCTCTCCTCTGCCTGCCTCTGCAACCAGCCTTCCAGCAGGTTCTTCAGGACCGCTATCCTTGGGGAACAGGTGATGTTTTCTTCTTCTCAGAGAGCTCCACAGTGTGCTGGCTGACTTCCCCTTCCCTGCACGCCGCACCCCCGGCCCCCCTCCCCCCACACAAAAAAGAAAAAAAAAAAAAAAAGAAAAGATACAATTTATAATAATTTTTCAGTGAATTGGAAATGTGTAGATTAAGTCGTCATAATAGCCGTCATGTGGAGATACGGGAACTCCAAGGGTGTGGGCTGCTTGACCTGAAAGCCAGCTGTTCTGGCTGCTCTGCTTCATTGCAAGGCTTAAGGAATTTAACCAGCTCAGCAGAAGGTAGAAAATCCTCTACCAGACTCAGCAGCTCTGGGCTTTCTCTTCATCCTCTGCCAGATAAAACCAGGTTGGGAGTGCCAAAGATTCCCCAAATACTTGGGGAAGGCCAAAAGATGGAATATATGTGCATTTACTCAGCAAGCAAACATTCAGCATTTGCTGCAACCAGCTATTGCCATGGCAATCATTAAGCGACTTTCAAAGATAAATTGCCAATACTGTCAACTGTATTTAGTCTCTCTTGAATGTTAAAGAGGAGAGATGAGGAAAAGCATAAAAAGCAAAGGGAAGGCTTTGCAAGCCTGATGCTCACTGATGTCTCAGTCCATGCAGGATGCCGGGTCTGATAACCCTTTTGAGAACTGAGGAGACACAGAGCTTTTAACTGACTTGAAGGCATTCCTAGTATGCTACAGCTCAACTAGTGCTTCTCACTTTATCAGCTTCTGGGAGGACATGAGTTTTAAGCAGAAGAGGACAAGCTCTTCTGCTTGAAACTCCTTGTAATATATCCAGTGAAGAAAAGCATCATTCTCAGCTTTTTAACCTCACATATCTCATAAGCCTGTGAACTCCATTTCCTCATGTTCGTGGGGAGTAGTACAGGACTGTAATTGACATGAATTCATCATACTGATGGGAAATATTAATTCCAAAAACTGTTAAAAAAACAATTACTACCTGGTGCCCAGTTAAAGTATCTGAAGGGAATGCCACCGCTCCACTGCCAGCCGCTGTTAAGTTTCAGACTGTTGAGCCCAATCCAGAGAGAGGATCTCTTGTTTTCAATCAACTCTAGGAAACCAAAAGGGTTGAATTTTAATGAGATTTGTTGGGAAATGCTCTGCATTTTCAGAGTTTGGAGGAATATAATAAATGCCTGCTTTGTGATTTCTGAGTTCAGTACAGAATCCATGGTTACTGGTAATAGACTCAGTTTATTGTGTAGAGAAAGGGTAGAGAATGGCAAAAGACTATTTTGCCTATTAGTTTATTCAAATTTAATTCTATTCTACAGTTATATGTAAGCAATAAGCTTTGAAAACAGAAACACTGAATTGCTATAGTTAATACTTACGTTACAAGTTTGCCTGATTGTGATGCAGTTGATACAGGGCTTTCATTCCACAGAGCCTATGCGTAATTCCAGAAAGCCTTTAGATTTTTAATAGTGTTTAGTAGTATAACATTTTTATGGTATTTCCAAAAATCTCTTTCATTAGCCATACATGAATACTGATTTCTTAACAGAAAAGGCATAGAATGACTGCCTCCTATAATGATGTTAGGGTAAGGTCCCTTCCTGGCACCTTTCTGGTGCTTTCTGCGCTTGAGCCAACTTTTACTTACTTAGCTGGTAATTCTTAATACTTTTTGAAATAATAATAATAATGATAGAAATAATTTCAAATAGCAATTCTGCAACTTACAAAAGTTCCACCTATGAAAAGCTTACTTTACAGTAATTGTGCTGTTTCTCTAGCAGTACATACAGCATTTTCACAGCAGATATTCGTTGTACCGTGATTAAAGCACTGAAACATTTGTAACCAGTCAAAACCCCCTCTTTGACACCGTTTTCACAGAGTCTTTCGTATTAACTCACCTCTTAGATATATTTGTTCATGTATCTCTGGGACACTTAATAATTCTGCCTTCTGCTGCTGGCAGCTCTTCCTTGCTTGGTGCCACGTGAGAGCTGACTGGTAGTTTATCTGGTAGTAGGTTCCTGTCAAAGGATCTGTACTCCAAAATCTGTCATTGTCTGTGTGAAAGGAGATTTAGTTTTGCAGCTTGTTATAAACATCTTAAACAAAATGTTATGACAGAACTTAACTGCAAGCGTACTTATAAAATGAAATTCTGGAGCAAATACGGCTCAGACCCACAAGGTCTGTAAGGAATGTTATGGCATGACTGAAACATTTTTGAGTAAAATAAAATCATTACAAGGGTTTTCCTTTCCATGTTATTTACAGCATCTCAGTATTGATATATTTAACTAATAGTGTTGTGTTATAGCATCGATGTCAACATTTGGGACTTACTGCCAGTTGGACAGAACCCGTACAAATGGTCTGTGTCGAAGTCAGGAGTTGTTGCACACCAGAGCAAGCCATCTGACCTGCCGGCAGCCGTGCACCCGGTGTACCATTTACCACTCAGCTGGAAGGGGAAGGCACACGGAGCTCCGTTGGCATTTCCTAACAGTGTGAACAGATCTGAGGGGGCAAAAGAGAAATTATAATATAGGTATGGGATCTGGGAGACTGAATACTCTACATATCTGTACTCTCTGTAAGACTATGTGGAGAAAATGTTACGAACGTTACACCAGTGTAACTGGCCACCTACTGTCACCAGCAGTGCCTCCCAAGGCAGTTCACAGTAGGTCTTGCAGTTTACCATTCGCTTATGATGTCACCAGCTCTAACAGCTGGAAATAGAGCAGTTTCATACTGTAGACAACTATGAAAGTCTTGTAGTGATTTTTGTCTCATATATTTACATGTAATTTTCTAAAAATAGCATTAGCTTATCACGTAGCTTAACTTCCCAACGTTCATTAAAAATCAATCATTGATTTAATTGTTAAATGTTCTGGGATTTTTGGCACCTGAAATCTTGTAGAGCACTGATTGGTAGTATGCATGGAATTATTTCCTTACATTTAATATTGATGTATTAAACTTACAAATTTTTGCCTTTCGTCCAACAATACTACTACAACTTCACTAGTACTAATATACAGTTAAATAAAGTGCTTTGATTAAAACTAACAATTAAAAACATCCTAGATTCTCCGTTAAAGAAAGAAAATACGTATTTTTTGCACATACTTCATTCTGTCTGAAGCTAAGCAGCTGTGCATCTCCAGGATGGTTGAACACAGGCCTGATAATTGAACTAATCATCCCCCAGTCTGCCATTGCCTCAGGAGAAACAGTTGACGTTAGACTAAGGGGAGCAGAAATCAAAGGACTCTATCTGTGATAGCAAACAGGTGGATTCAATACACCATCTGCATTAACCTTTAAACATTACCTTCATGGCCTTGAGAACACAAATCATCCATGGTTCCATAGATCTTCCATTTATTCATTGTTGCTGATCCTGTGTTCAGCATGACATTGTCTTCTTTTCTCTTGCCAGCACTAAGAAATAAATCTTCCCCTTGGATTGCCAAGGTGGCATTTCTGCACTCCCATTTCTGGAATTCATTTTTCTTGTTGCATGGGTACAAAGAAATTTTAGCCTGGTTTTGCTTGTTGGCCACTCCCAAACATTGTGCAAATGCCATGCTCATCACCTGGTGATCAGACACCCACCTGAATTTTTGTGACTTGGCGTTTTTCTTGCAAGCAGCTGTTGTGACTGCATGAGAACTCTGAGCAATTAAACAGAGCTTAGTATTCTCATTGTATATTAAAAATATTTTGTTGTCTGTAAAACAAAATCAGAATTAATGTGTTTAGGTTGAGCACATGGTGAGTGTAGCTTTGAGGAAAGGGATGTGCTGTTGATTCTATTCTGATCTGATTCATGTCTGGAGAGTGTAAATCTGAGTCACTTTTGCAAAGATCAAGCAGCATTTTCAAGACTTTTGTTTCCTTCTGGGAAGGAAAAATAAGTGTGGCTCACTTAAATACGTGTAAATACAACACAGAGGAACAAAAGCACATAAAATACATTATGACATCTTCAAAAGTGTCATCACTATAATGGAATTCTCATGAATTTTCTCCTGAAATACACATTTCTTTCAAGATTTCCAGAAGAGACTTTACTGAAGATTTGGAAGTTTGCCATCACTTCATGCGGTGTATATTTAGCTCATGTTACACACTTCTCCATGGGGCTGCATTTGTTCTTAATAAAGTTAGTGAGTGAGGCTTCTGCGAGTCTAGCTGCTCCTTCTGTAATTGGCATGTCCTGTTATGGTTTGGGGTGGGTTTTTTGGATGAAAAACTGTGGAACTGTGACTTGTTACGTTGTCCTGTTCTAGTACCCTCCCATTAGTATGTCTGTCATAAGAAATCAGCACCAGTCATGCAATCGAATCACAAACATTCTCACAAGAACCAACACCAAGCGGTATATAGAGGTAAAGATACTACAGGTGTGTGCCTGTGTGCTGCGCATTGTTATGGAAAGACAGTCTATGAACACTGAACGCGCTAGCTAACACTCCCAAAGGATCACAGGCAGCCTGATCTAGTAATCCCTCAAGCCAAGCAGGCCCACCGGGAAGGGCTGCCCAGCTCTGCTGCTGTACTGCTGCTGTGTAAAGCAGGTTGTTCAGTGCTGGGCACCCGCCTGTGAACACGGCTGCCTGCTTTTCAAAATGTCAGCTAGCGTACAGTTCCCACTGGCTTTGGGTCATGAGGGAGTGAAATCTGGACTACAGGGAATATTCTAGGACCTGTGGGACAAGAGGGCAAGGCTTTGCCCTTCAGTTCTCTGTGTCTCAAATCCCTACCTGGAAACAGAGATGTAGCATCACCCCTGTATCCGAGAGAATAACCATGTAAGGGACAGGGAGATACCCTTCCAAAAACTAAAGTAAATTTGTAGGACAAGGGTAGGATGTTAGGACACAGCCAATGTTGAGTAGTGCACAGAGCAGAAAGTGTCTGGGAAATTCTGGGAGGCTATGACAGGAAGAATTGTTCTTGTTAGGATATCTGTATTTAAAGTTTGAGCTCTCCCAGGAAAGTCCTGTATTACTTTGACCAGCTCAGAAGTTTCGCTTCTTCAAATCTAAATTTGAAGCTAAGACCTAGTTTCTTCTTTCCTAGTCCATTTAGACAGAAAGTTTTAAGATTAATTAAATCTTTAATTTAATTAAATGCTTACTTAATTAAATTAAAATTAATTAAATTACTAAAGAAGTACTTAGTGTAGTGCCCTAAGTTTCAGCTATTGTCCTTCATGCTATTTTTTTTGTCTAATATTAGTTCTCACTGGAAACTGTGAGGTTTGTGTTTGGGCTATCAGGTTTGGGTCCCAGCTCGTAGAGCAGAGGGGAGACCCCCTTTTTTGCCCAGGCTAATTCTGGCACAGCTCACACAGCACAGTGTCTGCTTTCAGAAACTGTGATTTGTACCCCACTCCACAAATCTAATGAATTGAAGGTTAAAGGAAAAATGTCCTTGAACCATATCACCATCCTTACATCAAAAGGGACCTATCATCTGCCCTTGGTCAAATTCAGAGACTTAACTATGCTTCTCACCCATACCCTGAAAGCCATAGTGGTTATTCCAGGGCTGTTCTTGACTCTGATCTTTTTAGTATTTTTTTCATTGGCATCTGCTCAGCCACAGCATTACACCTGACATCAATCCACAAGCTCCATCTTATCCCACACAACCTAAGGCTAGGAGTTACACATACAATGCCCAATTTAATTATTTTCTGTTTCTCAATTTTTGTAATTCAGTCACATATACAGACAAGAACTTTGGAGCACACTGTGAAGTCCATCTACTTCACAGTGCAGACATAACCAGTAATTAAATTGCATCCAAAGGGGAATGTTTATCCCCATACATGACTCTTTCCTGATTTCTGATTCCCAGCTTTACCCCATCTTGGCTCTTCCCCTCTCTTTAAACGTGAACCAGTATCTGTATCTACATCCTTTTTTAACTTCTGTGGACCATTCCAGTTAGGATGAGTATGAAATGCAGGGTAGTCAAACAGTGTGAAAATATTACAGAGACTGAGAAACAAGCAAGACAACAAAAATGCCCACTTTCACATCCACTTTTGCAGGGGGTAAAAAACAAAGACTCACCGAATGTCTGAAAAGCAGTATGAATGAAAGAGAGGAGAACTAAGACTGTAGAAAATGTTAAGCATTTCATTTCTTTCTTCTTATTCACAGAGAGATGAGATGAAATTAATTGCTGCAGTAGAAGTCCTTAAGGAACCAGTTGATGCTGGCTTCTTCTCAGTTTTGGAGAGTTTTAGTTGAAAGAGAAAACTCTGGGCTCTAAATAAGGAAATATCCTGTCACATGGTATTTTGAAATCTATAAATAATGACAAAATTCAAACTTTGCATGTGAAAGTGAAGTTTCCATTAATTCAGATGCAAGTGACAAAGTTTGAAAAGTCAACATCATTCTGCTGAATTATTTTTAACTTTCTTGGTTCTGCTCTGGGATTGTAATGTCCTGACTCTCAAAGACAAAGAAGCAGGGAGTGCGCTTTAAATGGACGTACCTCAAATCTCATACATACATACCTGGGAAACTAAACAAACAAAAAAAAATTAGTTAAAGAAATAATGCAAGTTTCTGGACCAGCTAGGTCTTCACTGCTACAAAAGATATATTCATCTAATTTGATGAACCAAGCCATGTCAACTATTTCACTGTGAAAAATTAACCCAGATGGGAAAATTTAATTTTGCTTGGTAACTTGACAAACTGGGCACTGGCTTTTCTCTTCTCTTGATTTATCAACTGGTAAAACTACTATGCTGTTATTTCATGTGAATTTATCTCATGGGAACCAATACAAATTAGCAAATATTTCTGTTAACCAGTAATTTGGACAACAAAACTTCCTTTCCAAATTATCTAATCCATAAAGTAAAAACTAATTTTAATACTTAATAATTCTTTCTTTGTATTAAGAGTAATTGAGACAAGCAGAGGAATATACGCAAACATTACAAATGAGCTGCAACCTTTTGTTAAGTGGAAATCAACTTCAGTTATGATGCAAAAATCCCTTATTTGTTTTGAAGGAAAAGGAGGAAATACATTCAGCAGAAATTTCCCTTAGAATTTTCTCTCATTTTTCATGGCTTTATTATGAAGACGAATCTCACAACATGTCCTGCAAGGGCAAAACATTACTTAATGTGAGACAAGAAACCTATTTCCACAGTATAGGGTCTTCAGAGCTGTGTTACCAATATCAACCATCAAAACATCAAAATTATAAATAATGCTATTATTTCAGGTGTGGGGTTTTTTCTCCTCATGTTTACTTTTTTCATTTGCCTTGCCTTCATCGTTAGCCATCAAACAGCACTGAATCCAATTCAGTGTTAGTATTTCCAAAATTATAAATATGGGTATATGTTGTAACTTAACATGAAGGGGAAAAAAAAAGTGTAAGATCAAGGGGACTGTCAGTAAAAATAGTTTGAGTACAGAATGCCCTTCATTCCCTATCCTCTGCAATATGTTTTGTTTGACTGCAGTACCTACAAACCATCAATCAATCCAATGTCATGTGAATCTCTCCTTCCCAATGACCTCTCCTGTACAATTCTTACATACTTTCTAAGGGTCTGTTTCTCCCAGAGATCCTTGAGATCTTTTTTTTCGGTCTGTCATAGGCAGCATAGAATTCATAGAAAATTTAAACAGCACAGAAAATCCCTGAAGCATTTCACTACCAAGACACTGTGGTGTGCCCCACTGCTTATCATTTGTCAGAGAATTGGAGGACAGTAAGAAAAGGCATCCTAAAATAAGCGGCCAAGTTAAATAAAAACAGGAATGGATTCCTCCATCGGTATTTGGCATCCACTTTATTTTATAATTTGTTTATGTTTCTTTTTAGTCATAGGTATCGTTCATATTTCTGTGTTTCCTCCTGTTAGCTACTCTCTTAAGGTAAATGACTCAGACCACCAAACCATAGAACATTTCCACACAATAATTGAACACTGAAGTATTATTAGGTGGTATATAGATCCTTTATTGATATAGTCTCATATTCATAATTGATACAAAACATTCAAAGTCATAGAATATGACTCTTTGCAAAGATTTACTTGCTTTGCAAAATCCAAGTTGAAGCCATGAATGATGGACAAGTATTTGATTTCAGTTATAATACTGGGGCAAGGAAGATAATTCTGTAAGGAGTGCAAGACAGGGACAACAACAGGGAAAAACAATTAATGTAAATCTCTGCTTATTCCAAATACCATTTTACTTGAGTAACAGTATGCACACTTCAGCACATTATGGTGAGATACGTTCTCAGAGTGCTGGCTTTGGGGCTGAATGCCCTGCAAAGAGCGTGCTCACTGTATGTCTGTACTTGGCTGTATGTGATGCTGCCACAAATCTCTAAAAAGAGAGAACACTAAGGTATTAATACATAACTTTTAAATCTAAATTCCCCCTCATTGTGTTATTTTTAATGCTTGATTAATCAACCATTTTTACAGTACTGAGTCTTAGTCCTAAGTGTACTTCTTGAAGAGCATAGAGCAACAGCTCTTAATCCTTACCAGAGGAATAATTGCTAATACTAGTTCATAGAGTCTATTAAGTGCAGGTAACAATTACTAAGCTTTTCTTTGTTCCAGATAGGGTTTTTTTTAAGCTTAAACATATAGTTTGGCTATGTTATCCAATTAGACAACACTGTGCTCATTTTTTTCTCGGTTGTTAGTAGAATCATTTTCATCATCCCTTCCAGTTAGGACATGGCTGTATTCTACCAGTGTGCTGCATGGCCTCGCCTCTCTTTCAGACTCCCTTGGGGTTTTGATCTTGAATAAGAAATAAATCATGAAGCCCACCCCTAAGAGAATGATGAGGACCAGAGTAAGTAGCATCCACATACTCATGTGACCATGTGCTTTGTCCTTTTTGGCATCTGTAAAGAAATGTAAAGCAAATAGAAGTGGGTGTACTATAGCCATAAATAAATGTAAGAATACTGAAAACTGTTGGTCTAATTTCCCCCTTAATTACCAAGGAGAAATCTGTCATAATGTCTTTGTGTCAGTCCCCCTCGTAGATCTTAGCTTGCAAAAGAAGGAGCAAAGAAGGTGTGATCCATTTACCAAAGATTTAGTTATCCAGGGATGCTTTGGTTGTCTCATAGGTAGTACTAAATTATGCTGGGAATTCATTCAATGGCAACTAAGTAAATTAAGCTCATATAAAAGACAAATAAATAATGAATATCAGTTCATAAAAAATCACAAGCATTTCTTTTCATGTCTCTTTGAAACTATTGGGAAGGAGAAACAAATCTTACCTTCCACGTTTGCAGCTGCTTTAAGAATAGCTGTCAAAGATAAAGACAAACATTTAGTCAAAATCTAAAAAGATCACATTTTCATCCTGACAGTTTCATATTAGCAAAAGGTCTGATATCCCATGCATCAAAGTTACCTCATCACTCCTCCTAGAAACACATTTGCTAAATTAATAGAGATGAAAAGGGGTGATTGTATTTTAACCTGATATTTATGGTAATAAAACTGCTGTGTTTCGCATGTTAAAGCCCCCTTCTTGCTTCTTTTTAATAATCAAAGAATCTTCAAGCACAGATAGTTTCTGACTGTTTTAGATGACTCTCTCTCCTCCACTGGTTAATAATCTTGCCCTCTTCACTGGGCCTGCATGCCTACGGAGACTGGGAACAACAAGGATATTTGACACTTTTCCTATATTGCACATAATTCATTTGAGACCCAGCAGATTTTAATTTACCCTAATTCATTTGCATCTATAATTACATTTATAAGCTCAGGCTTTCTTATGCAGTTTTCCCCAGCTGTGCAAAGAGGGCGCCATCTGCAAGATTTTTCTCGGCACTCTGGGTGCGAGCTGGACGATGGCCAGTGGAAGAGCAGATCTTCCCCATGGGCCTGGGAAGCTGCAGGAAGAGTCGGGGTGTGTGTTCCTGGTAGGAAACACCAGGAGCCTGGCTGCTGCAGCAGCAGCACAGCAAAGCATTAAGCTCCAGCGTGTTTGTGAGCACGAAGGAAATGCAGCTGTGAAAGTGTCCCTTGGAAGCACGCAAAGCTCACTGTAATGTAATATCTGCTTGGGCTGAAAGCCCATTCTGCTGGAGAGCCTGGTGTAAGGGATATTCTCTGTACTTTGGCATTGCACGTATGGGCCACTGAGAGCCAAACCCATCAAATACAGTATGTGTTGACACTGAGTTTCTGTGTTTGATGTATCTGGTAACAGCTAGCTTTTTGTGGTGTCTATTGCTTTGACTACTCAAAGACAACTAAGAACCACCCTAAAAGGAGAATTTTCTTTTTCATAAAATGCTCTGACACTGCTACAAATGTGTACAGATACTTTCCCCGCCAGCTGCAGCTTTGTTCTGGGAGGTGAAAGGACAGAACCTCAGAAACATCCTAAACCTCAAGGTTGCGAAACAGGACAGGAAAGCTTTTTTTTTTTTTTTTTTTTTTTCTCTCAGAATTAACAGTTAAATGCCAAAATACCACATGGCTGTTTGGCTCACAATATTCTGATATTTCTACTTCCTGACCAAAGCAGATGGTGCTTAGTTACACAGAAACACAATATTAAAAAAAACAAAACAAAACAAAAAAACACAAAACCAAAACTGCTAACTGAAACGCTTCTACTATTTTCAAAGGTCACTACACACGCTCTGGATCGTGCTTCCGTTCTGTTATTATTGCTTCATCCATCTCTTACTGGAACAGCATGTATCATAGTACAGCAAGGGAAGGAAAAGCAAATTATTGTTCCATAGAAAGTGAATAGGGATGTCAAAGGGGAGCAAAACAACAAAGGAGTGTAAATTTTGTTTAGGAAATCTTGATCATCCTTAGTTATTAATTGAATATTCATCACACCATGCAAGAGAATCTGAAATTATGAAGCAATAGAACATGAACAGGACAGACACACACACAAAAAAAGATAACTCTATATATTCATATTATTTTTGTCTGAACACTGAAGCAGGTGATAAGGAAGATTGCAAATAAAGTGTTTTATTGGTCTTTTGTAGTGACCATATTGTGCTATTGCTACTGAAATAAAACCATAAACATCAAGAAAAAATATTAAAGTCACTTACTCTTTGGTTTCTTACAAATAAAACCCTTTTGGGAAGAGCAAGGAAGGACACTCCAGTAGCCAGAGAACGCAGACAGCTCCACACAGTAATCAAGCTGGTCCTTCAAGGGCTGTCCTTCGGCCCAGTTGACAAAGTCTAAGGCACTGTTGTCTTGCCAAAGCAGCTGCCCTAATGTTGGAAATGTTACTAGCAATACTAATAGTTCCACGTCAAAGATCTTCACTAATATTAGTGAATATTATCATTATTACTTTACTCAGCCTAATAAAGCAATACTGCTCTTTTAAAAAATGCTGTTTGTGATTGTTTTCTAATGTATTTTATTTCTCTTGATTCACTTTTTAAGAACTTCTCCAAATTATGATTTGCAAATTTGCCAGTCATAACAGTTTTAATTTACAGATTCCCTTATTTTTGTCTGGGGTACTAAAGTTTCAAAGCTAGGCTTTTTAATTTCAGCAGCACTCATTGAAAATCAGAAACATTTACTGTAACACAAACATATACCTAATTAAAATCAAAACTTTTTTTTTTTTTTTTTTCAGAAACTCCTGCTGCAAAACATTCTGAAGTATCAGTGAGTTAAAATGAATCTAAAATAATAATCCTTTCTGACTGATTGTGGATTGACACTAGTGTTGTTTTCTTCCAGGTGCTTGTTTTCCACTACACTCTCTTTCTGGTAGCCAGCAGCCTAACTTTCTCAGTACAGGGGTACAGAGAAGCTCAGTGCTGTGGGCTGTGGCTGGACCCCCCAACTCTCACGTGGGTACTCCCCAGCCATGAGAAGATGAGATCCAGCCAGGATATGTTCCCCACTGGGGCACAGAGCAAACAGGGTGGGAAAGGCTTTCTCACAGATCAGGAATAGGAGACATCTTCAGGGAGGGTTGAGGTCAGGGGGACAAATAACATGCCATTGACTGTGGTCCAATGTAAAGGACCTTGGTGACACTGCAACCATAAGCAGCTTTGAAAAATTATCATTGATTACAGCAATTCTTGGATTGTTCAAATTTAGACATGAGGCCCCATGATTGCCTCAGGTACAGACAAATGAAATTGCATGTTATATCTCACCTTTTAAAAGAACAGTATCTTCTGAGTTGTGCCTCTCAAGAGATATTCCTATCACCTCTCCACATCTTTGCTTCTGAACCACATATAGACAAGATATTTTAATTGAGGCAATCCCACATGGTGGCATCCTTTGGTAGATCCATACAACATCTAAGATCCATAACTGAAGCCCACAAATTTCTTTTCAACAGCCTTTCACACCTATTGGATAAAACCATCAACCTCCAAGACTTTTTAGATTATATACTATCAATCTACCTTTTTGTTTTTAATTAGCTTCTATTGTACTTCAGTTAGTTCCTCAAAAACAACAGTCTTATCCACATTTCTGTCCATTTAATGAAGTCTATTTGTGGTTATTTATAGAAGTTAAAACAGTTACCATTTACATTTCTGTATATTCCTATCCAAAAGCCGCTTGTCTTGCTTGTATATAAGTCTGCATGCTCTACTAAAAAGTTTGATTCAGCCAGATCTTGTACAGAGGTCAGCATACCACCTGTAAGAAAACCAACAGAAGATGACAGGAGGTATCTCCTGCCATAGAAGTCAGCGGCACAACATAGTTACAGCCTTTGATACAGGATAAGTATAATAATAAAGCCTCTCCTGCTGGTAGGGAGTATGCAAGGATTTAAATAGAAGCCAGAAAGTAGTGTTCAGCTGCAGGGGAACAGCAAAGACTGTGACTGGTGTCATCAGATGTGAAAGCATAGTGAAGATGATGATTTTTTTAAACACCAGGTGAAACACTTATTTTCAAGTGATTGGATAATACTTTTCATAGGCATTACAGATGATTATTTGTTTGTTCTTCATGGTTTGACAGGATATCATGTAGTATGTAATACTGCGCAGCAAACAAATTCACAGTTAGAACTGAAGTATTCATTTTTCTGGCAATGGTGGTCCAGGAAGAGTGCTAAGAGGATTTAAAAAGATATGAAACAAAAGGTCCCATTTCTTTTCGGCAGTATAGTGCTTCCCTTTCACTGCCTCCTGAAGCATGGATGAGGTAGCTGATGATTCAGCAGCATAAGTAGAATGGTGCCAAGGAGCAGCTCGTGGTCTGGGCCAGGACCAGATGCCTCCAAAATGCGGGAGGGAAGCATTTGGGTTTGCCTTGCCCTGGCTCTGGCCACTGGTAGAGCCAGGACTTTCACGCAGTATGTGCAATCCCTTTAGGATCACACACGCCGTGTGAAAAATAAGTAATTATTTACTATATTTACTTCTTGTGTAGGGAAAGGTATGGAAAAGAAGAGATAAGGCCAGAAAGAAGTTCCCTCTTTTTGTGAATGAAGAAATACAAGAGGAAACAAGCACAGCTGGAAAAACCTCAAGGAAAATTGATCACTCAGATTTCAACATAACCGAAAAATAAACACTATCAACAGTAAAAAGTAAATGAGACATTGATTTCCTTTTTTTAATAAGTGTAGGTTTTGCAGCATTAGTTTTCAAGACTTTTTAAAGTGATTATTTTTTTTTTTTAATGTCAAGATTGAAATCCTATTTTTAGGTAAAAAAAATAATTACCTGATTGAATGCACTGAGTCACAGACTGAGCCCAGCTCATTTCATTGTCATTGAAGTTATAGCAGTGGCTTCGGAAAGGAATCCAATATATGCGATCAGATTCAGGACATTTTCCAATATCCTGTGGGGGATCAGAAGGAAGTACATCTAGAAGAAATCAGATATTATGGACGCTTTCATTCATTAGAGGTGGCAGATCTTCAGATATGAAATCAAGTTTTAAAAAAACCCTTTCTTAAAAGTTCTTGAAATATACTTCGGCATACAGTGCTAGAATTATCAGTGACTACGTCAAGAGGGCCAATGAGGAACAGAACTGCTCAGTCACAACTGAATGATTGAATGTGAGCCTGCACTCCCAACTAAATCCAACTTGAACTGTCTCAAGGATATTTGAGTGTTCAGGGGGGTTTGGTTCTAGTTTATATTGTTATAACCAATAAATTTGTATAAATAAAAGATACATGCATTAAAAGCAGAAAAAGAGAATCCAGAAAACTCCCAAACTCTCAAGAGATTCAAATAACAATTTGATTTTAAATGGAAGTATAATCTAAAATCAGAGTTTACTGGGGAGCTTCCCATTTAATATTTTCCTCAAGGTAATAATTCTTACATAAAAATTCTGAACAACTTTAACAATGCATGGAATAATCTGAATGTCATTGAATATTTGTGTAGTAGCCCCTCATTCTCCTGCAAGCAATGACATTATGGAAAGAAACAGCAGTATATATGTTTTTAAAACTAAAGTTACAAATGAATAGATAGGAAGTTCAGAGCATGGCCTGGAAAAGAAATTAAAGAAAAACTACACAAAAACAGTTCAAAAGAAAAATAATTTCCATTAAGTCTGTGTCACCAGAGCTAATACTGGTTGCTCTAGTACAAATGGGAAAGCAAAAAGGTTTAGTCCCATCCTAAGTGTTGCCTGTAGCTTTCAATTTGTAGTATTCCTTAGTGACACCTGCAGAATCAGTATGAAGTATGAAACATTGTTTGGGCCAATAACAGACTTTTTTCCCAGATAGAACTCTTCCTCCTTTCCCCGGTTTTTAAAATCTAATAACACTGAAACCATAACCAGTGTATGAATGCCGCTTATGGTGAAGGAACTGTATTTGTTTTATACTTCCCACAAAATCCCTGTCAGCAAGAAGTTTTATGTTCTAGACTTGAAGTGAAATGTTTAATACTCCCACAATCTCTGTTCTGTCTGCTTGTGGCATAGGAGAACTTCTCCTGCAGTTATCACCCTAGTCTAGTAAAATGGCATTATCTTGTCTGATAAATGACCACATCATAAAAATAAAACATTGTTCATGCAAAATAAAGGTACTAACATTACAAACTCAGTCTTATTATTCCCTAATACATACTTAGAAATCTGTATTTCAGTCAAAGCAGATAGAGCAAGGTTTCTGCCATAAAACTGAAAGCCATCGCCATAGCTTACCCTCAGATTTTTTGCAGGCAGGAAAATGTTTTTCATTGCAAGGTGCTGTTTTCCAGGTCCCACGGAGCTCTAGATAGACACAGGCTATTTTCTGTTTTGGTTCTCCATAGGACCACTTTGAAAAATTTATTTTCCTTTTATCAATCCATCTGTCATAGCCATGACTCTAAAATTGAAACAGACAACATAATTTTTGTACACTCTCATCTGCTGTTTCAGGTGAGTGGATTTATACAAATGCAGATTTTCACAGTGACATGTAGAGCTCAGTTTGTATATCTGTTCTAGTACTGTTAAAATATTAATTGAATCAGGACCCAGCAATGTGAAAGTAAGACAGAGCAGTATCACTCCCATGCTGAAACAGCCCACAAAGGTGTTTTGAAAGCCAAATGATGCTTGCTGTGCACTGCTGGTGCTCAGACCCTTGTCAGGCACCATCGTGAGGTGGAATCATGGTCTAAGAGGATTCAGATCACCATGAAGAGCAATACAACCATAGGAACATGAAACTTGTGGAAAGCTCAGGTGGAAGTGGGTCTTGCAGTTGGCTGTCAAACAGGGACTCTAAGCTCAAGTACAGTTCTGAGGAGAAACATTCAGGAGTAAACTGCAGTTATCACTATGAAAAGTCCGAGAAAATTTTTGGTTTGTAAGAAGCAAAAGAGAAATATTCAGAAGCAGGAAGTCTTGAGTCTTTGTTTAGTCTCCCCCTGCCCCCTTTTTTTCCCCAGGAAGAATCAGAAGAATTACAAGGAACTGGGGACAGATCCAGACAGTCTGTTGGTGCCATTAAGAACTGGGGGATAAAATATGATCTCTCTCTAGTGTCTACATGTATCAGGAGGTCGGGTACACAAGTTCCTCCTGACCTCAGCACCATCAGGGCAAGATCATTGCCTGGGGAGCAGGAGGAACCAAGAAGCTTTACTCTGCAAAAGAAAAGGACCAGAAGAACATTTGGTGTTTCAAACTTGCTTGTCATGGAATTTTATCTACTTTCTAAACCATGTTTCTATAACTGTAAAACCAAAAAAATTTGATATCAAGTGAAATTAAACACTATTATATTTTTTTGGATAGAGATGTCCTGTGGATTTGTGCAAGTGGGAGGATTCATGTCAAAGCTGGTGACTTCTAGTCACATATATTCTCAGACAAAGCATTTTGCCTGTTAGGGAGAGGTACCGTTAAAATCATTGAAATACATGTTGTTCAATAACAAGTTCATTCTCAGACAATGTAGCCTTCTAGGAGGCTTTATCAGAGTGCTGCTGCATCATATAATCAGAAATGCTATTTTTACAGAACATTTATTGTAAGATCTCCCTAGAGATACTAAATTTCAGACATGTTTTGCTGTGTTATATATCTGTGCAGAATTACAATTAATAAAAACAATCACTAGTTAAGAAGATTATTACTGATGAAAGAAGTTTTTTTATATTATCAAGGTATTTTAGCCATCTGAAAGGACAATGCAATAGAAACATGATATTTAGATGCATTGAACAACTACATATTCACTAGAAAACGTGAAGCTCATTTTGGCACTCAGCCACAGAGTTAGTAAGACTGACTCAAGTGTTCCCTTACACAGTGGTGGACCTGGGTCTCTGAATCCACTTTTTCTGGTACAATATAGCTTTTACTACTTTTAATCTTTGGGACTTAGCAGTTATCAGAATGAGGCTGTTCAGAGGCACATAGTATGTCCTGTGAGCTCTTCTGTACAGCTGCCAATGATCATGAGGGACTAGACTTAATGACCTTGTTGGTCCTGTTCAGTAGAATTCAGCTTTCCTAAAAATGGCCACCTGAAAGTTACCCAGATAGTTTAACCTAAGAGTCTAAGACTCCCAAAGAATTAGTAGAGGCCAGCACTGTCAGAGGTTCCCATCCTTCTCCCTTGCCTAAAATGGAATAATTATTTAAGATGGATGAAGTTAAGTGAAGTGAGTGCTGTCCACCAGTCCTAGGTTCCTAAATCTACTCATGCTACAGTTCTGCCTGCGGATAGTAATCCAGTCAATAGCATTTAACTGCTCCACCAGTGAATTTATTAACCTTACCACATTGCTGTTGAGCCCAATCCATAAGGGTTCTCCATATCGTGCTGCCTGCAGCAGCAGGAATATATTACTGTAATGATCAAAAATGCTGGCAAGCTCTGAAGATCTCTCCTTGCAGGCTTTTCTTGCTTCTTCCCAATTCATTTTAGAAGGAATGATTAAATAGGTGCTGTTACCATAATGGATGAAACCAGAATCTGGGGCAATTGTGGAATGGAACAGTTCAGGCTCTGAAGGAAAGAAGTGTAAATTTGAGAGGAAGGGGAGAAAACAGTCAAAAATTACTAGCTGCCTGAATATCAGCATTACTTTTGAGTAACAGTTGAATATAGTGTGGCAGCACAAGCATCAGGTAAAAGCATTTCTTATTTAAAACACAGGAGACATTTTTTAATGGTAACTTGGAATTATTTTTAACTATAGCATAAAAAGTGTATTCAGGGATTAGGAAGAGGCAGAGAACACTGTGTGTATCTAGACATACACTGCACCAGATGAAATTTTGTGAATACTGGTTATACAGTGATGTTCCCCCCAGAGCTCTCTAGGTCCCCCTCCTGCAGTGCAGGTGAAATTCCTCCCACACACAAGCATGGTGCGGGATCTCCACACCATTTCAGTCTGAAAATAGCAGTGAATTTCATTCTAAACACAGTTTGTGACTCTGCTGCTACTTCTTTCCCACGTAGGATGGAGTGAAAAAGGAAACAGTAGCTGTACATAAAATGATACATGTGGAAGCAGGAGACAAAGACCTAGAGCTAGTGATGGGGACAGACAAAAGGACAGACAGACAAAAAACTGCCTTCGTGTTCAGTCAGTGTCGAGGATGCCCTGGTAGTTGTTTTTGCTAGTGACGCCCAGATGCAGCTTTCTGCACTTGCACAAGGCAGAGCTATGAAACATCTGGCCCAGCTGTGGCTTCTTCCCCTATTTTTACTTGCTGCTTAGCAGTTCCCTGTTCCTATTTCTGTGGATCTTTGCAGTGTAGCTGCACTCCAGATGTATCTCTCACCCTGAGGATACACAAAGAAAACTAGAATTTTGCCCTTCTGATTATTGCTGATCTTGTGATATAAAAGCATTGCTAAGGACTGATGAGCAAACTAACCAGTTTAACTGACTGTAGCTAACCCCCCAGTGGAGGATGTGTGAGGATTTTTCTCGTGAGGAAGGGTTAGATCTGGGGGTGGGAAAGCGTCCTTTAGTGTTTTATCTGCATAACTAAGATGCCTGTGGTGCAGGTCACTGATGGATTTGTCTTTATGCATTGTATTTGTGTAATAACCTGAGTCAGATACCTTTATCTGTGCCAGCTGGGTAAAGCACAGGTGGGTAAACTTTTATGTCAATAGAGAAGAAATGCATTTTGAAGGCACAATTTTTCTAACAACCTGTTTTGGGCACTTGCATCACAACGAGGCAGGTGAATCCTGCCTTTGAAGTGTCTGCTCACCACGTGCAGGCACTTGATTTAAGTGTAGACGTCTGCAGGGTGGGTGAAGTGAGCCTCTGTGAGTGCTGGTGCATATGCTGGTAGGGAAAAGGCTGTAAATCCAAAACTTTTTTATAATCTTTATCCCTGAGCGGGTTCTGTGTCTGGAATTCCTGAGCTGGGAAAGCAGCCCTGCTTCCCTCATACCGGCTGCTACAGGCACAGCTGGGCAGTTACAACTGAGGACTCACAGTCAGATTTTTCAGGAAATCTCTTCCAACAAATGCGGCAAAAAATAAAACTTACTGCTGTCCATCTGGCAAATATAGCTTTTGTTATGCTGGCAGTCAGTGATTTCCCAGTACCCTGCTTCATCTACAGATCTTGTTGTCATTGCAATACAGTCAGTCTAGGGAAAATTTAAAAAACGAAATTAAAGCTGATAAAGTGCAAAATGTCTGGCAAATTAATAGAAATTAGTTTGAGGAGACAAAGTTAATAGCTTTCTTTCCTAATTTTCTGGCTTTTGTTTTCATTTATTGTTTCTTGGAAGTGAAACATGATATTATATATACAAGCAAATGAACCTTCCTTGGCAGGTTACTGCAAGAAATTTTGTCAGTTTATTAAAATTGCTTGGAGTACACCAAAGCTATTTTTATGATGTATTTTATGGTAATCTGTACTGAATTTGTTGAACTTGCAGTTGAATTCATGCTGTACAAGGAAAAACAATAAAGCAAACTAAAAATTCGAGCTAATAATACTGAACATTTCCAGTAAAATCTAATAATTCTAATAACTTTCATTCTAGCAGTAATTATAATACAGCACTCTTCTTGTTCAGTCTGGACTCATGCAAAGGAATGACAGTAAGTGTAGACTCTGAAGAGGCCTATTAATCTGTGGGTACAGCTATAAAAACTCGATCTCTGAAATATTCCATTGCCTTCTGCTTTAAGCCATTGAAATACAGGATCCTAGCTGAGACGGAAGTCAGTCAACTAACCTTGAGTACATTATCTAAATTACTCATTTTCTGAGTTTTTTCTGTTTACCTGTATTGTAATATACTTCCCATCAATGTACATGTATTCATCTCTGAATCGGACTTGTCTTGCCCAATTTGAGTAGTCAAAAAAGCTTCCATCTGTCCAAAGATATGTGCCGTCATGGTTAATGTCGTTCAGTCCAATCCACGTTTCATTGGCAACATCCTTTAATTGCAAGGTAAAGAAGGCTATTAAAAAAATAATAACATCAGAAAGAGAGTAGCTGAGGAGTTGCCTTTCTTCAAATTCAGTGTAAAGCAAATTCCAAATAAAATAACCAATCAACTTTTAAAAATATTGGAAATAGCAAATTCAGTATTGTTAGACTATGAATTAACAATAAAAGAGGCAAATTAAAATGAGTAATTAACTGAAGCAATTCGATTTCATTAAGAAAAGAAAAAGTATCATAAAAATCATAAAAATGATATAGACTTCTTGGAAATAGAGAGATTAGGGCTAGAAGTGACTTCAAAATGATTGATCAGTTTTCCCCAAGGTAGCATCAACACACATGTCATTTCTAGTAGATGTTTGTTTGCTGTCTGACTTGACTATTCTGTGGACGTCTAATTACTATTTATTATTTTTATATTACATATATATATAATATATTATATGCAATTTTATATATTTATATAATTACTATATATTATTACTCCTGTTTATCCCATCTTCCCAGGCCATTAAGAACAGATTATTCTATTCCCTATACATGATGCTTTTGCCAAAAGATGGGAAGTGTCATATCTCACTCCACTCTTCTCCCTGGATCAATCAGCTCAGGGTCTTCCTTTGTAGGTTATGCTGTTTAGATCTAGAGGCTAGTTCGACCTTGTTGTTAGATGAAACGTGCTGGCTTCATACTTAGCACCAAAAGGCTCAGATGCCTTACCTTGCACTTGCTCATTGTGTATAGAGGCCAAATTTCCCCCTAATTGTATACAATCACTTCTTGCAGAGTGCCAAGTCAGTCTCTCTTCTCCTCTGGATCCAAATATTTTATAACACTGGGGGGAGAGTAAAGGATTAGACAAAATTTCAGGCGTCAAAGAGTCTTGAAACCATTGGTTTTGATTAATTCAGTTCTAGTCCCTGCATGTAAAAAGCAGCAGATGGGGGAGCTACTGAAAAGTGAATATTTTCAGCCAGCAAGAAGTGGACCCAGCTAATCACAGCGATGCCTGTGCAGCACCTACAAACCTATGGATGGTTCAGGGTTAGTGCTGGGCAAGAGCGGGCAGCCTCCAAAAGCCTTTGAGGAATTAATTAGATATCCCATGTGCACAAGTAGAGATTTCAGGTCACGCCACTGAAAAGTAGAATTTTTGAGGGACCAAAACTACTTCCTGATCAGGAACGTAATTTGGGGCAGGTATCTCTCAGGTCAAGCTCTTGAGTTCTTATGTGTGTGTGTGTGCGCGTATATATATACATACACCATCAGCATCCAGACTTAGTACTAAAGCCTGAGCTTCTGTGAGCACTCAGCATGAGCTGAACAGTGTGAGGAAGAAATGCTCTTTTGTATGGTGTATTAGTATCCCATAGGGATTTTTCCTTAATATCCGTGGAAAAAGTGGGTTTTGTGGTTGTGTATGTTCTGAGGGACAGAAGACATGGCTTTTAACTGGCATATGCTGTTTCTCCCTTTTTATGCCTGTTGAATGCATAACAACTTTTGCTATTGATTGCACTGTGGGATTCATTTGTGATTTTCTTTTGTTGGTTGGTTTTTGTTTTTTTCATTCATATGGCCAGGTGTACTTTTGATTAAGTTAGCAAAACCAATGCTTGCTTGTTTTCTGTATTTGATTTGACATTTATTGCTGTTTGTGTTTCTCATTTTAAAATGAGTTGTTGTGATAACCAATTACATATGAAAAGTGTGACCTTGCATTTTTTAATCTCAGTGTTACTCAGAAAAGGGGCTTACACTTACAGGTAAGGATAATGGAACAGGATTTCCATGCAAGTAAGTGTGCCTAAAATAAACAGAAAATTCTAGAAACTGTAAAAGTAACTATGGCTAAAGGCACAAGAACATTTACAAAAAATTATAATTTAAAATATTCAAATTCACCTTTGTTTTTTAGATTAGATGCAGACTTGCCAACACAAAAACTGCATACACTGCTAATTAGAATACCTCTTAATAAACCGGTGTATAAAGTGAGACGTTTCACATAGTGAGATAAAAAAAAAAAAAGATAATTCTTTCCTCTACCTATAGCAAATCTGCTAAATAAGGCTGAGATTTGTTACTGCACCTTATTGCTAAACAAAAGCCAGGTTTCAGGACACCCTCCCAGAGGTGGAAGTACAGTAGGAGCAAATCCTGAGTAGGTTGAATTATGCCTTTCGCAGATGAAGTAATTTTTCACAGCACAGCTTATATCTTTCCAAAATCCTGTAAATAAATGGAATACAGAGAATCACTGCCTGGAACTCTCATACACCATTACAGCAGTCAACCCCAGACAGTATTTGTAAAGCAGAAATGAATGAAACCTTCTGGAGGCAGGTGAAAGTTGCTATGTACACATTTACCCACACATACTCCCTCTGTGGTATGTTTGTCTCCTAATAGCGATGGCATGGTTTAAAACCACGCCATGAAAAACTGTCAGCATTTTTGAACTATCTATTTGTGGGATAATCTCAAATTCAAATATGTAGCAAACATTTTGGATTTTGATGCTGAATTTTCAACCAAATACTTCTTTGTTGCTATTTTACTCACCAAAGTTTCTTGACATTATCACACAGTGTTTGTCATTATTTGCAAAACTGGGTTCGTTTGGAGCCCAGGCAACATAGTTCACTGGAGTGTCATCCAACCATCTGAAAGAAAGAAGGGGACAGTGGCTGCTGGACAGACATCTCCAGCAGTCATTTAGCTACAGTGTCTGTCTAGGTAAAGGGCTAAGCAGAGCATTAGTAGTGACCAGAGGGCAAAGGCTCTACATATACTGGAGAGGACGTATCCATAACTTTATTGCTGCTTTTTATCTATTTAGTACTATCACATTCAAATTCTATCAGCATCCCATTTCGCCCAAGGTTGGATAAATAACATCATACTTCGAGCAAAGACTTCTTTATGGTCTGGGCAAGACAGAAACTGCAAGATCTCACCAGTGCATGGATTTCCTTTTCATCCCAGAAACGTGTCCTCTTGGAAGCCTTCTACAAACAAATTTCCAAAACAGGTTCCCTACCAGCAATTTCAAAAAGCTGTTGGGTGAGATGTTGCTTACACTTCTTGCTTCCAGCTCCCATAACTTGAACTACTGGGATTAATCTGGTTAAACTCTTACATTCATATTTTATCAAAACCTGCTGGGCTTACTCTGTAGCCACTGCAGATTTTGTCAGAGTTAATCTCATCCTAAAGTTGATGTCTAAAGCGAATCAGGTGATTAACTACCTAATATTAGCTGCTGCTTCTCACTACCTGTGAAGGGTCACCTGGGTGTTTAACTCAGATCTCTCAACATAAGACATTAAGTGAAATGAATCTTAGCTGTGAACTTCTATTGGTTTTGCTCTCCCAGATTTGGAAGGAAAACACATTACTCTGCTTAAATATAGAAGAACTTGACACTTCTGATCTGAGATTTCTCTTGAAATCTATCCAGAGGTCAGTTGCACAATAGTTTCCAACTCTTAAAATGAAAGCACACATGAATGCTCCCATAGAGTGAGATGAAATTGCTGTCATTTGTTGTTCATGATCAGTTTTCCTTTACTCACCTGAATTTCTGATCAAAGCTGACAACTAAGCCAATGAAATATGTTTCCCCTCGGAGTTTTGTGTAAGTCTAAAACAAAAGCAATTAACAGTTAAGCACAAAACAGTTCCTCAACATCAAACAGAAACCTGGAAGCCCATTAACCATGCCTGTGATTTATTTTTTTTTTCTTTCAGGATTTGAGCCTCAGGTAAGAACATCTTCGGTTCAGACCCAGGTTTCAAGCAGGCAACAGGGATATGGGGAACATCCTGGAGTGAGGAGCCTACTGAACAGGAAAGCCATAATCACTATGCTGAACATACCGTAGAAGAGCTGAGCTACTTGGGCCTGTACTGTCCTTTGTGGCACCTTTAACATTTGCATGCCTTTTTCCTCTGCTTACTAAAAGCGATAGTGATTTTCTTATACAGGTCCTGAACAAGTATATTGTTATATAAGCCAGTAATGTAGGACAATAGCTCAGGACTCAAGCTTACATAAATAGATAGGCTGTTCCCTGTGTTTTATCAGCTGCTCTGCTTCATAATTTGATTATCATTAACAGGCTCAGTGCTTACATATTTCCATAGAAACTGTCTTTCACTTTCATTCTCAATGACAACAAGATCTGCAAAGTTCTTCTGACAGATTCTCCGTGCTTCTTTCATATGGACAAGTTCTTTGCTGAAATAGTACTGCTTATCTTCATATATAATCCATCCATTATCAGTGACTTGATATTCTGAAAGATAAAGAATCATATATATTACATTTATATTTGGACTGTACAATGCCTTAAAATTATACAGTAAACTTTTCTTTGAAAGAGAAAAAAATCCTACCAAGTTTGTAGTTCGGTTCAGGTTTTAGAAGTGAACCTGTGAAATAAAAGATCATCATGAGCAATATTGCAAATTCGGAAAAATCCAGAAAGATTTGCTTTATGTAGTTGCAAATTCTTTGTATAATAAAAGAGGGGGGAAAAAAAACCCCAAGCTATGAATCATGTAATGCATTTTCAGGATTTTAGAGCATATACCACTGGACTACATTAAAAATTTATAATTTAGAAAAATTCATCTAGTGAAAAATATATATCTTTAAAGCATATATGTCTCTCCAAAAGCACTGTATTAAACAATACAGGATGCGTATAAACACATTACAGATGAAATTCATGTCAGTTTGAAAATTTATTAAGTATTTTTACTTTAAAATAAATTAATAAATAAATGAAAAATATTTTTTTACTTAAAAATGCCATACTATTATTATTTTTTTTATATATTCCTGGGACTATAGTCAAACAACATAATCCAACCAATATAGTAAGCTCTCAAACTTACCTACGCAGTAGTGAACTATTTACAAGTACTGAAAGCTTAATGCTGATATTTTGTTAATACCATACATAATTCCTAGCATCTCAATACATTCCTCCTATCCCAGTGGCTTGGCTTTTGCTAGGAAGGTCTGTTTTTAACAGTCCTGCAGAGTCAGCAGATGCTAAACCCAGATTTCTGCTTAGAGGATGGACCAGGTGGAAGCAATTAACCTGTTGCTATTTCCAGAGCCAGCTATACTGGTAGCTCTGTTTTCATTTGGATGCCTGTTACTTTGTTCTTCACAAAACCTACTAATTCTGTTCTTGGCTATCTCTATTTTTTCTGTGGTTTGATAGAGAGGAACATATTATTAAAGAAAAGACAGGAACAGTTATATGAGAAATAAGTAGACAAATGAAAAAGCAATCAAATCAAAATTCTTCTGTTGGGAGATTTTAAATATTTTCTTCCTAAGTATTTAGTAAAAAATATTATTCAAATGTCTTCACAATGAATTTATGTGCTTCACTTGATTTTGAATTTATTTTTTAATTCTAATTATAACATTCTTTTTTTTTTTTCAAAAGATAGAGTAGCTTAAGTAAATATGTATCTTAAGTGAATATGAGGGAATTAAAATCTGAGCATCTGTCCTCTCACATTGATCATTTTAGAATCTAGATTCACAATAACAATAATCTAATTATTTTGTATTTTTACATTTGAAGGGTCATCTAGGATCAAGATAAAATGATCAGAATCTTTATTTTATGGTTTCTGAACTCCTCCTGAGTAATCTCACCAAGAGTAGAGATCCACATCTGTGCAGAGGAGCATGCTCAGCGCACCAGAGAGGGCTGTGCAGGATGTCTTGCTTCAAGCTGGTATGCAGAAGTCACTGGTTTGGCCATGCATTTGTATGACTAATCTACCCAGCAGGGAACAGTGATTCTTCCTTTTTGGTTAAGCAACTTTTCAATGTTAGCACGGTGCCTTATTTGCTGTTCAAGGGTAACAGTTTGTTGGCAGAGCCATCAAATATTAGATGTACTTAGTGTTTTTTATATAACTACTTCTCCCTTCCTTTCTCTGTTGTGCTTCCCACAAGCTCCCTGCATGCATCCACCTTTCTTTTCAAGAAGCTCGTAATACTCTCTTCTGCTCCATGGAGATGCATACACGTACTCAGTTTACAACCAGGAAGAAGGGATGTAAAAGTAGGACTAAGTAAGCAAAATGAGTTCTTTCATCACGGGTTGTCAGTGGAGGTCCTCGGCCCATAAAGACCCTGTCTCCTGCTGGCAGGCACCCTGATGCACGTCCATCAGGTCCTTCCATGCCCTGGCTCCAGGTGCAGGAGTCCTGTCACTAGGGCCCTGACTTCCAGGCAAAGCTGGTGGATGCAGGAGTCCTTCAAGGCTACACCAGCCTCTATTTTTGATCTCTTTTTCAGTGTTGTTGGTTCCTGTAGCAACTGATCCCTCTCTTTGGTTCCCATTATTCATTTCGCAGTGGGAAGCAAAGCTTTTTTCTCTTTTGTACAGAGAGTTTTAATGTCCTGCATCTTTGGCTTTCCTGGGTAAGCCTGAAGCAGATAGACATACAGGGAGGAAATAAAAGGAAAGGGTGTAAGTTCCTTTGCCTTGCAAATTTGTTCGACCCTTGGCAGAAGGAGAGAAAGGCAGAGATGAAGTAATAGGGACATCTTTAACTTCCTGGATCTGAGTACAATTGAAATATCTCAATTCATTCCTTTTGCTTTATGCGTTGCCTTCACTGCAACCGGTTTTAAAATTAACAATTCCCAGTATCTATCTTCTTTTCAATTTGTTTAAATCCATACAATTTGCTTTTGAACTTGGCTTTATCGCTCCAATTAAATGGGGAAGTAATCATACCTTTTTTTGTTTCACAAATCCAATTAAGTAAATGTTCACAGTACAAGTCATTCCAGCGCATTTGAGGTGATCTATTAAACATAACACAGTGTTCAATTTCTTTATGGTTGTTGGGTTCATCATCATCCCAGTTCTCATAAATTACCTGTGTTGGAAATACATGTCAATTACTATGTGATTCGAGCTGAGTAGAAGTAATTGAGATTGCCTTTGTTACACAGTTTCAGGATCTCATCATCTCAAGTACCTTGTTTATGGGATCAGTAGGAGTTCAGATAGGTCTGAGGGGGCTGTGAAAGTCATGCTGATCAGCTCACTTTCCCCATCACTCCCTGGAGAAGGTGTAAGGATTATACAGTATATAAAAGTATGTGTCTCCTGGAGGAAAAACTGATGGGTAGAGGGAGTTGTGTTTATTTTGCTTTGTGAAAGATGGCAACCTGACTACAGCAGTGCCTGATCTGGGATGCTGTGAAGGTCTAAGAGCATGGACTTTAGAAGATGGGATGTAACATGGTGCCAGGGTTCAAACAGGCAATTTTGTACTTCCATTAGTGTGTTAAGACAGTGTCATCACTAAGCACTGCAGCTGTTCAGCTGATGGATAAAGGGCTGCTGTGTACCTGCCAAAGGTCTAAAAAAGATTGGAAAAAAAGGCATAAAGAGATGAAAATCTATATATTCTAAAGGACAGAAAGTCAACTAGTATCCAGCAAATAAGTACTCACCGGGGAACCATCAATCCAGGCAAATCCTTCATCAGGATTTAAGAGAAACAAACCGATCCAGAAAGCCTGAGTGTTCAGTCCTTTATACCTAAAATAAATCATACAATATAGATACATCAGTGTAGAAGGAGATGACATGATATAAATGCTGGAAAGCATAGAAACATGCTGCTTTCTGTCACATCTGAATCGCAAGCTGCTCCTTTACATTGGTCCATAGCCAGGCTCACCGCCTGCACTCTGTCAAGAGGTTTGGTGGGGACAAGAGTTGTCATATTTAAATATAAGTTAAAGGATAAGTGACGTGACACGGATCTAGCTCAGCTTCCGCCCTTATGGCTGCAACATAGCTCTTGGCTATAGCAGGAGTTCACATCAGAGGCTTTAGCAAAATTAAAATGTCGATAGAGAGCTGTAATACAGTTTAACTAATGAAAAATAGTGAAAATTTGGTTTTCATCTGCTTTGAATTCCTTCTTGGCACTTCCTGTGTAGTTTCTTTAATACTTCATGCTATTCATCTTGTACCTACGGACCAGATAAAATGTAGTCCTGTTTCATTCAGTACATAACACAAAGGTTTCATAGCCTAAAACAGAGACTAACAGACAAATGAAAACACATTCAGCTTCTCACAATACTGAAAATAAAATGAAGAGTGAAATCACAAAAACTTTTCTATATGAAAGTTTTAAATCTATTTGAGAAAAGATTCACACCACTGTGTGAAAGAGTTTTGGTTAAATAGCTATATATTATGTGCCACTGACATATCTTGACATTACAGAATGCAATCAGGCTGTAGTGGTCTAACTTTGGGGGCAAATAATGGCATAATCTTTACATTTCAGGTGAGACATAGCATCTACAGTGCAAAAAAATTTAATTAAAATTGATTCCTGTTTGATTTCAGGAGTCTTCAGTTAACAGTCAGAAAATTACCACATTATGTGTTTTGGTTTACATTAACAGTAATTCAAGGTTGTTTTTTTTTAATACGTTGATTAAAATATGAATTGCGACCAGTTAAAAAAAAGAAGGCACAGTTAGAGCTGAACATCTTATTGTCTCCCTTTTGGGAGGGGGACTAACATGTATAAAGTTGATGAAATCTGGAGAACAGCCTTGATAAAAACCTCTGATGGAAATACAAAAAATACCAAAGCCTCTTTCAAATACTAAAGATTTTCTTTTTGAGAAAGCAGTGTTTCAGGATGATATTTTCAGATGAAACATTTCCATTTTAATTTAAAATGTGTTTGTGTTTATTCACTGACTTGCCCAGCTCCCATTATATTTTGATGGAATTCTTACATAATTCTTATGTAGCATGAACATGAAAAAGAATAGTTGTGCATGTACTTACGATGCTAATTGCCATAACAAAATTTGATCTTCTCTTGTATTGATTGTGACCAGATTTCCTCCTATTTCTCTACAAAATTCTTCTGCCTCAAACCAAGACTTCTTATGGTTTCCCTCTCTCACAAAAAACTATTGAGAAGAAAAAAAGTAAAAATAAATTACTAAATGTGCAAAGTTTAGCATATAAAAACATATGTAATTAAAATCAGTATCACTTCAACACCCCTTTATTCTTGAATAAGACAACATAACATCTGTCAAGACTTGTCATCTCATACATTAGTTATCTAAAGTGTAACTATTTTTTTTCTTAGCATCATCTGTTTTAAAGTAAGGCAAGAGTACCATAAGTGTCTGAGGAGAACAAAGGATATCACAATGTACAGAGAAGGAAAAAATAATTTATAGCTTAGTTGGAATGTTGACCACTGAAAGGGTCAAAGAAAGATGGAATAGCTCAGTTGTGGTGTTCCGCAGTATAAAGCAGGAGTTTTTTGTGAAATGGAAGGTAGAGGGAAAATCAGTAGGTTGGAATAGAAAAGATAGTACGGACGGGGAAAGCTGTTTGGCAAGGTGCTGACCTGGCTGAGGAAGCGAGTTTTGTGTGGCAGGGCAGGCATACAAATAGCTCCACTTTCTGCTATGAAATTTGTACATTCTTGAAGTAAGAAACTGGATGCTTTACATTTTTGGGAAAGGATAGTCTACAATTTGGTAATTGGCATAACCAATAATGTTAGTAACAATAATTAAATGTGACATAGAAGTTGAAACCCTTATAAATACAGAGCTAAAATGATCTCTGGCCTCCCAATAGGCAGTCTCAAGAAAGAAAGAGAGAGGATACTTTACATGTAAAGACCTGGAAGAACAGTGTTGCATATTCACTTTTACTTGATCTATTTTGCCTTTTCTCTACCTTTTTTTCTTTTCAAAAAGGAGACTTTAAAAAGCATTTTTAGCTAAATCAAGAGAATGCCCAAAACCTTTACTTGCTGAAGAGTCACTGATGTCAAACTAAACCTGGATCTAAAAGTATCACTAATAGTATCACATGCTGTGTGAGGAAAAGTTGGCAGAGGCCCAGGTTTCTATACATTTTCTCTTAGAAATATTATCTTACACAAGTGACACTGCCAGCTCTTGGGATGCCATACTATGTTTTTCTGAGATCCCGTATTCCTGGAAGCAAATAAATCAAGTGAGGTTCTCACCTGGCATTTAAATAAAAGAAAATATATTTCTAGCTCTCTGTTTTCATTGTTTCAGGTATTTCATTGTTGACTTTCATTATATTTGATGGATTTTCTCATGTTTTTTTGCCTTCTGTTGCTATAAAGATAATTCCCTAAAACTGACCCAGCCCTTGGTCTCTGAGTACCACAGTGACCAGGGCACCGACCCTGGGCTGCCCAGCACTCAGACTGGCACGGAAGGGAGACACACACTTACTTTGAAGCACGAGTCTGCCTGGGAGGCTCCGTCCCAACCTTCAGCACAGGCGGCCGTAGGGACCCGTACTGGCGGAGCAGGAGGTAGCATTCCTGCTGCCTGCTGTTTGCAAAGGTAATTTGCTGTCTTCTCGCAGCTAACCACATCCCATAATCCAGCTGCAATTCCAGTTCCCATGACAACACAGCCTTGCTCTTTTCCTTTGTGGCATTGAAAAGAAATTAGTAAAAACAAAATCTTAATTGCTTTCTAAGAAATGAGACTTTCACTTTTATTCATAGAAAAGTATGAAAAGGAAGATGCAGATTGTACAGATTAAAACCCATCCTGGATATAAAATTATTTAAAATACTTCCTGCCAGGGGCCAGATACAGGCCAATAAGTCTCACAGACACACCTTTGCCAAAAAGGGGGATTTGCAGCTTTAGAATCTAAATCTTCTTTATGTTGCCACCCCATGGAAATCACAGGGCAAATGGCACTTGATTTTATTTACATATGTAGTAAATGGCCTGACAGCTACTTTGGGGTTCTCAATATCCAGGCAATTCAATTTCGAGAAGGCTGATATCAAGTACAAGAAGTTTGTTTTAAGGCATAACTAGCTAGTGTGAAGGCAAGAGTTCTCCTGCAGATGCTAATCTGTTTTGCTGAAATGCTGAACAGCTGGATGTTTGCTGCTCATTTCTTACATATGCACCTTGTGGGTCAAAACCCTGTCCATAATAATTTTTCTCAATCTGATTAGTTGTTGTTAGCTGGTGTTAAGAAGTTGAAAAAAAATGAGACCATGGACCTTTTAAACTCCTGCACAGTATTGCCTTCAGTCTAACCCATTACAAATCTGTTTCTGTACAACTTTGCAGGAGATTGACTTACACAACACCTGACAGCTGTGACAGTGCTGGTTGCACTGTTGTCAAACACAACGTCTGATGCTGTTGGTCATTTACATCTACCAGCACAAAATCAAATGCCCACTCTAATTTCAAACACTAGGGGATGGGATGGAAAGCAGAAACCTGCATGAATTGCAGCTGCACTCCTGTCACAGGGGTCTAGCCCATGCAGAGCTTACCTGGCATTAGTGTATTCCAGTGTGTGAAGAGGGGACTTTCACCACTGGTCCACCTGAAAATCCCTTGTTCTTCTGTGTTGGAGAGACCAATCCAGAAATACGTTTCAGACCTCAGCCCCGTCAGACTGATCAGAAAGGCTTGCTCCGTTCTGAAGTGGAAAACAGTGTTCATTCACAACCTGTTGTCTTGCAATATTAATCTAAGCGGTGCAAATAGAGGTATCGCTATCGTGCTAGCATGACCGCCAGGCAACAACTCTGCAGTGAAGTGCAGACAAAACCTCAGCAGGCTTTGAAGTGTGGTCAAAAGAACTTGGTGAGGGACAACTTTCTCCTTCCATCTGAAGGCACCTTCTTTTCTTTCTATCCAGTTCTGTGAAATGTCACAAATCACTGCTTACATGGGCTTCTAGCTGTGTTCTCCTATTTTGCTAGTCTTTCCAAATCTTGGAGGTACCTCAGACCACCAGGTCAGGACCAAACTGTCAGCTTTGCTAGCCATCACTTCTGAAAGCAGTCATGTTCCTCAGAGGCCATGAAGCCTGCAAAGCCTGACCAAGATACAGGTAGGCTGGAAATGATACATTCTGGCTGTGGTGGGGCAGGTCCTGGTTAAGATTTCCTACATTTGTTTGGAATTTGGCTCAGAAGGTAGTTTAGAAAAATATTTTTGTTAAAGCCCTCCTATCATAATGAGATAACATCCATCAGTAAATAGATTAAAATTGTAGTAACTACTTTCCAACAGAAAAAAAAAACCAAAAAACCCCAAAATAACATAGAAATTGCTTTAATTAAGATTTGAAAATAACAGAAAGGATCCCCAAAATTTTAAAAATGTTGTAATAGATTAAGTAAAAACCCTTAAAACATTGAGCACATTTTTTTCCTTCATGGATAACTTTATTTAGCTTACTACTACAAAATTTTTGAAAATTGCTGATAAAACACTTTGAAAAGTTCAAAAAATGGACAAGTTTTGCAAGTTTCTTCATCAGAAGCACTGATTTTGAAGTACAAAAAAGGTATTTTCCTACCTGCTTTCCACCGTAGCTAGATAAGCTTTGCTCTGTTCACATCTCTTACTTGCTTCTGAGAATGTCAAAAGTGCAGAGCCCACCATGTAACAGTGTGAACCATATCTTTTCCAACCCTGTAACAAACATAAAGTTCTAAAGGTGAAATTGAAAGAGACTTCAATATTAGCTCTGCTCTTTTGTGTATAAATATACCATGTTAAATTTGTTGCAGGTCATGTACATGTAAATTAATTTTGACTTTCTTGAGTATTTTCACAGCAAAAATGAAAAATGCACATCTATTAGTAAATTGCTAGTAGGAAAAGACTAGGTTACCTCAAGAGTAGATTTTCTAGAAGATACAAACACAAAGACTCTAAGAGAAGCAAGAACCAGTAAATGAATTTGTGTTCATGTTTTCCCAAAAGAATTAATTTATGAGAGAACATTTACATCTCGGCAGCCTGGGTCCTCTATTGTCTCTTCTTCAGAGGATTGTGATGAAGGCTTCTTTTTACAGATGTAACCAAGTTGCTTATTGCAAACATCTGTTGCCCAGTATCCGTCCTGGAACAGCAGGGAGAAGAAATGAATGTAAAAAGGGGACATTCATAATCATTTCCTCTTTCTTCACTACAAGGCCTAATGAAATATGTTACCTAGGAAGGCTATAGGACCATTGCTGGAGTTTTATTTAAAAAAAATAAAAATAAAAAAGACACATCTATCAGTATTAGTTTAAGAAACATTTGATGCTCATTTCAGATGAAAGAAGGAAATAAATAACATCTTGAAGTCTCAGCGTTACTTGCCATCATAACTGTCTAATGAGAGGGTTTGTAAAGGTACATTTCATCAGGGGCTAATGGATCTGCATTCAGAGCAGGATTATTTCACTACACTTCTGGAAAAAAGGTCAACGAAACTGAAATAATACACATCTGAGTGTGTTGCAGTAAATCTATTTTATCCGTCAAGGAGAAGACTGAAAACGATGGATTTCTTTTTAAAAAGGAATTATGTAAAAAATAAAATTTAAATAGGAACATTTTTTCCACATAAAATCTGGTCTAGCATCAATTCTATTAATGCCTAGTACTGGCAAGCAATGTTCTTCTATGATATAGCAGTTCTTTCAACAACAGCATGTATTTCATAACAGGATTTTCTATTTGTTGCTTTCATGAAAAAATTAATGACACTGCGTGTGTACGTGTGTGTATGTACATGCATGTAACTGTGTCAACCAACCATGTCTTGCAGGAAAATGACTTTGTGAGTCAAGCAGTCAGAAATACTGTAGGATTTTAGGTTAGGTATTTGGCAGGTAGAAATTCGAACTCTATGTCACAGCTGGAAAAACACGACCTAGTGCCGGGTTTCCATGCCTCAATGCCGTGTCTTAGTGGCGTGACAATGGGGGACATAATGGTTTGTCGGATTGGAAAACAGGGTATGCAAATACCCTCTATGATAACCACACAATGTATTAGCTAGTTCATCCCCATTCCTTCCCCAGAGCTATAACTTTTTTCATCACTGCAATCATGAAAATGAATCTGATGTAAAATTTCTGGATCAGACTTTTCGGCAGATAAGAAATTTCAGAAGGCAGCACTAGGAAAACGCTACCTCTCTGTTTCTGATCTCTCCTGTCCTCTGAACTTCTCTTCTGGTTGATGCCAACTTTATGGGGAAAACTATTTTAGGGTAAGATACAGAATAACTCTTGAATAAGCATATAATGGCAAGTGATTTCAGACTGACATAATTATTCGTTTGCATTACTATGAAATAACTGCATAGATATACCTGCCCCTTCATAACAACACAATCCTCCAGACCGTTTGTGTAGGTGGGATGCCTGCGCTGCCATTTGGTGAATGTCACAGGAGTCCTGTCACTCCACTCAAAATAGAAGTGAGCCTTCAGGTCGTTCAGGCCCAGCCACAGCTCTTCTGTTGGCTCTGGAGCATGGAAAGGAATAGGTTTGCTTGTGGCCCACTGTGCAATACAGTGAACATTTTCAGCTGCAGAGCAAAGAGGGACTGATAAATGTGGAATGTGGCACATGAGAGGTGGTCTTTGTGCTTTAATAAATATGCTGGTTTCCTCTCAGATCTGTGGTAAGAGATGCCTTGGTACTGAAAGGGCCTCCGATTCCATACAGAAATACTGAGTTTAATAAACATAAACTATGGCTGGCAGAAGACTTTTGCAAACTTTCTGAGTATCTGTGATTCAGAGCGACGAAATGGCCCCTAGCATGGAGGGTGGGACAGTGAGTGGCTGTGAGTGTCCCACCTCGGGAGGTCAAACCGAGCCAAAGCCATGAGGACATCTGCCAATGCATCTCTTTAATGGGGAAGCATCAGACAGCCTGTAATGGCCCGTCAGGGGGGTTCATCAAGTCCAGCATGTGTGACAAGTGTCAGGACTGGGTAATACAGATCCAAGGGAAATCAGAAGTGAAAAGGTGTTAATTTCTTAGAAGAATATGTAGCAAGAGGTTTTAATCTCAGCAAGAAGTTAAATTTCTTCTAGGTTTGGAGCTCTGTTCTGAAAATATTGAATACAGAGTAAAGGTGCCAGAAGTGCAATTTTTAGAGATCTTTTTGTGTCTCTGCAAGGGATACCTTTCCTTTTTTAGTTTTCCTGCTTTATAATGTTTCTTGATAAACATAAATATACTTCTATTTGTGCAACAGCAACAACATAAAAGAGCACCATAAATTAGATTCAGCCTTCCACTTCTGATATTTCAGAGAAACTATTAATATTTAATATGAAGCTCAGCTTTTATGTGATAGTTGGGGCAAACAATACAGGCCTACATACATACTCACTGTAACCAAGCTGTGACACTAGAAAGCTGAACTCAGCAATGTGGTGGACACTTGCCAAATCTCCATCTTGCTTCTTACATGAAATGAGAGCATCTTTCCATGTTTTGGATTCCCGCTGAATGCTGTAGCAGTGACCTGCGTATGGCCACCAACCATCTGCGCACTTAATAGGTCTCAATTCTTCTAAAAACAAAGCACAGATTTTCGGAGCAATTTTGCAAGAGGGAAATAAAGGACACTACAATGAAGTCTCTCAGGCACTCTTTACAAAAGTGGGACTATATGAATAAACACATAGCTGTAGTTAGAAATGCAAATACATTCAAATGGAAAACAAATATCATTAAGGCACAGTATGCTAAAAATGCAAATAGAATGATGTCTCCTTAAGCAGAGAATCATTGAAAAATGCCCATATTGTGTCAGAAATGCAATTTGAAATCATGCTCTGGGAGGAAAGAGAGACCAAAGCAGACATCAGCCTCTCCCCTCCTTGCCCCCCCGGAGGAATTTGGTCAGTGTGCCATGGTCTCCCTCGCTGCCTGGGTGGCTGACATTAGGCTCTGCCTGCTGTACAGTGTCCTCTTGCAAACAGACGTAATTTTCAGATATGGAAAAGCATGAAGTAATTTTTTGGTAATTGCAGCTCAGTAAACATTGCAAATTAGTGCAGAGCTGGTAGTCTTCTTATTGACTCAGTGACCTTTTTATTACTTAGATTTCTAAATATCTTTGAAAGCTTACCTTAAGCTTGCTTTGAAAATAGAATCTTGCATTTCTTTTTAAGGTTAATACTGGAATAAAGGTTCTCTGAAATTATTTCTCAACTTTCTTCAATATAACTACTTTTTAAAAGTAGTTTTTATAACATTCCCAGGTGATAGCCTCCAGCAGTTCCCTCATGTATGTGACATGCTCATAGCCATGTTGTGTCATTGAAGCCATAGGTCAGGGTGGCCCATGGATGAAATGCAGCCTGTGCATACTACTGCTTCTCCTGCTCTGCTCATCTAAACCCAATGCACTGCATAATGTTGTCATCAGAGGATGATTTTTTTCATGGATGTTAGAGTAACTGCACTTGCTCATTTGGAGCAAATGAGAATAAATTTCTTCTGTATTTATGCAAATTTGATTGTTGGCACTAGTTACCATGATAGAGCAACTTCTATCTGTCTTGCAAGAATGAATGATAGAGATGGAACAAAATAATATTCTCCTGTGGATGTTTAATACACAGTGGGAGGACAAAGGCAATATATAAAAGTCTGTGTGTGCATGTATAGCTGTGTTTTTCAAGAGTTTCTAATGTCTTGGTTGAAAAATAATGCTGCATACCTTTTACCATTTGCAGATCTTTCACAGACTGCTCTTTCTAGAAGTCAGAGAAAAACCTTTTGTTTTATTTGACTAACCTACCTTTGGGTATAATGTCAGACTTTGAACTGAAGTTTCTCTTTTGGCAAATGTAGCCAAGTCTCTGGTTACATGCTTGATTTTCCCATTTAGCATTCTTTCTGGGATTCATCACTCCACAGATTTTCCCAGGGAGTAGGAAAGGACTTCCTTAGTGTAAGAGAGAAAATAGAATCTCATAGCAAAAATAAAGATGATTAACAAAACCATTACATTATCAGTAGAAACACCAACTTATTCTGATTTCCTCAGTGCTTAATGTGAAGAAGCTCTGCCCTATAGGATAGCTGCTACTGCAGTTTATAGGATGCTGCTTCTAGTCTATGTTTTGCAAGTAAAGTAAAAGCTTTGTTTCAGGATAGTACTGGGAAATTTCTAGTTCTTTTCCTGATATCCTGGTGCTCATAGACAGAGCAGATGAACCTTTGTCCTGTGTAAAAAACTTCTAGACTTTAAGAATATTGAGTTTTAAGTTATATTAACTCCAGTATATGTCAAGATTTTCACAGTTCTGCTTTCCTATAAATTGGCTTTTCTGTATTCTGTTGCAGTGTGCAAAAGCCTCTGTAATCAGGAAAGGAAATTTAATGACACAGAATTTTTGAAGACTTAGAGGAAAGTTTAATTATTCCTTTACCAGTTTGTACCTTTTCCAAAACAGGAGACAGCTTGAAATACTTGTGGCACAAAGCAAGCACAGGACCAAAAAACCAACAAGCAAACAGAAGAGCTCCCTGCCTGTGAGGAGCACCACAAACCCACCTTGTCTCCCTTCCTTGAGGTGGCCCAGTGCAATTTTGCCTACACTGTTGAGGAATTATGAGATGGTTCTGTAAGCCTTTCAATAATATTTAGAATTTCTTCAGATGACATAGTGCCATTATATTCTAAATAGGTTTGCTACCTTTGCAAGATTTTATTTATATTCATACCCTTGGACAACACATTATGGAAAAAATTCTGATCTCTGATCTGTAGGCTTATATATTACTCCAAATGATACTCTGCTTTCATAAGCAAGATCTTTGTTTAGATAAGAAAATAAAAGAACCTGCTATAGCTGATATCCACACTGAACTTCGTAATTTGAAGTGTAATTCTTAAAATAAAGATCTATATCTTCAGCTATTGTAAATCAGAATGGGCTTTGCTGAAATAAAAGTAGCTAAGGCAGTTTTTATTAGTTGGTCTCTTATCAGAATCCATTCAAAGGTTACCAAATAGATACAGTTCTTACCTGGAGCCCAGTTTAGATATCTGAAAGGACTGCCCCCAACCCATTGCCATCCACTGTTGAAATTCAGACTGTTCAATCCAATCCAGAATGCAAAACTGAAATTTTTAATTAGCTCTAAATTAGGGGAAAAAAAAGTCAGTTGTATGTCCCTATTCTCATCCTTAGCAAGTTCATGTAAAAGAAATAAAGGCAAAAGCAAGAAATTTATTTTTCTTAGTTTAAACCAGCCAAATTCTAGTACTTTCCACATTATTGAGTTGCACAAAAAAGTAACATATTTAAATGAATAAATATCAATTTAGCAGAGATCTCAGTTGTTAAAAGGGAAAATTAACATCTTATTTTACTAATTAGAGTTTACTTCTCTCACTTTGTTTCATTACAATATAAGAAATGTAAAAAATACTTTTTGCCGTTAAGGAACTGTGCTAAAATGTTTCTGTAACAGATTTCATGGAGTAAATACACCATAAAAGACGAAGACATTGTGCCAATCAGTTACTTCCAGATTTTTTTCTCTTAGTGGTTTCAATGCCCCCTTCACACCATTTATAACCAAACTGATATCATGATACTTGTTTCTGAAATCCACTGAAGTTATTTGGAATTTATGTGTGCAAATGTACCGATATTAGAACCATCATTGTATGTTCTCCTAGAAAGATTAATAATCCTTGGAACACAGAGGAAAAAGGCAAATCTAAGAACCAGACCATAGCCCTGGTCAGGAATGAGTGCACCAGCATGAAGGCAACTGGAGGAAACCCTCTCCCTGGGACAGCGACAGAAGATGTGGTAGCTCCCACCTGGAGCCCAAAGGTGGGATGGGATCATATTCCCCCCTACAGAGGTTTGGGGCCAAACCTTCATATAAAAACACCAGCTAGTGAAGGCAGTTCAGACCATCTCCCTTTTGGCAGCTACTGAACCACCCCTGACACCCTGTCTTCTTCACTGAGAAAGAAGACAAGGCAGCCAACCTCATCATCTAAAGCTTTGGAACAACGTATTTTAAGGTCTTGTTCCCTACTATTTTACCTCCTATATATGCTTGCTCATGAATCTCTATGATGCTTAATAGTTCTGCATTTTGCTGCTGACAGCTTTTTCTTGCTTGGTGCCATGTTAGAGCTGATTCTGAATTTATCTGATAGTGAGTGCCAGTTGAAACATCCTCTGTCCAAAATCTTCCTGTGTCATCTGGAAGAAGAGGTGATGTAGAGCACTGCTGTTAGAGGACTGACATTGCACCAACTAAAAGCAAGTATGTAATGATGCACAGTAATTAAAAATGCACAGTATTAGCTGTATGCTATCATCCAGAAAAACTGAAATCAGATTAGGCATCAATTAAAGTGTAAAAAAAGTGTAATTGTTTTGAAATTTAAAACATGACTTTAAATTTCTGGGTTTTTAGAAGGAAGTGAATGGGTTTCCAGCATTTGCTTTTAAATTGTTTTACACAAAACGTAGTACTAAGTAAACCAGACATATCTGTTGATTGAAAAAAGAGATTCCAGGGTAAAGTCAGAGGAAGGTAAGCATGTAGGTGAACTATGACCCTGAAGGCTCTTCAGCCCTGTGGGGCAGGAACTCCCTCTTAGCTCATCATCCAGAGAAGCAGCTTTTTAAAAAATGGCAGAACCTTGCCCTTGACAGGCTGAGGAGCTATAAAAGCAGTCTGTGTAGCACCAACAGACAGATCAGCTGCAGTCTTTCTTTGCAGAACAGCTCCCAAAACCTTGTGAAACTGTTGTGTTATTGGGAAGGTGTAGAGGAATGAAGGCAGTGGGTTGATCAGCATTGATAACATGCAGCTGTGGCCTTGCCTGAGAGGCAGTGGGTTGGTTGACATGGATGATGTGCAGCTGTAGCTCGTCCTGCTAAGTGGTTAAATAGCTCTGAGGAGTGTGGGAGAGGGGGTTGGATGGAGGAGCAGGAGTGTGGACTGACCTCTGGAGGAAGGGGAAAAACAGCATAGATAGTAGGATCTTACTAATGGTAAATAAAAACCTTGTTGCGGCCTACTAATTTCTGCTGCAGCAGTTGGTGCCCTGTGTGAGGCTGGCTGAGTTGGACTAGGACAGAAAGGCAGTTGGTGAGAAAAGTGAAACAGTTTGTATACTGAGATGAAGGGATCCAAATGTAAGTCTGGTACAGAACACAGAATGAAGATGGGAGAGGAGGATAATTTTAGCAGCAGCATTTTTGTGTAGGCTGCTAACTGGAAACAAGAACAAGATAGGAGATGGATGTTAAGGGGGAAAAAACAGTAGATAGCAGTTTAAGTGAGAATGGACCTACAGGGCATGCCTGAGGAATACAGGACAATGGGAATTTTCTGAAAGGAAGAAACAGGTCTAGATTCATACTGATCATGCCATGCACTGAAGTCACATGAAACAAGATATCAAAGAGCCTCTTCATCTCACTTGTCCACAAAACCGCCTCCAGCAGGTGAGTCTGGCTAGGCTGAACCATACCTGGGGCCACCTTTCCACTTGCTGTAGAGGGAGCACTTGGCTACTGGGGCTAATGGTCAACCAGATCCATTTCATTTGGGCTACTCTGACAAGGATTGTCATGAGGGTGGGCAGCTGGTAGCTGATAAAGAGCCTGGTACCTCAGTAGATAGTTTGCTGTGTTTCATGACAAGTTAATAAATAAAATGCAGGACTTACTTATGAGTGGGCAAAATCCATACTGTTTATCAGCATCAAAGTCTGTGGTTGTTGCACACCAGAGCCAGCCATCTGACCTACCAGCATCTGTGCACTCATTGTACTGTTGGCCTTCATATTTGAAAGGGAATACACAGGGCTGTCCATTGGCGTTTCCTTGTAATGTAAAAGTGTCTAGGAGGCAGAAAAGATTATGAGGACATATGAAAATAATCCTAAAATCATAAATCTGAGTTCCTAGAAATGGAGCTATCTATCAGTATATTTCTCTAAATTGAGAGGTCATGCCATCTATTTTAATTTTTCCCCTTGTGCAGCTAGAGATTTTAAATAGAATATAAAGTTTTAGTAAAATTTGGGGTTAAAATACTGCTTTTAGAGTTGGATATAAATTCCTTGTAGGAAAGTCTAGTTCTGTGATGATAAATTGTGGTTCCTGAAGACAGAAAACTTATAAGTAGATCTCAGACAGAGTTCACTGCATTGTTGTATTCTGTATGGCTCAACAGGTTCACTTTATCACTCCATCTTCTCATTAATTGTTTGAAGAAAAAGGATAGCTGACCAGAGACAATACAGATCAGACTGTCATGAGCATATTTACTGACTAAAATTGTTAGGTTTCAATTTCACATTTTGCAGTTGCACATTCACCCTCAACTCAGACTCTTTAAGGTTAGCAATGCTTCATCTTTTTAAACTATCACAGTATTACAGGAGCATTCTTTTATCCTGAAATTTCTGAAATACACCTTCAATCTCACATTCATCCAAACACATTCATCTGCTCAGTTCTCTGTACATTGCTGCTTTACAGTTTCTCTCTATAGCTATATCCAATTTGGTCAAACTGGAGGTCAGGACTCAGGTCTTCCTTCTCATACCTCATGAGCAGAAAAAGAAACTTGCATGAAAACATGGCTCTAAACCCCTTTGATCACTGCACGATGGGTGTGATGGGCAGGGTAAATGGAGATCTCCATGCTTCCTCATCTCTCAGAACCCTTCCACAGAGTGCCATCTGATTTAGTATTTCCACAGAAAGAAATTGCAGTTTACAGATTCTGCTCTTACTACCTCCATTTACCCCTACACCTCCGTTCCTTTATTCTGTGAATCAACAACATATCCAACATACTCTTCCGATCATGTATCAAATCTGATAACAAATACAAAATAATCAATCTATGCATTAAAACTGTAAAGCTGCCCAAGGAAAAACATTATCATAGCTAGCTCAACACAAAGCCAACAAGAAACTTACCCGATGACTGTAATGAGCCATGCATGAGGGAAAGGAAAACTAAGAACTTGGAGAAACTCATTGCAAATGGAACTTGCCTTTCATTTCCCTACTAAAAGTTGGACTGTGAAATTGGTTATGTATAAAATCCTTTTGAGTGAGAATAGTAACAGGTCCTTCTCTGTGTCAAAGCATTGATGGATAAAGCTCTGTACCCTAAATACAGAAATATCCTGTCACATGGTATTTTGAAATAACTGGCGTGCACATTGCAGACACTTCTCTTTCTGAAAAGCGAGTCTCTTCCAAAACTGAAGTCTCCATCCATGTAACAGGAGGTGGTGACACTTGTCTTTTTTCTGGGACTTTACCAGTATTATATACAGGTCAGTTGTTGGGGTGCTACACAGGACAGATCTCTATAAAAGCAACTTGAGAACTGGTGACAAGAAACCAGCAGTCAAATATCATCGATTGAAAACTCAGTCTCTGCTTTAACCCTTACATCTCAGAAACGAAGGGAGACAAACCCCCAGTGGTTCAGCACATTGCCATAATGCCACAACTCTACATATCTAGAAGAAAGAGAAAATTTTACAGATCTGCAGTATTCGGTGCTTTATGAATTATTGCTCACTTTAGAGAGCTAAAATTGTTTTTTTCCGCACTGCTACACTGTTTGCTTTGATCACAGTTTGAGACTGGGTTGTTCATAGCTACTTGTCAAAGATCTGAAGGAAAACCTTGATGTCATAGGCTAGTGGTAAGCTTCCCTGTAACAGGAGGGAAACTTCTGCCTGGAATACTTTTGTCAAGCAAAAAGGTTGTGTTCATCTATGATCTGAGAAATTCCTAATGAGGGCATTCCAGGACAAAGTCAAACATAAGCTAAATTGGAGGAGCTCCTTTGAGCAAACTGCTGATTTGAAAACCTGTATTGGCATGGAGAGTCTTACACAACTATGCTGCAAAGCTGTGTTGGCAAATATTCACATGCAGACAAGTCCTACTGTTCCTTCTTTTTGTTTACATCAGTGAAATTAAAAGAAGTTGTGGTAACGAGATTGAAAAAAAGCGATTAGCGAAATAACCAGTAGTGAGATGTATATAGAAGCTGAACATGAGGTGTCATATGAGGAGCAACTATCTTTGCCTTCATTTATAAGGTGTTAGGGAAAATTGTTGCAAGTGCTGGCTAAACTTGTTGACTTGGCTGTTAGAAATCACTAAGAGAGAAAAACATTTTCAGAAGAAAGTGGCTGGATTTCAGTAAAAGTAGGAATTTAATAAAATGTTGAATTATAACTTTTCTATTTGCAGGTGACAGTCAGGGAGTGCTTAGTGTGAGCAAGGCTTGCAAGAGTAGTCCAAAGTTGTAAAGCTCAGCGATACCACAGACAACAATGGGGTGGGAGAGAAATAGAAGCTGAGTTTACAGAGTGAAACCATATTTCAGATAAATCTGAAATCACAAAATGAAATGTCTCCAACAGAGGGGATCCCAAGGGAAAATACCTGGAGGACACAATTCCTGCCTAGTTTCCTCCTCTGCCCCATGAAGTCCAAACTGGGCTGTCGTCTCGCTACTGTGTAAATGGATGCTGGTGAGAATTCAGCTCCCCAAGGCTGCAGAGTGATGGTAGGGGAGATTAGTGCAAACACTGGGGTACGCTTAAAGAACTGAGCACTTCAGAGCTGCCCTTTTCACATGACCAACCAACTTGATGCTGGTTGCAGTCTTTGGGGGGTTGATGTCCTGCATGCTGCATTTCACTTGTGCAATAACCTGCTCTCACAAGTGTGCTAAATTCTTGATTGTATTTACTCGAAGAAAACCAGGACTACAGTGCCTAGAAAAGAAACTTTTTTTTTTTAATTTCTATTTCTTTCAAGTTTCCAGCTTGCTCAGTAGACCCTGTGCAGCCTGGGGAGAGCAGGTTATTTGCAGGGGCTATCTGCTAAGCACTCTTCTACATAAGATGTTTAGTGTCTATGTTATAATTGCAGCTCACCTAAATGCTATTTTGAACCACTTTCCACTGTTTTGCTAGCATCTTAAATTTAGTCTTGCAGATTCTTAGCACAGTATCATCTGCTGCATTCCTTAGTTTTCAGTTCCTTTTTGTCACATTTAAAAATGGAAAGTTGAATTCAAAGTGGCGAGGAGAGAAGTGCTCCTTGTTATTGACAAAAGTTATTGCACAGGCAGGAGCACCTCCCTTCCCCTTTCCGCTTATTTGATTCACAGAGAAGGCTGAAGCTGAAAATTATCCTAATGAAAACTTTATTTATTTCAAAGCACTAAGAAAAAAAAAGAAGAATGCAAGGGTGAGAGTATTTTAATTCATATTAGTGAACATACTACAGTTAATCATATCAGATTGAAAAAAGACCAAAACCCACACTTGAGCTTAATATAATTGCCGGTATAAATTGTATTTTCCATAGCAGAAAACAAAAATGGCAAGCTTTTCTATCCCAAAATTATTGGAGATAATTATATGAAGCACCATTTTATAAGTGTGACAGGATACACCCATGAGGAACAATAAGCATGCTGATCTGATGGAGTGAAGTTTGTGGGGCAAAATGAGTTCAAGGCTGCAATAGAGTCGGGCAGATTTTACTTTTTCAGTTCTTTGCAGTATCCACAAAGTCATGGGAATACCATTTAAATAGTAATCACGCTGTACTGGACGTTCATTCTCACTGACTGACTTCTATAGTCCTTTTCCAGTATGTTTATTTTTGACAAGTTGTTTACACCCATGTTTTTGCTAAGCCTCTTGAGAACATCCTGTCAGTTACAAAAGTAAAACATCAATGCATAATTCTAGTTTTATAAAATACACGTGGTACAGAAAAGGGATTTAATTTAAGATTACAGGTATTCTCACTGGAGACTTTTAACAGATACATCCTTTAACATCAGCAAGAACTTGCTCCTCTGAATTGGTGAGAATGGGTCCTGTAGCATCTACCAATTCTTCAGTCACTGAGACATCATTTCAGAAGTGTTTCATTGCAGAATCTGTTGATGGTTGGTTTTGTCTTTTTTTCTTGTAGAAATAGATTGACATGCCAGCTCCAAGAAAAGTGAGGATAGCCAAGAAAATGAGTGGCAAAACGAAGACAGGAACATGTGGGTGAGTCTCTTCATTGTTTTCCTTGCCTGAAATGAATGCATATAACTGTGAAAAAATTTAGTACGTTTTTATTCCACACACAATATGAAAAACATGGAGGATGTTCTCTCCTGCCTGGACTTGGAGTCTGTTCAGTGTAAATCTGAGCCCTGAATTGTTGCTTATCTGTAGCCAGGTCTCTGTTGCTAAAGCTAGCATGGTTTTAGTGGATCTGGATTACAGTGATATACAATGCATGCAGTGGATGCTTGTAAAAATTTAATGAAAATGCATGTTCTAAATATGGATGTGGGATGGTTTTTATTTGGGAATTAGTTTTGCAATTTTTTTATGTTACATTATTTACAATAATACCTATGGAAAAAAACTTGCATATACACCTATTTGCATGTACATCTTTTAACAGCCTGGGTAAAGCTCTCTGTGCCTGCTCTCAAAGCTGGTCACAAATGGGGTCACTAATGAGCTTGTCAGCTCAGGGCTAGCCCAGGAGCAGTCCAGTCAACCAGGAACATGTGGGTGCTTGTGTGCACGTTAAAGGCACTGTGGAATAACCCTGAGTGATTTATAGCCATGCATTCCAGTAACCGTCAGCAGGACTTGTTCTCTAAAAAGGAGGTGATTTGAGAAAACTCATATGAAGTCCTTGTATTTAGATTTTTGTTAATTTTCTTAGGATAGCTCTTACCTTTTTGCTGTACAGGACTCCCGCTTGGCTCAACTTCAATGAATATCAGAGAGAAATAATTTGAATTAGAATTAGAATTCATAAGTTTGACTGTTTTGCTAAAATTACACTAGAACAAAAATCCCTGAAGTATTACCATCACATTAATGACATATATGTTATAAAAGGCAACATCAGTGAGGTAAAAAACACATTACTAAAGTTTTACCTTCCTACTTAACATTACCAAACAATAATATTCATTCATTTTAAACTTTATATTGGTTTTATGTCTACCAACATTCAAATACTGACTTTTCTACGTTCAATTGAAAATACCTTTTCACATTTTTCCTGAAATACTAGTTTTAATTTACTAAGAACATCAGGTACAAGTCTGGAGATTAATTTCACACAGCAAGTTTTAGAAAGCTCTGTCTGTCCAGCAGGATTTTGCTGTTACAATTAAGTCTAAGATTCTTAAATGTCTTCCCTAGAAAATGCCCTCTGAATCAAGGCTGTAATCTTTGTATTTGCCTATGCGTAAGAAAGAGATAAAGAAAACATATTTATCAAATCTTTTTTGTTGTTGTTGAAGAGGTGCAAAAAATATTTGACACTCAGAAGAATTAAATGTACTGGATGTTCTTATAAAGTAAAAAAAAAACCAACAAAAAACCAAAAAAACTCAAAACTATTATGAATCAAGACTCCCTAAATTATGAAGAAAATATTTCTCCTCTTGGCTCTCTTACATTACATTTTGCCAAGATGTTTGCTACCCAGAGGAGAAGTTATAAAGGCAAAATATGAAATGAAATTAAAGCAGGGAAGGTAAAATGAATAGGTACAAAGCAACAGCATCCCCTGCTAAGGCAGGAAACAGTTACATATGAGAGCATCTTATGATTCAATGGGTGGATTTTAGTGCTTCCTTGCTATTTTAGTACTGTTTGAGATGGAATATAATTTGGATGTACGTAGTAAATCCTTAATGGGGATTAACTGATTTACTGCCACGGGCATGTGCTGATTTTAGCATGGAAATTAACAGCTCATGGGAGATGACTGCTTGTCAGTTACATTTCTGTTTGTTTTTTAAATTAAAGACTATGTTTGCAAAATGATTAAACACTAACCCCAAATTTTCAGTTCTTTTATGAAGAACTACTGTGTCTTCTGACATCTTTAGTATTGAAATCGCATCCTTTCAACTTTTCATCTGAACAAAGAAATCCTAAAAATTGTTTTATATGGGAAATGAGGTTTTCAGCATAGAAGAGAGATGTTCCCCATGATTTACTGGGGACGCTGCACAGTGCGAACGCTGCAAAATTATACTTGATCTCACAGCTACTACAAAAGAAAGTACAAAGGTTTAAAGATAGCAACCTACCGTTTTTTAGGTAAGATTGGTTTTAACACCTAGCTTAAGAGAATGGAATGATAACAATTATAATGTACGTGCCTCCATCCAGGAATACCACATGTGGGCTTTTACCTCTGAAAAATTAGTCTGACATGTACAGTATTGCATGAAATTTTTCAGAAATGCTGATAAAATAGCTCCTGTAATGACTTGAAGTTGTCATTTAATAGGGAAGTGCTCCTTGTATTATTGCAACACAAATAGCTGGCCTTTTAGTATCCCTGAGGCATTACTGACTTAAAGGTTGTGGATTCATGCCCAATACTAAGCCAATTTTTTACGCTGGGCAGTAATATAGTTGTTGAGTATAACAAGCCTGAAGAGGAAGCTTGATTATTCACATGTAATTCCTCCTTGCAAGGGTAAATAACTGTTACAGTACTTAGTTTGTGGAAAAGTCTTAAGTTTGCACAACTGTTTGATGGATGCCATACCAATGCCTGTGTTAGTTATTCAAAAATTTTCTGAAATTCTCGTTCCCAACCTAGAGTGCGTACAATATGTTACCATATTCCCATGTGACTGCAAACAGTGGTGTGAAGAGCTTGCAGTCTGCAAAAACAGGCAACTACAAGTGTTTAGAAAAGCAGGATGTGCCAAATGAAACTGTCAGAAACTACTTCCAGGCATGTGGTGGAGGGCTGTAATGGTTGCTGGTAAACAGGTCTGCTCTGTCACTAAGGGCTGAGTCACTAAGGACTTACCTTTGGGTTTTTTACAGATAAATCCTTTTTCAGAAGAGCAATCAGTGTTGTCCCAATAACCGGATTGTGCATTCATTTCAACACAGTGATGCTCCTCACTGGACTCTTTCTCCTCCCAGTTGACAAAGTCCAGTACAGCATTATCTAGCCACAACCACTGACCTAAAAAGCAACATACAGATTAAAAAAATACTAAAACATATGTCATGGATATTTAAACTCCTTAGCTCAGCAAATAACTTCAAAAATATGATAGAAACCCATTTTTCAGCAGAAGACCATATCATTTTTTGTAAAAATACAGTTATCCTCAATGTTCTCCTATTAGCAAAGCATTTTTCAATTAAATATTGAAAATAAGACATTACCATCCACATTTTGGTAAAGTCCTATCCAGAAGCCTTCTACTTTATTTCTAAGTGATTGTACTGTATGGATCAGAAAGTCAGATTCATCCATGTTTTCTACTGAAACCAAGGTAGCACCTGAAAGGCATTAGCAAGCAAATAATCATAACTTATGTGAGCAAATACTGGAATGACTCCTTTTTCAAGTCTCTACAAAGAAAAACTTCTGAAAGTATTATGCAAGCTGCTCTGTTGGTTTCCCTATTGCTTCTTGTGGAGGACAGAGACTCGGAGGTGCTTAGTGGCTGTGGTCACCCCCCCACTGCTCCTGGGATGGTACCTCAGAAGCCAGGAGCCGATGGGAGCTACACGCCTGGGAAACAGCCCCTGGGAGGAAGGGCACAAAGTCAATTGTGTCACTTTGTTTGTTGTGCCAGATTTAGAATAGTTTAGTAAGTAAATAAACTATTTCTGATTTTTGTAATTAATGTTTTTACATTTTTGTATGAGTTTTGTATGAACTTTCATACAAATCTTATCAGTTGATGATGCAGACTCTCACCCAACTGAACACACTCAAGGGAGGCCAGTGCCCAGCTTGTCTCGGCTGATGCTTCAAGGTAGTAGCAGTGGCCACGGTAAGGGATCCAAGCTCGGAGTTCATCTTCTTCAGGGCAGTCTCCAGGCAGCTGAGCAGGGTCAGTAGGAGCTATAGCTGAAGAAGCCATATGGTATGAAATTGGTATTGCATTATGAGTAACCTATCAAATAGGGTATGTGTGTAAATAGTATGGGATTTCTCTCACCTAGCCTTAACTATCTGGACTTCTCTCTGTGGTGAAAATTGATTATTGCTTATGAAAAGTCTTTGTCTTTAATTAGGAATAGTTTAACTTGGACAGGGAGCTCAGGGAGCTGGAGAACAACTTCAATGAGCAGTTAGTGTTTGTCCTGAGCCCCCTGAATATGCAAGATATGAGCAGGACCATCCAGGCAATAATAATATGTGCAGCTTTGTCATGACGGTAACGCCACCGTGCTCAGGCATCTGGCCAGCATCCCTGGCGTGTGTGAACCTTGTGAATCATGACATAGTGGATGCCTGCACTTACACTAAACTTAAAAGTTTACATACATTAGGTATGTAAACTATTTTTGTTTTCCACTGAGTATAAAGGTGGGCAAGCTCTGGCACTGGACCAGAAGCCTTGCCTACGGGTGGATGCACCATGTAGGTATTTTCCCAGTTACCGAGAGACTCCTGGCACCAGTTGCAACTGGGTTTCCCAGCCGAAGTGTGGGCCTGGCTTACATTAAAGTAGTAACTGGTGATGTATCCTTTTCTTAGTCTCTGTAATGCTTTGCAGTAATGATTTAATGCTTTGCTCTTATTGCTCTTTTATCATATTGTGCATAATAACTAGTACAGTTTCCTTTTATCATATTGCATGCTATTTTCCCTTATTATATTGTAACATAATGAACTACATTTATTCTTATATTTGATTTGGAATTAATTTTTGCTTGGTATCCAGTCAATCAGCAAAACAACCTCTACTGCTGACTGTTCCTGCATTACCCCACCTCGGACAACACAGAGACCCAGGCAACCAAGACTGTGAACATCTTATTTATCCAATCACATTTCTTGGGACAAGAAAACAAATCACATCCTGCAGCATCTAACTGACTTGACAGTACTGTGAGGAAAGCAAACCCTGAGGGATGATGTAGATCTCAAATTTGCATTCTCACAGCACAGAAAACTGTTGTAGGCTCAGGAATCATTGATACTACAGCCCCATATTGTGCAGCTGCCGGGTCTCTGTATGATGTCAGCTTATACAAAAGGAGCCATCATTAGTCTCTGTTTCTGATCGTGTGCACGACTACAATTCACTTCTATTGGTCTGTGGTTCTTGCACTGCACATGCAGACAAATAGACGGCTGGAAAGTTCAACTTGGAATCCACCTCCAAGCGGCAAAATCTATCTTCAATCTCACATCAGAACAGACTGTATTATGTAGACTTAAAACCTCAAGGAGGGAAAATGACATAATTCTACAAAATGTACAGGCAAACATGCCTCTACATACCTCTGTACTAAGAGTAAAAGTATCTTTCATGTTCTCAAGGCTCTTACGCTGACATCAGAACTGCTTTAGCTCTACAAATAGTGAATGGGATTGAAACTTGCCTGTTCTGTGTGTGAACTTACGCAATTGCTGCAGTTCACATAGTGAGTGCACGCTCCCAGTACTTACTTATATTAGACACAATCTCAAGTGCGATTTATGCTCCTCTCAGAGCAAAATACCTCTAAAATAAGAACATTCATCTTATGCAAACAGTTATGACTACCGTGAAAACAGTGCAGCCATATCCATTTGCACGAGAGGCTTTCATGTGCCTGAATCCATGTATCATCCGGTAGCAAACCTCCAGATTCTACAGGGAGATAGACAGTATCTTGAAACACACTCATTTGAGGGCTTTAGCCCAAACTAGAATTAAGCAGGCTAATGGAATTAGGAACGTGTCTTCAAAATTGCTATTTATTTGCTTACCATCTGATGTCTTACAAACTGAAAAGTAGCTTTCATTGCAGGGTGCTGTTCTCCAAGTACCATCAAGATCTAGGTAGACACAAGCATTTTTCTCCTTTGGTTCCCCTGCTGCCCATTTTGTGTACCTGGTTTTCCAGTTGTCGGTCCATTTGTAATAGCTGCCAGTCTGGAAACAAAGAAGTTCTGGTAATAGAGTCTTTTACATAAAAAATTCTGGCACATAAATATAGTGTCCTATATTTATCTGAGGTTTTCAGAAAGACCTGTGCTGCTCTGTTTTTTCAAACACTGTACACTGTTCTAGGCAGCATCACTGAGCACGCTGAGTTACACAAGAACTACATATAAAGAGTGTTCCACAGTACATTGCTTTTGGGATGTTTTTTCTGAAGTAACACAACCTTCTACAACATGGCAAGAAACTCAGATGAGTTCACCTTAAGTCATGTAGTAAATCCCATATCAAGAGAAGCCATTACAGAGAATTCATCCCCTCTGCTCTATTTAAACTAAAACTGGGAGCTATTTGGTGAGTAAAGATTACTTGACATTAAAGAGTCAAAATAATCCTAAAATGTATCTCTAATACTTCTAATAGCTTTTATTAATATATTAATAGTTATAAGTAGCCCCCTCTATAGTGGACTTTCAGAACAGCTAACAGTTGCTTCATGATAGTTGCACATCCTGGCTTGTGACTCTCAGTATGCACCTTTATTTCTTTTACTGTTTCTAGAGCTTTCTACTTTGATCTATTACTTCCTTCTTAACCCTTTCTGTGACTCTACTCCATTTGGTGCATGAAAGTCTTTGAGCAACTCTAACAGGACCACTAGAAATCTATGCATATACACAGCAAAGCCATAGAGTGTGCGGTTGTTTCAGCACTGGTATAAACTGGGCATCCAGCAGGTCTATAAAGAGGAGGAGATCTCAGCACTTACCATATTGCTGTTAAGACCGATCCATACGGGTTTTCCATATTTCAACATCTGGATCCACAGAAATGAATGGATGTAGGCATCTGAAATGCTGGCAAGTTCTGCGGATTTGTTTTGACAATTTTTTCTGGCCTCTTCCCATTGCATTTCGGACAAGGTGATTGAATAGCTACTGTCATCATAACGGGCAAAGCCAGAGGATGGATTTGTTGTTGGTACTTCAGACTGCATGGTAACTATGGAGGAAAAACTGAATGTATGAATTAAAAACATACCACTCATCTCTAGCATGGAAGCTATAAAAAATAGGTCAAAAGGCCCAGTATTAACAATAAGTAAAACTCCTTATTTAAGCTCATGAATAATGAGAAAAAAAACAAACCAAAATGAAACAAAAAACAAAACAAACCAAAAAAGGTCAAAACAAACTTGTAAAACATGAACCAAGTTTGTTAATGCAAAAAGCCAAACAAAATCCCTGATGCCCTGAAGGAGAGAGCGTACTTGCTAGAGTCCTGACTGATGCAGATTAAGACTCATAAATTGGATATTTGAGTTCCTGTGCTTTAAGATATTTTGAAATCTGGATATCTGACTATACGCTTATTTCAGATCACTGGTGGAGAGGACTTAGGGACAGATGTTTAAGGCATTTCCTGTTGTACCCTGTTGTCATAACTTCAGACGGATACTCGATGTTAATCCATCACCCCTCGCTGTTGACTCAAGGTCATCAGCCTGTCTGTAAGGGTTGCCTGACCATTGCCTGCATATTTGAGTCAGGCAGTATATATTTCCACCCTTGAGATTGTTTAATTCCAGTTACAGCTCTTCTGAATAAATTTACAAACTAAAAATACCTCCCTAAAACTATATGTTGTTCAGGGAGAGGGGGTTCTTACAAGCAAGTTAGCCATGTTGAGAGTGAACAGGCTGCAGGAGCTGACTGAAGTGGGGAGGGGGGATAGTTTTTACTAATGCTGTAATAAAGGTGAGGCAAAACTGTTTTGTTATCTGTGCTTTGCCTTCTCTATTCCTTTTATATGGCTGGGCAGCAGGGATTTGCATAATTACAGTTCTACAGCAGGAAAGTCAACATTCATTACTCATTCTGGTGTAAAAAAAAATAAATCTATATTCTTCTACAATAAAGACACAGCCAAGAGGCTGTACATTTTAATAGACATCATATGGCATTCAGTACAAATGTTAGAAAAGGATTAAATACTCTGGTCAGAGACAGCCAGGAGTACAGGAACACCACTGCAAAAGCATGGTTTTACATTGCATTTCAAAAGGATGCCTAAAAGCCTCATATTTCACTGAGAATAAATCCATTTCCATATGTTATTCTCTAGTATTATTCATTATTTATGTACACCCCCACGGTTAAGATAGTGGTTCCTCTCCAGCAATTTCTGCGGAATAAATTGTACTTTAAAAATAGAACAGCCTTAAGACTGGTGGAGCTCTGAAAACCTGAGAGATTCAGAATGAGACTCAAAGCTGAAAGAAGTCACATCAGTTTATATATTCAGCTTATCTAACTGAGATAATTTTTCTGTTTAGGAGTCTGGGTTAAACAAAACTCACGTGAATTCATCTGGCATATATAGCCTCTCTTGTTATCACAGCTATCATCTCTCCATTTCCCATCTGACTTCACGACGAAGACACAATCTGTCTGAAGGAGAGGGGAAAATACACAGTCACTACAAATGGCAATCGGGAGGTGGCCAACTGAGGCTCCTATACTCCTAATGACAGCCTGATGGCAGACAGGAGAGAGGTAAGGGAGATGAGGAGCTCATTGACCACCTATGTAATTAGTTCAGATTTGCTAGGTTTCTGCCAAACAGCTTGACCTAGTATTTATTAGTGACCCCTTAAATTTGAACCAGGCTTCCACTGGTGCCAGTCAAGGTCTGAAAGAAAGGTCTATAACAAATAATCCTACCAGGTTTATTAAGAATCCTTTGTTGACTACAAAAATGACTAGGGTACCTATAATATGTCTTCTCAGTTCTGATTTACAGTTATGTAGAACTGCTTCAAAACATTTCCAATAATGAGTAAAACAATATAAGGACTATTATTAAAAGCACTAGTCTGGATATGTCTTAACTCAGGCAGACTGTCTTGCAGAAAGCAGGTGCTCTTTACCAGTTGTTTGTAGTCATTATCAAGTTATCGCTATCAGATATCTTCAGTAACAACGAAATTTTCCCTTTACTTCCTTACAGTTAATTGCTTGCAGATTTCCTTGATAGTTCCCCTGATTTCAAGACTGACCATGACCGTCTTGCAGCATTTCACTTGAGTTTCTCTCTTATGGTGATTTAAACAAGTTTTAGTCATAAGCAAGTTGACTGATGGTAGATGTTAAAAATCTCCAATGAGTAGCTGCCTATAATTTCTTCAGAAACTACATGTTTACCTCCTTTGGAAAAGAGAATGAATTTCAGCAAAGGGATAGCCCTTTTACTGAATACATCCTTTTGTACCATCAGAAACTAGTAAAGCAGCGTGGGAACACATTAGGCAGGAACAGGATATATACATAGACAAATCAAAGTTGCACCAACAACCTTAATTTTGGTTTATCATGATTTTTCTATGTTTGGTGTTGGAACTGTAATGTTAGTGGTAATGCAGTTTGTGGGGGAACTGGTGTAATACGTGCCTCTCTGGACTTGTTTTATAGAACAGGTATTTGCAATAGGTCAAATGGAAAGCACAAGGTCCCTCTTCTTCAGAACCTCTGCCAAACATTTTTGGTGTATTTGAAATTGTTATCAGGTGATTTGCTAAGCTCCATTCTGCTTTAAAAGGACTTGCAGCATCTTGTTATTGCTGCTGTAACTTCCCTTTTAGGAAAGTCATCCAGCTGCCTAAGACATACAGGTTACTTAAATTTCCTATACCTCCACAGTGATGTCTGTCAACAATGCATAGTCATAAAAGTCAAAGTAGCTTTGTTTCTGTTCTGGTGCACCATTAGCCCAGTTGGTGTAGGAAACGGTGCTTCCATCTGTCCAATGAAATGTGGACTCTTTGTTGATATCATTCATCCCAATCCAAACATTAGCCATGGCATCCTTTAAATGATAGAAGAGGAATGCTGGAAGGAAGCAAAGATTTCTCATTAAGGAAAGCTCATAATGACTTACCCAAAACAGGAAAAATATGCAAAAGCCCAGAACTGGGGCCATATTAAAAGAGTAACATTTCTCACTGCAGAGCCCATCTGTCTGTAACTAGATGTTTAGATAAGCATCTGTAGAAACATATGTTACACAAGCGTTAAAGTTGAAAAAATAGCCAGAAAGAAAGCCCTGGAGCAAATTGGAAAATGTCCCTTTCCCCGTTGTGCATGCACATGTAGTGTTCCAGCAAATCATGCCTGCCGGTTTGAGGGATCTGTGTAACCGCACTCAAATCATACTGGAAGTTTCATGAAAACTGAGCAACTGAAGGAATGAGAAATGCAGCATTTCTTATATGAAATCTTTTAGCTATTTTTTTCACACTTTGGGGTTAAAATGATGCATAAACTGACCTGGCTAATAAGCAATTTTTAGCAGATAATCCCATAATCTATTTTGGAGAGCTTTTTTTTTTTTGTGAGAAATTAATACTTTTTTCTTTCAATAGAGCCCATCTACGTACCTTGCACTTGTTCATTCGGTATGGCAGCCAGGTTTCCTCCCAGACTAATACAAACATCTCGTGCAGCATGCCACGTGAGCTTTAATGTTATATTTGAAGAAAATATTTTGAAACACTGCAAAAAAAAAAAAGCAAGCACTTCATTCAAACTAGCAAAGACAGGCACTGTTGTATGTGACTAATATCAATTAGCTCTAGAATATACATTTCTCCAGTGTCATAAATCAGGGCTAGAAGAAACAACAGAGCTGAAAAGCAGATACTTAGCCCCACTCATTGCACAAGATGTAACCCAGGAGTCTAGTACCAACGGAACTGATTGTAATGATGTCAAATACATAATCCCTTTTCACATTTTTATCTGCCTGCTTCCTGTAATAACAGAGGGATCATATAAAACCAAGAAAATGCATCTCTGGATGACACAGCTGCAGGGAATTATCTCTGCTATGCCTTGTCCTGTTTCCAATAACTGTGGTTACAACTGTTCATCCTGGCAAACAGTGTGAAATACCCTTTGACACATTCACCTAACGTTCTGAGGATGCAATAGTAGCAAAGTGTATATAAAGTAGATAAAAGAACCTTTGGCAAATGGAGCTTCAACTCAAATTGGTACATATTCTTCCATTACAGCAATGAGGACTTCCAGACCTTGTCTGAATGTAAAACTGTACTCAAAACAATGGTAGTTTGGCAGCATCTTTGTGAACTCAGATCTTTGGGAACCCTGTACAAGCCAAAGGGATTGCTCAAACACATTCTCTCTTAAGTCATTCCACCTGAAGGGCTTTTTTTTTTTTTCATTACAACTGACCATTACAAATTTCAGTTTCTAACAGAAATATATAAAACAGGTGAGGAGGAGAAGGGGTTTTCTTAAATAGTAATGTTGTATTCTAAGCCTGCATAAACTGTTCTCTTAAATTTATTCAGCATACATCTGCTTTTACTGTATTTCTCTGTTAAGTTAAATGCCTATAGTCACCTTCAAAAAAACCCAGCCATCCAGCCAGCACGTTCTGACTGGATAATTACTGTTCAAATTTATTTAATAATCCTAAAAACCATATTTTTTTTTTGCAGTTGTTTGTTGGTTGTTGTTTTTTTTCGTTTCCACTGCTTTACACAATTTATTTAAGTTATTTGTCGACATACCTTGTTGTTAAAGAAAAACCAACTCTCTGGGCATCCTCCAGGAGTCAATGGAGAAGCAAATGTTGAATTAGTTGTACTGTTATGTTTTTCACATACAAATTTATTAGAGGAACCACAGTTTACATCATTCCACAAACCTAAAAATAATTAGATTGAATAAGTCAAGATATTATACACTTTGTTACAATAATTTATCATTTCTTATTTTGAGATGGAAAGATATTTTTACTAATCTCTGTTGTTCAGACCATAAAAGAAACATGCATTACATTTATGCACTCAACTATTTTTTACAAAAAGTGGATTTTTATGGACTTTAGCTGCTCAGCACTGTTAGTTACTGGGCTACCACCTAGCAATTGAAAAAGAATAAAGGACTGGGAAGAAAGGGACAGTGACTCAGAAGAAATGTGCTGGTCATCAGTTAACTTCAGTCTACTTTCTCCATCTTCCCCACCCCTATCCATCAAAAAGCCTGAGTAGCTGAATTACAGGAGAAAGAGGGTAAGAAAAAAATGAACTTTTTTTTTTTTTTTTTAGTAGAACACAATGTTCTTTATATTCCAGGCTGCAGCTTGATCTGCAGGCAAAGTAACCATGGCAGCTTTGAATGAGCCAGTTGAAGCTCTAATAGTAGCTCAGCTGTAGCCCCTTGTGCTTAATGTGAACTGCCTGACCCTTCTGCTGCTCGTCCAGGGCTCTCCACAGTGTATGTACCTGTTTGTGATTTTTCAAGCTATGGCATCATCACATGGGAAGCAGCAGGGGAAATTTGAAAAGAAAATACTAGATCCATCTAAGGGCAGAATATAATATTCAACTATACATTATGGACTATGGCCATCTCCTGGGGCCAACATCTCAAGTTAATATAGTGTTATCTAGGGATTCATTTTGCAGATTAAAATACCTCATTTTGGTTATCAAATTATATGCTAGATTTATAAGCTACTGTTATAGTCAATAGAGAGCTAGGGTAGGATTCACCTGTCTGAACTGAGGTGCTTAGCTCTGTTTGAGAAGCTATGCAAGGTGCCTGCAGAGAGAGGACAGGTACACACTGTTTCTGTGGGAAGCTAACAGTCAGGTGGGCTAAACTGTAGAACACTACCGGTGGCTACAGTCACCAAATGTAGGGAACCGAATAGTGCACTGGGCTAGAGTAAACTGAATTGTTCTTCAGGCAGCACTGGCTGTGCAGGTGAGATCTCCGTTTGACCATAATGACACTTCAGAGGTCTAGCTCAATTTAGCTACATTTTGTTATCAACTCAAGCTTAATGCTTCCCTTGGGGTCCAATTCTGTTGCCCACACGTAAACTTCTAGCATCACCTGAGACAAGCTCAGGAATGCTGAGCCATCTGTGCAGAGCTAGTAGGTATGGCAGGGACCAGCGGGATAGCTCTCCCTTTCTATACGAACAACTGAAAAAGGAGAGATGCATTTCAGTCAGACCAGATGCCTGAAGTGATTCTTGTTCTTGATGTCTTCAGATCAAAGCAGAATTTCAGGTGGGATTGCTGAATTAATTTTTTATGAAACATAAATTGAGAGATAGATTTCCTTAAACATATACTACTGAATTCCCATTAGCCTCAGCTAAGTTAAGACAATACAACCAAGAGGAAAAATTACGCCTAGGATTTGCAAGATATTTACCTTTAAGAGTATTTATAAGCATGTAAAACAGTCTTAGGTCATTAGATGTATTTGTCTCTCTCCTCTGCTCATTGGCTTGTACCTTCAACATCCCTATTTCCTGTAGCTGTCATAAATGTTTCCTGAAGTTCAAAGGAGCAAAGACAGACCCCACTCAACTTTTTACTTAGAGCAGTGAAAAGCTGTGTAAGAAGATGCAGTATCAATCTCACAAATCCAGACAGACATCTGCATTAGATTTCACATAGTACTAAAATCTCCCCATTCTAAGGACATAGACTCTTCCACGACTGGTTATTACACCAGTTCCTACATCTTGTTTGCTTGTCACTGGAAAGGTAGTGCAGAAAACATCCATAAAAGATCACGTGGCAGCAGAAGTTTGACAGCATCAGTTATAATCCAAGAAGAGACAAGTAAAATCTAGTAGTATAGCTTTGTTACCTACCTTGCTCTGACAACATTACCACACAATTTTCCTCATTATTTGCAAAGTTAGGTTCGTTAGGAGCCCAGGCCACATAGGTTACTGGAGTCCCATCTACCCAGCTTAAAGAAAAGATATACAAATAGTTATTAATTAATACACTTCAGTTGTGAGATGAGAATCCTAATCAAAAACTCACAGTTAGGAAGGTCCATGAGCGTTAATAGGAACGGGCTAAAACTGAAAGGACTGCTACAGATTTTCCTCTCCTTACCTGATTATTGGGATTTGAAGAAATTTATGTAAAATATTACTGGTTGCAAAACAGGAAAAGAAAGCACCAAGCGTATTTTCCATTAATGGGCAGGAATGATCAGACATCATTTAATAACAGAAACTATTTTCAACTAGCCATAACATGTAATACAGAGAAGACTATTCAAAGTTTTATTTATCTTAACTGATTTCATTATATCACATAGTTAATATTATGCTTCTCAGTCTGAGCATTCCTGATATTGTCATAGATGCAAATAAGGACAAAAATACTTTTCTGTGGATTTTAACCTGAAGAGAAATATCTCCATAGGTTATTTCTATTAAGTCTTGGGTCTGGAAACTAATGGACATTCTGTCAGCTTTAAAACCACCCTTTCTGAAGTATCAACATTGATGGGTTTTTTGTTATGCTTATATATTTTAAACATTGCTATTCAAGGAAAAAGAGGATGGCACTGCATTTTAATCAATATTACAGAATTTAAGTCACTCAGCCTGAAATGGGAAACAAGTTCATCTCCCTTATCTATCTCTTGCTGATGATGATACACTTGATCTAAATAAATGAGATGCTCCCTGGACCCAAGCAATGCCCTACCTTCCTCACGTGTGTCCTAAATCAGGAGGTTAGAATCATGCACTATCTCAGTCACTACCAACTTGTCTCTCCCCACTCCTCTTCTGGCCTTTCCAAGGTTAGTGATTTACAGACACTCAATAGTGGCGTTAAAATAGAAAAATTAAAATCAAATCCCCTCTAAACCTGTTTCAGTTCAAAATTAGAAGCATGGTCTTTCACCCCCCAGATGTGTCCTAACTAGCAGATGGGCAAGTAAGCAGCATCAGTATCATGCTCTTCAGTGTCTTTTACTTTATAGTTTTGAGTTAATTTGCATTTTGGTCTTTTCTCAATACTTGTTAATTTTACAGTACTGTAAACTCTGTAAACTTCTACTGACTTTTCTCCTGGAACAGGAGTTTGAAGAGGCTACCTTAAAAATCTCTGTCAGAAGCAGCTTTTGTACTTATTGCACACATCTTCCTAATTCTGGAGGACTTCTCTGAAGCTATGATACATAAATAAGAAGCATGAGAAAACAAGCTCTTTGTTATGTAGCATATTTTGAGTGTATGTGTTTATAAGTATAAAATCCAGCATAGTAAAGTATCACTCCAATTTATGGGGCAGACTTTTGAAAGAAACTTGAGAAGGTGTGTATGCAGAGTACAGCTGCCAAGCCTTTCTTTGGGTAAGTGTTTACTCAAGAAAAAATGTTCTTTTCCTATTTCTTTTGAGGGAAAACTATTGGACTTTAGAATATTCTAGTACTATTCTGTCCTGCTCTGTACTTGTTATGTGGAACTATCTTCCATCCTTCAAAAAAGCCCATTTAGTGCCTCTAGCTACATGAAATACTGTATTTGTTTCTACATGTTAAGAGCTGCAGCGATCATCTTAACTTACCTAAACTTTTTATCAAGACTCACTTTTAGACCAATGAAGTATGCTCTTGACTGACTCCAGAATCCCTCCTAAACCAGAAAGATACTGTTTTAATTTGTTAAAAAATATATCTTTGAAGTAAAACAAGCAGGAATGGAAATGCCATTGATCAGGTTCACAGAGCAGTCACTGCAGTTGACAGCAGTAAAGCATGTCGACTAAAACAGTTAAGCACAATGATGTGTTTTCAGACTGCGGTGCAGAAGCCAGGTTTTTATCTGGAGCATTGCAGCCGGGTCCTGCAGTGCTGAGGGACCTTAAGATGGGGTAGGAGAGAAGCAGATCTTGAGTCAGAAACTGGTACATATATTTCATTCTCCCTCCAGGATGGCAGCACTGTGTAATGCTGGCCTCAAGTCTCCCTCTCACACCGGCTAGTTCCCCAGCCAGCATAGCTGGCACCTTCCCCTATTGCTCTTCCCGCCAGCCTGCCTCACCACCTCAGCACAGCTGGCACAGAGCAGGAGAAACCAAATCCCACTGGACCAAAGGACATGTCTGGGGGGAATGTCATAGGTCCTGTCTCAGGCAGATTCCGTTAGTGAAAGCGCTGATGGTTCTGCTTCTGAGGGAATTCAAGTTTTGTAAACGGATGGCCAAAAGCATTTCTACTTCAGGCTGTCTATAATGATTCTTACATTTTCTTTGAGTCTTCTCTGTAGAAACCTTCTCTCACTATTACTATTAACAACAGCCAGGTCTGCAGAATTCATCCTGCAAAACTCTTGGGCTTTTTCCATGGAGGCATATTCTTTGCTTATGTAGTATAGCTTATCTTCATATGCGATCCATCCATCCACAGTGGTTTTATGTGCTGGAAGATAAATAAGGTAGCCTTAAATTCTGTATCTGTAGAACACAAAAGCTCATTTTAGAATAATTATTTTGATAAAAAACAAGAAACAAGAAAAATAAATGTACACAAAAACCTACCATACGTGTCAGTAGGTTCAGATTTTAATGGTACTCCTGCAAAACAAGAGAATAGAAGGTGTGATGCATCTCCATAGCCTGATTTATGATGCAGCTTGTGACAGACTGCAAGGAGCAGAGTGAGGAACAGAGCAGGATTCCTTACTTCTTTGCCATTGACTAGAAAGCTGAAATTGTGATTAAGCCTGCTGCACATTATGCAGATATACACATTATGTAATATGCATGGTCATCTACTTATAATTTTGTGTCATAAGCTGTGCTTCACATCAGGAAAGTCATAGCTTTGGCTGGATCACATTCCTGCACAGAGCACGACAAGGGAAAATTGCTCTTTCAGTCTCTAAGTCACAGTAGATTTACTCAAAACACTTTAAGCCTTGGTTTTGCAGTACCTTTACTGATTCATCATTCCATAATCCTCTAGAGGGATCTTTTTATTGAGAGGGAGAAAATTTCCATTAGATTTACTTTAGCTCTATAAAAAAATTGTCTCAGACCCAAATATTTGTAAGCAAAAGGAAATATGACTATATATTCTGTGAGTTATTTCTGGTTCTGATAGAAAAAGAAATGCCACTGTTTTGAACGTTTGGTTTTCTAAAAGCAGTTAAATCCTGAATAATGTTAAAGGAAAACTTGGAGCACCACTATATCTTTGGTGTACAAACATATCATATTTGGGGTTTAGCTTTACTTATGTTAGTGTAAAAAACAGTATTGTAATGATTCACCATTCCTTACTTCCTATGTTACAAAAACATAAGCAAAAGCTACTTAATTTTCAAGAAGTTTGCAATCTGTGAAACCTTTGCAAACACATAGTTTCTTTATACATCTTAATTTACATAAAGAAAAAGATTTATTTATTCTTATCATCTGTCATTGAAAAATCCTGGCCTATATTGTGTTAACCAATGCTCTTGATGTCCATTTGGAAAAAGTAGTTCTTCAAAATTTTGTGTCTTTCTCCAGCAGTTTACATTAGAAAGCAAATACTTAGAATGTTGTTTAAGCTTCTTGCTTAGAGAAGAATAAATCTACCTTTTTTTATTTGACAAATCCAGTTAAGCTGCACTTCACAGACCGAAAGAAACCATCGTTTAGAATAAGTCGCACCATTGACTGCGCCACACAACTTGCGTCCTTCTGAATTTCTTGAATCATCATCCCAGTTTGTGTACCTAACCTATAGAAGAAATCATCTCTGTTACTCTTATTATCCATTTCAGTAGTTGTACTCTATATTGGCAAGCAGAAACAAACAGGTTTTGTCTGAAAGATTCTGTCTCTGACTAAAAAGAGGTGCAAATGTAAGGAAAGCAATAGATACAAGAATTTTACAGTTGGGAAATGATGTCAGTGATCAGATCAGGCTGTCTGGCCATGGAGGGCTTTTCCTCTTTGTGCTTCACACATTTGTCCTGGTTTTGGCTGGGATAGAGTTATTTTTTCTTCCTAGTAGGTGGTACAGTGCTGTATTTTGGATTTAGTAGGAGAATAGTGTTGATAACAGTAATGTTTTCAGTTGTTGCTAAGTAATGTTTATACTAAGCCAGGGACTTTTCAGTTTCTCAGACTCTGTCAGTGAGAGGGCGGGAGGGACACAAGAATTGGGAGGGGACACAGCCAGGACAGCTGGCCTGCACTGTCCAAAGGGATATTCCATACCATAGAACATCATGATCAGTATATGAACTGGGGGGACTTGGCCAGGGCCTGCCAATGGCTGCTCAGGGACTGGCTGGGCATCACTCAGCAAGTGCTGAGCAATTGCATTGTGCATCACTTGGTTTTTTTTCCCCCTTCTTTTTGGATTTTATTCCTCTCCTCTCTCCTTTTCATGATTATTATTTATTTTCTTTCAATTAATAAATTGTTCTTATCTCAACCCTTGAGTTTTACCTGTTCCCTGATTCTCTTCCCCATTCTGCTGTGGGGTGGGAGCAAGCGAGCAGCTGCGTGGTACTTAGTTACCAGCTGGGGTTAAAGCACGACAGCCCCAAACACAGCCAGAATCAAAACAGGCAAATGGAGTGTTTCTAGTGAACTTCACCTACCTATGAACTTCACCACCATTCCACTCATGCTAATCATGTGCAGACAAGTTAGTTTTCAATTCATCAACTGTGGCCTGGTCCAAAATTACATTGTCCAACAGCCGTCCAGTGGCAGAGACCACATCATGCATCATTTCAGCATTCGCATCTTCCCTTCCCTGTGGTTAGTGAGTGGGAGTGTGGCTTTTGGGAGGGCTGTCATGTCCTACAAACCTAGTGGAGTTACCTCTGAAGAAACTTGGAGTTACCTCTGAAGAAACTAACATCCAAATGGGAAGGGAGAACCATTTGATATAACCTCCTTAGGATTTTCAAAAAGTTCTTGATAAGATCACCTCCCAAAACTTTTACAGAAACTAATGTGCAACCAAATAAGAGGCAAGGTCTTTACTTGGGTTAAAAAATAGGGAACAGAGGGCAGGAGTAAAGGGAAGGCAGTAAGCAGTAGAATCCTGCAGGAACTTTTTACACATCTGTGGATATTTATATTGGCTCAAGAGACAACTGAATAAATTCATGGAAATAAATAAATTAAGATTACAGATCTGAGCTCCAGTTCTGAAAAACCCTGAGCCATCACTGGGGATGCTAAAGTATACTGGGAAATATGCTTGCTGTTTGATTAGCTCTTAAGATGCTTCTGGCCACTGCCAGAGACAGGATATAAGATCCTGTATGACGAATTTTTATGTTCTGACATTATGTGTTCATATTATATTCTTGGAAAAGAAAATATGCTGGAGTGTTGTGTGGAAAGCTACAGATCCTGATGAGATACAGATAGTTTCCATGTATTCAAATGTGTTACCGTGATTTTAGTCATGGTAGTACAGGTTAACAGCCATGTCACTATTTGCAGGATTAGTGTTTTCTTTGACAAGGGTAACAGTAAAAACCTGAAAAGTACTTGTACAAACAACAAAGCATTTTAAGAAAACAAATGTGATGAAAAAATAAAATACTCACTGGAGAGCCATCACTCCAGGCAAGTCCTTCATCTGGATTCAAGGAATATATACCGAGCCAAATTTTTTGAAAGGCACAGGAAACGGCACTAACAAAAATTACAAGGCAGAGCAGTGTGTAAACATCAACACAGAAAACTTCCATAAAACATCATTAAACTTTCTAGAGCACATTGGATAGTGCAGTGAAGTTGTAATAATTATCCTATTACCTTTGATGAAGGGAATACAGGTGCATATGTTTGTCATAGAAATATCTAGTATTTCAGTGGCAACGGCTTATATATCAGACTTACTAGCAGTAGTGATCCTGTATTTCCTCTATGTTCTGTTTCCTTAGGGAAGGCCTTCACAGACTCAGAAAATGGTCTCAGCATTGACTACTTCAAGCTGAGTTAAAAGTAAATAGATTGATCATGTCTTCTACCCTACTTAAAATACCACACCCCACAATTTCATGCATTTCTAAATCATATCTAGTAATCACAATATCGGGGGGTTGTGAGGTTTTTTTATTATTATTTGTTGGATATAAACCACTCTTTTTTCATTAAACTGTTAATGAGTAGATACAATTCGTTAGTAGATAAAATGTCAAAGTTTCATGTGGGTTTGGGGTTTTGAGGAATCTGTATGTTTCAGAAATCATCTGCAGTGGGTTTTTCTGGCAAGGTTTTGGTGCTGGGGGGAGTACAGAGGTGGCTTCTGTGAGAAGATGCCAGAAGTTTCCCCCATGTCCAATGGAGCCAATGCCAGCCAGCTCCAAGGGGGGCCCCGGCACTGGCCAAGGCTGAGCCCATCAGTGACGGTGGTAGCACCTCTGTGATAGTATATTAAGAAGGAGGGGGGTGGGGGGGGGAATCTGCACCAGTGAGAGAGAGGAGTGAGAACATGTGAGAGCAACAACTGCAGACACCAGATCAGTGCAGAAGGAGGCAGGAGGAGCTCCAGGAGCTGGAGCAGAGATTCCCTGGCAGCCCCTGGTGAAGCCCAGCGTGAGACAGGTTGTGCCCCTCAGCCCAGGGAGGTCCATGGTGGAGCAGACATTGACCTGCGGCCCATGGAGGACCCCACTCTGGAGCAGGTGGATGCCCAAAGGAGGCTGTGACACATGGGAAGCTCATGCTGAAGTTTGCTGGCAGGACTTGGGGACTCGTGGAGAGAGGAGTCCATGCTAGAGCAGGTTTGCTGGCAGGACTTGTGACCCCACAGGGGACCTACGCTGGAGCAGCCTGTTCCTGAAGGACTGCACCCTGTAGGAAGGACTCATATTGGAGAAGTTCATGGAGAACTGTCTCCCGTGGGAGGGACCTTACATTGAAGCAGGGGGAAGAGTGTGAGGAGGAAAGAGCAGCAGAGACAGCTGTGATGAACTGACCATAACCCTGTCGCAGTTTAACCCCAGCTGGTAACCAAGTGCCACAGAGCCACTGGCTCACTCCCCCCTCACCCAGAGGGGTTGGGAGGAGAGTTGGAAAGGAATGTAAAACTTGAGGGTTGAGATAAGAACAATTTAATAATTGAAATAGAATAAAAAAGAAAGAATAACAACAATTATGACAATAACAGTTATAATGAAAAGGGGAAGGGAAAAAAATGAAATCCAGAGGGAAAGGAAGCAAGGAACACATGGTGCACAATGCAGCTGCTCACCATTTGCTGACCGATGCCCAGCTAGAACAATGACCTGCCTGCCCCGCCAACCCCCCAGGTATATACCAGGCATGGCATCCCACGGTATGGAACACCTCTTTGATTAGTTAGGGCCAGCTGACCTGGTGTGTCCCCTTCCCAATTCCTTGTGCCCCTCCGGCCTTTTTTGCTGGCAAGGCCTGAGGAACTGAAAAGCCTCACATCAAAGCCAAAACAGAGCACCACACTAATCCTAAGACGATAATTAAGTCCATCCCAGCTGAAACCAGGACAAACCCCCATCCCCCATCCACCTGCACCGCTCAGGGGTAAAAGGTAGAGAAATTAGGAATTAAGTTAAGTGTGGGAAGAAGGGAGGGGTGGGGGGAAGGTGTTTTTTCTGATCTGGATGGTCATAAATTAAACTGATTTTCCCCAAGTCGAGTCTCTTTTGCCCATGACAGTAATTCCTGAGTAATCTCTCTGTCCTTATCTCAACCCGCAAGCTTTTTGTTATATTTTTTTCTTCCCTGTCCGGTTGAGGAGGGGACTGACAGAGTGGTTTTGGCAGGCACCTGGCATTCAGCCAGGGTCAAACCACTACATTATCTAAAAACTTCATAACAGTTCATATGAAACATCTCTTAAATCTGGTAAGATAAACATATAGCAGATACTCACTACAATGCTTGTCTTAGTAATGGTATCTCCTCTTTACTGTTAATGGTGACAAGGTCCCCTCCTATATGTCTACAAAAATCTCGAGCTTCAAGCCATGATTTCTTTTCAATATTTGATCTGCAAAAACACTATGGAGAAATTACTTTAAAATATACTATATATTTATAATAAAATGAAGAACTGTAGTCTTGCTTACCCATAAATGGTGTTTCATACAGCCAAGTAAAAATCCGTAAGAGAAACAGCATGAATTACTCTGTTCATAAATTTTTTGCACTAGAGTTGTCTAGCTAGTTATTGTAGCAGTGGCAAACAAAAGGAAGGAATTGCTAGAAAGGAAAACAATTCTCTTGAACTTGTTTTACCTAGGGGAGGGACCAGGCCACCTTTAGGATGAAGGCAGAAGAGTGTTTGTGGTGGAGAGTCAAGGTGGCCTAGGAGGAGACTGAAGATACAGGCAATAGAATGACCTTGTGGTGGTTTACAACTCTCACTTTACATTTGCAACATGATTTCTAACATTTTGGTAGTTCAAAGAATAAGCACAAGTCTGACCAAATCTAAAAATGATGATTTGGGGATAAAGGAACCCCAGTAAATAGCATTCCAGCTGAGTTTGAAAGAAATGAAAAAAAAACAACCAAAAACATAATAAAACCAGGACTCATTAATTTAATGAAGGGATAAGAAATATTATCTCACACTTACCTAGCATATTTCTATTCTGCACGATCCCAAATCAGTGTTTGCACATTACCCTCCTTTCTTGTACGAAGTTCTTTTGTATGCCTGCTCAGACATAACTGATTGTACTTCAAATACGAGTTATCTCTAGCTTTGCAAAAGAAGCTCTCTCATGTCCTTCATAAACATTGGTTTAATAAATCTTTAATGTGACTTATGCTTTAGTTTGAGGAACAGTGTGATTATCTTTGCCAGGTCCAGCCTTAGGCATTGTGCTGCTTACGGATACACCTCACTGCTTCTCTACTTTGTTCCCTGAATTCTCACACACCTCAGAGAAATATGGGATCTTTGCACAACCTAGTGATCACAACTGATATAAAGAGCCATACTAACATCCAAGCTTTGCTGCTTCTGCTGTTTAATACAGAATTTTCACATTGTTCTCTCAATAATTTTAATCTTGTTTCTTCTTTTTTCTCTTTTCTTTATGTCTTTCTAGGGACTTGATATTTATATCCCTTTTCTTCCATTTTCTGCTCCAATTCATTCAACCCCTAGGACACAAACTTCATTTTCTTTCCTGTGTCCTTCTTCCTCCCATTGTGTCCAGCCAGTCCCTTCAACCTCACAACCTCATCTTTCTTCCTTAGTTTCTCCCCTTTTATAGATTATCCCCTGAGATGTCTGTGGTGTTTTGTTTGGGGTTTTTTTGCTATTTTCCAGTCTCACATATTGCAAAATGAAGATGTCACTTCCTTTTTCTTTCTTTCCCCTCTCCGCCCCTCATCCCTCCCAGCTGAGCAGTTCAAACTTCTTTCAACTATTTAGGCACTTACTTTAAAACAGAAACTACCATGGTTGTTTGATACCCAACCTTCAGGACATGTGGGGACCGGAGCTGTAGTTGGAATAGGTGGAGATGTTGCATTCTCTGCCCACTGCTTACATATGTAATTTTGCTTTGTCTCACAGTCAAGCACATCCCATAATCCAGCTGCAGTCCCAGTTCTCATGGCTACACATCCTGGATTACTTCCTTTGTGAGAAACAAAAAACACATTGGATATTTTATACAGACTGAATTGTTTATTTCTTACTTAAAATCTTTGAGCAGCAACCATTCGCTTCTTGCTGTACTCTAACACTTGGATAGGAGAGTTGGAGAGTTTAGGTGTTTTTCACACAGACAAAAGTAATGTTTTCTGTTTGAGGAGGTCATGATCAGTTTGGGATCCTGCTTTTTTTATGTGCTATATCCTGCATAATTAATTCTATGTTAGAAAATGAATTGATTTGTGCGGGTTTTTTTACAGTGAAACCCTGTATTTTCAAGTGAAGACCTCATTCTACTTGCATTAAGTCTGTTTTATATCAAGCAGCATAACCTCGGTCACTAATACAAATGGAAACAAAACCCTTAGTGCATACATAAGGCAGGTGTACAAACCTTAACCCAGACACGATGAAGCTTATCCCATGATGTTCGCTGTAACTTTAGTGTATTCTCTCAGAGGGAACTGCAGGTTGCGTTCATCACACAAAATGCAGTCAAATGCACCCACTGGGTTTATACAATGGCTTATTTGTGTTCTTTTTTAATTTCCTAAGCATTCCTAAAATTTTGGCTACTTTTTGATTCCTGTGGAGCACAGACCTGATGTTTTAATGGACCTGTCTATCATGGTGCCAAGAACTGACTCCAGAAATGGTCAACTCTAAGTCCATCACTTTAAGTCATGTCAAGATACATGTTTGCTCCTGCGAGCATCACTTTACCTGCATCAAAGCTCACCTGCCATTTTAATGATCATGCTCCATCGTTCTCCTGAGATCATCCTGTGTTTTCTCACAGGCACATCTTCACTATCAGAAATAATTTAGTATCATCAGCAAATCTTGTCACCTCACTATTTCACCTTTTCCAGATTGTCTGTAATTATGTTTAACATCTTGGGCTTTTGCACAGATCATTATGGGACTCTACTGGTGAATGTTCTTCCCCAGTCAAAAACATCACCTTCCATTCCCTGCCTTTTAACCAACATTTTTAATCATGTAGGAGGTTTCCTGTGTCATGTCAGATTAGCTCAAAAGCTTTTGGTGATGATAGACCGCACTAACTAGATTTCCCTTATTCATATGCTTTTGGCTCCTGTGGGCAGCTCCAGGAGACCTGAGAGCATAACCTCCCTTTACACAAGCAATTTTATGTATTGTTCCCACTATGTCTTCTTTATTCTATTCTTTATTACAGATTCAACCAATTTAGCAATGACTCATTGGTCTGGTTTTGCCCACATTTCCCTGGAATCATTTTAAATGTTGGCATCAAATTTGCCTTTTTTCACCCCTTAGCTGTCAAGGCAGTTTTAGCAGGTAAGCAGGTAGTTAGGTACACATTACACTTCATGTAACCTTTACAATTTGGATGCTTTTGCATCTATGCTTAGTCCTGAAATGCTTTTCTTCAGATCATCATAATCTACTCTCCTGCTGTTTCAGCCTGAAATAGACTTTCCAGTCATACCCTCACAAAGAAACTTTGCAGCACAGAAAACACAGTTTCTTCCTCAGCAAACACAGGTGCAGGGAAACTCATTTTTCACTGTTCCAGACAAATCTACAAGTGCACACTTTATACTCCGATCATCTGCTGGCAGCAGAGACTCCCTGGCAAGCTTTCTTCTCATGGCATTTACAGAAATTTTATTACTCTTTTACCATTTTCGTAAAAATTTTATTTTGCATGTTATAACCTCGCTGAAGATTTCTGAGAAATTTTTCAGACAAATGATCACTAGGAGGGATGTGGTATATCTTGGGGAAAGCAGATTCCCTCATGGCATTTTGAAATCTTGTTTTCTGTGCCTGTTCACAGTATGATCCTGTGAATGCATTCTTAGCATCACAAGTATGAAATTATGGCATGATCATTTTTGGTACTGAGATTTTGTAATTGTCATTTTAAATCCTTATTACAATCACTCTGTTTCAGACTTCTCCCAGGCTAACTTTTCTACTAGAGGGATGAGTATGGAATAGTCCTAGGACCTGCCTGTAACTCCTGCTAATCTCTTTGTGAAGATGAGACAAAATGTTAATCTTACAGATAAATATATCAGATGTCCTATATAAATAAATAAATAAAATAATATACATTCATATTATATAAAATTATATATATAATAAAACTGCAGCTCAAACTGTTCCCTTTGAAATTAAAAGATGGGGTTTGAGAAGTGCCAGTTCTTGTAAAATATACTGAAGGATTAAAGTGTAAAATTCAGAGGACATTACCAATGCAAACCCAAGGAGGGACCATGACCTCAGAGACCACCTCCCATCCACTGTTACGGCACCTACCAGGCATTGCTGCATTCCAGTGCCTGAAGGAGAGAGCTTCACCATTGGCCCACCTAAAAGTGCCTTGGTCCGCCATGTCACCAAGACCAAGCCAGAAATATTTCTCAGGCCTCAGCCCAACAAGGCTAGTCAGATAGGCTTGTTCATACCTGTAAAAGGAATCGTAAAGACACAAATGAAAACAAATTCATTTATCCAAATCTTACTTGTCTAATCTGCTGATGAATTCTTTTCTCCTTCTCCTTACGTCAGATTGGGGGAGAAGACCTTACAATAGGATTTCAACTCTGTAGCTCAACAAACAAAAGCAATACTTTGTTGAACTAGAGACCTCATCTGTAAGTGGCTGTTTGACACCTTGATAGATTTTGTAGTTCTAGGAATATTTCAGAACATGCAACCTTTACCTATTTAAAAGCCAAGGAAAAGGTATTATCATACCTGCTTTCAACTGTGGCTAAGTAAGCTTCTTCTCCTTCACAAGTGGTATTTGCTTCTGAAAATGTTGCTGGAACATGTCCAATAAAATAGCAGTAGGTCCCATATCTTCTCCAGCCCTATAACATGATTTCAGGATGTCTATATAACTTTTAAATAATTGTGATAACATGTATTAAGTGAGCTATACCATTCTGAAATGAATGAAGCACAATAATCGTGAATATTATGAATTAGAAACCATTTGCAGTGAAATTACAGATCCCTTCTTCAGTGATTTCTGCAAGTGGCTTTCTAACGTTTAAAGAAACTGGGAGAGAGAGAGAAACTTCAGAATAAAGAAGACAAAAATCTATATGTAAATAACATAAATAATTCAAATAATTCTAGATGATTGTCAGACAAGGTACTTATTCAATCTGGGAAATTGGTGGTCCATTCTTATATACTTACTTTTTTGCAACCTGAATCAGTAATTTCCTTTTCTCCAGCTATTTGTGATACAGGTTTTCTTTTACAAATGTAACCAGCTTTCTTCTCACAGTCATAGTCTGCCCAATAGCCATCCTGTGGCAGGGAAAAGAATGTAGTAACAATGAGAATAAGATGAATAATACAAAGCAGTTTCTTTCTTTGTAATGAAAGCTATTAATTTTCTTCCTCCTTTCATTTTGAAACAGAAGTATTTTCTTTTTCCTTATCCAGTTCCCTTAGTTGATAACAAAAATAAATCTTCTCACATTTAGTGAAACAGACTGGTCTATAGTACAGCTACAACTGGTAGAGGTAAGAAGGGATGAGGGTGCAGGGAGCTGGTTACCAGACCTGTTATGCAGGACCCTGCACAGGCAGTTGTGCCACACAGGGATGGGCAGATGAGCAGGCACAAAGGAGGCGGCAGGGATCCCCACATGCCACCATCACTGCCAGAGGGGAAGGAGCAGAACATGCTCAAACTACAGTCAGAGACTTGTTTTATAGTCCTAATATATTCATCGGTGTCTTTCAGATGAACTTAGAGAAAATTTCATCTGTGATGCAGTAATACTTTCATTTTATTTTTTCTTACTTTTTTAATGAAAGTTCGTATTTAATCTCATACTTTGTCCCCACATCCCTTTTTCTGGCCCTAGCCAGTTGCTGAAATAGCAGGTTCATAATTCTTTTATTAAAACATTAGTTTCAATATTAAAGTAAAACATACATTGAATAATTTTACCTGGCCCTTGATCAGTACACAATCTTCTGGCCTGTTGTTTGTGGTGGATGGCTCCCCCAGGTGCCATTTTGTGTATGTCACTGGTGTACCATCACTCCATTCAAAATACATTTGAACCTTATGATCGTTCAGCCCAATCCACAGCTTGTCTGTTGGCTCTGAAACATGGAACCACAGAATTAGAAAAGACCTCTTACGACACTGCATTCTTTTCACAGCACCCTCGAGCTCTAGAACATACAATCCCTTCCGTAAATTTATGAAACAAGATTATTCGCTGTGTTGCATGTTCATTTCATAAATCAATATTTTCACATAGATATTAGAATAAAGAAAGCATGTTTTGGAAAATTAGGCTGTAATGAAATGCCTGCACTGGATCAAAAAATTTTGCTTCCTTTCCTCATAGCAGTGGGAGAAGAGCAAATTACCAGCCTAATGCTACTACACTATGGTGGTATGATAGAACTGCATTAATAGATACTTTTTAGGTTCTGTTGCACTGGTCAGATTTTAAAATACTGTTTTAATCTAACTTGAAGTGTGAATGTTTCAAGTTTCTTTCAACAAAATAAAAAAGGAAAGAAACCTGCTAAGCCTAGCCTCTCAGCCCTACAACAATTTTTTAGGCAAGAAGTAAAATTGGAGTTTCAACAACATCCAAAACCAAAAAAAGGGGAAGGCTGTCAGCAGCCAGATCTAACTTTGAGGCTGGACCAAACGACCTCCAGGGTTCCTTCTGGCCTCAACCAGTGCACGATCCTACGGTTTTAGGCATTCTTAATACAAGGACAGCAAGGGAAATGAAAGGCAAATTTAGGCAGCATTCACAAACATGGGAAAGATAGATAGGGAAGGATGTTCTCAGTTTCTTCAGTAGTCACTAAGCTGGGGTACGATACCAAAATCAAAAATATAAGAATCCAAAAATATCTCCTTGTATAGTTGAACACTAAGCAGACAAATGACTCTTGCCGAAGAAAGAACTTTTCTGTCTTGAATATCTTTCACTTTTTCAGTAGTTAATTAAGAATTTTCAATACCTCTAAGCATGGGGTGGGGGGGAATGGAAAGGCAAATAGCTAACAAGAGTAAAAAGTAGCAACGCGTCTACAGACGACTCATGTTTCTGCCTGGACATTAAAAAGGCCATGGTGAGACCTCACTGACATGCTAGATCCAATGACCCGTACTCACAGCTCTTTAGGCAACCCAGGCAAATCCACAGCTTGCTGCCTGGGAACCACCTTGAATAGCTCAGCTGATCTTTTCCACATAGCAGTGTGGAGACCTAAACTTTTCTTTAGTAGGTTTCTTTCATCACTTCTGCAGAGACCTGTGAACTTACTGGTCTGGGTGCTGGTTAACCACAAGATGTGGAGAACTCATCGTAAACCCACGCTGTAAGTTCCTCAAATGCACAGAAAGCAGTACAAATATGTTAGTCTTCAATAAAAACCGCTATTTCAAAGTGGAACTTACATTTCTTAATCCTTTCACTGAGAAAGCTTCTCACTGGGATGACAGATGCCCTACCCTCATGCAAAACAAAGCACAAGTCAAGACAGTTAAGTAAATCTGCAAGTCCCAGCAGGGAAGGAGGCATCTGCTTTGAAGCAGAAAGGAAAGCACTGCACCAGCCTAATGCCTCTAGCTCCTTGCATGTCTCTGGCTGCAGTAGTTCATGTGAATACAATTCCTACATCTCAATTCAGCAGGCTGGTGCTTCTTACATGCTGACAAAGGCAAAAGCCCCTCTGGAAACACTCACTGTACCCAAGCTGAGACAGCACAAAGCTGTGCTCCTCGAGGCTTTGGATGCTGGCCAGGTGACTCCCTTCCTTCTGACAAGAGGTCAAAGCTTCTTCCCATCCTTTGGTCTCCCTGAAGATCTTGTAGCAGTGATCTACATACGGTACCCAACCATCTGGACAAACAGCAGCCCCAAAGTCACCTAGGAACAAGTACCAATGGTTTAGAGGGGTTCAAATGTCATACAAGGCACATGAAACTGAAAATACTTTCACTTATTCTGTGCAAAAATTCTGAACTAAGAATTTTCTTTGCAAATTCTTATTATAAGGAAATGACACACACAAAACATAATAAACATAAATATGATTTTAAATCTGGTATTTTTTAGCTTGGAAAAGGAAAGTTTTTTAATACAAATGTTATTTAATACAAATTCTATCATTCTTAAATAGTCAAATGTCTGTAACAAATACAGTAATGTATCAATTTTAACAGCTTCTGTATTACTTAGTACTTACTTGTCAGATAAAAGAAATCAAAAATTATCTGCACCTACCAGGGAATGCTTATGAATTTTAAAAGGTAAGTATATTGAGAGAGTAAAACTCATCTAGACAGATTTAGAACTAGACGTATATATATATGGAAACACCAACAGGAAAATCTTTATAAACTTAAAATATCTTATCTTTGCAATACATCGATCTTCAACCTTTGGCTTATTTTTATTAATGTCCCTCTTCCAAAAAGTAATTTTTGGCTTGTTCTCCCTTTTTGTGCTCCGTAGTGTGTGTATTCAAAGGAAAGACCTGACTAACAAAATATGGACAGGACAAGTTGGATGTCCTTTGCCTTTACCCGTTTCATTCTGTGTGTTGTGGGACTGGAAATCAGCCTAGAAAGGGTACAGTGGTTTTAAAAAAGCAAACCAACTACACAAGAAATAGTTGCTATTTCTAACATAATTATTCTGCTCACCCTTTAAATGTGAGTGCCGAGCAATTCAGGTAACAGCTTCTACTTGTAATTACCACCATTTATCAACATACCTGAGGGAGCCAAGGTAAAGTTTCTTTTCTTACAAATGTAACCAAGTTTCTGATCACATTCCCAATTTTGCCATTTAGCTTTTGTTTCAGGATTCAAAACCACACAGAGCTTTCCAGATTCTGGAGAGGGGCTTCCTTTGGGAAAGGTACAGAAAGAAAAAGTGAACTTTTCTGAAAGGCAAATAGAATGCTAAGGTCTAAAGTGCACAGGAGAAATCACTCCTGGCTGAAGTGAGAGCCCCAAAGATAACGTCTTTCCCAGCTTTGGCAACTGAGGTAAATCTCTGGTAGTGGGAATGTCTGTATGACATGTAGTATCATTTACGTGGATACGAACATCTAACCCCCTCATAGTTCTGTTGCTAGAGACAAGAAATGCAAGACTGTATATTTTTGCGAAAGACAAAATTGCTTTCAGAGATAAAATATTTTCGCAATACAGAGATGTTTCTGGCTTATATGGCTATAGAAAAAAGGGTTTTCTAAAGCTAAAGCAAGTAAAGCTAAAATACGTACCTTGTGGCATATCTCGCTGATAACACAATCTGCTTTGCAGAATTTGAGGCACGTATATTTTTTCTTTTGAAATACAGAATCAAAGGCACAGATACCTGGGGCCCAGTTTAAGTACTGGAACGGGCTGCCTCCAATCCACCCCCATCCACTCCTCAAGTCCAGTCTGTTGAGTCCAATCCACAGTGCAGAATCCGTACCTTCTGTTAACTCTAAGTAACCAAATAAAGATAAATGACTTTATAAACCACTTTTTTGTTTAGCAATAGTCACTAATAATGTCTCTAGGGGGACTTACAGTTCTTAAATATCTAACTACAAATATCTTTAGACACCGAGATATCTGATAAACTGACACACGCTGAAGCTTTGATTACTGTAAAAAGCAAACAAACAAAAAACTCCTCTCTTACTCTGTCACCTAATGCAAAATGAGCACGGAGGAGGTGCCACAGAGTATATCAAAAATGAAAATGTTTCTGTAGAACAGACTAAATTCTGTATAACATTGAATTTATTTAGGTAGAAATATCGGTACAGTGTCAGTATAAACAATAATAATTAAGCTCTTAGAAGTTAAATTCATTAAAAATAACAGGAGAGAGTTTCTTCAGTACCATTCCTTCATCAATACATGGGTAAGTAGAGCCACAGTTTAGGATCTATGAATAACTGATATTTTTCAGTATGTCAAATGAATTCAAGAAATCAGATGCCAAACTGCATTTGACACAAAACATCTTTTAGCATAAAATTATCTTTTTTTCTCTTGTTTTCAATTTGTTTTAAAGGTTACTTTTGACCAAAAGGGAAACTTCCATTTACTTTATATCTTTTTTATCTTAAAAAAAAAAAAAAAAACCCAAAACACCAAACACAAACCAAACCCAAGGAATTTTTAATATAACATTTTTAAATAGTCAAACTGTTACACTTTCAGGGCACTGAAATGTGTTGAATTCTGTTTAAACTTGGCAATGATTTTGATATCAATTTGCAAATTCTAAAAGGTTTTGTTTACTTACTTATGCATATTTAGTTCTATAGACATTAGCCAAAACCATACTAATTAGTCCTTAACTGTAATGATGGACTGAACAGATCCTGGATGTAAGTCAGCGTTTGCTTTACTTCCTCACCTTTAAGGTATATTTGCTCATGAATATCTGTAATACTCAATAATTCCGCATTTTGCTGCTGACAGCTCTTCCTGGCTTGATGCCATGTGAGAGCAGATTCAGAGTTTATTTGGTAATGGACATTTGTTAACAGATCTGTAGTCCAGGTGGTGTCTTTATCTGTGAAGAAAATAAATATTTTGGAGAGGATAGTAACTCAGCCACAGGAAAATGAGTTGCAGGTTCTTGTTATGCATGGCATTCTCATTGAATGTCACCTCTGCTGTTCTTTCAAGAGCACTGAAAATGTTGTGAGTGGGACGGAGAAGGACAAAGTCAAGGCTGTGGCAGAAATCCTAGGTGAAATCTATAAAAAGTTATGCAACATCTCCTCTTTCTGGACAGCGGTTCCCTCTGAGAGCTCAGCGAACCAGCTCTAGACCTGAATCTAGCATCAAAACAGTTGTCAGATAAATCTTCCCCTTGCAAAGACTTCTGGAAGTGCCTGTCACACAGCTTCAGGGCCCTGGCACTTCAATGGTGCTAAGCCACATTAGCTCCTCTTCTGACGACCTTTACATCTTTGGTCCGTTGAAGAACTGCACTTCCTCAATCAAGCACAATACAAAAATTGAATTAGATAGTTGAGTATTCCCAAAACTCAGTGTGAAGCTGGATTTTAAAAAGAACTAAGAGCTGGGACTGGCTTTCAAAAGCTTTGAAAATTATTCACTGATGCTATGTCACATGTCTTTTGGACTCAGTGTCCATTGCATCTTTGTAGGAACCTGGAAAGCATATTTGACGATGAATTTGAACCACACAAAAAGCACATTTTTAGTCAATTGGTGTAAAGGGGCATTTTAATAATAAAAGATGTAATGTTGAACAGGACCGATGGGGAGGAATATCAGGGAAAACTGAGAAGTGTCATAAGGAGTCTTCAACACATAAAATGTAAAGCTCCCCTGTCAAGAACAAGGCCATAAAGGGAGATAGAGGGGAGAGTGACCACAGAAGTGGAAGGCAGTTTTCAGAAAGTGATTGAAGTTGTAGAGAAATGCCAGGGATGGAAGGCAGTTGTTAGAAGGGGTGGAAATACTGCTTCCCAGGCAATAGGAATAGGGCTTAATAGCATGGATAAAAAGGCACGTTTCACCTACTTACAAAATATATTCACATGAGAATCACGCAGACTAAAATTTTTTCATCATTAATCTTCCTACAGCCCTCATTTTTGTGCCCACATCCATTGTAACAGAGGTCCTCAGAGAAGGGTTGTACAATGGTGACAGCACACATTCTGGCTGAGAAACAGCAAGGAGCTCAAAATTATCATGCTGCTCAGCAACACCCCCACAACTAGTGGAAACCACATGCCAGATTATTCTTCAATCACAGTTTTCTCCACGTCTTCATGCAACATGTTGCTTCCTTGTGTAGAGAGCTGCAGAATGTGGCAATACAGCATATACTAAAATAGATTCTTGTAAACTATGCATTATTATAAAGATATTAATGATCTGCTAGTGCTGGTTTGCCAATACCACACTGAGGGGAACTGCGTGGAAACAGGTAACTTACCTTTTGATGGGCAAAATCCATATCGCTGGTCCGTGTCATAGTCTGCAGTGGTTGCACACCAGAGCCAGCCGTCCGACTGGCCAGCTGCCGTGCACTCGGCGTACCATTGCTTATTGTACACGAAAGGGAACACACAGGGGGCCCCAAAAGCATTTCCTAGCAGTGTAAAGGTCTCTGAGAAGGCAAAATGATATAGTATGGAACATAATAAGTGAATGTAAACTGTGAAAAATATGAAGCCGGTGCTAGTGGCTGAACTGCAGCTCAAGTGCTTTCCATGTTACCTTTCCCATAACAACAACAAAACTCATTTCAACACTTTTCCAGACTGAACTTGCTAACACATGTTTTAGAGCAGTGCTGTTCTGATGTAAAGTAATATTTCACAGGTGAGTGTAGATTTTTGTTCTGACCAAGGTGCTTTTACAAACTTACTAAGACCCCAGAGCTCTAACCTGAGATACTACAACTGTTTCAAACAGTGTTAAGATTTTATATAAAAGGTGTAAGAGGAGGAACCAATATTTAGAAGTCCTACTTCCTGGAGAAAGTAAGCATCACTTTAGACAATCCATCTCTGGTTTTAAGTATCTCACGTGCAGTGGAGCAGCTCCCACATGCAAGGCTCGGCGTTTAATTCTTCAAATATCCTGTCAGGTGGTTTTTAGAAAGTCTATTCTGAACGTGGGAAAGCCCTTCAGAACAATCAGACTTCAGCTAATCATAAAAAGATAATGGCACTGGCAATTGTCATTATTCTGTGAGCATCCTCATCTGCTGAGATGAAAGCCACACCTCCTCCACCTGCACTGGTACTTCCAGCTCTTTCTCAGCTCACCCATATTGTGCTTCTTTCTTGAGGATGTAATTTCATTTCCATGCTGCTGTATAAGAAACTTGTAAGAGTTTACACTCTCTATTAATGATGTAGTGACACAATATGGTGACCAATAGTGACTTTAGAGAATATCATATGTAGTCTGAGTATTTATATACTAACGTATATTATACATTTAGAAAACATAGAGAGTATATGTAATACTTATACTACTTGTAACACTAACATACTATAATGTCTGTACTAATATAGCATGTATTATTTACATGTATTTATATATATGTTATATAATACATACTTGTCCATAAATATTATGTTAAAATCAAGGCTAACTCCCTCAGTACACTGATTTTATAAAACTCTGATGATCACTGAAGGAATCAGAACAGTCAAAGATCCAAAACACACTAATACTCACAAACAAGTTAGTGCAAAGGGTGAAAGAATCAGTTTTCTGTACCTTCATATCCCTGGGAACATAAAACATCCACAGCCCCGTAGATCTTCCACTTACTCTTTGCACTCAGCCCCTTCTTCAACAAAACATTATCATATTCTTCATTGCCAGGACTGAAAAACAAATCTTCTCCTTGGATTGCAAGGACACTTTCATTTCTGCATTCCCACCACTGGAGCCCACTCGTTTGATTACATGGATACAGGGTGATCAAGGCCCGATCCTTCTTTGATGGCACCCCCAGGCATAGGTTCAGTTTCACACTCATAAGCTGATGATCAGTGATCCACCTGAATTTTTGTGATTCATTGTCTTGATTGCAAGCGGCAGTTCTAACTGACTGTGCGATAGATGCCTGAAGGCAGAGCTTGTTGACTTTATTATACATTAAAAATGTTTCAGTATCTGTAAAACAAAACAATGCATAACAAATGATGAATATAGAATATGCATATAACGCGTGTGTGACATGATTCTGCTTCCCATTCACATGAACAGGGAGTCACTGCATTCATATCAAATAAAAATATGATGTTTTGGAACAGACTCAAGTGCAACATGAGTTTTGCTGATTAAAAAGCAGTAAGGTAGACAATAGAGTATGTAATTCATTATTATATGTCACCATACTGTGGATTAGTAGCAGTCGGCAGCCATCAGCAGAGCTGAGCACAGCTTGTTGGTTACATCAGTCACACTGTTATTACCATTACTCTCTTTCCATCTATCCCCAGATACATGGCCTTGTAGACCTCTGACCTCTACAAACTTCCTTCACCCTTACAGATCTCCTATTGGGGTCACAGCTGTCTTTGCCAAGCCATTTGTCCCCCCACTCCCAAATCCACATTGCCTTTCCTTCTCACTGGGTCTCACAGCCAGTACTCTGGGCTCATTGGCCTTGCTGACCTACAAGACCTGCAGTAGCTGTTGTGAGCCGTTGCAGTATAAAACTAGGAATTACATTGGGAAACCAATCACAGTCTGAGAAAGTAGCTAGCACTGGGGAGCAGTGGCATCCGACCACCGCCTGACAATGTGGAAAGGCTGGTGGAAGTTAGAAGGTCCACATGTACCAGAAACTGAGTCGCTAACTCTCCAGGTAGTTTCTGCGATCATGTCTACAGAGCTGGCTCCAATGTAAAGAAGCAGCAGCTGAGCTTATGTGAGTCCTATAACGAGTTTATTAGTAGCAATAGTGCATCACGTGCTCTGCCCCTTTGCAGTGTGCCTTGTGACCCACCTAGCTGTATTGCCTTCCAAAGCCTGTGGGATTCATAACCAGTTTTGGTCCCTGATACATCTTTTGCTTGGTGGGCATCATATATAATTAAAATGTACTTTAAAACCTAAAGACTTTTCATTTGAAAGCCTGTAAAAAAAATTGAATCAATTTAGTTGCTAATATACAGTATACTGAAAAAAAAATTTTTCTGGCCTGCAGTGATACCGTAGGCAATTAAAAAAACCCAAACGACCCCATACTCTGAGGCAATCTGTAACAGTTTTACTCAGGAGTTTCAAAGCTAAAAGGATTTAACATTACAGTCTCCAGAAGCCATCTGTTTAACACTAAATTGAAGTGCAGCTAAAGAGATGGCAGTAATATTATCACCGCAATTCTACAATAACTTTCCTAAACTTAATCCAACTTTATTTCAAAAAATTTACTTCATGTATTTTATCAATTCTGGTGAATTCAGTGACTGTTCAAAACAGTGAATTAAAATAACCTTTTTATAAGCACTAAGTCTCTCCGAATTGCACAGCCATCATATGGGAATACCTTTACGTCCTACAAGTAATTCCACATTTCACTACTCCTGAAGTTTTTCCTGCCTGATTTTGCTAACCATTACTCAGACACCAACAGCTCAAAAATCAAAACACAGAAGAATAAAGCAAAATGAAAGGAAAAAAAATTAAATATATCTCATTATTTTCTTAGGTCTAATCTTTTGGGGTTATTGAAATGATAATGCCACTATAAATTAATAAAGCCATTAAGAATTCAGTCTTTGCTTCCTTCTCTATTCATTTTTTTTCTTCTGTTAGACCCTGCCCTTGCCTCTTGCCCGCCTCTAAGAGGCTCCCTTTCTATATGTCCCAAACTAATAATGTACATATAGGCACTGCCACAGAACCATAAATCACCCAGAAATGCCAGAGGACATGCAAGCACTTTCACAGACACCTTTGTAGGAGGCAAGCGAGAGGCACTTACCCGCCAGCTGCAAAGTGCTGTGAACAAGAGAAAGAACAAGCAACAACCCAGAGAACATAACTGTAAATGCTGTTTTGTTTTCTTCCCGTCACCCAAAGCTGAATGATGAGAGCTGCTGGTGATCAAGTGCTGCTGAAGAGAGGACAGTGCCCAGTCCTCCTCACTTGCAAAGGCTGGCTGGTTGGTTAGAAAGCGTCGAGTGCTAAATAAGGAAATATTCTGTCACATGCCACATTTAAAAAAACCAACAACCCAAACAAGACAACACAGCACAAATTTTGCCTTTGAAAAAAGAATGAAGTCTCACTGAGGGCAAACCAAGCTGCCTTGGGAAAGCTCGTGATACACAGAAGGTTATATCCCAATACTTCCCTCCTGTCTTTCCTGACTAGACATCAGGGAAGCTCATGGGATCCATCAACAGGGAAATACCAAAGACGGAAATTCAGCTTCAACTTTTAAATCTTACACTTTAATTACACAGTGAAAAAATACATCAGAAAAACATGTCAGTCTTGTATTTCCATGTGTGAGATGAGATGGGATTGAATTTTAGAGGATTTAAGTGAAATTCATCCTGCAGGACACTAAAAAAAAATTCTTCCTTTCTAAATGCCATTGCCATGGTCCTACCAACCTTCATTTCTGCATAAATACAGCACCCAAACCAGCACCAAAAGCTACCTGAAAAATAGCTCATGTTCAAAACAACCCAAGTTTTTCTTGTGAAGTCTTGTCAAACAGTCATACCCAGAGCCGGCCACACTCACTCAGATCACAGCACAAGCACTCGGGAGGTTGGTTTCCAAATGTGTAGGTGGACACCTGGAAGAAACAGCACTCCTTTCCCAACCACTATAGGCTGTCCCTATAACTGCATACAGGCCTGACTTTATCACAGTAGATTTTTGCAGTGGAAATATTTTGTTTTGTTTAGAAAAACTGCTAAATGGAAAAAAAATGTGTGAAAATACTGTTTGAAGCGTAGTAGCATATTTGTTCAGCTCCTGTAGCAAAAATGGGATAGCAAGGAAATTTGGCATCATCTCCTGTGTGTTGCCAAGATGATTGCATTTCCAGACTTGTTCCTATGTGGCTGCTCAGCAGAAGGACAATTCAAGAGAGAGAGTTAGTTCCCTCAGAAAGTTTACAGGATTAAAATAAAAAGGAGAAATTGAATTGTGAAAGAAGAAATTAAAGGACATGCTAGGTACAGATGTTAGGAAGTTACGGGCAAAGTTAACTGAATTTTCTTTTTCAGATGATGACAAAATATACTAACAATGATAAAGCCAATGTTTTCTGGAAAAGACATTTCTAAAACTTTTTTTTTAAACATAAGTCTCTTAGGTGCTGAAGATCTTGCTTAGAAAGAGAAAAAAATTTCTTTGGCCACAACTGATTTATCTTAAACTGACCGCATTTCCTTACAGCATGTGTTCTATTTATATGAAAGATACATTGTCATTTATATTGTCAGGAGTTTTAGCAGCCTTGCTTTATTCTGGAGCTCATACAGCACAAGGCCAAAAGGAATTCCACTTCCTTCTCGGTTGGACATTGTGTAAAAACAAAGAAGCAAAAAGGGGATCGTCCCCTCACCCTCCACTGCTCCTCCATCCACACCAGAGCCAGCTGCAGCCTGGCAGTGAAGCAAACGCTGGCTCGTGAAGAAAAAAACCAAGCACTTACAGGAACCCCTTCAGCCAGGATGCAGACCAGTTTTAGGGCTAAAAATCTGAACAGCTGGTACTGTGTTCTTGATGCTCCAAAACCACCATGCACACTTGCACCTTTCCTCACATGGCCAGCCCCGTGAATTATGGGGTGCTGTGCTAGTTCCTAGAAAGGGGTGGCTGCTCAAGGCTTCAAAGTCCCCGAGGGCAGCCTTCAAGGAAGAGCAAAGCCAGAAGAGCAAACTTCAATACATCCCCTGCACCTGACGCCGCCTGATCACTGTGAGACACCAGACACATACCTCGGGGAGCACCAGGCAGGAGGTGGCACCGTGTTCTTGCTCCTTTGCGCTTCAGAAATCTGACAATGTCAGGAGCTTCCATCCCACCACTGCTCAGGGGTGTACCCCCTGCAAACTGCACCTAGCGACAAAGCGCAGGTGGGCCAGTCCCCACCTAGCTCAGAGGCTGGGCTAAAGCAAAGTTGTTTTCCCTAGCATGAATTTAGCCACTTCTCTGTTACTTCAAATTCAATTGTTAGACCTACTTCCTAAATACTGACCCGATACAGAAATTACCGATACTGTAAAAGTTGACTTGTTAAGGATTCCCTGGAAGTCCTACCGAGTTCATTGAACTTCTACTCACTCAAAGATTAAGGGAAGAGCTGTGCAGTATCGATAGCACCCTATACCTTAGCCCATCCGATGAGACTAAATGAATAGCAGGTGGGAGGTAATGTGGTGGTTGCTCTGGAGGTGGTAATTTGCCAATTACTGACACCAGGTGTTCATAGGTGGCTACAGTGACATAAAAAAAAAAAACAAAAACGTAAAGTACTTTGGGGCTCTTCAAGAGTAAAGATTGTTTGGGATCTGCTCTGCTGGAAAAGCCATCCCCACTAGGGTAAGTGTCCTCATGCACCTAGCCACAGTGGTTGAGAGCTGTTGATGTGCTCCTGCATGTCCAGACCAGTCCCAGCTGTTGAGGGCTGATTGCAAAGGGGTTGCTCTCGCGGGTTTTAGCATTAATTGTTCTTACTGTGCAAAATGTAGTTGAATGTTTTGATATAGGAGTGAAATGAGCCTGCTGGGTTTTTTTGGTCAGTTTCTAGCAAGGGGGATAGGTACTGCCTGTTATCCTTTGCAACCTTTCTCATTCAGGCTGATAAAGGCATCAGTTTAAGCTGTTCTGTTTATCTAAAGTTCAAACAATAAAATCCACGCAGGTTAAAAGAAGAATGAACTTGGAGAAACATATTCTGGGACTGAAAATACTGTGGTTATTGCATTAGTTTGATTGACTTTTGTATATAATTAAGTGAAAACAACCACAAAGCTAAGCAGAAAGACGGTTTCATGGTAAAAGGGAGAATGAAAAGATTTTGTTGGGGAAAACTGTTTTAACATTGTTTGAGAAAGGAGATTGTTTTTTTTATTAACCTTTTTTAAAGAATGAGAATTTAGATGCATTCCTTGTGAAGAAATGATATTGCATAAATAAGTAGTTACCAAAGAGTCTCTCAGAAGATCATACTTATGATGTCCTCATATCTTAAGTCCATTATGTGCTGCCGGAGTCTGTAAGTACGGGTACTACTATATTGTGTTTCTGTGGCAGGGTTTTAGCAGTGGGAGTGCTACAGGAGTGGTTTCTATAAGAAATTGCTGGAAGCCTCCCCTGTGTCTGATAGAGCCGATGCCAGCCAGCTCTGAGACTGACACGCTGCTGGCCCAGGCTGAGCCCATCAGTGACAGTAGTAGTACCTCTAGGATAATGTACTTTAAGAAGGGTACGTGTCACAGCTGCAGGCGTTGCCTAGCCCTGCCTGATGACCCAAGAGCATTTGAACCTCAATGTTTTGGCTGAGGTACAGCAGAGCAAGGTATGCTCCATAACTGCTTGATTTACTGATACATTAATCACTTTTTGTACTACCTTTTAACTGCTTCTCATTAACTGATGCTCAGTAATCACTGGAAATAATCAACATGTATCTTTGGACTATTGTTCAAATAATGGGTTGTGTAAGGAAAAAACAGCACTAGTCCAGACATACTTCCTGGGTAACAGTATATAGTTATAAAAATAACGGGAAAAGTGCCTGTTCTTTATGTTATCTCTATGACAAGTCATTGTTTTCTTCCTTTGCTTTATCACTGTTTCCTTCCTTATAAAAAAAAAACCATATACCACTTTGCAGAAAGAAATGTTTCAAAGTATTTTCCACAGGCTAATACTTCAAGGAGTGTCTGGATGATGTTCTTGGTCATATAGTTCAGTGTTAGGTAGCCCTGTGAGGAGCAGGGAGTTGGACTCAATAATTGTTATGGATCCATTCCAACTTGAGATACTCTATAACTTTCTACACCTTTTAAATCCCTTTATTTTAATTTCCTACCGTATCTAAATGCAGCATTTGACTTGAATATTTAGGAGAAGTATACTGAAGCAAAAAGGTGACAGAAAATATATTTGACTGTTTTCTTCCCCCACTACCTGTGGGTTGGTGAGGTCCAGAACACGATTTTAAATATGGGTAACGGTAACAAGGGTATGTGAAAAATGTCACATCTGAAAAATGTCGTAATGCAAGGCCCTCTACACCAATTCACGGCCTGACCTGCCTGTCAGTCTCTAGTGGGGTGGGAGGTATGTAGTAACAGAAGTTTCTTTACATCAGCTGGCAAGAAAGACTGTGTAGTTCTTCCCCTCCTCATGCACTTTCCAACTACAATTGTATCAAACCTGTTTTCTGAAAGAGGAAGGAAACTTCATAATTAACAGCACAGAAGGAGATGGAGAATGCAGATATTCACAGGGACTGTTACCAAAGAAATTTCTTGACTACAAAACTATAAAAAGAACCATAGGGCTTGGTTTCTTCTTTTTTTCTAGGAAGTTATGTGCAGTAGTTCAAATAAAAAGTAAAAGGAGCTCTTTGAACAGCTCTCGGGGCTGGCTTTAATCTGATTTTTCCCAGATTTCTCTGTTACAAAGGGAATCTAAAGCTATTATGGCTCTTCCAGGTGTAGTCTGAGGATTGCACTATCAATGCAATGCAATCTGTTTTTCCTTTATTTCTTTTTGGGGCTTGAATTAATAACTCTGGGAGCAGAAAGCAGTTTTCCTAAGACTCAATCATCAGTTCAGTTTACCTGCTTCTCACAGCTGCATAAACCTGAAGCTATCGCCTTACTTAGCCTGAACATGCCCTGGGCACTCTACTTTGGTCATGCCATTTGTGCACAATTGCCCGTTTTGGACAGAAAAGTATCTATCCATTGCCTAATGTAATCCTTATTTACACAGTCAGTCATCTGAGCTCCACTAATAGGCATGAAAAGAGCTACAAGGGTGATGGTCATGGTTAGGATTTATGACTCAGATCCTGTTTGTGGGGCAAGTTTTGTTTGCGCTGAGAATGCAGACCAGGCGTGCCGCAGGGAGCTGAGGCCAGGGCCCCAGGGCTGCTTTATACAGCCACCAGCCATGGCCATGCAGTTACCATCTCCCTCTTGCCTCTTCTCTCTGACTCGCCTATTTCTTACTGCATGGACACAAAAAGGGATGGAGAGCATCCTCACCTAAGGAAAGACAAGCACCACATTTAGGGAACTTTGAAGGGTTTAGATTCAACTCCTTTTACCCACTGCTGGCATTTGACAAATATCTTGGCTGTTACAAACAAGACAGTCACTAATCTGCAGCCACTGCTAGCATCATGTAACCATCTTTAAAAAGACTTCAGTAGACCAGAGCACAAAGTGTTGAAGGCATCTAATACTACTTGTTGAGTCCTGCCTTCTCAGGGAAGATATAAGCGCCTAGCATAAATGCACCAAGCTGTTTTGTGGGGTTATATATCCCAAGAAAAGTGTAGAAAGGGAGAAGCACCCATTGTACTGCTTAGCACTCTGCTAAAAATAAATCTGAGAAAAATTGAGAAAATTGAGGGGGGGGGGGGGGGGGGGGAAGCGATCAACCTGGGCATTTCGGATAGGAAGACTGGATTGCACTCACTAATGTCAACAGCCTGGGAATTATCTAATGTAAAAAAAGAAAAGAAAAAAAAACCAACCCACCAGGTGCTCCTTTGCATTATTAACCAAAACCTAGCAATTTCTTCACTAAAGCATAGGTGGAGAAAGAGGAAACGGGAACTAGCAAAGCCGAATCTTGCCATTCCTGTCTCTGCCACTAATAAACATTAAGAAGATGGAAGAAGTGAAAAATAATTAAGAATGTAAGAACAAGCTTTACATAGAAACATCCATTGACAGACAGCTGTGAAATGAGCTGGTCATCTCCAGCCAGATTTCCATGGACTAAACCAGAATCTGTATGGCGAGTAAGAAAATCTTGCACTTCCCAAATCTGCACTGATTTTTAACATATCTGGACACAGAAAAAGCCAAAGTTTACTAGTTTTGTTCCCAGCTCTGCCTGCCCTTGTGCAAACCTATCAGGCCACCCTCCTTTCCAGTAAAACTATACATCCTCTAATTTTTACATCTGCACAAAAATGTTGGTGTTTTGAAGTCTGACTGACATGTAGAAAAATCTTTTCAGTTCCTCAGATAAAAGACCTTGTGTCACAATACATGGCATTAAAAACTGAGGGTGATCTGAACTACCTCTAGAAAGCTGGTAAGCCTTGGTTGAAACTTCAAGTTACAGCCAGTTCCCAACTAAAGGACTATTCAAGGCCACATTCTCTGCAGCCGATGTCATGCTTTTTTTTTTTTCAGTTAACACTTATCTTTAAGTGTTTGTCTAAGTAGACACATTGTCCATCAAAGTATCTTTTTGTGGATGCTGTTCATATCACTCCATGTACAGAGTGCTCTTAGCTGAATTTACATATTTGTGAAGCCACTGTGCATTTGAAATAAGTTTGGGCTCCTGCCCACATTTTTAGTAATCTTGCTCTTTTTCTTGGTAGCATCGTGGTCTGTCAAACTTAAGTCTGTTCTGGACAGCTTCAGTGCAGAATAAATTTTCCTTATTTTATCACATGATGCTGTGTCACTGCATTCATGAGCTTAATTCGTAACCCCATATGTTATTTTCATCAACTATATATATTTTTTTTAAAAGAAGATAAATTTGATTAGTCTTAACACTTAGAGACTGGCTGGAGTACTTGGTGAGTTTTATAATTCTCGGTAAATGCTGATGAAAGCTAGTCAGGGTTTGAGTGTATCAGAAAACAACAGTATAAGAAAAAGGAGGAAACAAGGAATTATAAATCAGGCAAACTAACCTGAATTCCTGGAAAGGTAGTAGAAAAAATGGTAATATTTGTTAAACATGAGAGGATAACTAGACAGTAAGGAATCATAGTCCCTAAGGAAAGAGCAGTGATTAACAGTTTACGTTGAACTGGAAGGTGTAATGACAAGGGTTTTATGGAAGATTTAGTGCTATTCTGTATGTTAGCAGCTCAGGTAATGGCACAAGGTGTTCTTAATAAATTATCAACACTTGGCAAATGAACTTAAACAGTGCTCAGGAAGAGATGTTATTGCAGTTGTCTATCCTGTAAACAGATGAAGGCATGTGTCCTTCACCTGTGCCAGCGAGCACTTCCCAAAAGGGACTTCTAGGTCCAGTTCGGCACATCTGACGTTCGAGGGACCGTTCCCGTGAAGCAGAAGCAGGTTGAACATAGCCACCGCCAGCCTCTTCTGGAGCAACCTAGAGCTTATTACTAGCTGGGATGCTCTAGCCTAGCTGTCCTGAGAAGCTGGCAACATTGCAAAGCACACTGACATTATTAGTATAGAAGCTTTGATTAAGCTGCCCAGGGGAGGAATGAAATAATCATCACTGTTGGAAACTATAGAAGGCTGTATCTGTCAGCAGATGCTTAGCTTTATCCAACACTGCTTTTGGGCAGGACCTTTTCAGTTCCCAATTTCTATTGTGTATCTGATAAAAGGTTCCTGTTCACAGGATATATACAATTCTAAGATCTTTAACCTTTAAATTATGTCATGCCTTCTATTGTTTACTTCAGCATTAGAAGAAACCCCATTAGCACTTTTCTTTCGGTTGCATCCCGAACAAAAGAGAATATGTTTATTCAAACATGATTGAAATCTCTCCTAAATTCAAAATCAGGTATTTTTTAAGCTTACAAATCTGAAGTGACAAACTGTTTCACAATATAGCTAGTGTGACATGAAGTGACATGTCCCAGTACAAGAGCATAACGTGTCTGTGTACTGAAGCTTTTTAGACTGATTTGTTTTATCAGACTTTGAAGTAAAATGCAATTATATCAGCTAAGACCTTTACACTTCCAGTATCACAACAGATTTGCACAGATGCTGTATGTTAGGAATTATAATTATTTTTGTAATTACCTGGCTGAACTTCACATTTTGAGTATTTCTGAGTGATCCTGCTCTTGTGTACAAACTAGAATGGCTGGATAACTTCTTCGCTCCATGTGCAGGATCATAATCTACTTTTCCTCACGTACCAGGGGAAGCACCTTTGTGCTTTTCTGTCCTCTGTTGCTTCTGTCCCTTTGCACAGACAGGAATGATGTGAAGAAAGAGACTGGATCCACATGTACTCCTCCATGGCAATTTGCTTTTGCAGAGACCAGCAACTAATGGGCACTCACTGAGGGTCCCTGCACATCAGTCCCATCATGAGAGATTGAGTAAAACAGGGAACTGGCAAGAAATGTGTAAGTGTTAAGATACTAACAAGAAGCAGAGGCTTGACAGGTAGATAACAGTCTTGGAAGTGAATCTGATACTGAGGGACAGAAGATATGTCACCACAGGATGACAAACAATGTGTACCCACAGACACTTAGACATATGAAGAGGAGGAAAACATTGCTTTGAACTCCTGCCTCCTTACTTTTTCTCAGTTGATTTCTTTGGTTTGTTTGGTTGTTGGGTTTTTTTTCGTGATGACACTATAATTAATTTCCTGAGGACATGGGAGCTCAATTGCTTGGAACCTCACATCTGGTTTGGGCCCCGATTTGGAATACCGGCTGCAAGTTTTACAACCTACTGGAAGCACTCATTTAATTGACCATCGGAGTTGAACATATAGGAGCATCAGCCCAGCTTTCCAAGTGGGTTAATGTAGTAGTAATCATGGCCATAGGAAGCGATCCAAAGTATCCTGTCTGATACAGAACATTGTCCAAAGAAAGTGCCAGTGAACTGTAATGAATGGAGATACATGTATTTTGAAATTAATATTATTTTATAAGCATATAACTTCTCAGTTAAATTAAAAAAATCCCTGCATTAAACCATCGGTAGAAACTATGGATTTGACAGTGGTGCCAAAAAAAAGCTAACCTTGTATTTGTGGTACCCTGTTGATGAGCCCTGAACTGTCTGGCTGTGAAGCCAGGCACAGCTTCGCTGCCAAGCTGCTCTGAGCAAAATGTCATGCAGCAGATTGGGGAATCAAGTCTTGCACATCTGCAGCCTTGATAAAGACTCCACTCAGTGGTAAATAAAAGATTCTGCAGCTCTTGAGGGAAGCAGCGTGTTGGGAAGCTGCTTGCGGTCCCTGTGTCAGAGCCAGTGATCTGAGCTGGCCGAGCATCACCTCGCTCCTGTCTGCAATCCAAAGCCTTGTGCCCAGGCTGATCTGCTTTACACAGTGAGACAGGTTCCATGTGAGCCATGCCCCCCAGACACCCCCAGTCTGGGTCTGGTGGGGCTCTGAATGCCCTGCCTGGTCTCAGCAGACCCAGAGCTGCAGCAAAGTCACTCCCTCGCTAACCAAGAGCAGGCCATGACTTCAATGGACAGACAGCTTTCCCTGAAACAGTAAAGATCATAAGAATTTTTTAAAACATAGGGTAAGGAATTACTTTATTTTACTCTGAAATTGCTTACTTTTGTCTCTGGCCCTGTTTCAGCAAGCGTTACCAGTGGCACGAGATCTTTAGCTCATTATCTACAGACAAATTCACAAAATGGGCTGGCTTTTCTAGCTATGTTTCCAGATTTCTGCCATTTTTATTCTTTATCAGTAACTATATTTATTACTCACACTGGCATGAATGTGTATGTTTCATTTCAGGTATTTTTACATATAAAAATATATGGGGAATATTTTCATTAATATTAGAAGAGGCCCCATCTTGTGCTTTCTGGGCACATACATTTTCTGATGAAGCCCAGACACTGGGGCACAGAGGGACAGTAGGAAACAGCCATAACTAAACCACAGCATGACGTTCGTAAAGAATGTGGCGTGACTGGATAGTGAAATGAAATGCAAACCTGAAGATTCATATGCAAGGAAAGATGGACCAGACAAAGTTTCCTTTAATGAAAGCAATAGTAAAGGATAATACACACAGAGAGCTACCACTGCTCTTCACTGAAAGGTATGAATTAACATTTTAGTTGTCTGAACTAAACAAAATATTCTACCATTGGGCTACTTACAAAAAGAGAAGTATATTTGTTCTCAGAGATGCTTTCTTTTAGATAGAAATCATCAGTTGAAAAACCATGAGCAAGCCATGTTGGCATGAGAGCAGGTATTAAGCAGGTTTATAGAATATCTTTTAAATTGGAGAAAAAAAAAAAACCAACAACCCAATATGTCTCTTCAAGGACACCAGATCTCTCTCTTCTGATGCACAGACCACTAAACATCTTTCCATATTTTGACACCATGTAAGTTATGCTACACTGCCCTAAGATGTTCATTCTGTGGGGCATTTAGTAAGATGAATTTGTCAGAAAAGAAATTAACTTTTTCTATGGTTAGAAAAACACAGCAAAGAGTATTCCTGTTGGAAATTGTCTTGATATGTGCGAAGTATCAGAACATCTGAAGGGATTTAATAGGAAGAAAAAAGAAGTAAGCATGCTGAAGAAATACTGTATACCAGTACTGACCACAGAATTAAAATGGTTTACACTGGAAGAGACGTCTGGAGGTCATCTGGTTGAACCCCTTGCTCAAAGCAGGGCCTCAAAGCTACATACTGTCACAAAGGTTGCTCAGGACCTTTTTCAGCTGAGTTTTGAGTATTTCCACAACTAAGAATGACATTTCTATTGAAAAATTTATGTATGTTGACAGACTGAAGTGTAAGAACAGCCAGAAATAGTTTACAAAATTCACTCTGAATGACACTTCAACTGTTTGAACTATGAAACACCATATGAATAATTGAGCAAAAACCCCACTGTATGAATATTTGGAGTGAGTTTTTAAACTTTTAGAATCTTAACATTTAAAACTTTCGGAAGTGAAATGATTCTAGTATTCACTGCAATTTCAATTATATTATAAAAGTGCAGAAGCAGAAACAGAAAATATTTAGAGGAAGGCAATTCATAGAATGTGCTTTCTCTTGTGATTCTTTAGCTGAGTGCAAATAGCTTTCATGCAAAATTTAAGGATTTCCTTCCTTTTTATCTTACTTCCAGCTTCCTCATTTATTTAAAAACCCTTCCCTACTTTGTGTCACTATGCTAAGTTTTTATATCATTAAATTTCACATCTTCAGTAAGGTTTTAGTAGCATAATCGATTCCCTTTCATGTTTAATCTGAGAATGAACAGCTCCACTGTTACATGCACTAAATGTATCTGCTTTAACAAATAGTCAAGAAGCTAAATGGTCTCTTCTTGCCCAGACGTTTGTTATCTTCCGATGCATGAAGTTTGCACACTTTCCCATTTCCTATTATTTTTTTTTTCTTAACAGCTTTACCTATGAATAGATCCTAAAGTTTGGTTTTTTTAAAATGCATCGTTAAGTCAGAGCATGCAGCAAACTGTGTCTTTAACAGATAGCAGCCTAACAACCATCACCATCCCATGTGGTAGCTCTGAAATTAAAGGTACTACCACCAGTAGAAAAGGCAGCTGTTTCCACTGCCTGGTAGTAAAACATTTTCTTGCGACATGGGGTGCAGGAGAAATCTTTGGGCAGATGGGAGATGTTTAATCAAGCCTCGTTACTATTCCAGCTGCCTCTTGACAGCTGACTCATCCCCCTCATTGATCACAGGCATTGTACACCTAATGCACCTTTTCTTCTTTCTATTTTTCTTGCTTCCCGCCACTCCGCTAGGGGTAGACCCCAAGCTGGCCAGATCCAGCAGGCGGAATTTTCAGCACCTTTTCTTCCAACTGAACATGTCCCAGGACACCAGAAAAGCTTTTATTCTCTTAACAGATTGTTTAAAAACAAATGTCTCAATTCTCCAGAGTATCTTCGCAGAGAAAGTGCTTGCCTGTAAGCTTTCTCTCAGCGGTTTCTTGGGTTGCAAAACAGCCCACACAGTTCCTCTGTAGCTCTTTAGGAGATGCCTCTTCCTTTCCATCGCCCCAGAGGCTTCCCCACAAGTCCACTTTCTGTTCCTCTTAGGAAAACCCTGGTTTCCTTCCCATCTTGTGCAGTCCAGCATGGTGCTCCAAAGCATCCCTCTGCCTGCCTCCTGTGCACACTCTCCATTCTCAAAGAAGAAACCATCTCCTCATCATCCTAGACAGTTCTGCCCTGTCAAAGATATCAGGAGCCAGGGCAAGGCAGGGAAGCAGTCTGCCTTCTCCCCTGATCCCCAGCTGTGGCCTTTCTGAAGAACACGGAGTACCCAGGCACATAGGAACAAACACACACCCTCCCTTTCCGCACCCCTCCCTTCCCTGGTCTGAACGGTGCAGCTGGGCTCCTGGAGCAACATTTCACTCCAGATGGCTTTTTCTCTTGGCTGTCTCCTATGCAAAGCATGCATGGCTTCCCCATGACCAGGAGTCCTATCCTCCTGCAGAAACCAACCATCCCTTGAAGCCACTGCATTTCCTGGACCTCTGCTGCGCCAGCCCGTTGCTGACTGGCCCAGCCTTGCCTGGCTTTCCCAGGGATGGTCAGCACTTCTGGCCTGATCCAAACTCCTTAATTGCAATTTTGGCCTTTCCCTTCGATCTTCTTGTTTAGACACCTCACGCTGTATTTCTGTACCATTCCTTTACCAACCTCAGTCTATCTTTCTTGCTGCACAAGCTTCTATTCCTCTTATTACTGAATGTTATTTCCTCCAGAACCTCTGTCCCACTGAATATTATCTCCAGAATCCCTATCCCATCATTAGCCTCTTCTGGTGGACCACAGAACAAGTGTAACTCCTACACGTATGTTCCTAACTATTGACTATAGAGGAGAATTATGTCAGTGGGCTCTAAAACTAGGTGAGAAGAATTTCACTTAGCTGTCTAGATCAAGGGGCTGGATAAAAAGGCAGTATAATGGTTGCACTGTGTGCATTCTCCTGAAATGAGAGTAAATATTTACTCAGAGGAACCAGAACCACTAACCATAGCCTTAAAATGCTTTACATATCATTTAACAGGTAACAAATTAAAAGTTGTGCCCTGCAAAATGTCATGGAAGGGGGAGAGCTGGATATGTCAGATAAGGACACAGCTGAGAAGAGACAAAATGAACCCTGGACTGTTCCTGTGTCCGGATGCAGTGACATCAGGACAACTTTATGCTTACGGAGCAGTTCACACTTTTCCTATTGACCTGGGAAAATCTGGCTCTCATCTGCTGGAATCTGGCCTGAAGGCACTAGTTCATTTCACAACTATCTATTCTGTTTGCGGGTTTTTGTTCCAAATTACTCTTCCCTTCCTTTTTCGGTCTCCTAGTTTCAGCAATGTAAATGACAAAATTAAACACTTCCAGTTCATAAACTTCTTTTTAGGTTCCTGCTTTAGCCAAGGAACTGCAGTTAATAATTTATTTTCTGTTCCAAATTACTGGTACCAATATTAGCAAATAGTTTCTATGTAAACTGGTATTCTTTTGGAGGAGGATGATGTTCCATTCTTCTTTGTACATCTGTCTGCTGTGGCTGTGTCACTGTCTGACATTACAGAAAGTAACAACGGTGAATTCTTCCACAGCTTTTCCTTCCCTAAAGGCAGTTACTACTTCTTACATTGTAATAAGTTCAAGTTAGCTTAAAAAATAACTGATTGTTATCTTATAGATTAGGGATATAATGAAAATAGTGAGAAAAGGCGGGATGTTCTTTCAAAAATACCACCCTAATAGAGAGAAAGAAAGGGCAAGCAACTGAGAAAGTAGTTCTCCACATCTTGTCTATGTGGAGAGACATTTTATAAAACCTATTATGCTGCGTGTAAGCCCAAAGCCAGAATCTATGTGGAAGCTGGACAAACTGCAAATTGTGGTCCCCCAAACATCTGCTTACAGAAGCTTAACCTTGAAGGGGCCTAGGCCCAATAAAAAGCTTGCTTTCAGCACTAAATTCTCCCCATATCTGTTTCTGGGCATGTGTTCCAAGCACCTCGATGAGCACTTATTTCGTGTCTCCATGTAAGTAGTGTCTTTAAACTAGGTACTAGATTTGTCTCATCTGAGGAACATTCTTGGAGCAGGTCTGTTAGCCAGGATTTGATATGAAATGCAGCAGCAGCCTTCAGAAATCCAGCTGCAGGACAGGAATATGGAATCAAAAACATGAGAGGCATCAACACTTTGAGAAGAAAAAACATCATACCAGGGTGTACAAACCACAGTTTCTCGTAAATTCCCTTTTCACTGATAGGGATCAGGGTGGGAGGAGATGCAGATCATAAAGCAGTATTTCTTAGAACAAGGTTGTTTGAGGTTTTTTTCACTAAGCTGTTATTACTAATAGAATAAAACTCTTATAATAAATATCAAATAACTATCCACCCAGCACATTCACTTCTTCACTTGCAGACCTCATTTGCAGACAGTCACCCACAGCTACCTGGTCGGAGCTGTGTTTGGAAACCAATCCCAGCTGCACAGTCAGTTGCACAGAGCCATACTGGCACTCCAGGGGATTGTGGGGAGATCTCTGGAAAGTCTCTCAAAGGGTTGTACTCATCACTATCAGATAGAAGCCACTGCTGTCTCGGATGTCGTCCAAATTATACAATCCTCTGCTGATGCTTGTGTGCACTAACAGCCCTGTACAGTCCCAGCACATTCTTGGCTCAGTTCTCACAGATGCTAGAGGACTACTAGCCTATAAAGTTTATCATTCCTTGGAAAAGTTCACAGACTAACTTCTCATTAGGCACCTTTCCTGTCTTTGGTTTATTGTTTTCTGGTGGCCATTTCTGAATCCAGACCTACAGATCCTGTAGAACCAATCCAGACAGACAAGTCCTTCTTGGCTAGTGTTACAATGGTGGATTCATCTTTTTGATCTGCTCAGTGTTGTTAAGATCTCACCTGAAATATCTTATCCACTGGTACGTTGTACTGTCAGAAAGACCTACACGCCACAGAGTAAGGTTTAGAAGGGAACAACACACAGGATTAGAGATCTAGAAGACATAGCTAGTGAAGTAAAAAGGGAAGAAATAGTGTTGCTGTCAGAAAATACAGAGAGGAGACGTGACTAAATATATAAAAATTTATGTCAGAAACTGCTCATCAGTACAGCACATCAGTAGTCTTAAATTACACTTCTACTAGATGTTTATTAGGGTCCAAATGTCGGGGATAAAGAAGCAATGAGATACTCTTTTCCAGGATGGTAAAGACAAATCGCTACTGCTATTTAAGAACATGCTAAGACTAGGAGAAGTGACTGCTCATCTGTGTATAGAAGTTTAAGAATCCCATCCCTTCTTCCTGTTATCTCTACTTTTATGATAAATTGTTTGGTTTAAGAAGACACACAAACTTTTACTTAGAACTAGCCTTTTAATGCCCATTTAGTGAACCGACATAGAATAAAATCTTATTTACATGTATTTCAAACACACACAAAATATTTTAATTTAAACACAATTAAAATCTGTCAAAAGGTTAAAATATCAAAAAATACCAAATTAAATAAGGACCTTCCCTAGACTAAGAGCTTTGAGTCATTTGATTTGTTTACATTTGGCATAAAATACACCAGAAAAGTAAAAAAACCGCAAAACTATATGTGAGCCTGTTGTATATTTTTAGGGTTTATGAACCCAGAGAATATACCAATAGACTGGTATGACATGCAATGTTATCAGCTCCATCATGAAGTTTGGAATGATACTCAAAAAATTAAAACAGACAGATGGGGGGATTTGGTTAGATACCCACTAGTCAGAAAAGACTTTTTCATGCTTCATCAGGCTTTGAAAAAATGGCCTAAAAAGGTATCCAATCTTCACTGCCACTGGAGAATTTAAGAATAAATTTAATGTAATTTTTTCAGGCATGAATTAAGTATGAAAAAATGAATAGGCATGTTTATCCTGCCTATTCCCCCCCTTTTGCAGAATCCTTTGAGAACCCTATTCTACTATTTAAATGATAAAATATTTCTATTCATAAAACATTCCAGCCTCTTATTACAGTTGATCTTTCAATGCTTATGTTACAGAATTATAGCAGAAGAAAAACAATTTACGCTTTCCTTTCTATCAGTCATATATAGAGGAGGAAAATGTGTTAATTCAGATATTACGGGCAGCACAAAGGGTTTCTGTGGGTAGCTCAGTAGCAAAATGAAGATGTGGACCCACAACACTGGAGCAGGCTGCCTGGTTGAGGCAGGGAGCTGGTCCTGCTTCCAGCAGGGACATGAACCAGGTAAGCTTGGAGATCCTGTCCAACTTGTGCAATTCTGCCAGTTTGCACTGGAGATCAGGGTGGCATTTTCAGGATACCTACAGATCTGGATGTACTTTTTTGGAGTGTGCTAAGGAGCATATTGTCACAGCTGCCTGGGTGAGCATGGTTCTTCTTGTGCCTAAAGGTGGTGCTGGACTGATGCAGAGACTGGAACTGTCTTACACAGCATGGCTCCAGGTCTGTGTGTACGCTCAACAGTCCTCCCAGGTACTACATTTTGTGAGCAGATCTCTGGACCTGCCCTGCAAGATTGCTTGTTCTTGCTAGTACAGAAAGCAAGAAGCATCCTGTGCAAAATGAACTAGAATTTCCGTAGGAGAAAATTGCTTTGCCTTAAGAATTCTTGTGTTCCAGCACTTTAATTCCTTTCAAAATCAGGCCCAAGATTACCATGCTTATTAAACTGTTGCCTGCTCATTTTGTTCAATATTGGTCACAAGACAATTTGATTCATGAGTTCCAGGATCAGCATCACCACGGTATATAGCATTTTCAAAACTGGCTGTAAATGTTTGTCGATCACGTCTTTTCTTATAGAAGAAATAGACTATAAGGCCAGTTCCTGTCAGCAGAAGGAAGATCAGTATAACAACAATCCCACCTAAACTATTTGCTGATGAAACAGCAGCTTCATGTTTTGATGCTGTGAAAGACAAAACAGAATAATTACTACAAATGTCCAGAGACTGCTATTGCATACAACAAACATCTTCCTAAGTAAACGGAGTGAACTGCAAAAGTTCACTTAACGACCATAACAACAGTTAAAACTGATGCATGTTCTGGATGGACAATGCAAAATTGGGCTCAATCTCTTCTATGTTCCTTTTAAAAGGAGCATTATATTGCACTACAGTATACCATTTGTAAAGAAAGAAAAAAATATTGCAATAAGACATCCAGTTTGAGAGAAGACCTGTTCTTTTACACAGACTTAAAATAAAATCATCTGTGACAGTTAAGTGGGTATTTAAATGAAACTTTTCTGAAGGCAATTTTACTTGTAAATAATAGGTGCCTATGAACTTACTGAAATTTCAGTTTAATGGGCTTATAAGAAACCAACTTACCCTTATTGACCAGTGAATCATGGGTTGGCTCAACTTCAGTAACTTTAAAATTAAAATATAAATATATATTACACACAGTTTGCAAGCAACCATTCAAAGACTAAATACATACTGCATACATAATTTTTACTTTGTGTTCCTATCAAATTTTAAATAACTGCAGAATCATAGAATGGTTTGGGTTGGAAGGGACCTTAAAGATCACCTAGTTCCAACCCCCCTACCATGGGCAGGGACACCTTCCACTTCACCAGGTTGCTCAAAGCCCCATCCAGCCTGGCCTTGAATGCTTCCAGTGATGGGGCATCCATAACTACTTTGGGCAACCTTTTCCAGTGCCTCACCGCCCTCACGGTAAAGAATTTCTTCCTAGTACCTAACCTAAGTCTACCCTCTTTCAGTTTAAAACCATTACCCCTCATCCTATCACTACACTGTCTGATAAAAAGTCCCTCTCCATCTTTCCTATAGGCACTGTAAGTACTGGAAAGCTGCAATAAGCCGCAGAACATTTTCTTCTCTAGGCTAAACAACTCCAACTCTCCCAACCTGTCCTCCTAGGAGAAGTGTCACAGCCTGCTGAGCATCTTTGTAGCCCTCCAGTGGGCCCACTTGAGTAGGTCCATGTCTTATGCTGGGGGCCCTGGAGCTGAACACAGTACATGGACATGAAAAATACATGAAAACATTATCCCTGACCATTCAAGCTGAATCCATCAAACATTCTTGTTAAAAATATTTGGAGAAAAAACAAAACAAAACACCAAAACAAAACTGTTTTCTCACTATTAATTGACTTGAACACTTTTTTTGGTAGTGGAGACAGATGTTCAAAGTTTTTACTCTTCCACAGTGTAAGGCTTGACACTGAAAAACTGGATTTTTTTTACACTTTCAAAAATGAAAAGCACATTTGTACTTGGCATTTAAGCTGTTGCTGTTAGGCAACTTCCTTTTCCTCTCTCCATGGCTTAGGGAGTATGATTCAGTTAATTGCTTGCAGGACTGGCTGGCTGGGCCCTACAAAGTTCACGGATGACTCCATTGCCAACCTGCCAACATGTGGAGATCCACAAGCAGGAGACTCAGCTGGTTCCACATTGCAGCGGGTCTGTTTGCCAATGGCAAACCTGGCCTATTTCGTATTGTTTCCCAGTTGATGTGGGCAAACACAGGCTGAATCCATACATACATGGTGACTTGCTCTAGCTGCATGTGTGCAGATTTACATCCTTCATGCTTTATGCAACACTGCTATGCATGCAAGGGGGACTCACCTCAGCCTGTAACACAGTCAGATTTTGCATGAGTTGACATCCAAAACGTCATAAGGCCACAAGCAACCATTAAAAATGAAATGTACTATGCTGTCTTGGCATGTCTCCCTACGTCTGTGTCAGCTCACTCTCACTTGCCACTTTCTTCTTGGTCATCCAGCAGATCCCAGCACACTTCACCGGTACAGACCCCACTGGCAGCACCTCCTTCCTTTCTGCAGGAGTTCAGTGACTTTGTCCTCCTGCCCCTCAGCTTAGCTATCAAGAGAGTGCCTTTCTTCTCACCATTAGTCACCTATTCATCATCTACTGCCCCTTGCAATCTGACCGTTAATGACTATGAATTTTCTTTGCACTCTCAACAGGTGATGTGTTCTCCCCTGCCTTGGGGTATGAAAGATGCCAAGACATCAACGCTTTTAAATGAAAGGAGGAAACGGCAGCTCAGGTTCTTCTCCAGCATTATTTCTTATTGCCTTGAACAGAAATTACTCTTGGCTTTGATGCACATGCATCAGCGTTGGTGCATAAAACATACCTAGTGCATAAGCAGTATGGCGTGATGTATATTAACCACTACTGCTAAAATAACCCAGTGCACAGAAATTCAAAACTTACTTTTGGGGATTTTGCAAATAAAATTCTGGTCAACGGAGCAGTAATAGTTCCTCCAGGTTCCACTTGAGACATCCATGTCAACACAGTGTTCGTCAAAAATTACTGTAGGCTCTCCTTTCTCCCAGTTGACAAATTCTACTGCGCTTCTGTCTGTCCATAGCCATTCCCCTAAAATCAAAAGTATTACCTAGTGAGGGACTGAAGTGGGGGATCATTTCTAGTCTACCAGGCACAACAACATCAGACATGGAGTATATTCGTTGATTAAAATAACATCAAGGAGGACTTATTTGTCACTGGTTTAACAGCCAGAGATACTCAGACAGGAGTGTTCCAAATGTAGATGCTCACAGACAAAGTGAACTCCCTTAGCCTTCAGGGCCATGGCTGCCAGTGATGTAGGAAAGACATGCCCAGGCTGCCCAAGCACTTTTAGCTGAAGCCTGTGCCCAGGACTGGAGCCTTAAGAAAAGCAGAGCACCTGTGCAAGCCAAGCTCTGCAGTTCAAGGATCCACGTTGCTTGGGAGGTTTTTTTTATGAGTGTATCCAAGATCAGTGAATAGCTGCTTTATTAGAGCTGTACTAATCAATTATCTTTGCAGACTGAATAAGCTCTCCTTCTGTAATAATAACTCTCTGCTCATCTCCTGCTGAGGCTCATCAAGTAGGAATAATTGCTGTCTCTGCTCCCTCAGCATGTGCTTTCATGGCAGCATATCCTGATATAACTCACAACTGCCTCAGTGCCACCTCCTCTGTCCCCCTGACTGCAGCTGCACTTTCTTCTTGCCTCTGCTTGCACTGCATCTAGCTGTGTGGCAGCATGGTGGGCCAGGTCAGGAATAAATCTCTGCTTTTGTACTGTTAGCTTTCAGCTAGATCAGATGAACCTGGCCCACCATGGGACAAGGTACCTGCCATTGATGGTGGTGAGAGACAGGGACCTGGGCAGCCGTACCCAAGGCCACTTGCTGCAGCCCAGCCCAGACTCATTCTGGAGATGTACCCTCAAAGTCTGCCATGAGAAACAGGCTTCAGAATTACAGTAATATAGAAAACAGGATCAAATGTGCAATTAAGAAACAAAAAGCTGAAATATTGTTGGGTGAAATTAAAAAGTTCTAAAAAACCAAAAATTATGAAACCCCCCTGAAATTTAGATTAAGAAGTGTTGCTAGGCAGCTTATATGAGCGGCTATCTTCTGTGTTGTTTGGAAAAAAATTTCAATTTAAGGCTGCCTCAGCTTTTAATTGCAAGACAACATTTTTCTTAAAAGACTAACATTGGTTAAATGTTAGGCAATTTGAATTAAAAAAAGCAAAAGGAAACATTTTAATCAACTAACGCAGTGCTAAGCTAGAACCATTTACAGACCAAAATATGCTCTAATTACAGTAAAGAAACAAAATGCGTAGACTTCTTGGTGGTTTACATTTTAAGTATTTTAGCAGAAAAGCTATTAAACATTTAACAGTTGATTACTTTCTCATTTATTTAATATTTAGTATATTAACATTAGTATTTCATATGTTAGTGTTATTTAGTATTCTTTCTGTTTATTTAGTATTTATTTTCATCTCAGTATGCATTGTGAAATAATTACCATCAATATTTTTGAACAATCCTATCCAAAACTTTCTGAAGTCACTTGCAATTGGAGACAAATAAAGTAAGAGAAAGTTCATTTCAGCTGAATCTTCTATGGAAACCAGAGAAGCACCTAAAAATATCAATTAAATATTACATATAATATCAGCAACATTTTACATTAGAAATTAATTAGCTCAGTAAACAATCGTGGCATGTTTTGTGATCAGTTTTTTCATATAGTAGAAGAGCTTGATAACAAATTTAAATTAGCTGTTGCTTGTAATTGATATACATATACACACGCACATCTATGTATAACCTCTTAGTTCTGGATTAAAAAACCAAACACACAAACAACCTGTAAAATATCATAATAAAAACCCCCAACACTTACCCATTTGAATACACGTCATGGAAGCATCAGGCCAGCTTTCCTCAGTATCAGTGTGAACATAGTAGCAATGACCACGGAAGGGAATCCAAGACCTACCACGCTTCGGTTCAGGACACTTTCCAGGAAGCTGTGGTGGTTCACTGGGAATTAACTCTATTAAGACACACAGGTTTTAGTAGGGTCTTAAAAACTAAGGGAAATGTACTCCCGCACCACCCCATCAGCTCTACCAATTTGACAGTGATTCCGGGAAAAGGTATATCCCATAGACTTAACTGATGATAAAAGATTGAACTAAACGTGGTAAATTAGTAATAAACCATACTGGTTGGAGCTGGTTCTCCAATCTGCTGAACAAGGCTTACGCCAGTCTAACTGCAATTGTTTTCAGCAAGGCAAGTTCTACTTAAAATTTGTGAAATAGAGTGAGTCAATATACGTAAAGGATCTCGACACCACCACCAACACAAGCCAGTGGCATGTTTCCAGCCAGTTCGTAGCAAGATTGGTCAGAGAAGCTGTTTGTACCTGCCCTTGTACATACATCCTAAGCTATGTAAAAGTGCAATTAGTAGCCTATCGCATCGCCTAACTCAAGCCAAAGTAGAGCTTAGATGAATATAAAATTTGCTGTGAAGTATCGTGCAGAGATCATAAAAGAACTATTGCATGTGTCATGAAACATTGCAGTTGTCTTTATCATGTGCATGTGTTGACTGGCCTTGTGGAATTAAATGTCTGAAAATCATTCAAGACAGACTGGATCTGGAAGTTCTTCCTTGATAAACGCAATAGTTTATCACAAGGCATACACCATCTATCACAACATTTGCATATGCAGAAAAGATAAATTCAGATAAGCCGTTAATTGAAATTCCAGCATCCCAAATCACATTTTTCCCATTCACAGCTTACCATCAGATTGTTTACAGAGAGATAAAAATGTTTCGTTGCAAGGTGCTGTCTTCCAAAAACCATCCAAATCTAAGTAGACACAAGCTGTGTTCTTATTTGGTTCTCCACTTGCCCAGTTATGATACCTGCTCCTCCTTCTATCTGACCATATGTAATGTCCACGGCTCTAAAAGCAAATGACAATAAGGATTATGTCACATAACAGAATTAGATTGAAAGAACATTAAGACATTGAAAGAAGACTTGAAGGTATATAAAAATTATGAAAAATCATGGTTGTTCACACAAAATTGATTTGTCCTCTCTCATGAACACATAACAGGCTGGTCCAGACTTCCACTCCCCACAGCAGTTAGGACATTTGGTCCTACAGATGTTTATTTAGTATGCAACCTATGTTATCGAATTCACACCATCCATCTCATATGTAGATGGAGATTGTAACTAGAGGAGTCCACATATACACACAGATCAAATACAGATCCTCTAACCCAGGGTTCTCTCTATATATAGAAAGCAAATAGAAGAAGCAGAAGTTCCACTGGATAGAGGAATACTGATGATGTTTTTCATGAGGCATGCACCGCAGACCTCAGCTACCCCTGCTAACAGGGCTTGTGGTGGTAAGTTTTTAGTTCTTGCAAGGACCAGCTACTGGAGACAAGCTAAGCATGCATTTTTTCAGCGGATTTCACCACTATTTGCAGAGCATGAGCAACGTTAGTCACATCTGTGGCTTCTGTCACCCCATACTGTGCAGCCTAGCCCCTTCTTCCTGCAATCTTTGGAGCCAAGCTCCCATCCATTTTTTTGTGCCAGCTCCTTTCCTGTCCTTTTTTCCTTTGAAGTCCTTGGCCATGTTTCATTCCGGATTCCTGTCTCACCCTGGTTTCCCAATGCCTGCTCTCACTGAAGTGCATCTCCCGTTCCTCTCACCTCAGTACCTATGCCTGCTCAGTCCTGTGTCTCACCGAGCTCCGGCTCTGCCTCTCTCCTCTTGATTCCCTCAGAACTCTGCTTCCACAAACACCCCATTACATCATCTTTCTTCATGTTCTTTTTACATGCCTCTAATAGGTGTTTCCCCTTCCAGTCCTTTCCACTGTTTGTTGACTGAGTTTGTTGGCAGCTTTCCCCAAGGCCCTGGCTTCAGCTCCAAAAGCAGCCGAAGGTGTCCCAGTTGCCAGAGGTCTGCCCCCGGCCCTGCGCTGCACTCTGCCGTTTCCCCTATTGCCTGGCACAAGCACTTGTAGTGCTGGGCTGTGAATTAACACAAAGCGTGCAATAACCTCAAGAAGAAATAAGTGGGTTTAACCCCAGTTTTTCCCATGGTGTCTCTACAATGTGCCTTAAGAAATGGCAGTGCTCCCCGACACCGGTGTGTGGTAGACCGTGGCGTAGGAAGTGGAAACTCCATAGCCACTTGTACCGCTGAAACCGCTGCCGACGGCGCTACATCCTTGGTGCCCTTTGAAATGCAGGCTGGGGCAGATCTCACTCACATTATGGCCAAACAGTTTGATGTGTAAAACCCCTGAAGCGGAGGGAACTCGGGTACCTCAGCAAGGTTTTGATGCCTGCCACACATTCAAGGGTCTCACCAGGAGCACTCACATGGGAGCAGGCAGCACCCACAGTAGTGGATCCTGTCAACCTCTGAGCAAGATCTGTGCTGATCTAGGGTAGCATTAGGATTGTCACAAGCATTTGATGGACTCACCATGTCACTGTTTAGGCCAATCCATGCAGGCTCCCCGTGCTTTAATATTTGCAGCCACAGGTAAGATTCAGCATAAGGATCCAAAACGCTGGCAAGTTCTGCGAACTGCTCTCTGCAGTTTGTCTGTGCCGCTTCCCAGGTCATTTTGCGGTTGATGACTGCATAGCTGTCATTACCATAACTGTTAAAGCCAAATATCGGAACCATGGGTTCGGAGTTCTGCAGTTTGGGGTCTGTAAAGAGCAAACAAACAAAAGGGAAAATCAAACACTTTATATTGGCTAGACATGTAACACTGAGAGAAGATCTAGTGTACTGGAGTAGTCAAGCAATTAAGAGAGGCTGGAATAACAAAGATGTGTCGCAACTATAACTGCAGCGATGAAAGCCATGTTTTCGTATTCTTTGACAAAATTTTCAATTCTTGTCAGAATAACCTTTTAGCATAATTAGCTGTATCACCTCCAGGAACATGCCTTGTAAGCTCTAGACCTTCCCAAAGCATACTGTAACGATGTAGGGCATTGAAGGGAACAATTCCTCCACTTTTTCCATTATATATTAGCATTCGTTGTGTTTCTGACAAGGAACAGGGTGCAGTAAGAACACCATGAGCAAGCAGAGGGATACAATGGCTGCTGATGTAAGACTGTAGCCCGAGTAAGACTGAGTAAGTGAGACTGAGAAAGACTGTAAAGGAAATCAGGCAGGGCAGTTTTTCAAAATAAATTTGCAGTGCTTTTCAGTATGACAGTATTATTTCATTTTGAAGAATTTAGCTATGCAAAGAAAGACAAAGTACTGTCCTCTCTGTCCCACCTGATCACCAAAAATAGCGAAATACATTATGATTGATGATTTATTCTTTTTTTTTTTAATTTACTGGTCTAGTTCTCAAAATAGGAAAGCTTAAGTGTTTTTCTCCAAAAAATAAAATGTGTGCTCATTTTGTTGAAATGGTCAGTAGTGCATGTGATACTGTCAGATTAATTTCAGTTAACATAGGGTTAATGTGGGAAAATCACTTTTAAGACCAGTTTGACATAACCACAATTAATCTGCTGTACTAGGAAGTGGTGAAAGAAAACTCACCAGAATTTTTCTGGCATATGTAGCTTTTGCTTGTTTTACATTCTTCATCTTTCCATTTCCCTGCCTGTTCAATAGGGTTCTTCATCATAAAGACACAGTCGTCCTATAGGGTAAATGAGATTGACAAGAAAAAGATATGGATAGATAGGAAACATTCCTACTCCTCCTGGGTATACAGACTAGCTTATCACACACAAGCACACACAGATGAATAATACAAAGGTCATACACGTAAACACACACAGGCAGTGGTCAGGAGCCATGATATGACAGCAAGCATTTACAACTCAGCCTTAGGAAGGTTTGCACTTGGATGATGGGGGGGGTTGCAAAGCACAGCACAGAGGCAGGAAGAAGTGTTTTGGACTACTGGTACGTATATAATCCCTGTGCACTCACTTATATGCATGTGTGTGTGCCAGTAGACGTGCGCCTGCTAGCTCTGGCCCGCAGGACATTTCAGCTCCGTTGCTGTTTTCCTGGAGGCTATGAGGAAGCTCCCCTCAGCACTGGTGCTCGTCTGCATTGCTGCAGTCCTCCTCCTGCCCCAGTGTGGTACTTGGAACCAAAGTTGTCACCGCAGTGCGGTAATGCAGAGGGAGCGATCAGACTCAGCCTTTTGTGGGGGACACCTCCCAAACCCTTTGCACTGTGGGTTGGGCTTTTTACCTTCCTCCTTCTCCTCCCACATCGTGAGCAGCTGCTGCTTGGCTTTCTGCAGCAGGAGGCAGTGGCTCTCCCCACTTCATATCAGCACAGCCTCTTGCAACTTCCAACACCCTCCAGGGGCATTAGCCCAGGTCTTGGTTGCAAGTGAAGTTGTATCTGGAGGAATTTGTGTAGGGAAGTGGGCACAGCCTTCTACAGAAAGTGTATGCATTTGTGAGATGGGGAAGTCCTAGAGAGCCCAAACCCCAGCTCTAGGCAGCAGGGGTTAGACCTTGCAGAACTTTTTCCCATTTTAAATAAACTCAAACAATTCTGTTATGAAAAAAGAGAGAAACTTGGTAAAGCTAGCACAGCAGGACAGAAACAGTACTAATGTAGAATACTAGGAGCAGTATTCTACATTAGCCATTTTACAATTATTGAAAAACAGTCATGTTTGTCTTGCATTTAAACACAAAACGATATAGCAGTGCTGAAAGTTTCAAAGCATGCAGAAGAGATCTTTCAGAAGGAAGACTAGTGGGGGAGAAGATAAAAATGGGAAAGGAGTCTCCTTCCCAGTCTCCTTTTGAGGATTTTGTTCAATCCATTTATCTGAATAAGTTCAGTCTAAATAAATATAAATATATGCAGTCATCTGAGTATTTTCTCCAAGTCTAAATAACATTCACTGTATCCCAAAATTACGCAGTTACTGCTCTACTGTGGTTTACTTGAATCTCCTCATCAGTCACGGTAAAGTGAGGGAAATTGCTCAGTTGTCTGAGTTTTGCATAACGCTTCCAAACCTGTGCTGGATTCATAAAGAACCATACAAAATCTCCACATGATTACTCTGCTTTTAAAAAGCAATGACATTACTAAAAATCTTCATAATGAAACCTTACAGAAAATATGGTTGTAACTACATATTTTTTATCCATCTACCAAAGTTATAATGTTTAAGTGATAAACAGAAATTAATGTTTACCTTACTATAATAACTTCGGGAACCTTTTGCCCAATTTGTATAGTAAACTGGGCTTCCATCTGTCCATAAGTATGTGTGCTCCTGATTTATGTCGTTCAGTCCAATCCAAGCATCAGTTGCAGCATTTTTCAGGAGGGACATGAGGAAAGCTGAAGAATAAAGAAAAAATGTACAAGCAGGGAAATTGAATGCACCATTCCCATACAGCACAGACTTTAGAGTGCCTGGAACTGGGATGATGAGTTTAGGGTTTCTCTTTATTAATAAGGTGATAATCTTATGATAAAAATAAAAAGAATAGTCATTTGATGTTAAAGTCAGAAAAAGTATTTACAAACTCAAAGATGTGCAATTTTTTAAAAAAATGGGAATATCTTTGTACACTTCAGTGTTTTTCATCATCTGAGCTAACAGGGAAAATGTTTTAATGGTGTTACAGAAATTAACATGAGTATGCTAAACCCTGGCACATTAAATGAGTCTACAGGCTGTGCGCTCCCTTTTCTTCTTTGGTAACTTCTTTGTTAGCCAGACCTAATAACCTCATTTCTAAGCAGGCATAACACAAATAAAACTACTTAATAACCAAGTATGTATGTACTGGGATCTCAGCTTTTTGGAAGGCCAGATTATGCTTCCCTCAGCTCCTGCCTAGACTGACTTCCCACTAAAAGAATGTCCTTCTGCTGTGGAAAAAAGTATGAACCACAAGCACTGGTAGAGTGAGCCAGGAGATGGTCCATGTGCAGCCCTCAGGACCTGAGGCATTACATTTCCTAAGCAAACATGAGGCCTCACAAAAAACCCTGTAACATGCTGAGCAGCAAGACCAGCAGGCTGAGCAGAGCAAGGGGAACGGGGAAGCTGGGACTCCAGCATTACAGCCTTCTACTGCCTGAGGATGTGTCCTCCACTGACACCCACAACATTTGGCTCAGCAGCTGGTGATTTGCACAGTGATTTGTTTGGGACATTACTCTCTTTGTGTGCTATTTTTAGATGTACACCTAAAAAAAAATAAAATATGGACATTTTATTATTTGACAAGCCCCTAATACAAAATCTTAATATTTGAACGGCATTCATTCCTTTGTACATCCTATATTAACTCAAAGCTATGATTTTAGAAGTTAATCAAGACACTAAAACCAATGCAAGCATTTTTGCAAAAGTGCAATTTCACATTCAACAGAACTTTGTATGAATACGGCATAAATAACAGCATATATTGCAGAACCTATAACACCTGATTTAATCTGTTTATCAGGAATTACTTAATATCTCATCCAGTATCAAAACATTAGTACTTTATACCTTGGATTTCCTTTTTGGATATAGTAGCCAGGTTTCCTCCAAAATTAATACAATTGTTCCTCGCAGCGTGCCATGTCAATGTATCATTTTCATTAAACCCAAATACTTTGAAACACTGGAAAAAGAGAAGTGTGACAAATATGTAACAGAATGGTGTTTTAATTTCTGGTGAAAGCACCTCTGTTTGTAACAAACAAGATAAAACAAGATATTTTAAGCAAAAAGGCAGAGTAGCTGGTTTAACAGCCCTTTCTTGCTTGTCTTTAGGTCTTTAAGAAAGAGAAGATCTATACTAGAAGACTAGTATAAATCCCGGTATTTCAGCACACACTTAGGAGAAGGAAAATGTCAGCCTAATGATTTCAGTAGAAATTATGTTAAAGCTTCTGGGCACACTTCTGAGGTGTGGCTTTGTGGGAGGAATGCCTAATGAGACCTCAGAAAACAAACAAGGATAAGATACGTTTTTGAAGCTGACCATCTCAGTTTCTGTTGCCTTATTTGTCAAACCAGGTTTGGTTCTCACAGGATAATCACAGAAAGAGAATGACTGTGACATTACAAAGAAAACCATGATTCACCATTTCTTGTAATCGGATCTGTGAGATTTAACCAAGTCGTCATTAGCTTTGTCATAACCAAGCAAATCAATGTGCTGATTAAAGCATGCAACTGGAAAGTTAATCAAGCAATTTGGGGAAAAAGTTGAGCAAAAGCGAGGTAGCTCCATCACCGTCAGAAGCAGTGTGTGAACGCTTCAAGAGGAGTCAAGGAAGGAGCCTTTGGAAGCTCCTCTTGCAGGAGATGAGGAAGAAAGAGACATTTTATCTTGAGAGAGGACCATGAATGGGAACAAACCCTGAGTTCATGACTCTTTCCCAGGACTGAGAGAGTGAAGGAAAGAGGAGGCCGCAGCCAGGGGATCTCAAACAAAGGAGCTCTATCAAACTGAAATCATATTTTGGTTTAGTGTGGTGCGCTGACCTTAGTTGGGTACCAGGTGCCCACCAAGCCTCTCTGTCACTCCCCTCCTCAACAGAACAGGGGGGAGAAAATAAGATGGAATAAAAAACCCCCTTGTGGGTCAAGATAGAGGCAGTTTAATGAAGCAATAGCAAAAGGCACGTGCATGGAAATGAAGGAAAACAGATGTTATTCTCTACTGCCCATCAGCAGGTAATGTTTGGCTACTTCCCGGAAAGCAGGGCTTCAGTACACATAGTGGTTGTTCCGGAAAACAAATCTCACGAATAATGACTTCCCCGCCCCGCCTTCTTCCTCCTTTCCTTTAGCTTTTGTATCTGAGCAGACATCATAAGGCACAGAATATCCAACCAGTCACTTTGGGCCAGCTGTCCTGGCTGTGTCCCTTCCCCAGATCTTGCCCACACCCAGCCTGATGGTGCTGGGGGTGAGGTGAAGGTTGGGGAGACAGCCTTGATGCTGTGCCAGCACTGCTCAGCAGCAGCCAAAGCACTGGTGTGTCACCACCACCTTTCTACCTACCAACACAAGCACAGCACTGTGAGGCTGCTGGGCGGCTCAGCCAGCCCCGACACATGACACACCGTAGCCAAAAGGAAGACAGACAGAGGTAGATAAAGAGATGTCATCAAGGCTTGTCTTCATTTCTAGCTGCGTTCTCAACAGTGTACACTGTTCTCTTACAGCTTTTATAGCTTCATTGATGACAATCTATAGATTTAAAATATATATATATATATACAGTCTCTTACCCTGAACTTTTGTCTTTTGAGAAGGCTAAGAGTAATCTTAACTAATAAAGTGCAGTGAAGGTTAAAATTGGATTATTTAAAAACCTTACCAGGTGTTTTAGTTATAGAAAAAAAACCTGATAAATTTGCTCAAGGGAAGGTTCCTTTGTGGCTTAAGAGCCAGTGCATAGTAAGCAAGGGACAAATGAATGTTATGACAACCTGGGACAGCCAAGTAAGCCCAACACAGTAAATGGGAACATACAACAGCTCCACACAAGGGAAATTGCTCAGCCACTCTTGGCAACACAAAACACTAGCAAAATTATAAGAGGAAGCTTTCTTCTTGTATGTCTCATGACCTCCCTTGTAACTGCTGTAATCTCAATAGAGGTTATAATTTTTATTTCAGGAATTTTATATTTATAGCCTTTAAATATACACAATCAGAACATATTTTGTGAAAACTGAAAACCCTGCTGCAACTGAAAAACTGAACCAAACATGGTTTTTATTCTGCTCTTTTTGAAACACAATATACCAACTTTTCATATTGCACCTTGTTATCAAAGAGGAGCCAGCCTTCTGAACAGCCACCCTTTGGTGGTGGTGAAGTGGGAGCTACAGCTGGACGAACAGTGTTGTTAAGCCTTTCACAGATGAATAACTCAACACTGCCACAGTTGAGATCGTTCCATGTACCTGAAAGCAAATTAGAATGAAAGAAAAATGAAATGCAACTGAGACTGGGATAAAAAGTGTCCTTTCCTGAAGCAGATCTATCCTAGGAAATAGAGCTGATTCCAATATTTGTATTTCTCTGCCCCAGAAATAGAGTAATTTTTACGTATGTTCCTTAGAAATACTCAGGTTTCCAGCAAAATTCAGAATATGAATATTTTTGCCTGAGAACAGAAATATTTCAATATTGCAAAATGATAGCATTGCCAAAAGGGAGTTTTAGGTTCAAATGCTTAGTTCACCTCTCTAAGACCTGTACGATCCCTAAGTTCACTCTCTCTGTATAAGGTACTTGGTCCTCGTTACCTGAGGTTCTTATAGTCTTCTGGGTATTATTCCCCCTGTGGGAATCTGATGTAAGGATATAACACTAACATCATCCTCCCCATTTTATGGGTCAGGAATGAATAAGAAAATGGCCTTCATTTCATCAGCTGTAGACAGCTACAAGGTAATCCCACCTTATGTTCAATGGAGATACTGTCATTATAACTCAGGGAAATTAAGGACATTATTAATCTTAAAGATCTCCAAAACCAGGACATAATATTTACTCCGCAAAAGTGTTCGCTTCCTTCCATTGACCTCTAACAGAGCCTAGGAAGATTACCTCAGCTATAGATTTTGAGACTAGAGATGCTTAAAAGTAGAAGAGAGTAACTACTCCGAAGAATAAGTGCTTGGCTAATGTAGGCACAATTACTTCCAACTCTCTCTATTGCAGGATATCTGTATTTATTTTAACTAAAATAGTGTGTAGCAGTGTTTAGTAATAATCAAAACCATGCCCAAGCCTTCAATTTTTAGGAACTGCAGAAATGATAACAGACAGCTGATGTCCTTGAGAGGTAGTCTTAAAATTGACAGATGTTAGAGGAAAACCAATACTGACTCTGTCTGCAGATAGTCTGATGCTTAACTGATTTGTTCATGTTGAAATTTTCTGACAAAGCTAGGAACCGAACTGCAGATGTAATCCAATGTGTTAGCTACATAGAGTTGAATTTTTTTAGAAGTGCATAAATGAAAGAAGAGGATATGATTTATGCTCTTTCCTATGCTTTTTAAACACTCTGTCAGGCACCAGCCTGCTCAGTATTATAACTCACCCAGCCTTGCACATGCAGCCCTCCCAAGCCTATGCCACACCATGCAGGCTGAATGTTGTTACAGCACACACCTGTTTGGGTATACATGACCACACAGTTCTCATCATTATTTGCAAAATTGGGTTCATTTGGAGCCCAGGCAACATAGTTCACTGGAGTTCCATCCATCCACCTGAAAGAAGTAATACAGGGCAATAATAATACTTTGTTGGATGAGTTAATATTTATTTGTAAAGGATGTATTAGAGCTTTGTATTTTAAGTTTCCTATAGCCTAGCTTACAAACACATGCTGTTCTCTGTTGAGAGAAAACCAAGACCATCCATTTGGAATTAGTAAAAAGTAACTTTGTATGTTTGGTCTGGACCAGATCTGAACTAACCGTCTCAACTGGTGGTCCCAGACTTTCTTGGTGTCTAAGCACTGACAGCCTGCAGGGAACACGCCAGCGCAGCACTGGAAGGACCTGGCTTTCTCTGAAGTACAGGAACAGAAACCTGAGCCTAATTTAGTAATTTCCTGGGTCCAAAACCAGTAATATGAGATCTTGCAGGGTAAGACAGAGCCCTGAACCACATACTGGGGACCAATTGGAACCATTTTGTTAAACAAAGGAAATCTTTAATATTATACTGCTATTGCTTTCAGGTGTACAACAATCATTTCCTAGTTTGGTGATTCACAAATATCTTTTAAAAAAATTTTTTTAAAGAGTAGTCAAGAAAAAAGTGGAAAAGATTCAATGTGATGGAAGGAGGAAAGTCAAGTGGGGAATCTGCCAAGACTGAGAGACTTCAGACAACATCAGCTCCAGGGTAATTTAGTGGGTTTCCAGGTAGGCATCAACAGGATGCCTTGGTGCTTCTACTTGCAAATCTCCTGAGCCAAATAGGAAAAACCAGTACATAATAAACTGGGAGAAATAATATAAAGAATATAGTGGCACTGTCATCCAGCAGGGAGGAGGATGAACCTAGTGAGGGAGCAAGGGAGAACTGGACAAACAACATATCTTCTGAGCAGTGGATGTGATGCAGAAAGCAGTAGCTCCAGGAGATGACACTATCCAGTTTTGTGGCTTGTGGCCAAGACAGGCATCCTAAGGCAACAGCAAAAAGACTGAAACAAAGAAGCTGAGACTCATCTGACTGAGCTTCAAATCCCAGAAGTCACTAGAAAAAGAGGCGGCGGGGGGCGGCAAAGTGCCAGAGGAGAAATGTGTCTGTAACTCATCTAAGGCTCCAGGAGTCGTTTAGGACATTCCCAGGGCACTTTGTTTCCAAAGACGTTTGGAGAAGTGTGATGACTCCGTGTAACCTGAAGCTGTCCTGCCCTAGGCTCTGACAGCACAACCATCTGGGAATTACCTGTCAGACAAGGGCTCTCCAGTATTGATACTTCACCTCTAAAAACCACCGTGATGCCTCTCACTTCAGGTTTTGAGGGTTCTTTTTCTTTGATCATTTGTATATTCAGTAATGTCTGCAAGTACCATCTGGAACATCCTAGAGACCTCCAACCAATTTTATCTGTCATCTAACAAGGGGATGACACCACACCAACTGTGAGTGAGTATCTCAGCTGCACAATACAAAAGCAGAGTATAGAACCAAAAGAAGGGGAAAGAGATAGTGAAATTATTAAGAGATAAATGCTCCCCTGAGGAGCAGAATCGTATTATAAAACTGGATGTCAAGACATGGCTGTAGACAGGTTGTATCAGTCATTGAACTTCAACAGTCTCTTACAGACGTGCCAAATACTCACATCTGGCAAACTTGTTTTGTTTTGACTTACCGGAATGTCTTGTCAAGGCTCACGCTTAAGCCAATATAGAAGTTATTTCCCCAGTCTTTATAGAAAGTCTAAAACACAGAAAATAAGGATTTTAATGAGCTGTAAGAAAACAGATTTCAAATAAAATAAGCAAGCTCTCAAAAAAACACTTTAGTTTCAGTTGTAAAATTGCAAATTATGAAATTTCCGGGGATTTGCTGGGATTATGTGCCTGAACTGCAAAATGCAATTTTTTTTTCTCCTATTTCTAGTCTTTAAATTTAAAAAACAACCAAAAAAAAAGGCAGAATGTCATGAAGAAGAAATGGAGCAGAAATCTGTTAAGAAGATAAGAACAACCTCTTAAGCAGATTATAAGATAAAGCAATATTTTTAAAGAATTTTAGGAAAACATCGTGATAATTTGCTGAAAGACTACAAGTAAATGGTGGGGTTTAGTACTTAGTCATGTGGAGGAAAGGCTGGAATCATATTTGGGTTTAATAGTAAGGAATTATTTCCAAAAAAGTATATCGTCATCAAGTTATTCTTTTCCTATTAGAAAATATTCTGACTTAAACATTTTACTGAAAATCTGACATCTGTTTTGGCAAAAAAAGGGAAAAGCTTTTCTTGAATTCTGTGAAGAGAATGAGTTGGAAAACAAAATATACACAGTAACTGTAGCTTTCAGATAAACACAGCAAGGTTTTTGGAATTTGCATCCTGAGAGTGTTCTTGAAAAGAAGCTGAGGATTTCTCTACATGTAGCAATTTATCAAAATAATGATTATGGTAAAGCTCCTAAGTAGATAAGCCCATAAAAGGTTGTACTGATTTATTTTTTTTTTATGTTGGGGACCGCTTTCTAATATTTCACAAGCCAGCTGAAAGAGATGCCTCAGTGCAGGACAGAACAGCACATCTTTGAAGTAAAACATGTTTCTTACGTATTTCCAAAGAAAATTTTTTTCACTTTCATTCTCAATAACAGCAAGATCACCACCATTCTTCTTGCAAAAGTCCCTGGCTTTTTCCATAGCCATTGGTTCCATGCTGAAGTAGTATTCCTTGTGATTATGTATTATCCAGTCATCTTCACTAACAATATATTCATAATCTGCAAGGTAAAACATTAATTTATATTACAGACTGCTTAATGTTGTTATATGTTAATTGATTTCTGTTATTGGAAGTACAAGACTTACTGAACGTGGAAGTAGGCTCTGGTTTCAGTGGTACTCCTGCAACATAAATCAGTATCTGAGTATATTACGTTTCTCAGATAACTCTCAATTAAATATATTTATACAGTTGTTAGCATTTTAATTCCAAGTAATAAAATTAATCTTAAGGGTTACTCAGTATGCTTATTTTTGTCACAGAATTTCTCAGAATATCTGGAAAGAAGGTGTTACGCTCAGCAAAACACCATGTTATAGCTGATCACATGTTAAGCTTACAGAAACTATGCCAAACTTTACGTTGCTCTATTTCACTTCCTCAACATGCTGCATATACATCCCAAACTTACGTGTGTATCTCATGGATGAACCCATAGTTTTCAACTACTTATATTTAAATTAAAATTTATTAAGTGTTTTTTTTGTGCTTGATGGCACAGATGACCTGCAGGTAATGTGATCTGACCTGGAAAGGATGTTTGTATCTGCCTCTAAAATTTTCTTAAGAAAGAAAGTTATCTTACCTTTTTTTATTTGGCAAACATAGTCCTGCATATGTTCACAAAATAAATCATTCCAGTTCATGTTATTGTAGCCATTAAATACACCACATTTTTCATTTCCATCATAATTGTTTGGTTCACCACTTGCCCATTTTTCAAAATTTACCTATAGTGGAAACAGTTTTGTTACTATTTTCCTTTCAAGGTGAAATAATTGTCTTACATCATCCTGTTGAAGAAGAATGTACTTCATTTGATTTCATGGTCTGTCTTGTGCTTTGATGACAGTCCTTGTAAGGAGAAGGACATGACCCTTGCATAGCATAATATATCAGCCATGTATTTATAAGCCATGTTAATAAGCCAAGAAGTTGTTGCCCTCTTTGTTATCAGGAGAGATAAAGTTCTGTCAAGCTCTAGAAAGAAGTATCTAAGTACCATCCTCTGCCCCCTGGTTATCCTTCTCTGATGTTCCAGCCTGAGACAATCCATCAGTGCTGCCATATGGACTTGGGCCTTGCAGACCTTGATCTACTTAAGATGGTGAGGGCAACAAAGCCTGGCTTGTGGAGACATACAATATTATTTCTAACATTAAATGACAAATAGTAACATAGACATAAATACAGCCGGTTTTGCTTAGACCAAGAAAGATATTCCATGACCTTTGGCTTTATTTCATTACTCTAAATGTCATACTGTTAGCTGTAACTATGAAGTATCAAAAGATAAAAACTTGTTCCTAGAGTGGAATTAGGTAATAAAAAATAATATGGTCACTGCTGGCTTGTATTGGAGGAGTCGTGAGAGCTGCTGCCAACACAGACATGGAAAAGTAGACAAAAAGCTGGAACAATAAATTATTTACTCACTGGTGAGCCATCACTCCATATAAATCCACTGTCAGAGTCCAAGGCACTTAAACCCATCCAGTAAGATAAGTGAAGATATTCTCTGTTTCTGAATGATTATAAATACAGACAATTAGACACAGTGTGAAATAAAGAAGAATGTATAGCATATATTATATTATTCTCAGCGTTTTGATGCTAGAAGTACCATTTGAGAGAGTCATATGAAGTAATTGTTCAGTTGTCACGTAGGGAAAAACACCCTGGCACTGTATGTGGCAGGAAGCAAAGAAACACAGAGCTTCATGGGGAAGATCACGGGTGTCATACGTTCACAAGTACTGACTTAAATGAAAATATATTTTAAGGTCTTGGTTCTACCAAGTAACAGGCATCCAAATTCAGACCTGTGTATACTCATAGGCTTGATTTAAATATTTATATAAGCACATCAATAGGTCAGGCTTTCCTTAGTCTCCCAATTTTTCCTCTTAACTAAGGAAGGAAAGGAGCACAAACTATTCCTTTAATCAAAAGTATTTTATCTCCTGATCAGCTAAGAAGATCAGTTTTATCTCTTTGAACTAAACTTAGTTGAAACCAATTTTGGTGATCCTTCTTTCATTTTTGTGGATGTTCAGGATACTTCCATTCATAGCACCACTTCCCAAAGCCTGTCAGGAAACCCTTTGGCTCACCTCTTTCCACCCATTTCCTTCTGCCTCTTTGCAAGGATATACACCATCTTTGCAAAGTAGAAATTGATCACCAGAAATCCTTTACGTCCTTCAGAAAGGTCAATTTTTATTTATTTATTTACATATATATATATATTATTTATAATAAAATGTGATGGGATTTAAATGATGGTCTATGCAGATACTTACAAGCCAGCTATTAGGTTTTGTTCTTCTTCACTGTGAATACATGCCAGATCTCCCCCGATGGCTCTGCAAAAATCTCTTGCACCAAACCATGTTTGCATTTTCTCCCTTCCTCCCTGAAAAATCTATGAAAAGTAGACAACTAAATACTGTGCTGGGTATTACAGAAATTTAGAAACAGAACTCTGGGCTTCTATCTTTCTTCTGGTCTCCTGCCCTCTATTTTTATCACTTACTATTAAATTGCGCAATCATAAGCCTGTGGTCATCTATCAAATTTTATTACTGCAGCTTTGCTTTCCCCACCATTTCAGACTCCCTGTGACTCCAAACTTCAGTTCAACCTACAGACGGCACCCTCCAGCACTTCCCAGCCAGCCACACCGCCTGGAGACATGTTGCCACAGGCCACCTATCAGGCAGGCAGGGTAAGATGCACCTTCCATGCCTACACAAACATATTCTCATTTGAAAGAACAAGTGTTTGCATTCAGACATTAAACACCTACTTTGAAGCAGGAGCTGCTCTGAGGAATGGATTTCCATCCCTCTGGGCACGATGGGAGAGGGGTCGTTGTTGGAGGAGGTGGGGGGGTCACTCCCTCCACCAGCTGCTTGCAGACAAACATGTTTGTTTCTTCACAGTTCAAAATATCCCATAATCCAGCTGAAGTTCCTGTTACCATCGCCACGCAGCCTGACTCCTTTCCTTCATGAAACATAACATTTTTAAACTTTATTGATAAATGGCTGCATCTTCTCAAAACATGTGCTACCTGCTTAAGAGTAACCTGTCCCCACTGTGGATGCCAATAGCTCACAGTAATCCACATGCATTTCAATTAAATCATAAAAGAAATTTTATCAATTCCCTTTTACATTATACTATGAATTACTTATCAAAACCATCAAACAACAGAGAGTGAATGATGCCAACAGACACATGCAGTCCCAGGCAGTCTACTGGAAGGAGCTACCACAATCCCTGATTTAATCCCTTTAGCACAAATGGAAAGTTGCACTGTCATTACTGCCACTTTATGCCAGAAGTGTTTCTAAACCACTTTTTAGCTTTCAAACTGTCACTTCTCGGGTCCCCACAGCAGAAACTCGGTGGCCCCCATGGCACATACCTGGCATTCCTGCATTCCAGTGAGTGAAGGTGACAGCATCCCCACTGGCCCACCTGAACGTCCCCTGCTCCTCTGCATCTGAGAGACCAATCCAGAAATACCTTGCTGGATTGAATCCAATTACAGAAGTCAGAAAAGCTTGTTCATATCTGTGAAGAATAAGTACCAAACTGATGTATCACATTTTATCATAATTTGTTCATTTCTTCAAAGTATTCATGGTAGCAAATCTGGTAAAGTTAAGGTGATTTAATATTTGGGAAAAGATAAATATGGATTGAAGCAAGGGCAACAATCTTACTTTTAAAGTTCTAATTGTCACATAAATTGATTTTTATTTTATATTTTGGTAATGTAATTCATGTTTAGAATTTAGAGTGACTCTATTCATCTTTTCTACTGCACAACGAGCAACACAAGCCAAACAATACTTGAGTTAATGCATATATATTATTCATTCTGTATAAATAAGTGCCACCGTGTTTTACTGAGATTTATGATAAGGTTAGATCTTTAAATTTTGTTAGTCTGGGGGAAAAAAATAATCTACTTTTATTCTAAAAAGGGTAAGTTTCCAGATACACCTGTTGCAAAGAAAAGACTGAAAAGTTCAGACCCAGAAGAAATAAATAGTTCCACGTTTATCTGTTTATTTTTAGTTCAAAACTTTTACAACAGTCTGGCAATCTGGGGTTTTGGGGAGGTTGTCTCAATTTTTTAGTTCCTGGAGTCAACAAGAGTGTAGGTGTGTAGTAGAGTAGAAATGGCTTGAATGCTTGTATTGATGACATATCATATTATATTGATGACATATCAAATTATCATGACATATGAAAGCCCCTGATGTACTTTGTCATACTTCTCCAGTTCTACCATAAATTTTCCAGCAAAGGAGTGATGTCATGCTAGACACTATGAATAACTAACTGCAAAGAGATTTCTATTTGGCCCCTCTGTCATGGTTGCACGTATGAAAGGACAAGAATAATGTTTCCATACCTGTCTCTCACAGTAGCCAAGTAACCTTTGTTTTCTTCACAGATTTTTTTTGCTTCTGCAAATGTTGCTGGTAACTGCCCCACAGAGTAACAGTAAAAGCCGTGCTTCATCCAGCCCTGTCAGTGTCAACAGCAGAGATGCGCGGGGGGCGGTCAGACTGCACAGCACAGTACACTTCCAAAAGCCACATTAATACCACACCCCAAGTCAAAATTCATCTCCAAAGCCATGAGAAGAAACAAAAAGGATAATCAAACAGAGCTTTTGTAACCTCAACTCTTAGTCTTGCCCCTTGATAAAGGACACAGGAGGAGTCTTTGTGAGCAATGAGCTGGGGCTATGACTCGGAGCTGGCAAGCACACTCACAGCCACTTTGCAACTCCTTGTGTAATGCCTGCTCCACCTTATTGTGTAAGTGTAGCTGTTGCAAAAGGCCACACACAATCTGCAAAACACTTGGCTCAAATATTCCTGCCTCCTGTGGCAGATTGATTGGACGGAGCAGGCTGCACACAACCCAAGACCAGTGAGTTGCAGCTTGAAAAAATACTAACATGCTCTGCAGAGAGTGGCTTTTCTGGGTGAGGTGACCAGTTCTGCACTTGAAGAGAGCTGAGTGAAGTGCACGTGTAAAAAAATGAAAAACAGAAGTCAAGCTACATTTTGATTAAATAAAGAAAAAAAATCCCCGTTAGTCTAAATATCAGTATATACGAAATTAACAATTTTCTAAGGTTCCACCAAGAACAGTCAAAATAATTGACTTGTGGGATACCATCACAGGAGTGAGAGTAAGATGCAGTGACCTTTTGGTACTTGTGTTTTAAACTTACTTTTTGGCAGCCTGGGTAAGTAACCTCGCCTTTGCCTGATTCTTCTGCCAAAGGTTTCCTTTTACAGATGTAACCAAGTTTCGTTTCGCAGGCGCTGTCAGCCCATGATCCATCCTGAGCATGGTAAAGAAGAAACAAAGAAAAGTGAAATCTAAAGAAAATCGATCCAACAGGAATATTCACCATCCTCAGAGAGAACCCTTCTCACTTGGTATGGCTAAGACTGTTCTGGCTCTCTTCCTTGCCTGGCTGCTTTCTCCAAAACTCCCGGATAAAGAACAGAATAAAGACAATAAGGGCCACATTTCCTCAGAGGTGGGAGGATGAGGGTTGCGTGTATTAAAGATTCAGTGGCTGATGAGAGCAGGAAAGGAACATGCTGTTCCACTCTATTCTCACCAGCATGGTATTTACTATGTTCATATAACCAGATGACAATAGCAAAGAAATGCTGGATAGACTAAACATAAAATATTAAAAATGTATTGTTTAAGTCTTTTTCCATAGTATTATGGTGTATCATTTTATGCTGAGTATAAAGCAAGATAGAATTTTTTGTATCTAATTTTTTGTGCTTCCAGTAATATGAGCCTTCAAATTAGCTCTAATAAAACTATATTTTAGGTGGTTTAAGGGAAACATGAGGAAGTCCTTGCTCCAAGAATCATACTATGCAGCTATAATCAGCCATGCTGAATGTGGATGACAAGTTACTTCAACCAGTTTCAGATGGGTGATTTATCATAACTGCATATCTTAACGATATGCATATCATAACTGCAACTCAGATTTGCAGAGCAAACCAAGTCTCAGTCCAGTGCATTGCCTCTGGTGCTCCACCATACACCTTCCTACATCTGGTCTCCACTCTCCCTCTACACTAAGATATTCTGAATTAAACCAAGTTTATAAAGCCCTTTAAAACCCTTGTCATTTGTTTGGTTTTTTGTTTGTTTTTGTCACCAATGTTTTCCTTTTGGGGGGCACAAAGGACAAAAAAAATTAATAAATTGGGAGAGAGATTTTTACCTCCCCCTTCATAACAATGCAGTCTGCTTTATTTGACGTGTGGGTCGGCCCTCCGTGGTGCCATTTGGTATAAGTCACAGGTGTCCCATCACTCCATTCAAAATACATTTGAACCCTGAAGTCATTTAGACCAATCCACAGCTCATCATCTGGTTCTGGGAACACAAAGGTAATTGCAGTTGTGAGTGTGTCTTAAAATGGAACAATCACATCTCACACCCACTCTTGACTGAAGAAGGGCTTTTTAAAAACATTTAAGATCATGGTTACAATGATTATATGAATAACAGCAACAGTATAATTCCAGATCAAAAAGTGACCTGCAGGAATACTCACTGTACCCAAGCTGAGACACTGTGAAACTGTATTCCTCAATATTATGAATACTAGCCAGCTCTCCATCTTCTTTTCTACAGGAAGACTGGGCTTCTTTCCATATTTTGGGTGTTCTGTAAAGTCTGTAGCAATGATCTGCATAGGCCACCCATTCTCTAGGGCACTTAAAAGTCTTTAAGTCACCTAAAAAAAAATATTTCAAACAATTAATGCATAGTCCTGTTCAATGTTTTCTTTTAATCAAAAAGAAAATGACCTTTACTGACATGAATTTGAAATATTGCAGTGCATACTGGCAGAGGAGAGAAGCAAGTGTCTGAGGATCACCAAGAATACAGAACAGATTAATACAACACAGTTGTGCTGGGAGCTATCAAAAAAAAAATTTTACAGGATTAAATAAATGTTAAGTAACTCGGCAGGCGAACTTGCAGGGCACAACTCTGCCAAATCCCCCTCAGAAGGGCTCTGGGTACAGCCATGTTCCACAGAAAAGAGCCTCTTTTCTTACACAGGGGCTTTATCTTCGTGAATTTAGGATATTTTGTATATTTTTTCTCTGGAACACAGGTGCTTGGGAGTGAGTTGGAGCTCCTGCACAGCCCAAATCATATATATCAGAAAGCCCAGGCGCATATATATACCAGACATCAGAAATCCCAGCTGCACAGAAATGCCACACACTTTGCTCAGCCGCTATTTCTTTGGTGTGAATTTAGTATCGCCAACCATCTTCCACTGCTTTGAATGTTCACATGGTCTGCACCCACGTGGTAAACGGGAGAGGGCACAATGTGCACCCAGCGTTGGCATGTGACCAGCCACACTGCTCAGTGCTCCCTGCACATAGGTTTGACCTGCTCAGACTTGCATTCCCCTAAACAACATCCAGGCATGGTTTGGAAGTTAGCATGGGTCAGAAACCATTCCCAGGGAGCTGTCTGGATACGGCCAGAATGTACAGGATAGACCTATGATGTGCCATTCATCCCTTGAGCCAGAGAATAATCTTATATCTCTGTATATATGTAGTTGAGGGACTTATTGGAGATACTTGCATGCTGGGAATTCCCCGATGAAGTAATAGCACACCTTTTTCTTGACGTAGATAAGACCTAGTCTGCCTCAGGTGGAAAGGGAGCTCAACTGGGAAAAGGTGCCAGCCCCATATTCTGAATTTTTCCTTTCAGTATAGAGTTAAAAGGGTCAGAGAGAGCAGGGAGAGCATGAACTCTGGCTCACATCTTTTAGCAGGGCACATCTTTAGTGTATTTTCTTAGAGCATAGGATATTCATCAGTATTTTGTGGTCCGGATAACATGTCTAAACACTAATGATGCCTTCTTTGGTAGCCTGGGATCTTTTCAAATTGATGAACAACATCTAGACATCATCTTTAAAATGAGCCAGAAAATTAACGTCTTCTTAGTGTTTGACCCAGGTCAATAAGTATAATCCTTTTGTTTTGAAAATATATTGTCATTTCATACACGGCATCCTCCCAGTATTTCTCACTGACTGCAAAAATAGCCTTATTTTTTGACCAACTTACCTGAGGCAATAGTGGAGGAATCGAAGGAGGAGTTTCTCTTTTGGCAGATATATCCCAGTTTCCGATCACACACCTGGTTTTCCCATTTGCCATTCCTGCCTTGGAAGGTCCCACATATCTTTCCAGATTCCACAGAGGGATTTCCTTTAGGACAGAGGCACAGAATCCCTCTGTTAACACTGAAAATGTTCACCTCATCGCAGGAGGGAACGCACGGGTCTTTTTCGGCTGCAAAGCCACTGGTGTATTTATTACTTAGAGTGGTAATTCCCAAGAGTGGTGACAAGGGAGCACCACTGGGATGGCCGAGAGGGCCAACATTTCAAACATAAGACTTACCCCTCCTCTCCCATGCACTGCTTTAGAAGAAATTCAGTGTGTTTGAAGTACAGCAGCACACAGAAAAAAGCTTATAAAAGTTCATCTAAGACACAATTCCTTATGGGGTGGTAGTACTGCAAACAACTCACTGTCCTTTACTGTTGGACATTGGACATGAAATGCATATTGAATTCCATGAGAGTGCTCGCCCGTTGGATTTCCCAGTAGCTACAACTGTTATGAAAATAGGTAACATTGCCACATGCAAGATGGTGACTTAGATCCTAAGAAAAGAGTGGAAATTTATTAAGATAAAATATAATGGCTAAAAGTCAAAAGCAGTAGCTGAGAACAAGTGAAAATATTTTTTTATGCGCTGTTTCTCTTTAATTTTTTAACATGCCTGTTGATAAAATTGTAGATTAAAAAAAAAAAAAACCAAGCCAGAATGAGGTGCGGGTATTTGTTTTAAACTGTTTTCTGAACTATCTGCATTTTCTGGGAAATTCTCAGAACCATCTCTGGTGTGACCTCTATTACTGTAACATCCTACCTTTCTCACAACCTCCTGGAACCTCTTAAAAATTCTGTGAAGCCAAAGGAATTATGTAACATAAATTTGAAGAAGAGAAGAGAATTCTGGCCCAGACCCTGATCATTGTTTCAGAAAAGGACACCTACCTGGAGCCCAGTTGAGGTATCTGAAAGGACCGCCCCCAATCCATTGCCAGCCACTGTCAAGTGCCCTGAAAAGGCCAGTCCAGAGCTTCGCATTGATACCCAGGTCACTAGTGAGCCCTAAATGGCCAAAAGGAACATTCAAGTTATTAAATGCCTCTGGTTTTGTAAATTATTCAATAAAACTTGAGATCAAATTTTAAAGCCCAGAAAAAGGAAAAGTGTAATAGTAGATATCTCTTTTTAAAATATAGGTTAGATTTTCTTCCACTATTTCAATACAATTTATTATTTTTTTTTTTAGAAAAGGATAAACGTTTTAAAAACATCTCTAAGATCTATTTTCACAAGGTAAGTATAAGTATCCCTGTTCAAGCTCTTGGAGCTGACCTACATTTCCAACATACGTATTAATTTGTTTGGGGTTTTATTTTACTTTACCTAATAAATACATTTCTTCATGAAGGTCTGTGACACTTAATAATTCTGCATTCTGCTGCTGGCAGCTTTTTCTTGCTTGGTGCCATGTCAAAAGCGATTCTGAATTTATCTGATAGTAGGTTTCTGTCACAGGATTTGTTTTCCAAAGGTTGTTGTGTATGGTGTCTATAAAACATGATAACAGCAATTTGACAAGATAATCATACTTGCTAACACAGAAAATAAAATCTTCATTGCAGACTAAAAATATGTAACTATGATTTGCTAATTTTTATATATAGTTTGCCCCACTTAAATATATTTTGTTCTATATTGATAATACATTAATCACATAAGGAATTATTTCTCCTTCCAAACCTAATTTTTCTACATTGACCCTGTTCCTCCTTATTTATATAACTAATGTACTTCTCTCACAGTTCAGTCCACATTAACCCACTCACTGATACATTCTACCTCTACACACACATTTCTCTATTCCCCATACAGAAAATCTTGGTCTCCGCAACCATTTCTTACCTTGGGACCCCACTTACGCTCACTCAGACTCCCAATGTGACAGAAACGATCGTTTCCAATCAATCAGATGTGAAGGGGTAGAGACTTTGTGTTGTTATTGGAAAGCTGTGTTGGATGATCTGTGGGTGTAAGGAGCACTGGAGCACCTAAGGCAGGTGAAGGTCGCTGCTCGTGTCCTACACCCTTCAGTTTGCTCCAGCCCTGCTGTTCTCTGCACCATCCTATGATACACCACTGTCTCCTGCTTCCCTATATCTCACCTTCCTCATTCATTGCAGCTTTTTCTGCCTTTCATTTGCCCTGACTTTCTTCTGTCCTGGTCCAAGGGATTTTCTCTTCCTTTTTCCATCAGTCCCAGTCACCATCCCCAGAATACTCCCCATATGTACCATAGTCTCAGAAGCACTGTAGACCACTTCTCATGTCTTCTGGAGAAACAGTGAGAGTGAAGAGCAGATACCTCATCTTATCATTGCGTAGCTCACCAGTGAACTAGGCTAGCCAGAATTCAGCTTGCTGTCCAATGCTACTTCCACATCCCAAGGAGACTTTGACCATGAGAGTGGAAGAAACTTGTTTAATGCCTTTCCTGAAATCTTTATAAATAAATTACCTTTTAATGGACACTTTCCAAAAAATTGGTCTTCATCAAAATCTGAAGAAGTTGCACACCAGAGAAAGCTTGCACTGCCACTCCAAGGGATGCACTCAGCATACCATTTACCATTGAACTTAAAAGGGAACACACAAGGTGCACCAAAGGCATTTCCTTCCAGTGTATAGATATCTACAGAGAGAAACATAGGTCAATAGTGGTCAGTTGGTATCAGGTGTTCACCACAGTCTCTGCTCATAAGCGGCTCTCCATGGACACAACAGAGCTGTGCAAGAGCTTAACACATCAGTACTTCATTACCACAAAGCCTTCCAAGGCTGTGGTGCCAGTCAGGTATGACTATAGCAAAATATTCAGACCTAAGGCTCCCAAACAACCCTTAATTGGCCCTCAGACTAATTTCTGTCTATTGTTTCCTTTCATTGCTCTCTGGACTACTGTGTCAGAGGTGCTTATGACTCAGCTTCACCTGTTGCATACATACTTCTGTCCTTGGATGATGTTTAGGTTCTTTTTTTCCCTTTTTCCCCTGTATGGTTGAAGAGGCTTGGAAAGGAGATATCAGAATATTTTTATTAGTCATCATGAGAGGAAGTTATATCTTAAATTTACAAGTGACTGTGCTGGGATGTGACCCTCCCATCTCTATGCAGTCTAATTAGCTGCTATCTGAACAAAATCATGACAAATTTCAATCTAATTCAAACTGCTGTAGAGCACAGCAAAAATTTCATCCCATGGTATTTAACTTCCCGCCCTGCCAATGTCACTGTGGAAAGGAAGTTGAACACTTGAACCTGGATGACCACGCTACATAGCCCAGGAGGGATAATAATGCAGGAAAAGGAGACCTAACTCTCCAGTGTTCCTTTATTAGTGTGTTAGGACTTACTGCATCCTAAACTATTAAGCACTGGTTTTCTTTTTGCTTTTTCCTACTTTTTCTTCTTGCTGGGCCTGGGAAACACCAGGTAAGCACTGTTAAAAGTGGATTACATATATGTTAACTAGAAATTAACTTCTTAGAGATAGTACATGGCCAAACCAAGTAAAAGCAACAATAAATATTCAAGTATAACACAATCACCACTTCTACAAATTGATCAGACATATTTTGAAACAGTCATAGATTTCCTCCCACTGCTGCTGTACAAACAGAATTCCCATTCTTCCTTATGATTATACCATAGGCCTTTGTCATTTTATTCCATCATTTGAAAGAATTGTGCTTTCCAAGGTTTGCAGAAATATATACAGTCATGTTTGCCTTGCATTTCTACACCCTATTTGTAGTTAGCTCTGCTACTGATGTCTCTGTAAGAAAAAGGTTGCTGCATGACAAGCAGGCAGTGGAATGTTTTGCAAACAGGGGCAGTCAAGCTACCTAGAAATAGAGATCAATTTCCAGTACTCACCCTCATAGTGCTTAGAGCACACGCTGTCTGCAGTTCCGTGGATTTTCCACCTGCTCCCTTTGCCTGATCCTTCGGACAACCTGATTTTCTTCCCCTTGCCTTTGCCATAGTTGAAAAATAAATCCTTGCCATGGGTTGCAAGCGTCTCATTTCTACATTCCCACCACTGGAGCTCATTCGTCCTGTTACAGGATTCCAACACGATGGCAGCCTCGTTGTCCTTGCTGAGCACTCCCAGGCACAGCTTGAGCGCCATGCTAAGCAGCTGCGTGGCAGAGACCCACCGGAACTTTTGAAACTCATTGTGCTCATCACAAGTGGTAGTTATGACCGAGCTAGAGTTTTGAGCTTCAGCACAGAGCTTGCTGTCTTCATTATAGATTGAAAAGATTCCACTATCTATAAAATAAAATGAGAGTGCAAACATTTGAGGAGAGATTTCAGCTGTTTGTCAGTCTGCTACAACAAGAAATGGAATATGTAAAAGAAGAAAGCAAGAGAGGTGAATCATCAGTATGAAGGGTATTCATCAAAATGTTCTTAAGATGCAAGCAACACAGAAGCTGAAAATATAGCTCTTTCAAGAGAAATTACTCTTCTTCACATCCCTCCACACTGTTCTCAAAATGCCATTCAAAAATTACCTTTATTAAATTTCATGAGTTCTTCAAAGTTCCATCACCACACAGCATACTAAAGAGGCTTTAATTTTGGAAGTAAAAGGAATTTTTCCTTTAGAGCTATTAAAAATGGTTTACATATTCAAAATTCAACCATTTTTATATTTGGCCTAGGATGACGTTGCAGTTTTCAGCTCATCAGGCAAGAGGGGTATTATTAATTTTTGGTTAATTATTCTGGAAATTTTTGGCAAATGTGCAAAAAAGTTGTTTCTTCACAGAGTTCAACTTGTCAGTTTCTCAGGAGGGAAGCCACAACTTGCCGCATCATCACTTCAGTTTTGAGCACAGTTAAGCTAAGTAAGTATCCTATGTGCCATTAATAGCTACACTTGTAAACAGAAATGTGAGGCACTGCACAACAGGGTTTTGTTTCTTAAGACCAGCTTCAAAAAAGGGACAAAACTTCAGCCTGCTCCAAAACGTAACCATTTCTGCACCTTGCCTCGCATCCCTGAGCAACTCTTTAAGTGACAGCACCATCATCCAACTCGCTTTGTTGTGCCATTGAATTTTACTGCCCCGCAAAGCTTCTTGCCGCGGTGGAATAGTTAAATGGGGCTTCATAACCACCCCGCCACCCCCCATCCCAGGGCTGCCAGGGGATGATCGAACAGCCTCAGTGATGTTTCTTTGAAAGGCTTGCAGACCTGAACAAGCCAGATGGCATTTCTGGCACAGCTTTCCTGCCGCAGTGGTTCTTGAGAAGGTTAGCAGAGGATAGATTAGAGCCAGATTGGTCTCACCCAAAAACATGTACAAAGGAAATTCTCCTGTAGTGGATTAGATCTGCATTTGGCTAGTCCCTGCTGCCATCCAAGTGATGGCACTGGGCTCTTGCAGTTCTCTAGCTGGGAGCTTCCTGTGAGAAAAAGCTGCAGACACAGCGTCATTTGTTTTCCTCTCAGCAGTAGGAGTGTCTGAAATCTAACAGAAGCTTTTAACATCCTTCCTAAAGCCATCAGCTTGGAAACAGGATTCCAACATGCAACTGTCCATAGGCCATAATCTCTATGAGATATCTAAGAAATTCAAAACACATATCAGCCAATGGTTCTGTGCATGCTGAGAGGACTTCTGAGATGTCCTAACCTCCAGTGGAGTAATTTCAGACCAGCTTTTGTCTGCATTCAGCTGGCAGATTTTCAAGAATTAGCACTAGTGCCCACATCTGTTGGTGTATTCCCTTCATTCATACACCACCTCGAAAACTGGGTTAAGGAGACAGAATGCCTATATAGATACCACCAAATTTAAGGATTGAATAAAACTGTTTCAAATTACATGCTGTGACTAGATCTAAACTCGCTGTCCAGCAAGGGCATCAGGAAAGCACAAGAAAGAACTTGTAAAACTCCCTACCCAGCAGAGAACAAAGACTTACCAGACATTTGAAGAGATGTACTAAAGAAAGAGAGAAAAATCAGAAGCAGGTAGACAGCCATGGCCAAATGTTTCACTCTGTTCTCCACTCGCTGAAGTGCTGAAGACCAAATCTTGTCTTGCAAGAAAATCCTTCTGCACTGAACCTGATTAACAAATCCTTTTCGTTTTTTAAGACTCAACAGATACAGGGAAGTTCTGAGCAGCAAATAGGGAACTGGATCATGTCACATGAGTAATCTTGAAATAATACATTAATGAATAAACTTTTCTTTTTAAGCTGGTTTCTCTACTATATGAAAGTTTTCTCTTCTGTGGAAATATGAGATCTAAGAGAGAACATTTTAGTGAGGATTTTTGGAGACATACCTTACAGTTCAGGATCATTGTTTTTATGAAAAGGTGACATGAATGTCTCTTTACCAGTAAGAAATTAAAAAGGTAAAAAAGAAGAGGGGGATCTTTCCGTATCAATAAATGATGAACAAAGCCAGAGTGAAATGCAACACTGTGAAAAATTGGCTAGGACACCACGCAAATCAGGTAACTATGACCTTTGAGACAGCGAGAACCAGAATTTCCCATGTCTGCAGTTCCACAGAAAAGAGAAAAGCTGTAGAAAACGGAGCCTGCATTCTTGAGGAGGCACCTATCCCCTCTTGTGCTCCATTCCTGACTATATGCAGCAGCAATGTACCCAAACTGACAGCAACAGCTGATGACATTCTGAAAAGAAACCACAGAATTCTAGGGAGAACCTGTAACTGGAAAATAGATTTTCAATTATTGTTAGAGAGGAAAACCAAACTGGTAAGGAATACTGCCACATTTGTCGTGCCGCTAGTCTGTGAAAGTTTGCACCCCGTACAGTGCACACCCTTCAGGCATTCTGACAAAATTCTGATGTTTAGTCTGAAAAAGCTCTCTCCTTCATGACAGGTAAAAGAATTAGAAAAACGTCAAAGGCAGGGGAAGAGAAAAGGCACTCCTGAGGAAGGTTTACATCCCTTTTTTTTATGGCCTTTGAAAAATTTCTGTTACCAAGTCTTCGGGAGAGGCTGGTTTGGGATAACTTTCCCCATATTGTATTTGAAGCAAATACCCTTTATGGTCTTTCCCTGAAAATCGCTGCTGTTGCAAGCAATGAAAACACCTACCTGAAGATGTGTGATCCTGCTTCTATTGTTCTGATTTAGACGCAGATAGACGACTCACTGGGTCTAAAAAGATGCACAAGGAATTACAGCAGAACAAGAATTACAACAGTGAGAGAAAATAGTGGGACCTGAAGGCCAGCAGGTACAGCTAGACCAAACCCATGGAAAGAACAGGAGCCTGAGAAGGACACTGAGACCTGAGGAAAGTGGGAGAAAAGAGAGGGCTGCCTTCGCAAAGCAGCAGATGGTCAATTACGCAGTGAATTATGATGCATAAGAAAAGATGGCTGCACTGAGTCTGGAGTAAAGCATTCTGGTACTCCACTACATGGAAATGCTTGACTCTGCAACCTCAACTTCCCAGCTTTTCTTGCATCCTTGTTCAGAAGCTCCACGTGTGCAGATGGAAAAAATTCTTGTTTATTATTTAGGCAGGAGAAATGTAATGTCTTGTGGTTCTGCTGCCTACAACATCTCAGCATCTCCAGAGCTACGGGGAGGCAACGAGTACAATTACAACAGGGAAAAACAACCTAGTTTTGTTCTGAAGAAAGATCAGCGTTTGGTGAAGGACTGTTACCAATGATCTGCTGGGAGATGCTGAAAAAGAGTAAAACATACTGAGGTCGGTTCCACTTCAGTGTTTGTATGTTTGTCTGAGCAGACCCCATCACAGTCCACAAAGCAGGAGAAGAAATCAGAAGACTGCAAAGGTGCACTCCAGCATCTCCCACTGGGCAAGGCACGGCCTGACATTTTAGAAGCGGCAAGGAAGAAAGGCCACTGGGTTTTGTGTTGAGTCAGCATTGTTCCTTTGGCAATCTGCTCCCAGGCAGGAAGTTCACTCACAGGGTGCAGATTCACCACCTTTTCTGTGAAGTCTGAACTCTTCTGGAGAAAAGGGGAAATGAAAATTAAGCAGAAGGGTATCAAGAAACGTAGCAACGTGCAGAGACAAACCTTTACACGCTATCAAATATTGCCGTCGAGTCATCCCTCAGCTGCCCACAGAAATGCATGGGTGAGTCCATTCGCATTCAGCTGGATGTTTCCCCACAGAATTGAAATAATTCATTTTCAAAAAACACTGGTAGTAAAATCTGAAAGGAAATTTGTGGTCATTTAGCCTGCTATACTTGATATAAGATTTCCACTCAGAATCCCCACATATAGTACAACCACAGTTTCCAACACAAAACAATACCTTTACAAAAAAAAAAAAAAAAAATGCTCTAAACCTCAGTAGATACATTCTAGCCTGGGGGTGGGGGGGTGGGGGGAAAGAATGAACAACTTTTCCATTTCTCTAGACAGGCTCAAAACACACTAAAAGAGCAACATAAGGCATCCTGCACTTTCATGCTATATTTTCATGCTACATAACCAACATTTATTTTTCTTTCATTTATCTAAACAGCCAAGATCAAACATGAGAAATCTTGGCAGAATCAGAGGATTATGGATATGAATTATTAGTGATCAGTTAAAAATTTGCTTTGCTTTTCTATCCATCACTTATGTCTCATCTTGCTTGCCAAAAAATTATTTTTATTGTTTTTACAGCACGAATATTTCAGAAAAGCAAGATCTCAATTCCTCTGTGAATGTATATTTACACAACATCCAGCCTGAAACCTCCCCTAAGTAGCGGCACCTACTCAGGAGACAAAATAAGAGAACACAAGAGCAACAGGGCCGTTCTAAGGCAACTGACTGATCCTGATAGGAATAGTAGCCAGTAGTAGAAAATGGCTGAAAGAATTGGTGGAGAGGGCCAGAATACATGAAGCAACAAGTTACATTGCGTCCATATGAATGTCAATAATTTCCAGGAAGGCACACTGCTTTTTTTTGGTCAAACAGAACAACGTGGATAACTTCCCCAGCCCAATCTTTGAAACTTTTTTGATGTAGTCAATCACTTGTCAGGAACATTGCAGCCTTAGCAGCAGGCAAAAGACATGCTGCCGGATCACCAAACGGTGTTTGGTTAAAACTATTACACAACAACTCAGGCCAGGGAAGCTGGAAACAGCATGAGGGTGTGGAAAGAGAATACTAGTTTGGAAGCTACTCTCCCAATTTTTCTTGAACTTGTATGATCAGTTTTGTCACAAGTATGACCAAAGGAATGATAATGTTAAAAATCTGGGACTAGACTCTGTATTCAGACAGTCTAATAAATGAGTAGCCATCACTGAAAGGTACTAGCTGGAAAACAAAAAGTGAAAAAAGAAAAAGCAAACAAACCCGCCACCAAAGCAAAACCCCAAGAAATTCTATTTTTTATAATTAGAAGTCTCTAGGTAAAATATTTTTTTTTTATAATTACAAGTCCCTAGGTAAAGTAGGTAAAGGGCTTCCATTTTATCTTATATAAATTAGGTATTGTTTACAGTGTTCACGCCTGTTCATTTCTCTATCTTCCATTCAAAAATTCCTGTTAGAATTTGTGTATAAGGTTTCAGTGTTTATCTTCAGCTTACTCCATGCAACTGTAATGATTACCTGTGCTGTAAATGCCACTCTTCCGTGTTTTCTCTTTTTAATGGGAAATTTGCTTCAATTCCATTGCATTGCAATAGCAGGGACAGTAAACCATACAGCTTAAATTTCCTCCTCTTCCGAAAATCTTGCAAGTCTTTTTCACTTACACTCTTTCTAAAACGAGCCGGCCAAGTACAGTCTCAGATTTGGAACCTCCTCTATTTTTCCTGCACCCATTTGGACAAGAGAGCAGAACAGACGCAGCATCTCACAGAAGCAGCTACACCCACTGCCAGCTATTAACTAGCATGGCATTTTTAATTCTCCTCAACTCGAAGATGACGCTGGATTTCAGGCAGTATAAATGCATGAATAGGCCCGGGACTATCCAGGCTCCAGTGGCCAGATTCTCTCCCTGACACTTTTTAGCTGTACATGTATGTGACAAGTATTGCAAAGAACCAGAAATGAGACATTCCCTCAACCTTTATTTTCTTTCCAATCATACATTTGCATACATACATGCGATTAAATGTTATCTGGAAGAATCACTCGAGGTGCAGACACGGCCTTAAGATTGTGCAGGGCCCCAGAACAGGACTGAACTTCTTTTGGGTAGAGACTGCAGCCAGTGCAGTGAGGCTCGGATTCCAGTTTGGGCCTCTTGACCTTTCACTGTCCCTTTCACATACCTTTCTAGCTGGCAGCGCTTCTCCATATCATTGAAACGACATCATCCTTAACATCATTAATCAGTCAGTGAGGAGGCTTCTGGCACATAAGCCCCATCGGGTGGCACGAAGAACCATTAGAGGTACTACTCCTTGAAAAGACATGCTCAAACAACTGTGCATTAAAAATGGAAACAGCAGTAGGAACACAGGCAAGGAAATAACTGGGAGAAAGGGAGCAGAGCCAGAGAAAAGTTTTCATGATAAATTTCCCCATCTTACCTACACACACACGTAATTCAAGATTTTTACTAAATCACTCAGCTGACATTATTGTTTTCATTTTAAGCAGACAATCCTGGGACAGATTCAGGAATATATAGTCAATATATTACTTGATTACTACTTGGAATGTCTCCACAGTTGTACCATCTCCCTTCTAACTTTATCCCGTTGCAATGTCTTATATAAAGACTATAAAATGAAAAACTATTTTAAAAAAAATCAAAGCTTGTTGCTGTTTATTTCACAAAACAAAATCTGAAACCACAAAATCAAACCTTGCAAACCTTTGTATGCAAGTGAGGCATCATGCATGATTTAAATTTTACAAGATTTACAAAAATTACGAATATAACCTCCACATTGAGGAAACTAAAATTTCCATAAATGGTAACTGATCTAGCCATTTTAGAAAGGAAATAAAATCAATAGCAACTAATACACCGATAAAGCTAAACTGTTCTTGACTTCTAGCACACATCCCACAAACCTGTGCTACTCAGTGAAAGGCAGTAGGAGAGCAGTACCAACATGTGATCACCGTAACAGCTATCCAGTGCTCCTGTAGACCTCCAGAACACATCTAGGTAATGTTCTCCCCTCTCCTCAGTAGCTGCCATACTGATAAGAAGAAAGTTTTGCCACGACCTTCATCACCTCTCCCAGACAAACCCACTTGTGGCCAGCCAGAACTCTGGCAGTTAACAGCAACCACACTTCTCCATTCCAGAGGCCTGCCCCCAGATTTTACCTGGTTAAATCCTAGAGTGCATAAATACAAGAACTACATACTTGGTTCTCTGTGTTATGTGAAATCGTGGAAACTGAAATTACATCATAAAATTATTTTTTCCCCACGTAGTTCAAAGAGGATGTGCCTAAATACAGACTTGTAATCCAGCAGTTATCCCTGTAGTTAAGTCCCTAGGAATATTTGAAAGATGGTAGAATCAGAGAGGTGTTTGATGAATAGCTTGAAGAATCTGTGCATTAGCATGGTTTGAAATAAATCTGGTACAGAAACTTCAAATCTTGGGAGCCTTCTCAAGCAGATCTAGATACATTTTCCTTCCTTTATCACATCCATTTCTATTGTTCCTTTTAATAATTATTCAATATTATATCTTTTCTTAAGACCCAAACTCACCAGTGTGGGTCATCAAATTGTGAGATCTGAAATCTGACACTTTATACAATGGTTACAATATAAAGTAATTGCTGTATATAACATCACACACACACTGAAACCGGCTACTGCAGTATTTGCACATGAGAAAATAGCTTTGGCTTAATTCTAATTGCATAATTTTATTAAAACAAGGCACATTTTACTTTATTACATTACATTTTACATTACATATTACATTACATTCCATTTTATTACATTACAGTGTTGCATGTTCGTTCCGTTCTATGTTGGTCACAAGATCCTTTGTGTCACTAGTTCCAGGAACTGCATCACTATTAAAATACAAATTGTTCTCAAAGCTGTCATTTGTTGACAACCGATTCTTTCTTCTCTTGTAGAACAGATAGCCAGCAAGGCCACTTCCAACTAGGATGAGGATGACAACAATAACTACAACACCTGTTTTACCATGGTTCAGAGTAGGAGCCTTCTCGTCCTTTGTCATCGCTGAAAACATACAAAGAAATCAAGAGGATGCTACATACTCTGTCTGATTACTGAAAACAATTTCTTTAGAAAGCATGATGTTTCAAGAAGTGTTCCATTTGTTTCAAAATAATGAGAGACAAAGGTAGCCACATAAAAGTATTAGATTTTAAAATGCTAACATTGTATGCTATATCACAAATTATTATTTTTTAAAGTCTGCATTTATTTGGATACTGAAAGGAGTATAACTTATTCTACAAGGAAATAATATGCTCCTAGGAAACAGATATGGTAGTCAGGCATACCAGAAAATGTAAGAAAGAGACACGATACAGAATATGATTTGTCCTGTTTATGATCTAGTTTTTGTCTACTTGAAAGAAAATATTCTTACCCTTTGTAGGCATTTCAGTTGGTGGCATTTCAGCTGCTGGTGGCACTTCAGTTGCTGGCATTTCAAAACAGTGAAAAAGAATTATGTTACCATATTACTCTGTAATTTATTTCTATATTATTTATTTCTATATTTTGAAAATACCCAAAATCATATTCAGAGAAATATATGGTAAAACATACCATGAAATACTGAAAACACTTGGGGTTAGTTCACACAAAGCTATAGACACCAATCAAAAGGCATAGCACAACAGCTTATTCTGTTCTGGTCTCATATGTAGTTATTTACATAAACCAGTAAAAAAGAAGCATCATCAAAGAGCCCCACAGAGACAGATCCTGACATCAGCATAAAACCACGAGAAAACCTACACAGCATCTTCAGGCCAGAGATGATCAAACCTAATCCTTAATACAATTACAAATTCTTGAGTACTTATCTTACATAAGCATAGCAGATGTAATAAATTTGGTTTGCAAACAGACTTTAATGGCCTACTTACACAGATAATTGAAATCACTCATGAACTCCAAAGTGTCTTAGCACATATCACATTCAAACTAAAATGTTTGTAGCTCATTCAAAATTTAATATCTGGGCCACAAAATCTTGTGGGAAAACTGGGCCACTGTTTAAGATGAAGATCCATATTTTGCCATGTGGACATAAAAGCAGCCTATAGCTAAATCTTGAATCAATGCATCAATGCATTGCATTCACTCCCACTGTCCACGTCGCTGACAAAGATGTTAAAGAATGCCAGTCCCAGTACTGACCCCTGAGGAACACCACTCATCACTGGTTTCTGCTTGGACATCAAGCTGTTGACCACAACTCCCTGAGTGAAACCATCCAGCCAATTCCTTATCCACCAAGTGGTCCATCCATCAAATCCACATCTCTCCAATTCAGAGACAAGGACGTCATGCGGGACAGTGTCAAATGCTTTGTGCAAGTCCAGATAGATTACATTAGTCATTCTTCACTTATCCACCAATTCTGTAACCCTGTTGTAGAAGGTCACCAGATTTGTCAGGAACAATTTTCCATTAGTGAATCTGTTGGCTGTCACCAATCACTTATTTTCCATATGCCTTAGCATAGTTTCCCAGAGGATCTGCTCCTTGACCTTGCCAGGCACAGCGGTGAGACTGACTGGCCTGTAGTTCTCCGGGTCTCCCTTTTTTCCCCTTTTTAAAAATGGGGGTTGTGTTTCCTCTTTCCAGTCAGTGGAAACTTCATTGGACTGTCCCAGCTTCTCAAACATGACAGATAGTAGCTTAGCAACTTCATCCACCAGTTCCCTCAGGACCTATGGATGCACCTCACCAGGTCCCATGGTTCCTTAGATGGTCTCAAACCTGATCTTCTCCTACAATGGGTGATTTTTCATTCTCCCAGTCCCTGTCTTTGCCTTTTGCGATTTGGGCGGTGTGGCTGGAGCACTTGCCAGTGAAGACTGAGGCAAAAAAGTCATTGCATACCTCAGCCTTTATACCTCAGGTAACCAGGTCTCCCGTTTCCTTCCAGAGAGGGCCCGCCTCTTCCCTAGTCTTCCTTTTATCACTGATGTACTTACAGAAGCTTTTTTTTTCTTGTTCATGATGTCCCCGGGCAGATTTAATTCTATCAAGGCTTTAGCTTTCCTAACCTGATCCCTGGCAGCTCAGACAATTTCTCTGTATTCCTCCCAGGCTCCCTGTCCTTGCTTCCACCCTCTGTAGGTTTCCTTTTTGTGTCTAAGTTTGTCCAGGAGCTTCTTGTTCATCTGTGCAGCCTCTGACATTTTTGCCTGACTTTGTCTTTGTTGGGATGCCTCGCTCCTGAGCGTGGAGGAGGTGATCCTTGAATATTAACCAGCTTTCTTGGGCCCCTCTTCCCTCCAGGGCTTTATCCTACGGTACCCTATCAAGCAGATCCCTGAAGAGGCCAAAGTCAGCTCTCATGAAGTCCAGGGCAGTGAGCTTGCTGCGTGCCCTCCTCACTGCCCTAAGGATCTTGCACTCTGCCCTTTAATGGTCACTGCAGCCAAGGATGCCCTTGAGCTTCACATTCTCCACCAGCCCCTCTTCGTTGATGAAACCAAGGTCCAGCACAGCACCTCTCCTCGTTGGTTCCTCTATCACTTGGAGAAATAATTTATCATTAACACATTCCAGGAACCTCCTGGATTGCTTATGCCCTGCTGTGTTGTTCCTCCAACACATATCAGCGTGGCTGAAGTCCCCATGAGGACCAGGGCTTGTGAATGTCAGCCCACTCCTATCTGTTTATAGAGTCTGTCATCTGCTCGGTCTTCCTCGTCAGGTGGCCTGTTAGCTAGCATACCTCCACTACAATGTCACCTGTCCCTGCCCTCCCTGTAATCGTGACCCATAAGCTCACAGTCATCTCCTCATCCATCCCCAGATGGAGCTCCATGCACTCCAGCTGGTCATTGACATAGGGGGAGACACCCCTTCATCACTTCCCCTGCCCATCCTTCCCAAAAAGCCTGCATCCTTCATTCCAACACTCCAGTCATAGGAGCCATCTCACATGTCTCCCTGATGCCAATAAGATCATAGCCCTGCCGACACACACATGTCTGAACTCCTCTTGTTTATTCCCCATCCTGTATGTGTTTGCATAGAGGCATTTAAGTTGGGTCCCTGGTAAACTGACTTCCTGGTTGGAATGGCTGGAATTCCTTTGTGCTGCTCTTCAGGTGCTCTCCTGCTGACCTATGATCCCTCTCCAGGCTCTAGGCATCTACTGCTGACACTGACATCAAACTGGTAGGAGTGGGATGGATGGAGGTTCTCCTCCTCCTAGCATATACCTAGTCACTATTTGTAGCACAATCAACTAGCACCCGATGAACTGCTGAACAGTCCTTTAGAGTACCTCCTTACTTACGAAATAAAGTTAGATTTTTTTATGGAATAGACCTGTTACAGGATTTCAAACTACTATGGTAAAAATTACCTCAATAAATGGAACGGAAAATAGCATCTATTCTACGGGAAGACTTCAGTCACAGTTTTGCATTCACAGTCTCTTCAGAAAACAGCAAACATAAGCCATAGCAAGCACAAGTAAGTAAATTCATGCTTCAAACACCCTATTTATTAGGCTATAGCTATTTAATACTTTTTTCAATTCTGTAAATGGAGCACTATCACAGTTTTGCAAAACTGTGCCAAGCCAAGTTGCATTTCTACAAACAGTGTAGGACTCAACTGTGTCCTGTAATTGAGTGAGCAGCTATATAGTCCTTGCCTTGATGCTGACATTTGGCTGACTCCATGGCATTCCAGCACAGGAGACTGGACTGGCTGAAGCCAATTGTAGAAAAAGTAACTAGCTTTCATCTGCTGCAGCTCTTTGAAATGGCTCAGTATCAAAACTGAATGCCAGTAGCAGCATAAACAGAATAGAATGGTTGGAAAGGAGAGGTGGTCAGTGAATTTTTACACTTGTTACCTACATCTATGACTATTCTGGAGAGAGAATGAAAATAAAGTGCCTTTTTGTTTGCCAATCACAATATAAAAAGACAGGTAAGTAGACTCTGAATGGCTGGTTATATCTGACAGTTCAGCAGTATTTCCTGTAAAAGATACAGTCATCATTACAAGCAGCTGATAAAGTAAGAATAACTGCATGAGAGTAAATTTATAGAAAGTATAGCAGAATTTCTCTCATTTCCAGTCTTGTAGAGGAAGTGGGCAGATTTCAGCTAGTACACGCATTCCACTCTTCTCAGTAAACATCAGTAAGAGATTTTGATATTGCAATACAAGCTGGAAAAAATGATTAGGATGACTTTTAGGAACACATATGCACTAGATGTCCTTACTGTCAAATCTGCACATTCAGTTATTTCAGGACACTTTCAGTTTCTCACATTCAGAGTATATTTGCTTTGCACATCCAGACTATGCTATTTGCTTTGCTTTTCATACTCTCAAAACAGAACATAGGCTCAAAAAGTCCAAACCTGTTCATTAATTCAAAATTCACAGAAACACTACTTCATACTCAGAAAACGCATGCACATGAGACTGCCAGAGGGAAATAAGCAAAGAGTACTCCTTGGACTGAGCGGAGGGGATACCCTAGGGAATGTGTTTTCAAATAGATGAGACTAATTTGTGTATGCAGGACACAGTACTAACACTGATTATCCAACAATTACTGATACAAAGCAGGCAAACTTGTTAAGTGTACACACCAGGTACAGTTAAGACAGTCACACAATTCTTTTAAAACAGATCTGAAGGGACTTGAGCACTGGTCAAAAGTTCTACTTTCTAACAAGAGTTATTCTATTTTTTTGTAGGCATGCAAATTTGTATTCCTTGGTGTTTATAAGAGCTCAAAACACTCAGCTAAAAAGTACTGTGTATAATGGCCATCTATTAATACTGGCACACAAGGAACATACTGCATACATAAAACAAATTCATAAATGCAGCACTTACTTTTTGGCTTTTTACAAACATAGCCTTTGTAGGAAGAACAGTAGATGTTATTCCAGTACCCAGAGTTTGCATACATTTCAACGCAGTGCTCATTTTGTTGAGGGGAAGGTTCTCCTACATTCCAGTTGACAAAATTCACTGCAGTGTTGTCTAGCCACAGCCATTCTCCTAATTGGAAAGACATTGAACACGGAAAAACACGATAGTATTCATTTCCATCTTGACACCTGCTCCACATGTACTGCCTTCCTCAGAAACCTACTTGTGGCTACTCTTGGAGACAGACCACAAGACTACTTAGGTTTCTGGTCTGACACACCATGTTGCCCTTAAGTTTTTATGCAAATGATGTATCATCAAATTTGGAAAATGGCAGGCCAATCTGGCTTGTGATGTTATAAAGGCAAGGAAGTTTGAAGAAGTATCTCCCACAATTTATTGCAATGGTTCAGTGTCAATTATTTATTGAGGTTATAGAAATTACTGATGTCAAAACATAATTTGTCTTCACCAGCATGCCCTTTATTTCAGTAATTTGTAGGGAGCTTTTGTATTATTCTTTTCGAAGTCCCCACTGAAGTCTTTCTAAGCCCAATTTTATTCCATATGTTTTCCAGTTTCTGCTCCTTTCCACTGACTTTTTTTCTTTTTCTGACAATTCACTGACAATTTTTCTTTTTAAAGATCTACTTCAAAAATCTCGTGATCAGTGTCATTGAAATACACTCACTGTTGTTCAACTATGCTAGAACTTTCTGTCTCTTCCTTCCTGTTCCTTTTTTTTTTTCTTTCTTTTAATAGTGTTATTTATTTAGACTAAGTGTTCCCCTTGTGACTCTTAAGTGGTACTCAAGTAAATTCTTAGACTCTGCATGAAAACTGTGTTTTGATTTCTTATAAGATTCTTCATATTTTGCTTTTTGCTTTGTTTTTTGGTGTTTGTTTTTAATACCTGCTACCCTTTGTTTCAGGGCATGGCATCTGGATACAATCGCTTTTCCAAAGATATGAAATGTAGTTATGTGGTTATGCTGAAATCACTATAATCACTACCTACTAATATGACATGTACTTGCTGAAGCAACTCTTGTGTTTATGATCACTGTAAGAAGTGTATTGTTCTGTACCTGCTCTAGAACCACTTTAAAAAACACTTTATGTGTCCGTTAACCTTTTCTTTATGTTTTGCTTATAAATCATCATTCCCTTCAAATTCTTTCCTCCTCTACGGAAAACTTTTCCTTTTCCTGGTTTAGTTCAAGTAATGTAATTGAATACTTGTCTTCTCCCCAGCTAGTTTGACACGGAAGAGTTGAGCAGGCATTTATAAAAAAACCCTCCAAACCCAAGGAAACCCCACTCCAAATCACCTGAACAATCCTAAAGTCCTGTCTCTGACATTGTTATACTGGAACTTTTAGCCTGAAAAGCACAAGACTGAAGCAACTTCTAGGTCTATTGTAAAGACAGAAATATCCATATAATTGAATACTAACTGTGTTAATGAAAAAGCAATAATTAGTAAATGCAAGAGTTAACTAAAGCGGTCTATTGCCTGTTCTCTCTTACCTTACCTTCCTTACAGTGAGGCAGAAAACAGAAAAACCTGTGTGTGATACACAATTCTGAAGACACAAACAATTCTAGCTTCAAAGTGAAGATGTTCTGAGGGCAAGCTGTAACTAAAGATGGTTGACTAGTCATTCCTGGATAGTCATTCCAAAAACTAGAGGTAATGTTAGCTACATTATTCTCTAGCTCAAAAATTGGAGTATCTCAATGACAAGCTCATCAACCCAGGGTGTCTCCACATTTGAGAAGAACCACTTGACTTGGGTTCAACTCCCAGCATGGTCCTATTTGTAGTTTACTATATGCATGTTTGTGCCTTCCTTTGTTGTGAATTATTTTTCTTGCTTTAAGATGAATTTTCTGTGCCTGGTCTTTCTGTTATATATTGCTTGATTACAACTGAGCAGCTTCCCCTGTGATGATAATACATTGCCTTTTCTAATTTCACTTTTTGTGTATTCAGAAGTATAATGTGAAATTTTCAACATGTCAAACAGTTTGTGACAATTATTCACGAAACAAAAAGCTGTCAAAAGAAATTACCATCCACATTTCTGTACATTCCTGTCCAAAAAGTTGATGTTTTCCCTTCAAGTGGTTCAATGGTATATGCCAGAAAGTTGGCTTCTGCTGAGTCTTCAACTGATACCAAAGATGCACCTGGAAGATACAGAGAAGACAAAAAATCTCTTTGAGACATAAGTTTCACAGTGGAAAGCATTCTCATTGTCCTGTCAAATGTCAGTCTTATTTTTGCCACTTAATTTTGCCCAATTCCAGAGTTTAAAGTTAAAACAGAAACTAACTTTGGAATATCTTATATGAAGGACTGTAGCATTGTTGTTGATGTATTTCTTATCATCCCCATGACATTGCACTAGCATTTTGTGTGTTGCCTCATCCATTGGGAAACGGCAACATAACCTAAGAACAACTCCAGGCAAAATACAACAGGCCAATATGGTAACCAGTATAAATCTCTATTGGAGCGTTACTATTAAAAACAAAACAACAACAACACACACAAAAAAAACCACCCAGCACTCTAAAAAAATAATTTAAAAAATATTTTTTTAGTAAAAAGTATGTATAACTTCAGTCTGTCCACAATATAACTTTGCACATTGATAATTAAATGTTTTCTGAGCCTTTGTATAGCTCATGCATCTGAAGCACAGTCCTTAGTGTAACTCCTTAATCAGGTCTTTTTTATTTTCCTACATTCTCTTTGTAGCCATCAGAGAAAGAATGATCATCTTGGTCATCTGTTGCCCAGTTAGTGTCGCACACTGTTAGTCATCCACATACAACACTTGGTATTCTGCCATGATTCATTCTGTATGACACTCTAGCAGTCAAGGAGTCACAGCATGGAGCCAGCAGACAGAATGAGCTACATGGCTTTGTATGGAATGGCATTAAACACTGGAGAAAGAGCATCTTCAGTTGTCTTTAGTGTGGGCTTGTGTCCAGTCAATAGGTATGGAGCAATAGCTGGGTTTGGCACTTGACTGTTTTGATTTGGCTGTTGAATTTTTGAAGGTATTTTTTCTCAGGTAAGGAAGGCACAGTTACAGAGAATGAAAATATAAAAGTAATTTGAATCACTGCTGAGCTACTGACAAATTCTACTATGGTTCAGAATTCTACTATAGGTAAGATGTAATTGGATAACGTCCAACTGCAAACAAAACCCAGAGTGCAAGCAGGGACAGCAGAATATAAAAGAACATGAAATGTTCCTCTTTTTTCACTGCAATCTTTATGTTTTTCTAGTTGTTCCTCTTCTGCGGAATAGTATCAGATGTTTGGTTACTGATAGGCTGTGTGATAAAAAGCTTTACTGCACATCCACAAAGGAGCTGAGTGAAACAATAGCAGATGGGGGACCCCTTCCTTGGCTACTCATAGGCCCATGACAAGAGCCATCAGCTCATCAAAGGCCAATCTCCACAAGCCCAGAGGGGTAAAGACGCACAGTGACAGGGCAAGAACCCAAATTATGGACTCGGAGGATATGACATCCTGCTCAGGCCCCTCCTAGGGTTGCAATAGGACATCCTCAGCCCTTGTGTCCAGATATGAAACCCATCAAGAAAAGTCAACATCAGAATACCTTTCAGACTGAGGGGACTTACTGCCTAGAGGTATGGGACACACAATGAGATACAGAAGAGCATTTCAAGATTGCACAAGACTTATTATGACATGTTCAGGGCAAGATCCGAAGACAGGGAAAGGGATGGACCTAGATGATTGACGAAGAACAAATATGGGAAAATAAAGGGACAAGGGGATAAAAAGACTGGTCACGTGTAAACAGTTTTCTGGTCAGTACGGTTGTCTAGCCATACCCTGTACCTGATCTGGGCAGACAGTCTTGTCTTCTTATTAACCCTATTTCTAACTATTTTCATGGGTGAAGGACTCTTCACTCTGTGTGCATGTGTGTTCATGGGGGTCTAAGTACCAGCAACTGGAGTGGGACCATGAGTCAGAGACTCTTGTGTCTGTGGTGCCAACAACTGGAGCAAGTGCAGTTAAGACAAATAAGCGTGTAATCGCTAGGGAACATCAAGTCAGCCCAGCCAGCAAGTAGGTGAGCCAACTCTGTGTGTGCATCACCAAGGGTGAGACCACAAGTTGAGCTGGTTATCAGAGGAACCAGGGGACTCCCAGCCAGCTGCTGAAGGGAGCTTAAGGGCTGAAGATCTCTAAAGGTGACTCCTGCTGGTATGTGTGCATTTCTAAGGGTGAAACCAAGGAGCCAGTGGCTGCTGGGAGACCAAGGGAGGTTCAGATAGCTCTGCATGTGTGTGCTGCTGTGTATCTCTACAGGTGAGACCACGGGGGATTGACTACTGGAGGGACCAGTGTGAGTGTGTAGCAGGGACAGGGTTTGTATCAGCAACAGGAGCCAGGCCGATGGCCATGGGGGCTCCTATTTCCAGGTTCCAGCAACTGAGGAATAGATCCATGGGGCAGCTACTGGGCAAACTGAGTGTCTGAGTCCAGCTGCTGGAGGGATTCACGTTGTATTTATGTACATATTCCCACTAACAGACCTTCACCCTGATCAGCTGGAGAGTGGAACAACATAAGGGTGTTGGTGCAGGCTGTGTTCATGTGAGTGCTCTGTGTTTCTGTCTGTGCTGATCTGTGTGGCCAGCCATTAATGTATGTATAGCTGTGTCGTATCTGTGTGTACATCTACAGGGAACGCACAGATCTCAGCCTTGTCATTGCTAGGACTTGGGAGCATAGAGCCATGGTAACGTTGCTTCTGCTGTGCTGCTGGATTCAGCCTGCCCTCACAATTATGATGAAAAATTAAGGTTAGAATTGAAGGGAAGGGGATGTCAGTGACATGAAGTCTTAACCATACTAGTATTCAAATTTTAAATTCCACTTAATGCCAGTCCTTTACCACACATGCTGAAACAAATGGTCAGTGTCTTTTATCAGGAATCTTAGTTTTACAGAAAAATGCAATTCTGATGTAACTGCAGATTCCAACAACAAAGACGTGTGGACAACCTGAGTCAGTGAGCGGAGGCACCTGCCATTACATGCAACATCATTATTCAATTCCTCTCAAACTTCACCTTGAAACTCTTTCATTTATTTGCCACACTCTTCTTACTGAAAGTCTGTTTCAGAAACTCAGTCCTCCAAAAAAAAGAAATGTTATCTAATCTCTTGCACAAGCTTATTCAAAATTACAATCATTCCACTCTAAAGCAGAGAACTGCAGGTAACAGATAACAGCTGTTAGGCACACAGCTGTCAAGGTCCTTTTCACTGTTCCTAACTAAGAACATTCGCTGCAGCTTTCAAAGACTGACCATCTGTCATGTCAACTAAAGAACTCAGAAGACTGTATGGAAATGGCTCACACTGTAACAATTGTCAGAGTCTTAAAGGCTGAGCTACAGCAGGAGTTTTTTATTGTGGAGACTTTTCTATATTTAAAAGTATATTATCAATACCTTTATCCAAATGTCAGACAAAGTTGACGTGGAGAATATAGTAAGATTTAAAGAACATATAACAAAACTTGAATCTTCCCTCAAAAATACTGGTTTCTCAAACTAGAGCTGGCAACAAACTAGGTCATGAGAATCCAAGAATGAAACTGAGAACAAGCAGAAAGAGTGAGAATTTTCCTACCCAGCTCTAGGTGACTATATTTGGCATGGGTTTCACTGGTAGGTTTACAATCAGTGGAGAGCTAATCAACCCAATTAGTGGAGTTTAGGGGTCAATCCACCTGACCAAATGTCAATATATACTTCCAGTGAAGATGAATCTGTATTCAGTTCCACGGACAGCATGAACAAGATCTCTGCATACTCTAATTGAAGGTTAGACACCTAAGTCACATTGCCACCAATGCTATAGACATAGCTTTGTCTCTAGCAGATAGACAGAAATGGAGCATAATGAATCTTTCACTTTCCCAGAAGAAGAAGTTGCAAGAATGAAACAACACAACCACCCCATTTTATGAATATATTGTCCAGCCTAGAGAGCTGTAGCTTTCATTCCAGTGGCATAAAACTGCAACAATCAAGAGGCAAATTAGATCAGAAATACAAAAGATATAAAACGCCCTTAAAGTAAGATTCAGTGACTGCTGCGGATGAGGCTGACTACCTCCTAGCAGGATCAAAGGGCAAAGCTCCTGCTTTTGCGTTCTCCACTCCAGGCCACACAGCTCTTCTAATGCCTGGTCCCCCATACAAGAAAGACAGTGTGTGCCACTGGTAGACAGCTGTTTGCCATCTTCTCCCAGATTAAGGTAATAATTGGATGCAATTGTCCTGTCCAACACTTGGACCATCCTTGAAATCACAAAACCACACAGCACATGTTCAGTTTTCCACAGAGAAGAAAAACAGATCAAAAGATGTGCTCTTCGCTTAAGGAGTATGCTTACCTAGTCGAAGACATTCTAAAGATGCCTGGGCCCAGTTCCTTGTAGATGAAGATTCAATGTAGTAGCAATGACCTCGGAAAGGGATCCAAGACTTGTGTCCTTCTGATTCAGGGCACTTTCCTGGAAGCTGAGGGGGCTCGGTGGGAGCTTGAACTGTTTAAAAAAAATATTTAAGATGAGGCACAAAATTTAAAGAAATCTTATAGATTCTTTTATCATTAATAGATTATTTTAACCAACTGCTGGAAAACTCACTCAGGTCTTAAAAAAGTGTAAACATGGCAGTTTATACTGCTTAGTACAACACAATAATGGAAAAAAGCCCTAAATCTATGAACAAAAGGTACTGCAACTGCAGTCTTAAGAAATCTAATTTAGCAAAGAATACAAGTATATTTTTATCTTTTAACACATTAAGTTCACCTCAACTCTTTACTCACAAATGTATTTTCATACCCGATTGCTTTGCTGAATTAGGGCCCATATGAACTTGGTCATACGGGCTGTGACCTAGTATCATGGAATGCAAAAGACATTATCTGATGATAGTAACAGGAGTTTTGGGTCAAAAACATGAAAGAAGGCAGCCTAAAGAAGTATCCTTAAACATTCCAATACCACCTGTACTTTGTTATTCAGTTATAAAAGGAAAAGCTGGAAAGTTGTTATGAGTAAACATTCCTTATGGGCTGGTCATTCAGCTCTTCCCCCTTCAACACCATACTCATGTGACTAGTATCTAACATTCATTGCCTTTCGATTTTTGAGGGTTTTGGTCTTGCGTGCTTTCACAGTATCAGAATAAATAGAGTAATGTGAGTCTTAAGTTTTGCAAAATATATCACACATTATTACTGTAAAGTGATGGCTATTCACAGTCACGCTAGCTCTTTCTTAATATGTGTTGGCCCTAATTTTAAAGCAGCTTTCATCTGTTTAGCTCTTGAAATAAAAATCAGCATCTAAGTACGTATCAGCAGGCGATCCAGCCCAACAAACTCTAAAGAGATAAGCATAGTAATTACAGTGGTTAGATGGAAGTTCTTACCATCAGGTTTTTTGCAAACAGAGAAGTAACTTTCATTGCAGGATCCTGTCTTCCAGGTTCCAGCAATGTCTAGATAGACACAGCCTATTTTCTGCTTTGGCTCCCCTTCAGCCCATTTAGTATACTTCATTCTCCAGTTATCAATCCATTCATAACGGCCATTGGTCTAAGAACAAAACAAATGAACCAGAATGATTAAACTCTAATCATTAACCATCCCTTCATCAGTCAAATGTCTGTCTATGCAGCACCTATCCTAAAAGGTTTTTTTAGAAATCAATAACAAAAACAAATAGCTCAAACTTTTAAATGTATGTGGCAACAAGCAGCTATTCATTGAGAAATGCAGCAGCACAACAAATGCTTTTCAGTAAAAGGAAATGCAGAATAAGTGACACTGAATTAATTTTGAATGTAACAAAACTGTTAATTTGGGATGAATAAAAATTTCATTTAAAATTATGTGTAGGAGCGCAAGTCTGATGACTAATTTTTGTACTATTGGTTTCCCCCCAAATTTCAAGAAATGTAGATTATTTTAACTTAAAGTATATTTGAAAACTTAATCATTTCCCATCAAAGCTGGTGAACTCAGTGAATCATCTTGTTGATTAGGTTCGGGGAATTTTTTGGGTTTTAGGAAGTGGTGTGTTGTGTTCACTCATTTGTCTTTCTTTCCTGTGTTCAGCCAAACAAAGTGAATATGGGACAAGTGTCTGTGCCAAGAAGAAAGGGTGGTGTATTTTAACATCCAGAAAGTATCAAAATATCAAAGAACTAGGAGAGGGAAGACAAAATTAAATTAGGTGAACAATTAATTATTTGGCTAACTATCCTCAAAGATGTTAAAAGAGTCAAAGAAACAGCACCCTATTCCAATTGTGAAAATTAGGTATTTTTATTTAGAATAAATGCTTTCGACTGCACATCTTAAAATATATGGATTTTATGTCAAATACACCACATATCAAAGAGGTATTTCAAAATGCTAGCCTAAAATGTCTTATTTGAAGAGACTTTGATATCACAGAAGAAGTGTGAAAAATATGTGTAATATATACAATTTACTCAGAGTAATAGAAGAGGATGGATTCCTACCTGTAAACCTGACAGCACATAAAAGTATTTAGGATCAAGGTATAAAGTAATAAGCTAAAGCAAAGCGAGATAGTAAGACTTTTCAGTTCCTGATTTTTCCATAAAAGAAGTAGCATCATGTTCGATTAGTTTGATGTTCTTACCACATTACTGTTAAGACCAATCCACATAGGCACTCCATACTTTAATATCTTTAGCCACAGGAATGAATGACTGTAGGGGTCTAAGATGCTGGAAAGGTCAAACTGATCACGTTTGCAGTTTTTTCGTGCATCCTCCCATTTCATTTTGGTATGGATGAAAAAATAACTACTGTTACCATAACGGATAATGCTGGATGGGGATGAACTTGTAGAAGGCAGAAAATCAGCATCTGTAAAACGAAATGAAATTATGAAAAAAGACTCATATACTTGTTCAAAAGGGGATTATGATTTTGCTGTGGTTGCAAATAGAATTAAACAAAAAGCTTTTTTTCTTGATTTTACATTCTCTGACTTTTGATCAGTGTGGGCTATTCTTTAAGCCAGATCAGGAGTAAAAATCAATTACAAAGCCATAGAAAGGAGAAGAGCTGCTTAAAGCAAGCTCTGACAAGGAATAAAGGAGCATTCTGTATAAACCTCCAGAACAGTATTACTGAAATGAATTAGGATTAGATTAGGTCACAATTTCTTTAATAAAATACTTTTTCATCAAAAGAAATATTTTGCAGAGACTGTGTTGTCTTCCAGGGTTGGTTTTTTTTCCAGAGAAAAGAAAAACTCCACAACAGACCAGTCCTTAAAAGTCAATCAGATATTTAAATTCAGGTTTTCACTGATTTTTAATTTCCTTTTTGGAGTAAAATCACTCAACTTCAGTGTGGGAAAGTTACGGTTGTATTTTAGACAGTTCATGCTGCATGTACAAGCCAGTATTTTCCAGAACAGCTTTTGAAAGCAAATGCGTTCAGAAAATGACAGAAAAAAATCATGAAACAAATACCATGTCAAGGGTCATACAAAACACAAAGATACAGATACAAATTCCAGTTCAGGAAGGCAGCAACATGGCAGTTACTAGGAAGGGTCAGCTGAGAGCAATGACTTTAACTGGACCTTTGACACACATGACCCTTATGTTCCTGCTTGAAAAACAATTTATGGAATCCACACCCCTGGGCAATTCCCTGAAAAACTGTAAGGTTTGATTGTGTTTTAACTAAAAAGACAAGTACCTGCAGTAATTTGGCATATATATCCTCTGTTGTTATCACAACCTTCATCAGCCCACTTCCCTGCTTCTTTAACAGGATTATTTCTCATGACAACACAATCAGCCTTGAGGCAAAAAGATATAAAATCAGTTACAAGTAGCTAGCAGAAGCAAATACAAAACTTTTGTCCCCTTTTTACATCTACAGACAGAAGTAATGCTGTAGTTTTACTCTCACATCTCTGTAACATCTAATAGTAATGTTGTTCTCTTTTGCACAACATTGAGTTGGATAAGCAGACCAGAGAAATTCTGGTATTCTTGTATCTCCAGGCATACAGCAAGGAGAGAAAGCAAGCCACAGACAATTTAAAGAGAAGTGAGATCAACTATTGCAGAACAGACCAGTTAGCTTTACCCAAGAAAATAACCACAACCCTCAGGGGGCAATACAATGTTTCTGACATATCAGTCTCCAAATTTATTGGTGAAAGCTGTAATGGCACGCACAGCAAAATTAGAACTGCTCCTGCCCAAAGACAGCCACTGATCTGTCAGTACCACTTACAGTGACATTTCAGCTTCTCTGACATGGACATGATAGCTACAACCTATGTTAGCACAAATTAGACAAACAGTGATGAATGCAAAAAGCTACATGGGTACAAATGGTTTTCTGCAATGAAGCATCCAGATTTATTTTATTCTATTTACTTATTTGATTTTGCTGTCCAGGAGGAGATGCACAGAGAAAGTGAAATTAAGAATCTAATCTTTCAAACTGAACAGCTGCATAGTATTTTGTATTAACTATGATAACTTATTTTTTGCTAAAGTCAAGTAAACTTAAAAACAAATCTGAACTTTATAAAATAGGGTCTTCGTAAGTTTGCACAGAAGACTTCATAGAAATCCTACTACTTTACATAAGAAGAGAAACATATATATTGTTCCTCCCAGAAGTAGCATTTTAAAGATGCTTTCTCTTTTGAACTTTGAATTCTCCCACATTTTCTCCCTCCATTAGAGATAAGAAGCTCCAAGGTACTACTTTTAAAAACAGGAAAAAGGACATCATACATAAAAATAAGATTCCTACATTAGAAATGGCATTCACAACAAATACAGCTAGTACTATTATGTGCTGTAGTTCCATAGCACAGAACTCTCTAAATACATAAGATCAGAGAGAGGAATTCTATGACCTATCAGATTAGTTTGTATGGCAGAGAAACAGCAGAAGTAGGTTTCTTTTTTTGTTTATTTTTTTGTAAAAACTGAATGACTGTCTTTTTATAGAAGCACATCCTTCCCACAAATGTGACTGATAGAATTTGCTTCTATGTAAAACACAGCTGTTTGAGGGGAATGTTTGTAAGTGCCTTTTGCAAGCTACGTAAGACAAGAGGAAATGGCCTCAAGTTGTGCCAGAGGACATTTAGACTGGATATTAGGAAAAATTTCTTCACTGAAAGGGTTATCAGGTATTGTAACAGGCTTCCCAGACAAGTCCTTGAGTCACCATCCCTGAAGGTATTTAAAAGACATGCAAGCATGGCACTTAGGGACATGGTTTAGGATGGACTTGGCAGTCCTGGCTTAACAGTTGCAGTTGATGATCTTAATGGTCTTTTCCAACCTAAATGATTCTATGATTCTATGCCAACTGAGAAACCTGCTAAGTTCAGGCACATCTGTGGTCAGAGGACTAGAAGGATGTGCTCATTCAGTGTGCTTTTGGGGCAGATGCCATGAGGCAGGAATCCAACTATTCTCTTTACCAGAGCCTATGAGAGACTGTGGGGTGAACACAGAAGCAATGTAGCCTTCATGGACACAGAGAACTGAAATCTGAAAACACTCTTTGTAAAAGAACTGCACGGATATTGTCACAAGCTAATACAGCAATTGCCCAGGGCTTAAAACCATTCACCATATTTGGATTTATATTTGGCATGTATATATTGTATGAAAGTAATAAGTCAAGCAGTAACATGTCTCAAATTCCAACAAATACATGAATGCAATCTAAAATCAAATTTCAGTGAAAATTTTGTGATTGCTATTTACCTGGCCATCATATGAGTATAAATCTGTATGTCCTGATGGGAAACCTTTGGCCCAGTTTGTAAAGTAAACCCCTGTTCCATCTGTCCAGAGGAACCTCAGTTCATGATTTATATCATTCAGTCCAATCCATGTATCAGTAACAAAATCTTTCATATGGAAGGTGAGGAAAGCTGAAGTAATAAAGAAAAAGAATAACACTTTTAATGAGGGACCATTGCAAGGTCTGGCCTCACTGAGGCTGGTGATATTAAAATATTTTTCCTGAAATACAGAACACTTCATTGTTGACAACACAAGCAGGTAAGACGAAAAGAAGGTGATTTTTTTAGTTTAATGAACAGGCAACCAGACATACAACTGTGGGTTTTGGCAAAATACTTCACCTAAGTATCTAACCTGGTACTGGGATGAATCCCAAGAGCATGACGGAAATGCTTTTTTGTAATGTCTTAAGACATTTTTGAATCCTAGTCCCACATTTGACTTACAAATTTACATCTGTGCATTTCACACACATTTTTTTATAATCCCACCAGAGTGGTTACCCCCCAATGGCATCAGACAGCACCACTGAGCACCTGCTACACGCACATCTGCACAAATAGTGCTGTTATAGAACTGCAAGTGTTTCCTCTCCCCCTGGAACACACGGGCAATAGCCTGCACTGTCTTAGCAGGGAGCAGAATGCACCAGTGACAAGTTTAAAATGAGTCTCAACAGAACTATTCATCACAAGCAGTTCAATTGCTACAGCTTTGCACCATCCAGGAAGGTGCTCATGTGTCTTAGCTACCATAGCTAGCTGACAAATAGGGCAGACTAGGGCAGCTGGCATTCACTAATCTACAACATATCAAACAGTGTGATAAAATTAATATATCATGGCTTTTGCCAGCTGCTACAGTCATTCTTATAAGCATACTTTTCTCAGCAAACAATAGATGAATTTGTGTCTGCTCTATTAACCGTTCACCTTCCTTTAGTTTTTTTTAAAATGAATGCAGCTTCCAGGAATGAAACCTGTAGATATCTTTGCCAAATGTTGACATTGCTGTTCTGCCAGAAACTGAAACAGGAACTCGAGCCTTTATGCCTACATTGCCAGCAATAACAATAATTTAGTGCTAATAGCTTTATTGCTCATTTCTCTTTTACCTAGCATTCAAGCCCTGTGCATGAACCAGCCACCTGAAATCCGTACTGCAGTAATTATGTTGGATAAGAATTTAATTCAGGTATATTTGAAAAGTGAATGTTTGATTCTTGATCTCTTCACATGTAGAAAACATAAGTAGTACTAAGTTCATGTCAGCAGTCTAAATTTGAACTATTTAATTGCTCAGATGACAACACAGACTTGTTTTACAATGGTTGCTTTTTCAGTATGCTGTTTTGAGTTCAAAAAGAGTATGTGTTGTACAACATCTATTTATCATCGCTGTAGTATAAAACAGTACTTCTAAAAAGAGGGTGTTATTAACATCTATCAAAATCTTCCCCAATTTTTAATTCGAATGTGTACCATGTTTATTGAAGTACGAGGTAATTTCCCTGTGTTCATCTCCCCCTGTCACAAATGCAGCACTTAGGTTCATTAAAATAAGCTCCTCTAGTGAAAAGAATGGTACGTTTATGTGGTGAGTTGTGGGCAGGTGTATGAGCAGTCAAACCTCTGCCCCAAGCTGCCCAGAGACATAAAGTTCTGAGCCTCAGGGCTCAGAAAGCCATGCAGCAAGTTAATGCCACCTAGTGAAACGGCATCATTTGGAATGGAACTTGCTCAGTCCAGCTGGCATCATGTGTAAGCAAAAACAGCACTACTTTGGCTGCCAGCACAATATATGTGTGTACATATATATAAGCCAACATTAAAATTTGGCATATTCAGGTGAAGACTTCATTGTAAATTACTGAAGTCTATATGTTTTGGAACAGAAATCTTTATTCAAATCCTGTCCATACTCACACAAATACAAAGCCATTCTGTAAAGATTAAATGTCATCTCATCTAGTTGCTACAAAACTATACACAGTACCTTGCACTTGTTCATTAGGGATAGTGGCCAGGTTTCCTCCTAAATTCATGCAAGCTGTTCGTGCAGCATGCCAAGTGACACGTTCATCTTCTGTAGATCCAAATATTTTGTAACACTAAAACATAAACAAATTCTCTATATATTAGCTTTACTCCAATATCCCTCACAGATTTAAAGCCATGCTTTAAGCAAAGCAAGGTGGAGAAAAGGCAGTAAAATAATACATTTATCTGAAAAAAACACATTCAGCTTAAAATAAGCTTTATATGCTGGTCCTTCTTCTATATAAAGGTCTCAAGAAAGTGTTTGGCTCAAGAAGACATATACTAGTTTTGATCTGAAATCCCTAGAAAATAAGCAAAAACTGACTTTTTATAGACACTCATCTAACAGTGGTAAGTTATACATGACTGATATTAGTCTGCCTATTTGATTATTTGACTCTACAAAGCATACTGTGCTAGTAAAGTTAAGGAAGACAAAATGTATTCAGTACTGAAAAAGTGTTATGGTTTGGCTAAAAAACATCAAGATCAAAACATCAACGCTTCAGGAACTCTGTCTAAACTCTCTAGGAAACATATCAAAAGGTTTGAAGAGATGACTTTCATCAACTGCAACTGAATATGCTTCATTAAAAGCATCAAAAAAGCATCTTTCCTGCAAAACAATGGATGGACAAACAAACAAAAGCATGCAGGCATCAAACAGCTCTCTAAAAATTAATAATATTTTACTCTAATAAAAAAACCAATATTATTAAATAATTCCCTTGTTTTCTATTTAATGTTTTGCCAAATACCCAACATGCACTGTATTTGTTATGGTACCTTATTATGAAAGGAAAGCCAAGTTGGATGACATCCTCTTGGAGTTGAAAATGTTGTTGGAGGAACAGTTGAATTAATGGAACTGTTGTGCCTTTCACATATGTAGGGATTTGGATAACCACAGTTTATATCATTCCAAAATCCTGAATGTAAGATAAATGAGGAACTGTATGACACCACATCCAGAGCTGGCTAAATGGAAATCAGCTTCACTTGTTCTTGCACAGAGTGCTTTTAGTTGAAAGGTAAGATCAAATCCTCAGAGTCTCTCAGTTTATTATCATTCTATATCAGCATCTAGGATAAATATGTCACTTTATAGACACTGTAATTACAGAATGTTAAAAGCTGTGTAGAACCAGGTACTAGAAATATCAATTTTATAGTGGCACAGTAGGCCAATTTTAATAAAAAATACAAAGCATTTGTATAGCAATCACAGACCTCTATCAGAGCTTCCCCATGCCAGGCTTAAGGTAAACACAAAAGCACAAAACTGTTATAAAGTCCTGAAAATAGTACTATGGTCTGCTCCTATGATATTTTGCAAAAGATAAAAAAAAAGTGGGGGAAGGGTGCCTCTCAGAAGAAAAAAAGTTGTCACACAAACACACAAATAATGAAACTCAGGAACAAACACACAAAACTCACCTAAATTCTTATACATAACTACACAGTTTTCATCATTGTTTGCAAAGTTAGGTTCATGTGGTGCCCAAGCCAAATAATTCACTGGAGTGCCATCCATCCAGCTTAAGAAAAACAATCCAACAAACACTTCTTTAACATACAAATAGAATTGCTTCCACGTTACAAAAAGTAATTTTGCAATATGCTTAATATAGCCAGTCATAGTTTAAGGTGTATAAGGTTTTTTGACCAATTTGCCTCTTCGCTGATGGCACTAAACTTACTCTCTATGCAAAGACATAGGTTTATATGTTGAAGTTGTGTTTACTCTGCATTTAAGCGATGTGCTAAAACTTTTGCAACTGATAGGACAATACTCAACCACTTGGGCCAATGTGAAATCATTTCATCAGACATCATTTCAGCATAACAGAGCCCCAGTGCTCATCATTTCCCACACCCCATGTGCCCGTCACAGGGGAAAGAGATTTTATTCATAACACTGGTAAAATGCTTGATCTTTCCCCCATGCAGAGGAAAAGGGCATGACAAACCACCTAAAAGGAAAATCCTGTGACAATGTGCCTTACCATAAGGTAAAATACCAACTTTGAAAAAGTTGTACACCCATGTAGATTAAACAGTAAAGGACGAAACCAGGCAACCAAACACTTAATAGGAGACGTATTCTTATTGGACTGCAAGTGCAGAAGTGCACAGGCTTGCCTTTCAGGCACATACAAAAGGTACTTCACTTAGAAGCACTTTCATCCTACGGGCCCTACAAAAACAATGGAATGTTTCATTTTCCGAAGGTGATCTGGGTCCCCTAATATCCTCATTATCCTCTGGAAGTTCCTTATTGTCACTGTGGACTATAAGGAGAACTAAGAACTACTAGGCATCTATCAAGGCACTTCAAGACCCAGAATGAACTGAATCCAGGCCTAAATTAACATCACTTCTAAAAAATTATATGTTACTGCATACTGACATTCAGAAAGGCTTGCAGAAAACCTGCTTTTCATTGAGTGCACCTGAAGTTATATAATGACAACAGCTATCTTTTTCCAACAAAAAGAAAATGGGTTGCATTTTACCCTCTATTACAGTCTGTTCCCAAAGGTTAAGCATAGGGGGAAAAGAACATTTTTACCTACCAAAACTCTTATATATTTTGAATTGGGGCATCTATTTATATTTTAAATATAAATCACGGCATAAAGGAAACTAGAATTCCTGAATAAAGCCCCAAAATATATCATCTGTGGTGTAATTTTTCTGCTAGCTTTGGGTGAATTCTATTTAGGAAACATGCAGTATTTCTCCTGGGTAGTCTGGAACTAAATTAACATGGAATCAAACCACTTGACAACATTAATATGTTTAAATTAAGACTCAAAACTAGGTATGTCCTTTGAAAATCCATGCCCTATTGAGTTAACTTCTTTGGTCCCACAGACTACAAGGTCTTAAAACAAACAGTAAGGCAAAACTTTCCAAATCCAACAGATCTGATGTAAAGTTATAACAAAATTAATGCTTTTATATTGTTAAAGGATAAGTCAAGTTTTAGGGTTTATGAATCTACTCTAGCTTCCAGTGGTGTCAAGGAGAAATTCCATTTACTTAAGAAGGAGCTGGTCTTCTATGAAAAAAAATTTTCACTAGTATCCACAAGAAACACTTTTTACAAATTCCTTATATTGGCTATATTTTCTTGGAGTATGGACAAGACAGACAAAAGCTGAGAGCAAAATTCAAGTCAAGCTTTCTTCCTGCTATAATCAAATATAGAATAACAGTAACAATAACAGTGTGAGAATGCCTAATGACAGAGAACCCTCAGAAATGGGAGTCAAAAAAAAGTGGATTAAATATAATGCTACACTGTGGTACATTTACTACAGAATACATTTTTACAACCTTCATAATTAAAAAACACTAAACACGAAAATCCCACAGAATTCAGAGGAAAAACGTTCTCATTTGTTTTGACAGGCCACAACTTCATTCAAGCTCTTCATTATTTTTGCTGCGCTCAGTAAATTTCTTTATTTTAATGCCCAATGCAAGTTTGACGGTTCTAGTTGGCCTACCTTGTTCGTTGGTCAACACTCAGTTGTAAACCAATGAAATATGAATCCTCTTTGCCATTTTTCAAGATCTAGAATGTAAATATTAAAATTGTATAAATGTTCTCTCTTTATCACAGAAATTATTATGTTAATAATGATTAATATACATCTGACTGACAGAGGATATGACCTGATATATTCTCTAGCTGCAACATTCAAGTTAAAGCAGCTCACCGTGGACAGTCCACAGTCAAACTTCAACATTGGCCAAAATCAGCACCTCTTGCACAGTCTCTGCAGTTGACATCATCTGACAAATTTCTTGCAAAGGACAAGCCTCCTACATTTTGGATATAAATCAATATAGACCCTTGTGTCAGCTCACTGCCACTCTTTAGGCAGCCCAGGAAAAGTTCTATGTAGTTCATATATGACTTTTAAGCCCACTCCTGATTAATGAATTTGGACTCAAGACAGTATAAACAGGTAACCAAACCCCACCACCAAGGAAGTATCATTTAAAAGCTCTTTCTCATGGCATAATCCATTATTCAAGTTGTTCTTCCTGCATAATTATATTCTTCTTACAAGAAAGGAGGCAAAGGAGCAAACTTGAGAACGAAAAAGAGGCTGCTGGATAGACTACATCTCAGATATACTGACAAGATCAAAAGCCAGTGCTCTGAGTATTGCATGTAAACCAGTATCTGTTTTGATCCACTAACTTAAGATATCTTGAGTTTATCTGTGGATAAACTTTATTTTCAGTTAACTCACCTGCCTTACAGAATCATAGCTCACAAGTATACTACTTCTTGCTAAAATGAAGCCACAGAACAATTAAAGGTAAGCATAACATTTACCTTAACACTTTACTGGTTGCAGATAGATATAATGTGGTGTAACTGCTACTTTGAATAGGAAAAGTAGATAATGATCTGTTTAATGCTTACTGTACTTATGTCTATACAAAACACTAAGCCAAAATTTTCTTTGACTCCGCTATGAAACAATCTGAAAAAAAGACTTGAGTTTGTTCTTCATATTAATCTGGCTTAATGCTACTGCAATTACACTATCATAAAACTTGCAGGGAGAACATCGGGGTGAAAAGAATTTGTGCCCATGCTCACTTGTTTTGGATGATTTATTCCATAGTATTAATGATTTTTCTTACATATCGCCAGAGGAACTTTCTTTCACTTTCACTCTCAATGACAGCAAGGTCTCCGAAGTTCGTTTTGCAGAACTCCCGACCTTTTTCCATAGGAACACTCTCCGTGCTGAAATAATATTGTTTATCTTCATGTACAATCCATCCGTCATCAGTAGTCTTGTATTCTGTAAGACAAATTGTAAGCAAACTTCATTGTTCCTGAGATCAAGACATTCTCATCAGTAAAAATTTTTAAATGCCTTTAAACATGCACACACAAATAGTAATAACAATAAAACTTACTGGGTGCAGGAGATTCTGTTGGTTCAGGTTTTACACTTGCTCCTATAAGGAAAAAATATAATATTATGATTGTATGCTTTCTGCTGTAAGAGAAAATATTTAGTATGATTGATAGGCATGTTTTTCTATTGACATTGAATTTCACAGTTAGCAATGGATTTAACACCAAAAAGTAGAAGGAACTAAATAGCCTAAATCTCTTATTTTTCGTACACTATTTAATTTTAAATACGTATTTTTGTTTCCTGAGACTATTCCTTATGTGCAAGGTATTATAAAATACCTTGAAATTTACCTGAATTAAGTAATAATTTTTGGTATTCACTGGAGGCAGAAAACCTTATGTCCCAAAGCTTTTAAAGGGGATTTTATGTCCCAAAGCATTAACTTGATTAAGACAGTCCTGTATCCCCCTCTTCCTCCTTTCCTCAGGTCACTTATGCATTAATTCTGGCTTAAACCAGAGGCAACAGGAATGTAGGCTGGGTTACCTTCTTCCATGGTGCCCTAGCTAATACGGAGTGAAATTCCTTCTATCTTTCTCTCATTAAGAGGAACTTCTATCCAGATCTTGAAAATTTCTCTAGATAAAATCTCACTGGAGAAGATCGCAAGAAATTTAACTGGTCCCCGAAAAGAAGACTTCAGGCTAAAGAATTCCCCTGTTTGTTTTTGCTATGGTATCATGGAGATGGCATCGTGGATGACATCATTAGACTCTCAGAAAAATTATTTCTAATACAGGAGATCTCTGTCTTTATAGGTTTATCAATTTATTTTATGCTAAAATATAAGCTCAGAGATACTGACTTTTAAAAAGAAATTATCTGCCTAAGAAATTCTTTTACCAATACAAAGCAGAGCTGGTATTTTATTGTCAATAATCTAATGCAGAATCTTTATTTTGCTCCCCCCCCTCCCAATATAAGAATGTGGTAAAATTTTAAATGAGCACTTGCTAAAATACTCAAACTTAAGTAGATGCACTGCTTATGGAACTCAAGGTTTCCCTAAATGATAATTTTTGTCTCGATGTCTTCAAAAAAACCCAAAATAACCAAACTCAGCTCTCAAGAGAATTTAGCAAGAAACCAACATGTGAATTACTACAGATTCAATTAGCTGAAAAAACGGGAACTGAGCCAAGTAAAGGAGAGAGTTTTCACACACAAAAATTCAAGTATGTGAACTGATTTGCAAAGTATTTTCTAATAACTTGAAAATCCGTAATTTATTGGCAACAGTATGAACTTTTTAAAGTGAAAAGTCAAAAGCGAATGTGAATATTCGAAGGAACATTTCCTATTTCTCAAGTATCACATTTCTCCTTCCGAAATCATAGAGCAAGGTCAGTGAGAAGTCCCCACAGGGCACCAAAGGCACTGTATCTTCAAATGCATCAAAACCTGGGAATCCTTATATCACTTGGATATTTCACATTCCACAGGGAATCATCCTGATAAACAGGTTTTGAAATTTTTGATTTCTTAAAGTAAAGGAAAAAATGAAGTGAGAATTATTTCTTACTATACTAATACCCAGGAGTAAGTGATACCTTTTCTTATCTGGCAAATCCATCCATACAGATAATCACAGTGCCTGTCATTCCAAAGCATGCTGGAATCACCACTGATCTCTGCACAAAGTTCGATTCCTTGATAATTATTGGGTTCTCCAAAGCCCCAGTTTTCATACCTCACCTATGACAGAAAAGGTTTTGTGAAGATTCTGTTCTATAGAAAGAAAATAATTGAAAGAGGGAGGGGAAAGCATCAAACCACAGCCCTACAACTTGTTCCTACTGTCAGTTTTAAAACTTAGATATTGGGAAACCAGAATCTCCCCATGCAAATGCTGACATTTCAAACTTTTTTCAGATTGCAACTGGACTGCAGCTTAGATAACAGTTGTTTCTGATCACAATTTGAAGAATATTGATGGTTTTTATAGGACCTAAATTCTGTAAAATTCATCTAATAACAATGATGGGTCATGATACATGTTGATATTAAATTAAGTAAATGTCCTGTATGAGCTAAAATAGTATGACATTATTGAGACACAATAAAAATATTGACATTTTTCTCAGAAAAACATTATTGCTATTCTAATTTTTCCATATAAATTCCAGTTTCAGTTTTCTGTATGGTAAAATTCCTTCAATGTATTTTGGTCAGCCTTGCATGACTTACACCCACATCTCCAAAACCACTTTTTTTTTTGGACAATTTTATATCTTAGTCTAAAGTACAGTCAAGTCACACCAGCATAAAACAACTGCCTTCAGCTACATGGAACATAGGTCATTTCAGATAAAGATCTAATTAGCAAAGAAGAGAAATACTAAAGATGTACTCTTTTACTCACAAAATCCTTGCATTTATAAGAACATTCTCTTAGTCTACAAGAATTTAATTTTCTTGTTGATTCAATGCACATTTTCTTATCACAAATCAATAAGTTTTAGCCAAAAAAAATCAAGCCATGAAAATTGCTATTCGTAAGCTTTCCTAAAAAGAGCATGATATACTAAAGGGTTATGATTAGGCATAAAATTACACAGAAACACATACACCACACACACTTGAGAAGCACAGGGACTGCAAAATAACAGCTGTGGAAAATTAAATCACTCACTGGAGATCCATCACTCCAAATAAAGCCATCATCAGGATTCAAGTAATATAAGCCCATCCAGAAACGCTGGTGGTAATAGCCATTATTCCTAAAAACAAACCCAAAAATAATAAATGTCCCATTTATAAGAACTTTAAACATAAAACCAAAATTAATAAGAGGAATCCAATATTTTTATCATCTGTCATTCACAACAGTTAATAAACTTCTCTAAAAATAATCCTTAAAGCTGTTAGAAACAATAACAACCACAACAGAAATTAATTAAAATGCAACCACTTCTAGCTGTTATCACTGTACATTAACTCAGACAGATTGAAATACTGACCAAGAAAATGTCCAGATCCAGTCCAAGTCCTGAAAATAAGGTGACTTAATATTTTTGTATAATGGTTCAATAACTACTGTTGCTCCATTTATCAACACTCCATTTTCTCTGTAGAGGCACTTAGGGTTTCCAAACACAAACAAGCAAACACTTGTTGCAGTTGAAATGCATTTAAAAACCAGCACCTTAAACTAATTCTTGTCTGCAAGCATACACATTTACTTATCTTAATTTATTGAGTCAATTTGTGATAATACAGCATCTAAGACTTTTTCCTTGCTGTAAGTATGTAGCTGGGGTTCTAGTACTGTTGTAGCATTTTGCAAGGCTGCTATGTTTCAGTCTTGCTTCCTAGTTAGACAAGGATGTAGCAGTTAATTGAACCCAATCTATTCAGGTCATATTGCAAGTGTTACATTTTTGAGGGTATTTGACCTCATTCCAAAATCTCACACCTGCTTTTAACATTCAGGAACTCACTAACCTTAGTTACATTCCCTGTGTAGGAAAAAATGAAACTGAAGTTGCTTCTTCTGATTAGTTCATAAAAATGACAAACAATCGACATATTGACCAGATTTATATCACAACTGCTACCCTATTTGTACACTTGCTTATGTGAAAACAACTAGCATCTGTGGTAATTTTATAAGATCCCCAAATCCCCAGTAAATATTTTTACATCAGATGATAAATGTTGCCTCAGCTAGATATCTTGCCAATCTCATTTTAGCATTAGTTTCTGGGGTAATAGCCACTACTCATACAACTCCTGCTATTTCATCAGCTTTGCTTTTTTGCTGTGTTTGATAAAGATGCAGATTATTAATGCAGACTGGTTTATACAGAAGTAAAAACATACACCTTAAATAAAATGTTTCAGAAAGGTCAAAAAACTAGTTAAAGGATGACCACAGTACAGATACTCACGCAATAGAACGCCATATCACATACTGTTCTTCTTTCCCATTAATGGAGGCCAGATCTCCTCCTATAGCTCGACAAAACTCCTGAGATTCAAGCCATGTTTTCTTTTGCTCTCCTCTTGAAAAAGGCTAAAGAGAGCATTTTGCAATCAGACAAAATAGGCCATAGGTCACAAGATCAAGATCAGCTACCCAAAAGCAATTAATTTACAATTAACTTGTTCTGTGGGGATGTGGTGGTTTAACTCCAGACAGCAACTAAGTATCACATAGCTGCTCACTCACTCCCCGCCACCCCTTCAACGGGATGGGGAGAAGAATCAGGAAAAAGGTAAAACTCAAGGGCTGAGATAAGAACAACTTATAATTGAAATAAAATAAAAATAATGATAAAATAATAATAATAACAATAATTGTAATGAAAAGGAGAGAGAAGGGGAGAGGAGTGAAATCCAAAGGGAAGGGAGCAAAAAACCCAAATGATGCACAAGTGATGCACTCCCTGACCAATGCCCAGCCAGTCCCCGAGCACCTAGCGGCAGGTCCCAGCCCACTGCCCCCAGTTTATATACACAGCATGACATTCTATGGTATGGAATGTCCCTTTGGACAGTTCAGGTCAGCTGCCCTGGCTGTGTTCCCTCCCAGTTCTTATGTCCCTCCAGCCTTCTGGCTGGCAGGGACTGAGAAACTGAAGTGTCCTTGACTTAGTGTAAACATTAGGTAGCAACAACTGAAAACATCCGCTTTATCTATCTTATTCTCACACCAAATCCAAAACACAGCACTGCACCAGCTACTAATAAGAAAAATAACTCTATCCCAGCTGAAACAAGGACAAACGATTACAGAAACTTTGAATATAGGGTTTCTGAGTGCTCATCGCTGTGAAGCACAAGCTTAGTATGAGTGTCTTCAGGCCCAGTTAGCAAACTGCATTGCTGACAAGAGTATCTGCTGCAAGACAACAACCAGGAGAAAGGCATTTTTACTCTTAAAAGAATGGGAAGTTCAGTCTTAAAAGAACTGGAAATTCAGAACAGAAGATCAGACCTGAAGATCAGACTTTAATGGAAGAAACAAAACCATAAGCATTTCAACAAAAAGGGAATGAGACCTCTACATTTAATCTGTAAATAAGCTATGAAACAGTAAGACATATGTATACTGATTTTTATTGCATACATGTGCAGAACAGAAACTACCTTAATGGAGAAATAAGCAACATACTTACTTTGAAACAGAAGCTAATACGATTGTTTGAGTCCCAACCTTCTGGACACCGGGGAATAGGAGTTGTTGTAGGAACAGGTGGAACTGTCACTCCCTCTGCCCACACTTTGCACAGGAACTTTGCCTTTTCTTCACATTTTATTACATCCCATAATCCACCTGCAATTCCAGTCTTCATGGCAACGCAGCCTGGCTTTCTTCCTGGTTGTAAACAAGAATGCACAAAAGCAACATTTAGAGAGTCCTAAGAGTTCAGAAAACTTCATATTCTATCCTGACAGAAATTAAGTCTTTGTGTAGAGTCAAAAATGTTTCTAATGTTAGAGTAGATCCAGAGGAGGGCCATGAAAATCACCAGTGGGATGAAACATCTCTTCTGTGAAGAAAGGCTGAGGGAGTGGCATTGTTCAGCCTGGAGAAGACTCCAGGGAGACCTTACTGCAGCCATTCATTATATAAGAAGGGCTAATAAGGAAGACGGAGAAAGACTTTTTACCAGGGCCTGTAATGACATGACAAGAGGCAGTGGTTTTAAAATTAAGGAAAGTAGGTTTAGGTTTGATATAAGGAAGACATTTTTTTACTATGAGCTTGGTGAGACACTGGAACAGGTTGCCCAGAGAAATTTTGGATGCCTTATCATTGGAAATGTTCAAGCATTCTTTCTTCATCCACCTGATCCAATGCACGATGCCAATGGCAGGGAGGCTGACTTGACAATCTTTAAATATCCCTTCCAAGCCAAACCATTCTGTGATTCTACAATTCAATGATTCTAATCCATGAAGTTTAAAAAAATTAAAAAAGAAAGAGAAAAAAAAAAAAAAATCTGTGGTTCAGCCACATCTGATACTGAATTTTGCCTCACATCAAATCACCTCCAGCGGCTGACTCTAGCAACATCATAACCTTCTATCCAACAACTTCTCCCCTAAAACAGAAGATGTGGTTAGAGCTAGGTTCTCAAATTTGTTTAATCTGACTATGATTTTCAAAAACAAACTTGTTATATACAAGCCTAGTATTGGATTCATGGTCTACATAGCCTTACCACTCCACCTGACACATGCAAATCAGCATTTAGGCACTGAAATTAAAGAAAATTAGAGGATCTCCTGAAAGCCAAATGCCAGAACCTTGATAGCTGATGACTATCCCCTTTCTGATGTGATCATCTCAGAGATGAAATGACCTCCCAGTCCTATAATCTAATTAGCACACAAAAAAATGCCATGTTTTCATCAGCAAAACCTGGCAAATAAGGAAATCACAATTAGTCTAGTAAAGATATTAACTGAGAAAAGATTAAATAGAAATCTTCCCTTTGACATCCTGTCCTTCCCTACAATCCCATTTTCTCTAGGACCGGAGATGCTCCATGCATGCTGTGATCTCACACATCTCAAAACGTGCAGCTAGCAAGTGTACTATGAGATATGGCTGAACAGGCAGGACTTGTAAGCAGGACGCAATATGCCTGCAGAGGTTGCTTTTCCATAGTACAGACACAGACTTTCTCAGAACAGATGCAAATCAGAAACTTGATCTCAATTTAAAGTTTATTCCCAAGCTCATGCTAAAAACTCATTTCAGCACTAAGCAGGAAGTTAGCAACAGCACTGCACACTTGAGAAAGCAGCCAGATACATTTGAGAGCAGGCAGTCCATCAAGAGAGGACTAAGGAACGAAGTAAAGGAATTCAAGTAGTGAGTAATGCTTTTGGGCTCTGGATTTATTAAACAGTATAGAGTCATACCTACCAGGCATTTCAGAATTCCAGTGTGTAAATAAGACAGATTCACCATTAACCCACTTGAACGTTCCCTTTTCTTCTACATCTGAAAGTCCAATCCAGAAGTATCTTTCTGTTCTCAGCCCAACCAGGCTAGTCAGATAGGCTTGTTCATATCTGTTCAAAAGAACACAACTGTTAAATTAATACTGTTAAATATATTTTTTAAAGTTGTAAAAGGGTTTTCTCATAAATTTATCAGAATGTTCTCAGAACTTCAACTGTAAGTTCTTGAAAGCATAGCTTAGATGGATTTACTTGAAAAAAAACACGTAACAAAAAATCACATAACAGATATTTTGTAAACTTCATAATACCAGCGTATTCTGCCTTCTCTTCAGATATCCAGTAAAGAAATTGACATAATCATGGACTGACATGAAATTGGTGGGAAAGAAGAAACCTGATATGACTTATATGTTATAGCACTGTATTTTTTGAGAGTTTCTAGTACCCTTGCATCTTAATGACTTCTTGCCTCAGGCAAATCCAAAACTGGAAGAGGAATCTCATCATTATTGAAGAAATACACAAAAATAGAGGCTAGAGTAGTATGATACTAAATTATCAAAACAAGGAACACTGCAAATTACATCCAATGATCATGCAAGAAAAGTTATGTTTGGGAAACCAAAATTATGTAGAGGTAAAGCCTGTCATGGTTCATTATGGTGTCTAAACAAACAGCTCCTAAGAAATCAAACCAAATAAAAGTCTCCCCTTAACAAGGTTTAGTCTGAAGACCACATTAATGTTAAACCATTTTTATGACAGCTGCAGTGCTACCTACATTTAAAGAGCTACCGTTTGGATAGCTAAAGCTTCCACACTAGAACAGATCTATGTAGATTATATAGAAACAAATAAAAGAAAGTGTCAAGCATTGAGTCAACTGCAAGCAAAATAAGCTGTTTCTTAACCCTTTCATTTTCCCTATATGCCACATTCAATAATGTGCACCAGTTGTTCAGAAATGGAGAACACACTGAACCCTGTCTGAATTGTGATGGATTTTCAGGTACCAAGCACTTCTATCATCACTGGTTTCTTATTTAACTTTTTTCAAATTAGCTCAATTCTGAGAAGACCAGATAGGTGCAAGCGATATCCTCTTGTTCATTTGAACTAGTTTTGAAAGGAATTCAGAGCCATATCTCTTCATTTAATAATCAAAACTGGATTCTGCATCCTTCACTCAAGTAAAACCCATCCTCAAGCCACTACAATTAAGGAAATAGAAAACATAATTCTATTTTTTTTTCCTTGACATACCCATGTATATCAATACTGAATTTACAGCCATAATATGTTTTTATTATAAACTGAATTCCTGGATTTTAATATACAAGCAAAAACTGTGAGAAGTTCTGTATCTACAGACAGCTGTCCTCTCAAGCAACATTTTTGTCCAGATCAGTCTTTATTTTGATATCCAGATGATGCTAGGTGTTAAATCCTCATGTGATCCCCTCAAGCAACATTTTTGTCCAGATCAGTCTTTATTTTGATATCCAGATGATGCTAGGTGTTAAATCCTCATGTGATCCCCTCATGCAAGTAGACTTTTACATACCTATCTTCAATAGTTGCTAAAAAGGCCTGATGCCTTCCACAGGTTTGATTTGCTTGGGAAAATGATACAAATGTATTTCCAATGAAGTAACAATAAAAACCATGTCTTTTCCAACCCTGCCAAAATAAACATTACATGATCACATATGTTGCAGCTTTTTAAAACATCTTTAAAAAAAAAAAAAAGAAAAGAAAAAGAAAAAAGAGAGAAAGAAAGAAAAAGAAAATGAAAAAAAACCAGCAAAAAACAGAACTGATTTATACCACTGTCAGTTAACCATAGGACAAAGGAACAACTGAACTGAAAAAGCCAGACTGGAAACAGGCAGGATCAAAGCTTTTTAAAATTTTGTTTCATAAATCAATTTTTCACATATAATGAATTTTTAATCAGTGCATTACACTTACAAAGGCATGAGAGGCTTTGCTGTGTGCCTTTAATGCCCAGTATAGGATTATAACTGGCACAGAGGCATTGTACAATCATGGGAATGGTCTTGAGAAGCAAATTTCAGCTTGGTTTTTCAGAAGTGAACGACACCTCAAACAAGTTTGTTTATTATTAATCAACAGTAACACTCTCTTCTAATGTTTTGTTGTTCAAATGTCATTAACCCAAGAATATGCTTACAAAGGAAGAGTTTGCTCTGACCAGCCACATTTCACACAAATTTTCTTCTAATGGTCTCCAATTTCTAACCTATGAGAGACTTTTTCTATGAGCACACGCTTAGTTCTCTAGGCAAGGATAACATCCATAAAAATGATAATCCCTTTATCTTCTCCAGTAGTTGAATATTTAAGGTTCCTGGGTAGTCTTTTACAAATATCGGGAATAAACATCAAAGACTTCCTATGCAGCTGTAGAAAGAGACTTGGGAGAAAAGGCAGTTTCTTCATGGAAGACAAAACCCCAGTAAGATTCCTTGTGACATAACAAATTACAGTAGCTTTTCCAGAATTTCTGAGTGTTATGTTACCAGAAGGCGAGCATTACCAAATAAACAATAGACCTGCTGGCAGTTCAGAAGGAGAACAACGGATTCATTTTGCTCAGACACTCCTAACAAATTCTTCAAGTAGAAAGCACTGCCAGAGACCATAGCAAAGCCTTGAGAATAGTATGTAGACAAGCACACCCTTCATGCTGTGAATAATTTTAGAAAAATATAGGCAGAGCTGAAGAGCAAAGGCTGGTACAGGCAAATTCCTTGGGAAGGCTTGAATGCCAATCAAGTAAAAATGGCCTGCTGCAGGGACAACAGGTTTCAGTGTTGGTTTATGTTCCAGAAAAAGAAAGGGAGCATCAAAAGCCAAATGACAATCAAAGCCTAGATTTATTCATATGTATCACCTATCCCATCTGCCATAGAAATGAGAAGGCCAAATCTTATGATGACAACACAGAACCCATTTTCCCTGTTTTATCTGTCACCTAGGTGGCATTTTCTCCTTTTAATCATTCCTAGCAGCCTACTCAGAGCAGACAGCTTTCTGATCACTTACTCTCTGGCAGCCCATGTCAACAGTTTCGTCTTCTGTAGGAGCTTCTGACATGGGTTTTCTTTTACAGATGTAGCCAATTTTCTTTTCACAAGAACGGTCCGCCCAAAATCCATCCTGAATATAAGAAGAGAACACCACAATCAAGTGGGATTTAGCCTCCAAATTTTTTTGCTAGCTTTAAAAGAAGCAAAACCTACATCTAAGTTCAGTATTTAATTTCAACCTCGTTCCAGTCTCACTTCTACTGGGGCTGATTCACCATTGATGTACAATGAAAAGTGAACCCTTGGAGGCAACAGCAATACAACATCTTTACAAAGACTACTGATTTAATAAGCATGCAGGAGGAAAGGGAAATGTCATCTCTCTCTGCAGAAACCCAGTTTCAACAGAAAAAAAAACCAAGAGAAGACTACATTCCTAGTTAATACTTATATAAAAATCTGAAGATACAAAAAGTTCCTTGTCAAAATTAGAATTACCATTGTTACTTTTCATACTACAGATTCTCAGAAGCAGTAATGACATTCAGTGAGAGCTGTACTGAAGGTAAGGAACCTCACACCATGTTCCCACTATATTTTACATTTTTTGGGGGTTTAAAAGATGAACTAAGGTATTGGGAGAGTAAGAGAAACCTCCGCAAAGCACTCTCTCTCCTGTGCCTTAAAGACTCCACTTTCATATAAGTAAAATCATATCGGTTGGTGGCAATTTTTCTCCCCCTCCACCTCACCCCGAAATATAAAATAATCATCATGAATACACTGTCTCCTGTGCCACAGTGTGCAAAGTTCTCATGAACCTTTGCTTCCAGCAAAAACTCTCCCAAAGCTCAACACTACTGCCTACAACAATGAAGAACCCTAGGATGTTCGGGTAGTGCTTGTGTCTTTTCTGTCCTATCCTGACTGCAAGGCAAGTCCATTGGTGACTGTCTCATCATCTCCTACTATTTGTTTCTCACTCTCACTAGGCTGGTAGGCACTCCAAATAACCACCCAGAATTCTGACCTTCTCAGTCTGGAAGAAATAAGCACAACTTTCATAACCTTTAGATTTCATCAACACGGGAAAACTTACTCTGAAGCTTTGGCGCTCTAGTTGCAGGAAGATCCTTTGCTGTCTTCCCATAACTGTGTCTTCACTGGGAAATTCATACAGTAATTTCTAGGGACTTCTTACCATGTCTTATGAGCTGCTTTTTGCAAATATCTTTCTGTTCTCCTACCTCCTCATTAACTAAATCCAAATACTTCCTTTAAAAATAAGCTGGTGTCATTAACAGGGGCAGGTTTTGTTTCATAAAAATAAGTGATGGATTCAGGTGACTTCAGCCAAGGAGTGAATAACCCGGAACAATCAGCAATGTAACCATACATGTACTCTAGGTAGACAAACCGCAACAAAAACCAGGGAAAACCAACTTATAATTATTCTTTGTTTGGTCAGTTGATGGCTGATCCCAGGAGATACTGGACCAGTGCAACTTCCATGGAATCTGAAGTTACTTTTCCTACTAAGACCAACTATTAAATAGATATGTATTTTGAAAGAGTTCAGAAGAATCCACAATAAAATTAGCCTTCTACACAAAAGTCACGTGAAAAGTCTGTATATAGCTAAAATGTGTGTAGTTCTTTTAATCTATAACTCTCACAATAGAAATTACTGACTTTTTAACCCAAAGGAAAACCTGGTCTGATGGAAAGCATCAAGACCTTAAAATTTAGCCTTGAAATAAATATTTACCAGTCTGACTTACAACTTGGTATAGAAAGCAAAAGAGTCTTCTCATCAAAAAGAATGGTAGAAAAATGTGGACAGCTATCCTTTTGAATCATTAAACTGGACAGACAGTAGCTTCTTTATATTGTAACAAATTTGTATCACATTAATTTGCATCACTGTCCAAAAGGTACAGAGTCAAATTAAAGTAAGAACAGTGAAGTGAAGGAGGAGTTCAAATAAAACTGCCTCAACAACCATAAAATTCAATGACAAATAGACAAAAATTGTTACACAATGAAGAAACATGTTAAAAATAGAAGTCCTTTTTAATATCATTGTTGTATGCCTTGCTGTTATAATTCATTTCTAACTTTCTATTAGTGGAGTGAGGGCACCAATAGACCTAAATGGCCCCCCACCATCTTCACCTGGGGCCTCCACCCACCTGCCTGACCATGGGCCCTTGGAGCTCCACTTAAACTCAGACCTGGGCTTTCCATCCCTGCCTACACTGTGACAGAAGTACTTGTCTCCAGCTCCAGCAATGTCTGTACCTGGCTATGGGGCTTTTTGATCCAGACCCTGACCTTTGGACTGCCTTCCTGGCTTGATTTTGAGCTTACCTTGTCACTATGGGCTTGCCCAGCCATCACTGGATTGTGTCTGACCCTGGTTACTCCCTCCAGTCCTGATCCTGACTCAGCTACTGGGCTGGACCTTGGACCCACCTTATCATCCCAGATGTGGGGTGTGGTCTGCCACCAGCTGCCTACCCCTCCTGCAGTGCTCCTTCACTGGGGACAGTGGGACAGGCTCTGGCCGGACAGGCTCTGTCCCTGCAAGCTGGAGTATTTTGCTTGGCTTCTGGTTCCTCATCTGTTAGGAAGGAGTTGATCCTTGTTTCTCACCGGTGCTTTCTGTTTTTTCATTATACTTGAAGGTTAATGATCTGCTGTTACATCTATGGGCAGCAGAGAGACCAGCCACATAAAGCAATGGGTATGGAATCGTTTTGTAATAGTTCACACTCTCTGAGAACCAAAGAAGTAGTTGTAAAACCTCAAAACATCCTTTCTCTCAGTCCCTCAGAGGGGAAGTAACTTATTTCAAATATCCCCGCTGGCTTCCAGCTAACCTGTTTTTACTCACATTAAAAACCCTGCTGTAAGTAGCTCATTCTGCCTTTTTACTAAATGAACTATTGGAAGAATTGCAACCTCTGTAAAAAGCTGTGTATACTTGAAGACTTTTGCTCTTTTTCAAATTTCTCTTTCACAAATCAAAACTCCCTTTTATTTCTTCAGCCAAAACCTACATCATGCTTTCCATATTGCTTTGGAGCACTAATACAAGCAAAAGGATGACAGCTCTCCTAAAGCAGCAGAATGGAACAGCAGGCTACTACTTTTATTTATAGCTACAGCCATAAATGTCTCTATCCATTGCTGTTGGAATTAAAAGGGCCCCTGAGGTTCAGATACAAGTCTCACTTGATACATATTCAGTGCTGGAGGACCCCAAGATCCTTCTGTACTGACAAGCTAGGTGAAGGAAGAGGAAAAAGCTTGGTGTACCAGAGGATGGAGTGTTCTGCTTCTTCCCTTCCCAAAGTCAAGGCCCAGAAACCCAAACTGGTATTTTCATCTGATTCTTGACCATAGCATTGAGCATGCCAGCCTGCCATCAGAAACTGCACTTCTGAGTAACAATCACAGGTTACCTAGCTGCACTGAATGCTGCCACTTTTGGCATGGCATATTGGACACAACCAGTCAGTCCAAATCTTAATGCTTTGAGACCCTGACCACTGAATTAATTTTATTTTATACCCAACCACATGTTGCCCTATGAGGTAAGCTCTGAATAGTATTCAGGCCAACTGGGAAAAAAAAAAATAGTTCTCTTCAATTTATAAGCACACTCACCAAAAGTACAATGCTCAAGTTTTAATTTTGCATGGGTAAATAGTTTTTTTCCTCCTGATAAAATAGGTAAAGCCTGAACAAGATGGTAAATTCAGTATTATTATCACAAAAAGGAAAAATAGAATTTTTCAAAATCACACACAGACTTCTGCATTAGGCATTGTCTCTGTTCCTGTAGTACACCTTGGTCATAAACCATCGTCACACTCTGGAAGACAGCCTTTTCAAAGCACAGCTGTTCAGTTGTAGGTATATGTTGTAGTCAGAGTCCAACTCAATCAGCCTCACACAGGGCACCAATTGTTGTGGCACAATCAAACCAGTAGACTGCAACAAGGATTTACCATTGGTCAGATTCTACTGTCCATGCTCATGCTTCCACAAGACAGACCACACTGCTGCTCCTCCATCTAGCCACCTCTCCCACACTCCTCAGAGCTATTTAACCACTTAGCAGGAACAAGCTACAGCTGCACATCATCCATGTCAACCAACCCACTGCCGTCGAGGCAAGGCCACAGCTGCATGTTATCAATGATAATCAACCCACTGCCTTCATTCCTCTACAGGTATACACTCACTCAGTAAAGGCTTTTGCTAATGCCACCGCTAACTACTTCTCTCGTAGCTCTTCATTGGCAGTGCAGATACAAGCATAACATCTAATCCACCTAGACCTGAGATTTATAGCTTTACCTAGAAAAAGAAAAAGGTGGCTTCTATTTTCTTCTACAGATAGTATTTCTCTTTAACATAATTAAAAATTGCTAGTGCATTTTTTAAGGTAGGTGTATATCCCATATTCAGTCAAAGCAGAAAAAATCCAAACATGTCCAAAATGTCTTTGAAGTTTCCTCAAGAAAAGCATTTACATGTTCATGTGCTTCACAGTGTAACTAAAAGTTTCTCCAAAAAAGCCCACATGCACAAATTGAAATCCAGAAATATGGGCCAGGGGGGGCAATTGCTCTCAAGCAAAGCCACCATTTGTGTGCTTCTCAAGGAAGACAACAAAAACAACTTTCTAGCAACCTTGAACAGGGATGCTTCCTCAAAAAAGTAACACCTATAAGACTCTAAAATAGTCTGCTTCAAGCACTGATATCCCCTACTTCTGTACTCCTGCACAGAAAAAAACCCAAATGATAAATGAAATTTAAAAGTAATTAAGTTAATAACTACATGACTTTACCTTTCCCTTCATAACAACACAGTCCTCTTGCCTGTTGTTTGCATGAGTGGGTTCTCCACGAAGCCATTTGGTGTAGGTGACAGGTGTCCCATCGCTCCATTCAAAATACATCTGAACCTTGAGGTCATTCAACCCAATCCACAGCTCATCAGCTGGCTCTAAAACATATGATTAACAAGGTTGGTAACAGTCCTTTTATATGATGTGAGATTTTATCTGCATAGAACACAAAATAATTTATTCTCAGGAAGTTTAAAAGGCAGTCACAGGAAATTAAGGCTCCCTGTTTCATAGAGGGCAGACTGTTCCTCATATACTTGCTCATCATCAGGAAAGGACACTTACTGTAGTGGCAATAAAATAAGAGTGTTTAACTTTGTATAAAACAGCCAAAATACTTTCTTTGTTGAATTATGTTGCAACACAACTAGGGTCATTCTTTTTTCCAGCTCAAAACTCTTGTAACAAGACACAAATAAACACCTAAACAAAATGCCACTTCTCCTTTTCCTCCTACCTTTAGTATAGTGAAGAAAGATGTGCCCTCTTTTCTAATGTTCAGACACCCAGTGTTGTCTTTTAGAGCTGACAACCAGAGTACCTGCGAGTTTTCCCATTACACGTGTTCCTACATTGTATTTCATTTCAGAGCAAAATGAAATTAATGTAGTTGTTGGACTTTTTTCAATTTACAGTTAATAGACTTAACTGCTGGGTTTTGGCTGGAAGGGAAATGCAGGACTGATCAAAGATGTTACTTTACAGCAGCTGTTTCTTAGAGGTCTAATTTGTCTGTACCCAAAATGCTCCACTATAATGTGTTGCTACTACAATGTTCATACCTAGCTTTGTTGCAGATAAGCTATTTGAATAAGGAGGATTAAAAATTTTGACATTTATAATCAGTCAAAATTCCATCATCAGCAAAGGGTATTCCTCTCCAGAACTGATTTTATGACTTTGTTCAGCACAATTGGCAATTTTTAGTTATTTTTTAATTATTTATTTGTAGTCTGTTATCCAGCCTACACTAAAGCAGCAGGTGGGTTATTTTTATCCACAGCACTGTGATTCAGATCACACTGGCCAACTACATCCACAGACCTTTCTTCAGATAGCAGTCTTTCCAATCAGAGTATGAACTACTTGGTTGCTAGAACTTACTCATTGGGAGTATTTTTCACAAATGACAGGGAGATTACTTTTCAACAATTTTTATACCACTTATGTGTAGAGGAATGAAGGCAGTGGGTTGATTATCATTGATAACATGCAGCTGTGGCCTTGCCTCAGAGGCAGTGGGTTGGTTGACATGGATGATGTGCAGCTGTAGCTCATTCCCACTAAGTGGTTAAATAGCTCCGAGGAGTGTGGGAGAGGTGGTTGGATAGAGGAGGAGCAGTGTGGTCTGGCCTCTGGAGGAAAGAGAAAGTGCATGGACAGTAGAATCTGACCAATAGTAAAGCCTTGTTGCAGCCTACTAGTTTGTTTGTGTTGCAACACTTATGATCTTGTGCTTCTACCACCCATTTACAATACTCAGAGGTTTTTTTCCTGATCAGTTTGTTATCATAGTTCTGGCTGTCTTCTGTTAATTTTCCTCTAGCACCCTTTATCCAAACTGACCACAGTTAACCTAACAATGCAATCACCCATGGAAATTAAAGATGGGATTGTGAACCTATGCAAAAAGACATGAGCTGTAGGAGTAGGTCTCTCACTGGAACTGGAACTTTCTTTTCTGCTGCTGCTGTCACTAGCAACAGAAGTGCCTCTGAAAGAGTTAAAAATCATTGCTCCAAGGCAATGCTTTCTGATTAACACATTTCAGATGGAGGTTTTCCTAGACAGCTTCACAAGTTACAACTCTCCTGTGACATTTCTCCCATCTGCTAGTTACAGGAACATGGAGGCCTTCCATTTTGACCAACCAAGCTGCTGCAAAAATCACCTTCCCAGCCTGTCACTTTGAGTCAGCTCTCTCCTTTCTCTTTTCCTCTCTCATCTTTATTATACTTAAGTATACAGCCCTCATAGCTCATCCATACTGTCTTTACTATCTCTTCCCCAATAAGAAGGGCTCAGACTCACAGCACATCAGTCTCTATTTTCAAACAGGCACCTTCACCTCATCTTCCAGACTGCTCTTCATGTTCAGAAGTCCTCCAATGTCAGATCTCATTACACCCCTTTAAACTCTTCTCTGCTATCAAAATGGAAACCTGTTCAAATTCCACTGCACATCATGCTTTCGTTCACTCCTTAGCTACTGCCATCCATGCTTTCCAACTTCTTTTTTGTTTAGTTACCTGTTTAAATCTTTCTGTCCATGTTTATTGAGCACCTAGCACAGCAGAGGCCTCATTCATGGCCAAAACTCCTACTCTGGTGAGCTCACACCATGGTAATATGAACAATAAACAGCATTCTTTAACAAAACGATTACATCAAAGGCAGCTAAAAAAGCCATGCAAATCAGAAATTGCCAAGAGCCATTTCTGGCTCTGTGGAGCTTCTTCCTACTTAACATTTTCTCCTCTGAAGAAGAAATGCTGTCACAGAGTTTTGCAATCATCTCGAAAGCTGGGTGACTAAATACCATATATTTTCTTTTCCCAGCCACTTGTAATTAAGCTGTTTCCCACTCTCTTAGATGTGCATTCTGGATGTTTGTGCTGTATCACATGCTGGATTTTTGTGTAAACATCCAGAATGCACTTCTTTATTCGTGTTCCTCCCTGAAGTTCTCCTTTGTGGGTGATGCCAACAAAAGCTCAGCTACTATGACAATATTCATCTCATTGTACAAATCTCATGATTTGTTTTATCATGGGACTGTGAATTGAAAGACAGACTTTTGTTCTTTCTGTACAGCACTTACTGCAGCGGAGTTCTGATGCAGACAAGATTTTCTAGGCACTGCAATACATGGTGTTCTCATCTCTGTGGTGAACAGGGTAATGTGATACTGTTACAAACTGCCTTAGAAGGCTTCTTTAGTTGTTCCAATTTCACTCCTCTGAAGAAAAACGCTTTCAAAATAGTCTGTTGCAGTGAGTGTGCCATATGTGAGAAGTCTGGTTTCCTTCAGGACTATTGGCCTTTCAGAAACATTTAGTTTTACAAAAACAGTGCAGAGCAGTCAGTTCAGGAAAGGTCTTTGGAGAAGGCATTGAACTGTGAAATCATCTGCTTCCAAGGAGTAAGGTGAATATACACTAACTTCCTTTAGAGCCTAACTTCTTTAAAATGTCCTAATCTCTCATCAAGAGGTCCCACCTTTCTTAATAATCTCCTTTGAAAAAGTTTCATGTTCCTGAAAGAACAACAGATCACTCTTTCAGGAACATGAAAACAAGCACAAGTTGCCATGGAGTTGGCTAGGATACAAAAACAAAGCATATCTGCTTTTTTGTGACTGCCACTGCAAGATTGCTGTTACGCTGCAGCTCAAAGCAGCTTACTGCACTTTCAGTGAAGATTAAACAAACTCACACTACCTGGCACTAATAGCACACACAGCACCAGTTACTGCAAAGAAGCATACACAGGTCTAAACACGCTCCTCCCATCAAAAAGCAATAACTGATCCTACATGCAAAATCATGTTCCTGTAAAGCAATAACAACTCAAAACTGTTTGAGGGTCAGCATGGTTGCATCTACCCTAATGAGCACACGGCACCTGTAACTTAACTTGCCTTGCAACAACTTCAACGTGCACTCAGAAGCCAAACACCTAAGTACCATATCTAATTTAGGGCACATCTGAATCCACACACTGGGACTGACAGCTTCCTTTTTCAGAATAAACACAAGCAGCGTGACTTGAAAAATGACACGGCAGTGCTTATAATAGGACCCAGATCTTCCCAAACTGTCTCTGACCAACAGACTTTGTTTCCCCTCATCTATCTTTGCAGACCAATAGTAAGAATACTTCCATCTTCTGATAAGGCTGAAAATTGGTTTAATCTGTATAAAAGGAGCTAGAAGTAGACCCTAAGAAATAAGTATTTGGGTTTGATGCAATCCACAACACTGACCACAGCTTTTCTGTGACAGTAGAGGTTGTTTGGTTTTCATGCTCTTTTTCATGCTCTTATTGTGTATTTTCTTCTTTCAAAGATTCTTTAAATTTAAAATTTAAGGCCTTCTGCACCCAGTGATCAGGACAATTAAAACAGTGTCCTCCTTTTATTAACAGGAAATATATATAAGTTATTGTTAAAAAATACTCACGATACCCAAGCTGAGAAATAACAAAGCTGTACTCTTCAACATTATGGATGCTCGCCAGATCCCCATCATCTTTCCTGCAAGATGTTAAGGCATCTTTCCATATTTTGGGGTCCCTGTGAATTATGTAACAGTGACCAGCATACGACATCCATTGATCAGGACATCGAATAGGCACATTAGTCTCTGAAAAGAAAAATTGCAATGAAGAGTTTCAGAATTCTATTCTTAACTAGAGACTGAAAATCACATAAGGAAAGATTTAACAAACAAATTAATTGTATGTTTTCTTCATGAAAAACAGCAGATCTGAAAAATATGTACTGGGATAATAATCTACTCGCATGATTAAAAGTTAAAGCCTCCAGATTTTTTTTAAGAACACTACAGTTGCAAACAAGTGCTTCCATCTTTTGAAAAGACAGAATTAAAACTTACCATAAAATACAGTTTTGACTTTTATATGCATATATACATACTAAAAGGTAAGGTTTGCAGAGCTGTGTTTTATCATTTTTCTACAGTCATGTCAGCATTTCTCTTCCTTCTCCATGCTATATAGCTGTGTATTAAGAACCTGAGCTTATATAACATATTTATGAGGGTAATTTTTTTCCCCAAACCTTAGGCATTTCATGGATTAGCCCCATTTGCTAGACTAGGGGGAAAAAAAAAAAAAGTAACTGGTTCTACAAGATCACAAGAGAATCTAAATAATTCTGCATTTAGGAATCCTTTTAAAAACCTTCATTGAGAAAATTATACTGTCAAAGTAAATTATTCATACTTAAAACTTGCTTTTAAAAGTTCAACAGAAAAGCACCAGAGTCCTGCCAACCACCACATTAATGTTTAGCAAACAATTCAGCCTTCAGAGGAGTTCCACCCAAACATATAATGAACAAAATATTGCTGTTGTAGAAACAAATTATGACTCTTGCAGCACTTTATTTATAATCAGTAGATGGGTTTAGGAAGCACCAATATATAGAGTAGAAGAACAAGGACAGCAGGTTTGCGGAAGTTCTGCTGGCAAAATGTCTTGTGTATGTCAGGGAAGGAGAAGCAACATGTTTGTGTGTAACACTGGGGTATATTCCATAGAAATATTTAAGCAGATATCCAAAGTCATGACCAGTCAGGCCCAGGTTGCAAGCACACACCCTGTTTCAACTGGAATATGCTGCTGATTAATTAGTAGATAGTTAGTTCACAACACGGATTGCTAGAACAGATATAAACAGTCCCTGCTGCTCACAGATGTGCCTCAAGAAAGTGCTAGCATGTTCTCACAAGGTTTAAGTACAACTAAACTTTGTCACCCAAGACAAGGTGCTCAGTGCTCAGTCAGAGCCCTGTCAATCCTGCCACAGGAGAGGAAGAAGTGGAACAGAGAGTTGGGAGAACCCCAGAAAAAAGAGACTGAATGTATGTGGTGGTGGTGGGAGAAATAAGAGAGGAAAGAGGTGGCAAATGCTGTTGTAGAGGTTAGTCTGATGCTTCAGACCGCTGCCTAATTTGTCCTATGTCTGGTCTCAGCTCTCAGCATACGCATTTCACAGTGCTTTCCTACAACAGTCAGAAAACTGCTCTAAAAAAAAAATCTAGCCATATAAGCACCTCCAACAAACTTAGTGCACCCTTCTGGAAACTGTAAACACTGAATAGAACAGACATCGGCAGTTCAGACATGGCTACAAAGTCAGTCACACAGGTATTTATTCCCCAGTGAGACCGTGAGAGCCTCTTTTTCAGACCAAAGGAGACTGTGAGACTATTACTGTCACCACTAAAGCAGCTTGGCAGGGCAGGAGAATCTTTTGCTTGTAAATCCAGTAACACCAGGGAATTTGTTACAGGCCACAAAACAAGAAAAGCAATTGACAATCTAGTTTCTTTGGTGCAAGTCTTACTGAACAACATAGCTGTGGATTTCTCAGAAAGAAAAAGTCTTCAGTTCTTCATTTCCAGTAGTCAGCAAAAATGAACTCTGTGCTTCCCTATTCTCTTTTCTTAAAAAAAATACATGACAACACAAAGCCATGCAACCTATTTTTTCATCCTAATGGAAGCAAGTACTACTCCCTGAACACTGTTTGACTTAAGCAAATGAAGCAATGCAAATGAAAAAAAAAAAAAAAACAACAAACCACCAACCACCAAATAAGATGTAACAAAGGAAATCACATTAATGTGTAAACAATGTTATCACAAATGTCAGGCCAATGAATTTACTGTGGAATAGATCAAGACAACAAGAAATGAAGTGTGTAAGTACAGAATGGTTATTCCTCACATAGAGAGCAAATACTTTTGTAAACTATAAGCTTGGCTTCCTGAAATCTGAAGATCTCACAGTGATTGACTTGGGTGTCTAAAAGGGTGAAAGCACTAGTTGAAGTTTGTCTGGTGATTAAGGCATACAAATTTCTCTCTCTTATATCCATTCTCTGTGGTCTGATAAGAGAGCCCACACAGCAGTCATGGCAGTGACACTATAAGCATTTATTTCCCCTAATCAAATGCTTTATGAAACATTTCGAAACGATAATTTTAAGATCACCACACCTTGTTGGATTGGAATGAAATCTATTTTGGTAGTCACCTGGTGGAGGCAGACGGCCAGAAAGCCTTTCCCTAGATAATGAACTTTAAAAAAAAAGTAGGTTTTGCAGGTGAAATTAACAGGTTCCTGTCAATCCACTTCGCTGTATTACAGGACAAATGCTGTCAAGCCCTAAGGTTCTACACCACTTGGATGTATACAATTCTGTGGCCCCCTGCTGGAAAAAAAACTTCTGCTACAAAAAAAAAAAAAAAAAAAAAAAAAAAAAAAAAAAAAAAGACTACATCTATTAGCTTTGTGAAAATCTTCATCTGTAACAAAAATAACTATTCCGTAAAGATTTTTCCCTTTGTTTTGAACACAAGCATGATTATGTTCTGTTGTAAAGTGATGTTGTGTCCCACAGTTCTCAAATACTACCTTGTTAGACTCAATTATAACTTCCAGGGTTACCATTTCAAAGGATTGCCTCTGTCTTTAATGTTAAGTCCACAACTAAGTGGCTGTATGAATTTATGATTAATTTATTTCCTCGCTCAGGAGCCCTAGCCAGGAAAACATCATCTGCCATGAGTTTTCCTTTACATCATTAGAAGCTGAGGGCACTTAACACCTTGAATGATCGCATGCTTATTCCTTTTATGACTTCCTCCCATGGGACATTTTGGAAAATATTTTATGAAGTGAATCACTGCCAATATCTCATTAATCTGTCACCATGTTTACTCAGCAATTTCTGTACAATTGAAAACTTTTGTCTCATTTCTGTTCTTCCTCCAATTTACTGGTAAACTGGGGGAGGTGGGAATCAAAAGCCTCAAACATAAGAAAGAAATTATGCCACTAAATGCCCCAAAACTAAATTTAAATCTAAATAATAGAGCAGCCAGTATTGAATTGATGGTATATTTATAGGCATAAGTATTTAACAACTGATGTATGAAACCTGAAAAGCTGAGGACTAGCCAACTGAACAATCAAAGACAACCTATATAAATTAAAACTATTTGGTTATATATAAATTAAAACTATTTGGTATACAAATACTAACAAAACTCAAAGCATCTCAATTTAGGAAATAATTAAAATATGCAGCTACAGCAACAAATACTCTTTATTTAAATACTGAAGTATTAATTTAATGAATTCAAGTATTAAATATTGATTTTAATATTTAATTAATGAAACACTATCTCATTCTTGTGGTTTTCATCTCTTAGCAATAAAGCAAAACACATTAGGCACGAAGCCTCTGTCCTAAGTAGTTTTGACTGGACTGGTTATATATTGGCAAAAGCAGGAAAAACACTTAAAAATATGGTTTTTAAGCCAAATGTCAAACACTTAAGTTTCCAAACCATCTGGTTTGCCAATAATGCATATTACTAAATGGACATGAAAACCAGTAATGGTTTAGCTTTCTGCTTCTACAACCTCTACAAAATAATGTCAGTGGATTTAGGAGATACCTGTATGTCCTGGAAAGATAAAAAAGCTTGGAAAGAACAGAAAGGAGTAATGAAACAAAGGAATAAGTTACAAGGTTTTCATAATACACTGAGAGATAGTAAGTAAACAGGTCTAAATAAAGCTATGAAAACTTATTCCTGTTTGTCTTTCCTATGTACATTAGGCAGGTGCCAGAATTACATTTCTTCTGAAAAAGCGTTTGTTTGTATATATATAATTTAAATAATTTCATAAACAACATATTTTATATATACATAAATAAATATTTTATATATCAATATATAAATAGAGATAGCTATAAAAATTGTTTAACTCTCTCAAAAGAATTTTTTTTAATCCCTCTAGTCCACTACCAACTTGCACTGGCAAACTTACTCTATTTCATAAGTAGTAAAAATGACAGCAAGAAAAAATAAATTAGTTTCACTAAGTACGTAGGGCTTTCGATAATTACTTTTTTATTTAACATTAGATTATTTCTCTTTTTATTTTATGAACAAAACCTGACAGTTCTGCATGGTTTTGGAAAAGAGAACTCCACGATTTCTGCAATTCAGAACTCCAAGCTACTGAAGAAAGATTACTACACAGGAAGTAGGGAGGCCAGAACAAAAAGGAAGTACATGCTGTTCACTTTTACAAGGAATCTCGGTCAAGGCACACCCTGCAGAGACCTTTGCTTGGTTTTAGCATGTGCAATAACAAATACTTATTGGAATTACATATAAAAAACACTGCTCATTAATAATTTGTTGAGAGTTTATTACCAAACCTACCTGTAGGAATAATGAAAGATTCTAAAGTAGCATTTCCGCGTTTACAAATATAGCCAAGTTTCTGATCACATTCCCGATTCTCCCATTTAGCACCTTTGCCAGGATTTAATGCTGCACAGATTTTTCCAGGTTCTGGAGAAGGGTGTCCTTAAAAATAATAAAAAAAAAACACCACCAAAAAAAAAACCCACCTTCAACATCATGGTTACCCTCCAAATTACTCTCATGTTCTAATCTGTTCCGCACTAACTATAAGACGTATTAACATATAGACAACAGTCCTTTAGACTGAATGGGGCAGTTCATTCCATTTAAGCAGTATTTTTTCACAGCAACCACAAACTGAGGTATTTATCCAGTTCACAATTTAACAGCCTCTTCAGAGGTCCAAAATCTTGATGAAAGGTATTAAAGTGCACTTATTCATTTTGTTTGGGGTTTTTCCCTTTCTAAACAAAGAACGTCTAAACTCCAGAGCACAATCTTTACGTGTTCAGTAAGCTAGTAAAATTCTGCACTTAATATAACAGTAAAGCCAGAAAAATAGTAAGGAATTATTTTGCTAATACGAACTTCTTATCCACTTGTCTAAACAATATAACAATAGCAGGATATTTCAATTTTTTCAGTTAAGATTAGCATTAGCACTAACAGAAACATCTAGTAGAAAAGCAGAGCCTGTAAAACAGAGCAAATTTATCCAATAAACCACATGAACTTTTCAAGATCTGATCTAATGTGATTAAACTTACCGTGGATTTTCTTTCATTACTGAACACATGCCACTATACTACATAACAAGCAAGTGTCTGTACTGCTCAGCAATAAACACAGCAAACCAGTATTTTTTAATGTGCAGGATTGTTCACTGAAAATTTCCTTATATCATTATGATTTCATTACCTTAAATTATAGTTAGTCTTATATTTGCAGTCAGGTTATCTCTTCTTTCCACAGGAGAAAAAAAGATATGCTTACCTCAAAAATACAACTTCTAATTGTTTTAATGCACAAAAAAGTTCATCTGTTGGCTCTCCCAAATGCCTAATCAGCATCATTTTAGTTTATATGTAGATAACTTAGTTCCCATGTTTTTGCATTATTTATTTAAGGCTAGCGAGATGGAAGAATATGAAGCTTCCACAAATTCTTTTAAAACATACTAGTGGAAGAACAGCCAGCTCTTGAACATCCAGTGTAGTGGGAATCAGATAGAGAGAGGTAGGCTGACCAATGTAAAGTTGTGAAGGAGACAGCACAAATATAAAATACGTTACATGGACTTAAAAGTATTATCTTTGAATGAAATTATGGAACATAAGGAGTTAAAGATAAATGGAGCCCATTTTGGTTACACCAAAACCCACCCAATTCTTTACAAGACAAGACTTGTCAGTTTTAACAACCATGCACAGCTCCCCTTAGTACTTTGGCTCCACCTCACAATCAGTTTTCCCCAACTCTTCATTATCTGCAGATCTGCATCAGTGCACTTGGGTGACAGACCTATAAACACCTTCACGGCAACTTGCAGTTCAGCCTATCTGTTTGCCTTGTGTGCTCACTCCATTAGAGAACTATTTATAAAGTAGTTCTGTTCACTCTTCAAAGTGTACCTACTTGAGAAGCTGTTCACCTAAAATGTGCTTTTGGCTTTATCTACACAAGGAAGCCACTGGGTGATAACAATGGAACGTGCATTTAGTTACTGCAGTTTAAATACGTGACATGCTCAATGAAGATAAGAAAGTGTTTACACTGCATAAGTTTAGACATCTACTTCAAATTAGTCTCCAAAGCCTTCCTGAATAGCCAGTGCAAGGGAACAAGGGTCCTGCAAAAAGACACCTTAACATAGGTACTCTGAGTAGTAAACCAGAAAAGTACCTCTTCTTCACTGTGTACGTGGATGGCATAGACTAGCTTTTTAATAACTGCACCAGAGTTCACAGAACTGCAGGTATGAAGCTGCTGGGCTCGCTTCAAAGTAAACTAGCCTAACATGTTCAATTTGTGTTACTGCCAAGGGTCAGTTAATCCCAAATGAAAAAGAAAATTTAATCTTTAAGCAAATAACTAAAACAAATTGGAAAGGAATTAAAAAAAACCAAAACCTACAAAGAAAAAAAAAAAAAAACAAACCAGACTGACCAGTCTAATCTCAAAAATGAAGACACATATAGCATCAGATTTATTCTGTATTCATATAGAAATAAACTAAGAAGATATACAACTGAAGCGTAAATAGATGACTCTTTCCTCTGGATTTTGAGGCTGCCATTTACATTATGAATAATAAATCAAGTCCAGTGTGTATCCCTAGCACAAATGGCGTTAACTCACAGTGTTTATAGCCACAGTCAGAATCTTTCAACATCAAAACAAGCTCAATAATTGCAGGAGAATAGAGTACTAGAAAATAAATATGTTACACAGTGACCAAATTTTTACCTTTTAAACTGAGCAGCAACATATGTAACCTTACCTGGAACCCAATTTAAGTATCGAAAAGGAGCACCACCAACCCATTGCCATCCACTGTTGAAATTCAAACTGTTAAGACCAAACCAGAGAGCAGAACTCAGTCTGCCAGTCAAACCTAAGTAAGAGACAAAGAGAGATACTGGATGTGCACAGCAAGAGCAAACACTTTCTCAAAACTTGAGAACTGAATTCTAGCTAAACTGTCTGCTTCTCATTTCTTAGAAGTTTTAACAACTTTTAATCTTTCAGTTAAGGTGGGTACACTAAACCTGCAAAACATGTCATCCCACATGTATCACTTTAGTTTTGGAGTTCCACATTCTTAGGTGTGGAAAATTTTATTACAATAGAAAACAAAATGACACTTCTGCATGCTCTTTGTAAACCAATGATCATAAATATGAAACAAATCACCTTTTTCCAGAACTATAAAATATTAAATTGATAAAGTTACACAAAAGGTCACAAAACTGAAAATCAGTTTTCTAAAGTGAAACATGAATAGTTTCCTGTTGTATATTTTCTTTTCCAATAAACAAGTTTCAAATTTACAAAATATTGTAAAGTTTAAAAAAGTTTGCATTTTATCAAACTATATTAATTTGTGATCATTCCAAACATTGTCTTATTAACAGTACGTACTGTACATTTTTCAGACTCATTTCACTTCTTTAGCCAATGGTATGTCAGGCTTCCAAAATCAGTTCCAACTTACAGCTCTAGTTCTGAAAACCACCTAGAAATATCATACTTATATATGGTCCTTCTGAACTCTCTAGCATTATTTATAGTCATTATTAACCAATTGTCTATCTCTGCCTTTTGTGTAAGACTTGGAGGCCCAGCTGGATGATGGCTGATTTTTTTATTTAAATGTGTTTCTACATAGCTCACAGGAAATCATTGTGCAATATATATATTACTGATTTCTGCTTCTACCAATGCCATCATGCAAATATGTAATTTTGCTCTATGTATTTTAGTTGTCTTTGACACCATGACTATGGGCAACACTTGAAGCATGGCAAGGTTAGAAGGTGGGGTAGTTAAGCACTGGAAAGGACTGGAATGTCATACCAGAGCCTGATTTGGCACCAACACATTAATGTGTTCCAGTACTTCCTCTATACAAACAAGTTGTGGTTAAGACAATCAAGAGCTGAGCATGGCAGGAAATCCTGGTACTGCCAGGGCAGCTGTAGAATAAAAGTCTGATTTTTACATACATTTGGCACCCATATCTACTAGTTTGCAATTAAAACACACCTACTAATAATTCATTCCTATATGTTAGTGCCAGATTGCTCCCTTGAGCATCAATTTCAACAATATTTTTCATCACACTCAGTAAAAAAAAAAAAAAAGACCCATGTTTTGTCCAAATCCTAAAATTGAAAACAAAAGTTTAGACAGAACAGACTGTTCATAGCATTAAAAACAGCTTTCTCATTCCCCTAAATTGGAGAAATATGGATTTGACAGATAAGGACAGATAAGGAATATGCTGGATATTTCCATGCAAAGAGTTACAGTCAACAGCTCAATGTCCAAATGGAAACCAATAAGAAGTGGCGTCCCTCTAGGGTCTGTATGAGGACTAATACAATCTAGTATCTTCACCAATGACACAGACAGTGGGACCAAGTGCCCTCTCAGCACATTTGCAGATGACGTCAAATTGAGTGGTGCAGTTGATTCGCTTGAGGGAAGGGGCAGCACCCAGAGAGTCTTTGACAGGCTCGAGGAGTGGGCCCATGTGAACATCATGAAGTTCAACAAGGCCAAGTACAAGGTCCTGCACCTGGGTCGCGGCAGTCCTCAATATCAATACGGACTGGGGATGAAGGGATTGAGATTAGCCCTTTGGAGAAGGATGTGGGGATACTCGTGGATGAAAAGCTGAACATGAGCCAATAATGTGCACTTGCAGCCCAGAAAGCAAGTTGTATCTGGCGCTGCATCAAAAGAAGTGTGATCGGCAGACTGAGGGAGGGGATTCTGCCTGTCTGCTCTGCTCTAGTGACTCCCACCTGGAGTACTGCATCCAGTTCTTAGGTCCCCAGTAAAAGACAGACATGGACCTGTTAGAACAGGTCCAGAGGAGGGCACGAAAATTCATCAGAGGGCTGGAACATCCCTCCTGTGAAGAGCAGCCAAGAGAGTTGGGGGGTTTCAGCCTGGAGAAGAGAAGGCTCTAGGGAGACCTTATCACAGCCTTTCAATATATAAGGAGGGCTTATAAGAAAGATGGAGAGAGAGTTTTTAATAGCGCCTGTAGTGACAGGACAAGGGGCAACAGTTTCACAATGAAAGAGGGTAGATTTAGCTTAGATGTTAGGAAGACATTTTTTACTGTGAGGGTGGTAAGACACTGGAACAGGTTGCCCAGAGAAGCTGTGAAATCTCCATCATTGGAAGTGTTTAAAGTCAGGTTGGATGGGGCTTTGAGCCTGATCTAGTGCACAATGTCCCTGCCCATGTCAGAGGGTAGACTAGCTTATCTTTAAGGTCACTTCAAACTCAAACCATTCTATAATTCTCTGATTCTATGAACTTACATATTACAACATATAGCTTATGGCATAGAATAGTTTATCTTCCAACTGATGTGACATATTCAAAACATTTTCTGATCTATTTAATAGATGAATTAGTGAACTATTTCTTGTGTGTACACAGGCTAAAAAGGTAATAAAAAGGAGACTGCCTCATTGTGGAATGTAAATATATTCAAGTACAAATTCAGGAGAGAATTTTCTCAGAGAAGTTTGGAAATTACTTCGAAAATCATTAAAGGAGATGGAAAATAAACCAATCTATTTGCAAGTCCTTTTGTTTATTAGGTTTTTTTTTTCTTTTCATATTTTAGCACATACTGATGATACAACAGCTTTAATGAGATAGGCCAAAAATGATGACTAGTACACACAACAAGTAGAGCACAAAAAGGATGCAATCATATTATCTGTTTATTTGGTTTACAAACCATTTTGCATTTTCCTGCATTTCAACATTAATTCTTTATTGCTTGCATTACTTAATTGCTGTATTTTTTAGTTACTGTAACTTTCTGACAATATTTAATCAGGATAAAATAGCCATTACCTGTCTGATTTTTCCAGCTGAATCATTCAAGATAACAATTTAAATCTACTAATTACCAGAACTGAACAAATAACTTTTTTTAAGATGGACATGCTGTAGAAGTGTCTCTGTTACAATAATGCACTTTTGTAAAAAATCTGATGGATAATATTACTTTACCTGTCAGGTATGTTTGTTCATGCAACTCTGTGATGCTTAATAACTCCGCCTTCTGTTGTTGACAGCTTTTTCTTGCCTGGTGCCATTTCAGAGCTGCCTCAGAGTTTATCTGGTACTGAACATTTGTTAAAGGATCTGTATTCCACAATAAGTCAATATTATTAACTGTAGGGAGAAAAAGAAATGTGTAACTGATCATGAAGGTGGAGCCAGATAAAATATAGAATAGATTGCACAGCAAAAGTACACAAAACCTAAACACTTATATAAACAACTGGTTTGAAAGGAGTCCTGAGGCTCTCTAATATGTTGGTAAATCCAGGGCAAAGTTAAACCATGACAGCCATGTTGGACAGTACACAGATAATGAAACAAGCTCACCATTTTCTCCGGTATAACAAAGCTGCTGTTTAAGGTGGAAGATGAGTTGCTAAAGTCATGCTAAAAGAGTTGATTTGTCAGTGTGGAGAGAAAAAAAGACTAAAAACTTCCAGACTCATGGTAGCTAAGGTGTGTATCAAGCTGATCATTTTTCTGAGATAAGAAACACCTTTTTTTTTACTAAATTTGGGTATTATGTAAGGTGGTTATGGATTTTCTTAATGTGATAGAGGTAATCAGACCCAAAGACTGAACACAAAACTTACATTATCAGCATCTATCTCACACTTTCCTGCAATTCCTGATTCATCTTGTACATGTACCCGACACCTTCATGCCTTCCTCTCTGCCACATGACCTGTGATCTCCTTGAATACTTGAACTTTGCACATTGAGGCAATGCCAGACTGGTGAAAATGTCATCCAGGCCTAACATTGCAAGTGGCCCCAGAAAGTACCACACTTCTTACACTGCTGCAGTCTGTGCTGGCTCATCTCACTGGAATCTCCACAACAAGCAACAGAAAACAGTGTGATTTTGCTTTGCCAAAAATGGAACTTATAGGAGGCCCCAACACTCAGCTAAATGTCACATGAAGAGATTAAAGTTGCATGACAAAAGCAGAATATAGCAGAGGTCACTGTATGTCTGCTGACAATGGGAAAACAACTGAAATTCCTGCAGCCTGTATCAGTTTCTCAAGATGCAAGCTGTGAAAAATTTGAGAGAAAGAGGTCTTTTCCTTTTCCGAATCAGAAAGCTCAGAAAACTTAAGTGTGCAAGTAAGAGGAAAATGATACAATAAACAAAGCCCAAGACAAAGAATGATACATGTTAAATGTTAACAGGTCAGTAGCCAGTTACACTTTTTCCCGTATTAAGTCTGACAGTATATAGATAACATGAAGGTTTTCTTTTCAAATTATCCTTATAAGAAAAAGAAAACATCTAACCTAGTGTAATAATGACATTTGACTAAAAATGAGAACTTTCATCCCATTGTCATTATCCACAAACTGATTTCTGTCCAAAATACTTTATGACTATCAGAAGGCAAAAATTCTTCACTACACTATGTTCCGCAGGACCATAAATTCCTATGCACAAGCACAAGCCTGGGATAAAACGGAGATTGCAAAAATAGTAAGATCTATAATTCAGTAAAGAAAACTGGCTCTGAATTGATAGAAAGGGTTTTATAAATCTTGTACAATTACTAGAGGAAGAGGCAAACAAGTCTCAGGCATTCATCCAACCTTCCACATCACTCCCCCAGTCTTATAATTTATAGCTGACTTGCATATAGTGTTCTCCTGTAGAACTTTGGTCTTTCATAAAAATAAAGTTCATTTCTGAACCTTGGAAAATTTGTTTTTAAGGTATTGGAGTTCTATGAGATCAAATGCCTTCACAGAGCAAGATACTGGAAATTCTATATGCTATTGTTTAAAGCTTAGTATGCCCAGAGAAACCAGAAGATTAATCACTTTTCTGGATAATATATTTTAGCATCTAAAGTAATGTTAAACCACACCTGTCCTTAGTACATAACTAGAAAAAGAATAAAAAAGCTGAACTTTATCCTTACACAGACAAAATCAGCATGCATTTTTTTTTATATACTGAAATTAGTGAGAACTAGTTATTTCCAACACAATCACTACTGAAATCACAGAAGTACAATATGGTAAGTCAGAAGATTTCAGTCATGTCTTTGAAGGTTCTCAGTTTTAAAGCAAAGCAGACCAAAAATGAACTGAATTTCAAGTATAGCCCTTGAAAGACAAGTTCAAACTTACAGGAAAGACATAAAAGTCCTGACCAATGCAGACATTTATGACATTTACAATTTAAAACATGGCAACATGATTATCATATCAAAATATAGTATTTCTCCTGAATTAGGAAATGGAAGAATCTTGAGAGATTCTAATTTCAAAACTGCAAGCTGAAGTCTGGACCTTTACTAGCAGTAACAATAAAGTGTTCTTGTTCATTTAATTATCCATCGAAAGCAAGCTGGAGTCTCAGTCCAATACCCTTGGAAACTGCATGAATAGAATCATGGCAAACAAGAACTGAATATAAATCTTGTTAGACAGTCTATAAACTAACTGCCATCACTTCCTCTCTAAGCATACAGTAGAGAAGGAATCTCATAATAAAGACATTACAGTTTCTGTGAATTTATATATATATACTATATATAGTATATAAAGATATTATGCTATCAATAGTAAAAAAAGTCTAAATTATACTAAACTTTCTTCGCATGCTTATCTTCACTTAAATATCTTTTCCTAAAGTTCTCATCTCTTTCTTTTTCCTAGATAAATTTGTGAGAGCCAAAGTCAGGTTATGAGGTCCAGATACATCAGAAGTAACAACACAGTTAACCTCATATAACTTAGCTGACCAATTCACTAGGCATTTTGAACCAGACAACAAACCACAACAAAAAAACACCTTCAAAACATCTTGAAACACCAGCATGGGGGAAAAGCCTGTCACAAAAATCAAATTCAGTATTTGTGAATGAATACAAGGATGTAGATTTGCCCAATAATTAACATACCACACTAAGACTATTTAATTATTTCCTTATTCTCTGCACTTCTTGTTTCCTTCATAGTCAGTGGCAAGTTTTATGCATCACTTATAAGGCTTTCTAACTGTTCACAGAAATTCTAGTTCTTTCATCTGTCAAGGAAGGGGCCTCAATGGACTGTTGCCCACTTGGATACAGCTATAGGCACACCTCACGACACACTATCCTGACAGTCTTAGGCTGTGCAACCTATTTTCTTCCCCAACACCTACTTCTATATTGCAGTGCAGTATACAGCTCAAAAACATACAGTGTAACCTGTAAATACCAGTAGTTCCTAGGCTACTAAAAATTGTCTGATGTAGCAATGCTTCTCAGTTTCTTCCTGTGGGATTTAAGTTTCTACTGTCACTGTACCAGCATCTCTTTAAAAGCATCAAATAAAGAGTCATACAATTATATTATCTCCACTGGTCAAATTTCTACACCTCTATTGAGTATAACAACTGTTATAAGTATAGTCTTATGCCCTCTTGGGGAATTTTTGAGCTGGTTTTTCTCACAATGAAAAAAAGCGGCTGGTCCAATCATAATTTCACTGCATGTCCAGGCCCCAGTATGAATGAACATTGTAATAGTCTGCATCACATATTTTTGTATTGGCACCTTTTCTCCCCAGACAGTTTAAGAAACAACAAACACTTTAATGTTATTAAATTAAATTTAACATACAGACTTAAACACTCTGTCTTTAAAGGTGCTGTTGGAGTTCATTAACTTATTACTCTCTCATGCAGTGCGTTCCTCTTTCACAGGGCTGACTAAAACTTCTGCTACCACAACCTCTCATTAAAATATATGACCAAAACTCAAATATTTTATAGCCAGTATTGAAGAATCAAGAAGGAAATATGCAGGCAATCAGCATAAAGCAGCTTTTTCCAAAAACAATCACAGCCATCTGAATGGATTTCCTTGAATTATGCCAAAGAATTAAACAAAATTTTAATGATGCCTCCTATTTGCTATATTTAAAAGAATGCCTGACAGGTAGCATTCTTAAGTTGATCTTGCATGTGCTGTATAAATGGGATTGATATTCCCAACATGTTTTTAATATCTTGAAAATAGTACTGGCATAGAAGAAGAAAACATGCAAATTTTATTTGTCTGAAATAATGAATGCAGCATCCATGGAAATCAGGCAAGGGCACTAATACTTCATCACCAAACCAGTTAAGATCAACCCAAACTGTTTTATTCACATCAAAGGAAAGACATATTTTTCTCCTTAGCTCTGATTGCGGTCAAAACACAATAATAAAGAAGGGAGGGAGAAGTGCTACCTCTCTCAGTATGACAGAAGCAGCTTGCAGACAAAATGCTTAGTACATATTTTACAGAAGTTCAGAAAAACTTTATCCAAATATAAAAGAATTCAAATACATACAGGCATATTACTCCAATTTAAGTATTTAATATCAACATTTCTAAATAAAGTTTGTATATTCATAATACTAGAGTTGAAACTATACTCAAACCAGGGAATGTAAAATACAAATACTTCTCATTGATTTTAAATACAGAACTACAATGCAGCATACAGATTTGGGAAATACTGGGATTTCATAAAAAGTTCATGTAAGTTCCTTCATGTTTAAAAGACAATTCATTCTACAAAGTAGTCTTAATTTTCAGTTAAGCTGTATTTTATCTTCCAATTCTGCTTCACAAATTTCTGCACAACCTTTTGCATATGCTAATGTAGCATCTTTAAATGTAATTAACTTGCTGTTTAAGTAAATGGAGTAATTACAGATTTCAGCACGTGATTAACACACTTGCACCCAGATGTAGCAGGCCAATTTTTTTTTTTATGCTGAGCCCTATATTTGCACGTTTAAGCAGTTCCTAAAAGGATAGCAGACTGAATGGAGACAGAAAAATGCACCATTTCAAACTGTATTTTGTACAGTAAAGCACATGACAAGGATACCAATATTTCCAGGCAGCTGAGTAACAGCACAGCAGTCATGAACATACAAAACTTACATTTCAATGGGCAAAATCCATATATCTTGTCAACATCAAAGTCTGAAGTGGTTCCACACCAGAACCAGCCATCTGATCTGCCAGCATCTGTGCAGTCAGCATACCATTTATCACCAAACTTAAAAGGGAATACACAAGGTGCTCCATTGGCATTTCCTTTCACTGTGTAGGTATCTAAGGAAACATAATAATTTAAAAATTACTAAGCAAAAATAAGCACAGGATATATATCAGTTCAACTTTATGTTCATGTGATAGCATATTATAGAAAACAGAGCTCCTTAGCTTAGTATAAAAACTGTACTAGATACGGAACATTCATAATTTTTGCTATCTATGTCTAAGCTAATACCCGTGTCCACAATGACAGGAATTTTTATTGCTTAAGGAGACCACTGACCAGAACTGACTGAGCCAAAAGAAGTACATTGCCATCCTAAATTTTACATGCACAACAATCAAAAGTATAAAATCTACACGGTTAAGCAATTTTCTTTTTAAGCACAAACAACCGCTGATTATTCTGACAGTAACCCACTCAATAGCTGACCATTTTAGACAGGGAAGAGCATGTTCATACAAACTTGAAAGATATCTACCACAGAGTGACTGCAATATGCTACGCCCAAACAAAATTTCCATTGGCATCTAAACATAATTTTTGTTTCATCAGAAACCTGACTTAATGAAACTTCTCAACGTAACAAAAGCAGTCTTCTGTGCGTGCACATACAATGTACATGCATTGATGGAAGGACATACAGAGGAGCACTACTTGACAGAGACTGCTAGAGAGGTGACATACTGAGGTCGCTGTCATGGACCTTCTAGAAAATGAAGGAGGAAGGAATGGCAGACCATCACTCCACCTCCCCCCTGCCTCCTTTCATATAATTTCCTTTGCTACGGCTCTTTTATTCTGGCTTTAGACCAATGACTAGTACTGTAACCAGCCATTGCGTAAACCACAGAGAATATATCCGTACCTCCCTCTGTGACCACTTCTGTTTATCAAAGAATACTAAATTGGAATCCAAATGTGTTCCCAGATAATTATCATAAATATATGCATATATGTAGATATGTATGTATCATAGATAACTTTTTCAAAATTAAATATTTAAAGTATCTTATTTATCTAACACTTCAGCGCTAACTCTGAGGCTCACTTCAAACACCTAGAAAGGCACTTTCAATGTACCACAGCTGAATATATCAAGAGTTAACGAAATCCTTAGAAAATAATAAATATTTGCTCCCTAAGAAAAAAAACCAAAAACAACATTATCAACAGACAGATTATGTAAGTGTAAGTACACTTACACTACGTCTTTCTGTACACATGTATATATTAACAGCTATCATTAACAGTTGTGTAATAGTTAAACACATGTTCTGCAAAACTGCAGATGTTTTTCCCCTCTCCAAATGAATAACCACCAGGCATCATCTATCAGAACTTTGATAACTTTGACAAAAAAGCAAACTGAACCCATCAAAAAACATAAAACACAACTCAAGTATTACTGATTTCACCAGACGTCACACTCACTGATCATTAATGAGATGAAGGAAATTCTCCTACACTTCTAAATATTTTAATTAGATACACATAGAAATTAGTTTGAAATACAGAAATTAATTTGCAGAACTTTACCTTCATAGCCTCGAGAACACAGATCGTCTGTGGTTCCGTAGACTTTCCACCTACTCCACAAACCAGATCCCTTGTACAGCATAATATTCCTTTCCTGTCTGTTTCCATAGTTGAAAAACAAATCTTCCCCTTGGATTGCAAAGAGAGTCTCATTTCTGCATTCCCATCGCTGAAGTTCACTAGCCTTGTCACAAGGATACAGCGTGATCGGAACCCAGTCTTTCTTCGAAGGCACTCCCAAGCACAATTTCAATGATACGCTCATAAGCTGGTGATCTGAGACCCACCTGAATTTTTGTGACTCATTTTCTTGAACGCAAGGAGCAGTAGTCACTGAATTAGAACTTTGAGCCAGTACACAGCGCTTGTGATCTTCATTGTATATTAAGAAAATGCTAGTATCTGTAAGATAAAAAACAGTGGAATCATTTGAAGTAGCTTGCCTACTATCTAAATGAAATATACATCTGGATACTACTTTTGGGGTAAAAATCTCATCATCTGTTCAGCAAAAGAAGGTACAGTACTCCTATGGCCTACACCTGTCAAAGTGACTGTAGAATGCAGCTAGTTTAGATGTGAGGACATTTCAACTGTTTTGAGTCAGTGAAAGCATCCACCCTCAAAAGTGCAAGGCAGCAGAGATGCAGACCTCATGTCTCCTGTAACTTTAAAGCACTGGTTAAAGTGAAGAGGATAAACACATAGTATTTTTCCAAGCTGCACCCATGGGAGTTACTGAAACAAGGGAGCCACTGCACACTGCAAATCCTGACAGTGAACACTCCAGGAGCACTGGCTCCTTGATCCTGGCTCCCAGGCACGAGGAGATGACAACAGTCACTCAGTTCTTCAGGCTCCGTTTCCCCATAGTGGGGGTTCTGTTTCCATAAACTCTGCTAAAATCCTTAGAGTCTTAACTGAGAGGAACTAAGCTTTATACACAAGCTACTTGTAGGGCTAGAACAGCATATTCGTTTTTCGCTCAACTGCAGTCATCAGTGATTTCTTCCTCCTTTCTTACATTCCTCCGTTATGAATGAAATGCTGACAACAGTGGGATTTGCCATCATCAGGCATGCCTCTTAAGGACTTACAAAAACCTTTGAGGCTCTCCACAGCTCCCAAAGTTATCTCCCCCTCTTAGCAAATAGTGCTTCTCAGCATGCATTTTCATGTATTGAAAGTTTATTTCAAAATTGTAACCACTAGAAAAGTATTTAACATGTCCTACACCTTGGTGTGCTATGGACTGCAACATTTCTGAGCTGGTGCTGCAGAAAGACTGAGAATTTCTCTTTTCAGGTCCCCTTCAGATACATATTAGCATGGAAACTAAATAGTTCTCTCTGATACTGGATCACAGAATGTAATAGGATGCACAAGGTCTTAAAACTGTATTTTTACTAGGCTATAAGCTAGAAAAGAGAAATACTAATTTATGTGAATCTGGGGATTGAAGCTAATTAAAACATTATTTATTTTAGTGTATGATTACCAAATTAAACAAATTATATTATGAAGAAATATTTAAGGAGAAAAACAGGTTAAACACAGAAAACTTTCCCTTCTCTGCTGAGGCTCCAGTGTGGAAATGGTCATACTTTTCTGCAGAAGAACAACCTGGGAACAAATTACCACTCTCTCGCAGAAAGAGCTGACCTATACTTATCTCATCCATGGTTCAGTTTCCTTCTCCTGTCCTTTGACTTCTAATTCACTGGGAAGTAGCCTAAAACTGATGAGCACTGGAGACAGAAATTGTTGCCTTTTGCCAATCTGTTTTACTTACAGACAATACAAGGAAATGTATAATTATCACTGCTGGTGATAGCTTTTTTAATTCTGCTTTTCTACTAGCATTTAGCACAGTGTTATTGCAAACTGATATATGCAATGCTTGCAACTCTCCCTTTCCTGAAAACTTATTCAAAGTTTCTGGTTAAAAGAGATGTCAGACATTTATTTTCACATGTGTCGAAAACACTGCCTGATCTTTCAAAGTGCTAAAACTGCATTTGTGGCCTAAAATAACATTCCTTATTTTATGCAGCTTATGGTATTAAAGAGAGGATGCTATGTAAATGAAAACAGTACCCCAAAGTCAAAAGCCTGGATTGCTGCACACTGCACCCAGGTCTGAAAGGGTGCAGTTTTGGCTTCAGAAATAAGGCTAGAAATCTAAACAAAGAGGCTTGCCCGGGGCGGGGGGGGGGGGGGGGGGGGGGGGGGGGGGAGTAAAAAAAAAAAAAAAAAAGTCAAATCTCTGGCCCTCTGCTATTCTGACTGCCCCTTTACAAAGTGTTAGCAGTGTGTAAATGCAACACGGCTGCTTATACAAGAGCCCCAGTGCATGCAGGCTCTGACAAGGAATACTATATAGGTAAGCAGCTAAAGGGCCAACACAGCCAAGCAGGTATTGAAAATAAGCTGGCACCAAAACAGGACAAAAGAGGAGGTAGCAGGATGCAGGAGCAACTGTGGCTGAGACTGTAGTTGCAGGACTTCCTTCCCCTCAGGGTTGCTCCTGTTTCATCCACAACCATGCAGCAGACTCATAGCATGTTCCTGTATTGCTCTAGTTTACAGCTTTATTTCTGTGTTTGTTCTCCCTACTTGGACACCAAAGAGGAGTCCCATACAACGCTTCCCATGTGAGTTATTAGATAGCCTAGAAGAATATGAAACGAGTCAGGTATTTGTGCAATACTTTCTATGCCCTGCCATCTGTAAACACTTGATACCACTCCTGTGAACACGATGTACCTGTAAAATGGGCTGAGCAGAATTACTCCTGTCACCATTAACTGTGTTCCACTATTCTGTAGCAACATTTGTTATATAGCTCCCATAACAGGATGCCATTCTTCATTATAGATGAGCTGTAGGTGGTACACTTAAAGGTCCACCACAGCATGATCATGAGTACTGCAGTCTTGGTACTTTGAATTACACCAATTTCTAACAGAGTAATCTGTATGTTGAAACTTAATCCTGAAAGGAGGTTCTTTAAAACGCATAGGAACATGCCAAGCACAGAAACCAACTTTACCATTATAACCCATTATGGGGGGATCTAGCATCTTTTCCTCAAATGTCCCAAGGAGATCCTAACGGAATTTTTCTCAGAGGCTTTCATTTTTCTTCGCCTACCACACTGTGACTATTTGCCTATCTCTGGCCCCAATTATAATCCAAAGAATTGTACCAAGTACTGTAAAATCTCACTGACCAAGTATCTTTCCACAATAGATATTTCCAGCATGCCAAGGTAGCTTCATGTTCTGCAGCATTTGCAAACTAATCATAGATTATGCAAGTGTAAATCAAGAAGTAACTCGTGAGGCACTAGCAGTGTTAAAGCAGTGATGGAGAGCACCAGAAGAGCACACCAAAAGCCAGGGCAGGTAGGGGGGAGTAATGAGGCAGCCATCAGGTAGGATGACTGTCTTCTCCACACAGACTCTTCTTACCAGATGGCCTGCGATGATTGCTGCTAATTACACAAAGCAAGAAGGGTTACAAGGTAGTGTCACGAAGTTTTGCTTCAGTAGACCTCAAACTGGAAGAGTGGAGGATGCTGAGAAGCTTTCAGGAAGGACAGATGCAAAACTTTCACTGCAGAATAGCTGTGTGATGCAAATCACAGTAATTCTAAGAGTAAGCAGGTGCAAGCCCCAGATTTCACTAAGAAACACAGCTTTCATCTGTTTTCACAATTCTAATCTGTATCAACACCTCAGCTACCTTAACACACACACACACACCATGAAAGCCATCTGCCGAGAGCAGGTCCCCAGGCCCGTTAAAGACCAGAGGACTGGAGGAAAGGCAGAGCCCCAACACCAGGCCCTTCCACAAACCTCGGTGGTGAGAAGGTACCTGAGGGAAAGCTGAATGATGGTGTTCAATCGATCAGGGACCGAGCCCCCAGAGCGGTGGGGGAAACTGAGGCACTGCCAGTGGCAGCCCTCTTGGTGCCCACACCACCAGGGGCACCCGAAAGGCCGCCTCATGCACCGGGCAGCTTCATGCACCGGGCAGCTTCATGCACCGGCACTGCGGGGTGCAGGCAAGGAGTGGGAGGCAGCTGGGGTGGGCAGCTGCCTGCCCCGCCGCATCGCGGCTCCCCTCAGGCAGCACCTAGGGGGTTAAAATAGCCGTGGTCTTCACCTGTGTGGGTGTTCCCTTCCCTCAAGCCCCAGGTCAGGCTGGGCTCGGTGTCCGCCGCGACCCCACTCTTTTCTCGGCACGTCTCTTCCTGCACAGCCCCTGGGGGCACTTACCCAGCAGCGCACAAACCGGGGGGAGAAGTGCGAGGCGAAGCAGGAGCAGGACGGGAGCCATCGCCGCGGCTCCGCCGGTGGCGCCCCGCCGCTGAGAGGAGCGGGCTTCCCGCGGGCAGGTCCTCCGCACTTGTGAAGGGCTGGTGGATCAGGGGAAAGCGCTGGACTCGAAATGATAAGGAAATATCCTGTCACATGGGGCGTTTTGAAATAACAGGAATTCGCTGTTCAAACTTTGCTTTCCTAAGCTGATTTTTTTTTCCTTCCCCACCACCAGCGGAGGGAAGAGCCTTCTTCCAGGCACACGCAGGTGATAAAGTGGTGATAGCTGAGAGGAGGGCTGTTGGTTGGTTTTTTTCCTTGTTGTTGTGGTAGTTCCTTTTTTTTTTTTATCCCCTCCGAGGCCCCGTCAGCTTGCACGTGGGTCAGTGGTTTGTTTTCTGAGAAAATCAGCCAAACCCGCGCCGGGGGAGCGGGACATCCCCCTCCTTTCTTTCCGAGGTGATCTCAAACAAAACCTCGCCGGAACGACCGGGTTTCTCCCGGGAGCGGGGACTGCAGAAGTGGCAGAGACCCGGTTTTGCGAAGCCGGGGTTTGGGCTGCGCCCCCTCCCCGCCGCCCATCCCTCCTCCCCCGCGGGCCAGCAGGTTGCTCCCGGGGCTCGGGGGCCGCAAGGAAGAGCCGGGAGGGACGCAGGGGCTGGAGAACTCTGAGGCGTTTTCAGAGAGCCAATAAATGAAATTCGACAGATTTGTTTGTCGTTCTGACTGGAGTGGCTGTGTTTGCTGTTAACAGAATTTGAATCTTGCTCGGGAACGAGAATGTGGGGAAAACAGAACTTTGCCGCTAGCTGGGTTTTCACAGGCTGAAGCACCTACATGCAGTGCGACAATCTTTCTGAAAAGGTGCCTTTACTGTACCATCCGCCTTGGGGGTTTTATGGCTTCTTGCTGTGCTGGGTAGGAGGCCCACTTCTGGGATCCCTGTGCTTTTTTATTATTATTTTATTTTTTTCGGGGGGAGCAGCATGTTATTCCTTGGAGGCTGTTATCAATGTACCGTCTGAAGGGTCCCAAATGGATTGCAATCAGCAATCTACTGCTGTTTTACCCACAGAGGCTCTTGTATCATATGGGACTTACTGAGCACTGTGACACACCATAGATGAATTTGCGAAGCATGAAACCTGCCGTGTGTATGAAGTGTGTTGTACAGCAGCTCTCCTTGTACTGTCATTCTCTCAGAAATTTCTGGTAAGCATTGCAAATCTTCAAAAGCCTCCTTGCTGGAAGTTCTGGGTGGAAAAGTAGAGCACATCCAGGAAAACACTAATGTGAGCTTAGTATGGAAGGAGACAGGGCAAGGTCAGAAGGTACTTTGACAATATTATTAGAGGAGAAGAAACAGTGAAGTCCAAGCTCATTTGGAGTCAATGATGAAACTCCCGTTAACATCAGAAGGGATTCCAGTCAGGCGCTTTAGCAGTGCTGGACCCTCCTGTGGACTACGTGCAGGGAGTGAAGAGGAAATGCTCCACAATATCTCCTGACATCTGTGGACCCGTTGAAAGGTCAGGAACAGCCTGGCCCAGGGACAGGAGGTGGGAAGTATTTCAGCCATAATCAGCAATGTTCTGTGTTGTTATGTTGATGAATTCACATCTGGGAAATTGAATCTGTTGCTGCAGTATATGACAGATATTTATTATTTGCTAACTACTTGCAACGTCCTTTATGCTGAACAACTAAAAGATCCGAATGCTTGCACTGAGATTATTGCTAACTCAAATAATCACAGTACAGTTCAGAATTCCTCCATATTCCAGCACTAACACCTTCAAAATATTCAGGCATTCAATAAATTTGTAAAAAGTGGGTTTAGAGGTAGAAGAAAAAATATTTTTCCAAGACACCTTAATTTTGTTTACATATTTCTTTCACTAGCAGTTAGCAACACCTGGAAGCCCAGGAAAGCATCTAGTGCTAGAAGGAGTAAGTCAGAAGATGGAAAATAATGCTGCTGCCCCAGCAGAATACTGTTACTTGTAAGACTGTCACTGAAAGTTTGGGGATTTGTGGTGTTCTTTTGGCCCAAGATAAAAAGAGAAGGGAAACACTGTGTGAAGTTCAGTTTCAGTGGAGGAAAGTATAACTGCCACAAAACTCTTTAAATTAAACCTAGGTGATTCAAACAGCAAAGGGGGCTGCACATAAAGTAAGTGCACGTGTGACACAAATAGGCAGAAAAATGAAAGTAAATAGATGAGTAGTTATACCTGTTCAGCAGTCAGTGACTATACCAGGAATGAGTTATACCCTGAAGTGACAGAAGGAACTGTATTAGGCCATTCTTGGAGATTCTCAAAACTGAACTGGACAAGGAGCTGAGCAACCTGATCTAAATTTCAAGTTAGCCCTGCTTTGGGGTGGCAGTCATACTACATGGTGACTTCCAGAGGTCCCTTAAAACCAAAAAGAGACATCAGAAATACATACTTCCAAGACAAGTATTCCAGCCTTTCTTGGGATATATGCCTCACCAAATTAGCTCCCTTTCTGATCTGAAAACTGTCTTTTTCTCATTTTCCCTTGCACACAGGGGAGAAACTGCCATTTCAAAGCCATCTTGACTGTGGGGGGTAGGTGTGTGTATATATATATATATACCCCCTTTCTAAAGCAGCACAGGTCTAGGTGAGTTTATTCATATAGCCTCCATGTCCCATCTGCAGCATACTCCTCAACAGCCATGTCTGATTCTGGCTTGCTCCTTGAGAATCATCACATAAATACATGAATTGTGCATTCTGATCTGACATAGTCCAAGGGAAAGATTGTCTCTCTTTTGAGACAAAAGGATTCAGCAGTCTCAGGCTACAGTGATTTCTAGGCAAATAGTTACCACAAGTCCCATTTGCTAAATAACATGATGGGACACATGCCCTAGATAGACATATGTTTTCATCTCTCTCTGTGGATAGCAAGCCAGCTGCCATTTACATTTGGAACAGAAAGGCCTAAATTCCTCTGAAACAGGTCAGACGCTCTCTACTTCTGACACATCCAGTACTTGCAACTGGTGACTCTTCCAGGCAAAATACCCTGAAATCCTGAAATCACAGTAGCCCTTCACTTTGATAGTCAACAGGAAGATGTACATGAAATCGTATCCAGACCTGAAACATAATATGCCTAATTTGTTTGTGTTGAAGCAAAACAACTGGATTATTGTCTGTTCTTTCACATTTGCATCCAATATGTTTTTTGATGTTTCATCTGGGAACCTGTATCTCTCAGATGGCATTCAATAGTTTTTTACACATTTCTAATGTTTGCGTGGACATACATAATAAACACATACTCAAGAACAAAATGCACATCATTTGTGTCTTCACTATTATCACAATACATATACTACATTAAGAAGCTATATAAACAAGACATTGAGCAGGGAAAGAAATAGAAATTGGCAAAGTTAATATTCCTCTTTATGCAAATCAGATTCCTTTGAAATGTTACTCAAAATTTGATTTTGATATTTCTGATTTCTAAAAACAAAATACAATAAAATGTTTTAGGAAGGAGAATGATCAAGGTTTTAACATCTGTCACCACAGAACCTTTACCTAGTAAAAGTCCCTTGAGGATATTAATATCACATACAATATTCACTTTAAATTCAACTAATGCAAGCTTCTTTCTGGGCTTTAAACTTAAAAAATATTTAAAATTCCAACATTTTGCCTTTACTGCAAAGCAAGAATGTCATTGTTCCTTGCATATACTTTAATTGCTTCATAAATATACATGGCTATTGGGAATGTATGTATACTTTCATGTTTTCTAACATTTCAAGTTCAGTTTATGCTTGATCCACACTATGAAAATAAAGAGAAATGTCCATGCCCTTGCATTTCTGGTTGCTTACAGCTACAAATTAGTGTCACCTGCATAGTTAAAAGCCATGGCAAATACAGCCCAAAGTTTTCAGATGCTCAGGCCAAGTAAAAAATTCTAAAAGGCTTCTGCTTTCTGTCATCATAGAAAAGTCTCAAGCGGTAAAGGAGAGAAGATCCATGGCTGTAGAACACCCAGTGTGCTTACAAAGATCCTGTCATGTGCCTTTTATCAGTTCTGATTTGATTTTTCCATGGTATTCTACTATGTCATGTTTCAGAAGCACAGCTAGGTATCGGATTGTGGAGTGAGAACTGTTTCATATAAAATACAGATAAGGAATCCTTACATATAAGGTGTTTACATCTTAAAATTAGCATACTATGTTAGGGGCTACTTGGCGAACACAGCCGAGACTTACTTTTAGTGAAAGGACTTTTCCTTAGCAAGCCACTAGTGTAGCATATACACGATTTTTTATCTCAAAACCAGAAACTTTGTAAGGTATGTATTTCAGAGAATAGCATGGAAAGCAGAAGTATTCTGTGTAGGGACAGGGAGGAATGTAGCCATAAACTAGGCCACTTTCTAGCCACACACCAAGAAAAAAACACCTAGTTTCAACAGAGTCCAAAGATACCAAAGATTTTTGTATTGAAGGATTTCTTCCATGGGCATCATGAAGCCTTCCAGCATTAAGACACTGATGTTTGGAAGTTCTGCAGTGGAAGAGGCTGATGACTTTCCCCTAGCTTAATTCTTCTTGAACGCTTGATATCCCAACCTACTTGTGAGATACCAGGTTGTAAATGCTTTCTCTCACAGTGCTTGCACAGCAGCAAGGGCTTTTCTGCTTCTCATGCTGCCCTGTCAGCGAGTTGGATGGGGGTCGGAAAGAAGCTGGGAGGGGACACAGCCAGGACAGCTGACCCCAACTGACCAAAGAGATATTCCACACTGCCTGATGTCATGCTCAGCAATAAAAGCTGGGGAAAGGAGGAGAAGGAAGGGGGGACATTTGGAGTTATGGGTTATGGCATCTGTCTTTCCAAGGCCCTGCTTCCCTTGGGAAGTAGCTGAACACCTGCCTACCAAGGGGAAGTAGTGGATGAATCCTTGTTTTGCTTTGCTTGTGCATGGAGCTTTTTGCTTTACCTATTTAACTGTCTTTATCTCAACCCACAAGTTTTCTCACTTTTAACCTTCCAGTTCTCTGCCCAGCCCACTACAGTGGAGTGAGTGAGCCACTGCATGAGGCTTAGCTGCTGGCTGGGGTTAAAACCACAACAGACACAGACTAAAACATTATTTAGGAGAATCATGTCAGGAATTTTACTATTTATACATTCTAATTAGTATAAAGAAGTCAGAGAATTTAGCTGTATTCAAACGGGAATCTTTCAGGAAGCCTTACAAGGAGTTAAAGTTAAGAGGGAAATCACAGAAAATGAACAGAAATCTTGAATTTTCTCTAAAAATTTTCCATGGCAGACAAACTAAATGTAACTATCAAATTGAGGGAAAATTACAGCACTGTTGCACATGAACTAAAAAAGCCAAGACACAAACCTATGGATGCTGACCAACAGCCACCTGAGCTGATTTCAAATGTAGCTAAGGCTGAACCAGGCACCTTTCCTCCATACAGGAGCCAGTAGAAAGAAGCATTATCAAAACTTTTCGCACTTTTTCATCTCTTGTCTTGGTTTGCAAGGCTTAAGCTCATCCTGTTGACTTCTGCAAGCATGTAGAAATAAGACAGCTAATAGAAACAGTGAACAAAACAGTGCATAAGTAAGATCCAGTTCAATACTGGTTTTACAATACTATTATCTCAAAAAGAATTTGGCCACTGGTGAGAAAAAAAGAAAAGAAGAAAAAGAAGTAAAGCACTGCCAAGAAAGTAGATTCATTTTTCTGTAATTACTTTAAATCCCACAAAAAAATCTCCTCTAAATCCCCAAATGTGTTCAGCCAACCTACACAACTCCTAAGACAGCAGTGCAATCATCCTAACCTCCCTTTGCTGTCAGTGGAAAGAAAGAGGAGCAATTTGGATCTCATACCTAATCTGAGCCTGGGCCTGCATTCCTGCACAGGATAAATACATCATTGTGCTGAGTGGAGTAATAGAATAAATATTAAATCTGAATAACCATTTTGTTTTTCTTAAGGCAACACCTCAAGCCCTACATGCTTTTTTTTTAAAAAAAAACCACTTTTTAAGCTACCTTTTTTAACTTCCAGTTGGGCAACATAAAGCAAATGGGATTCACTTCTCTATCGTCTGTCTACAACCCATGGCAGGTATTTGTTGTACAGGATGAGAATAGCTCACCACTGATTTGGGAGGTGAAGTACCTTAATTCACTCCCAGAACAGAATCTCTCAAACATGAAATCCACGCTACAAATTTTCTCCAGCCAGGAGGCAGAAAGGGAATGCCACTGGAGTAAGCATTGGTCGCTCTTCACAGTCAATATACTCAGTTTTCTCTCCCATTCTGTAATTATAAAGCACTCCTGTGTGGTAACTGTGGGAATTTTGTTTCAATTACAGCGCTCTCCATGGCGAAGAGCTGTACACAACCAGAGCAGTGGGACCCACGGCGCTGTTATCTGCACAAGAGACAGTTATAAAGCTCTGGGCTGCCATTTCTCATTTATCTAGGTGCCATGAGTCTTGTGATAAGACTACTTCTCAATTAATAAAATTAATACATATCTTAAATCCCTCACATAACTTTGCAAGTACACCAGTGGTCTCTGAGTTTTCTTCATGCATAATAATATCTAACTATGTGGATATTATTGCAGAGTCAATGCTCAGCAAAACTTGGAACTCAGTGGAAGCTTAGCAGAACACACCTTGAAATTAATGTAACACCATAACATGCTGATAACAGTTAATACTTTGGAGCTGTACACTCAGTTCTAGTTATTTATCATGGTTAAAAAGAGACACAGCAGAAATGTGGCAGTTCACAGATGAAGCAGTGTTTAATAAAGGATGAGGAGGTTTCCTTGCCAGGCAACAGTTTTTTTAGAAATGAAAGGCAAAAGTTGAGATATAATAGAGAAAGCAAAAGGGATAAATGGTACAGAGCTGGTTTGTCAGTCCTTTCTATTTGCCGTATCATGGTACAAGCACAAAAAAATCCAGTTTAAATCAAAACCAACAGTCTTCATATCTATTTTCACTATCAACTCAAAATATAACCATAGACATAAGCTGTCAAAGAGGTCCCTTGAAGAACTGTCATGCTTCAAGATAGGAATAAATCACTGGGAAACAGTATTTAAGAAGAAACAACTTCTGACCAGGCTATGGAATCGACAAGTAACTGTGAGAGAGTCTGGGTTGGTTTTGTTTGCAGAGAAGAGGGTTATTTTGAGGCGTGTGTGGGTTTTGTTTGCAGAGAAGAGGGCTATTTTGAGGTGTGCGTGTTTGCTTGTTTTAACTCTACTTCACATAATCTAATTTTGGATGAAATCACAGGTGACTCTCCTTAACCACAGATTTGATCCTGTCTCGCTGGAATAGGAATACTGTTGTATTGCTGTAAGTATGAAGAGGATACCCGAGAAATCTTTGTCATTCTTTTGGCAACTATTCTGTTGGGTAGTAGTTGAGCAACATTGCAATATTCTTATATTATTATAAATGAAATTCTACACCCATGATCAGTATACCAGTAAGTCTATGCCACCATGAATATTAATTCATGATGGTTACAGTAGTAAAGTACTGTAACACACACATGTGACAGAGCAGTTTTATTTGAAAAAAAAGGAAACAGGTTTCAGTGCGATTTCCCACGGCATTAAAAATTAGTTTTAAAAGGCACATATTTTTTGAAAAATTGATACTGTCCCTAATATCAGTCAGATTATTGTTAGAAAAGCTTAAATATATGCTAACCTCAAGTTTATGAAGTTTTACCCATGGTATAGGGTTTATCCATTGGCAGAATATTTGATTTTTGGAAGGAAATACACCTAATATCACTAAAGGCACAGAGAATTGCAGTTACATCTGTGATTTCAGTTCAAACTTCCTGTCTCATTCGATGAACTCCTTAAGCCTGTGCTGTCTGGAGTTTTTTTCATGACTTTTGCAGAATTTAAAAATCTTTTTTCATCAGAAAATGAACTCAGTAAAACTGAAGTATCATGAAGTATCATATAAATTAAACAGTCACTGAGTACATATTATTGCATTTTCAGTATAGTAGGGAGAAAATGAAATTTTAATTTGGCAGAACATTGTTACATTTTATTCTAATTTCAACCACAAGATTTTTCTTTTGATAATGTTTCCTGCAGAACAGAATAGAACTTCCATTCCCCGGTTCTGTCTGTGCCAGAACAGACCAAGCATCCCTCCCAGAGATTGCCCTTTAGGCCAGCACCATGCTGCGATGGCCTGTGAGATGACCCTCTGCCCCACTACAGCTCGTCCTGTGTTTTGCTCATAAAGGTGCTACGTTCATCTCTTCTGAGAATGACCAAGATTGACAATGATGTTTTTATTTGACATTGTTTAGTCACTGAATAAGGCCATTTTGATTAGTCCAAAATTGTTTATGCATTCAGATGCAGTTCACCAAGTTTGTTTGAAAAGGAATCGTCATGCTGGATTCACAATACGGGATGACTCATTAGACCACAGCAGGGTGGATTAGATCTGGGCACGTGTACAGCGACGGATGCCTCCCACAGTAGATTTCAGATCTGTGCAGCACGTGTCCTGTCGCTGCAGCGTCACCCAGGAACATCGCCAGTCCTGATGAACACGGAGTTTTCCACAAAGCCCGTCTCAAGTACCTAATTTAGTGATCCTGTAAATGTGTCACTTTATTCCTACTCTTACTTCCTTACCGCTGAAATGAGGTAGTTACTACTTGCCTCAACTTACTAGAGGAGAAAATATAGTGACGTGTATAGGGAGTACTGAATATAGTGACATTTATGAGCCAAAAAGTGACTGAGACAGTCTCTAAGCTATTCTACCCTCCAGCCTATTGCCTATGAAAAAAAAGCTGTGAAACGATTTTGTAGATCATGGTCTGAAGAGGTATGCGTGAAGGAGGATGACCTGCAAGACAGGGGTAGAGGGAGCAAGGCTGGTACTGTGTGTGTGGTGTGTGGGAGTAGTTCTGATGGAGGGAGCAGACCTCTGATGGAGGGGCTGGGATAATGCTGAGTGCTGCTGTGAGAAAGCACATGGTGAAAGAGAAGGCTGGGACTGGTGTAAAAGATACCTTGGGGCTAAATCCTCACCTGGATCTCAGGAGGCTGCTAGAATTGCAGTAACGAGCCTTCTTACTTCTTCATTCTGCTCATCCATAGCTGAACTTCAGGGCAGTGCTGCTCCAAGAGATAAACACCTTACCTCCCCTCAATGCAGCGTCTCCTGCACTAGTTCTTACTGGGATAAGATAAAAAGAAGGCAGAAGTTTAAACTACTTGCTTCCTCTTACAAAGTTTTGATAACGTATGAGTGGTGAGTCTGTCTGCAAATCAAAATTTCTGGGAAATTCAACAGCCTTGCCTTGAATTTTGAGAAGTTTGGCAAGAGCTCCAAAGTTATTAAGAAATGCAGCAATATGCTGAACACGCAAACAGCACCAGCCTGCCCTGAAGAACCTGCCCTCTAAAACCAGCTGTGAACTAGTAGTGAAATGACAGACTGGCCAGAAGCATCCTAACGTAAGCTATCACTGCAGCTCTTCACTGAGCAGCATTTTCAGCAGAAATGCCCTGGCATGAAAAAGCAGAGAAACTGAATCACCTTTTTCTCTCCTACTGGGAAGTGTTATGAGGAGTCAGAAAATCTCACACCGCCTCAAAGCCAAGCTGTACCTGTTGTATACGTAAGGAAAACAGCCAATTTCACTGTTAACTTGTACAACTGGTTTCCTACTAAAAAAAAGATTTTAAAATGTTGAGATTTAAGTGAAATGCCTTGTACCACTCTGTAACAGACTCAACAGGCATTTCCCTCAGAATATTTATGAATATTGACTTTGTAAAATCTGAAAGGGAAGTAGTCCAGATTCCCGGGAGCTATGCCAAGAGATTTTTGAATCCAGGGAAACAGCACTCATGATGTGCAAACAGGGCTAGAATCCAGAGCTCCTGGAATTTAACCTCAGCTACCGGTTTTCTGTGTGTTCACAGAACGTGGTGCAGTCACTGTGCGCCTTGTTTTTCACCAGTTTAAGGCATGCTGATGTAGCATACTATGTAGGTCAATCAGTACTTATGATGACCACTCACAGGCAAGGTTGTAATGTTCCTCATGATAAAACTCGTTGGCAGAGAGAGCAATAAAGGACAATCATGAAAGCTTTCCTCAGAACAGCAGGGAGCCAAATTCCAACGTCGTTCTGAAAACCGTGTAGAAGACCAAAATGGTGGGCAACAGCACCCAGGCTGGGCCCTAGCTGAAAAACGTCCTACCCCACAAAATGATTCAGAGCACGGTACGGTACTATTTTCTGTGATCATTACATCCTTTATCTTGCACCAGCAGTGGGGATCAGCCCCCACGCATGTGGACATCGACAGCACTGTAGGACTGAGCAGCCTCATACACTCTCACTTTCTCTCTTACAAAATAGTCCTGTAACTCCCCCCATGGCCAAAAAGCAACGGTCCCGTCACTAGGAGAGCTTCAGCTCCTGTTCTTATACAGGTACAGGTTGTTTATAGGTGACTTGGACTCCAACTTTTCTAGGTATTTCCACAGACGGACAAGACATTCCTTAAGTAACTCAAAGTGAAAAACAAAACAAAACAAAATCCCCAAACAACACACCAGAAAGAACATCCAATAAAAGGTAAAAGGTGCCTAGAGGAAAGGCATAATAATCCCAAACCAGGCAGGATTTGGGATTAGTTTTTTGCCTTTCCTGGTGCCTTGGCTAGGGATCAGCAAGAGATCAGCCACAGTCATGGCTGGATTATTTCGATGCCTCATTTCAGTGGGAGTTAGGCATCAAAATGACTTTGAAGATGTGAAACCTAGCTGTTGGTTTAATCCTAAACGTGAAGTCTCAAAACTGATCAAATGCCAGTTAAATCGGAAAAATTAGAATGGGAACAATTACTCTGATGGGTTAAGAACAGTTCTGTGATAGGGTAGGTTTTTCCCTTTTTAGACCACTCTTTTTGTCAAGACCAACATCTTTTCTGTAATTTGCCATCTTTACCATTTCACAGAAGAAACTTCTTAATATTTCAGAGCACTTCTGTCATTTCAAACACTGTGAGAGTTCCTTAGCTAAAACATACTGATTTTTCATTAACTAGTAGTTGGCTGTGCTCTCTGCATTTAAACCCAGATTAGATTACCTCCACTAGGAACCCCAGAAATTAGATATCTGCAGCATTCAGTTCAGTACAAGAGTTCCAGATCCTCACAGCCTGTTTCTGAAGGTCCAACAGCAACTGTGCCATTTGTTATTTCAGCCAGTACAGCATGTAACTGCTCAGGCAAATGTATTGTGGCAGCCTGCCAAGCGATCCAGGCAGCAGTGACACAACAACTTCGTTCTCTCTCGTTTCATACTGACATTGTCATCTTATCTAAGTTTTCTGTAGAGCAACGGGTTTGAAATCATGAACAACTTAAAATATTTGTACTTTCTGGGAACTGCTTCCTTCTGCAGTATCAAATCATACCATTTGCTTTTTCTTCCTAAAATAAAAATACTCGCTTCAGCTCTATGCTGTATGGAGGGTTTGTACGGACTATTCTTCTCAGGAGTCCTGGCAGCTCTTCCTGCCTGTTATCTATGGCCAGAAGCGAGCTGATGTATCAGTTTTTACAGGAAACCAAATCAGCAAATGTCACACAGACAGCGAAGCAGGATATAGTAAACCATGCTCCATATATACATCCCATGCTTCCTTTAAGCTCTTAAAGCCAAGACCCGCGTGGCAAACAGCAGACGTAGGTATAGGGGGCAAAGCAAGCTGAAATGCTTCATAAATCATAAAAACTGATTTTCCCTACGAACTAGTCAGTGCAAATGTAAGCAATTGAAGATGAACACTGAAGTGCTCAGGATATCATGTGCCATAGAAGTCAGGATACTGTCCAAAAAGATTTGCCTATATATCCTTCATTTTTGTTTGTTTTAATTATTTTGCTAGGTGAAGTACTTAACTAATGCACCCAAAGCAGGAAACTTCTGTAAGCCTCTTGACATTACAGAACACACCATAATTCTGATTTCACTCAGAGCCCTGGCTTGCTTTACATCTTTTATAACACAGAGCTCACTTTTTACACAGACTGAAAATACTGCTTTGTTTACAGACAGTTGAGGTTTTCTATGGATGAATCCCCTCTATACAAAACATGCACGTCCTAGAAACAAAGTTGTATCACAGCAGACTCATATATTTGCACAGTCGCCTTCCTTCTTTGTCTTTCCCGATTGCATCATCCACCTCAAATACTAATTTGCTTTTTTCTTTCATTCTCTCCACAGCTCATGTTCTTGAGACCCTACCCCACATGTCATGCCCAATTCAAGTGAAGCCAACACTTGACAAATTTGGCAGTGAAGTACTAAGAAAAGAAATTTCATCACAGTCTCTTGCTTGTCATTGCAATTCCAAATTACAACATCACCCAGAAAGATTGACTAATATATTCCATGTTTTACCGCAAATACCTTCAATAGCCGCCCTTTCTGTTCTTTTCTGCAAGACGAGTACTAAAAGTAAAAAATAAAACAGGCCAAATACCTGTAGTGAGCTATGGAAAACAAGTCTGGTTTACCTGAGAAATTCAAACAAAATTAAGTATTTTGGGGTAATTATGAAAGGCTAGATCTCCAGTGAAGATCTGTTTCATAGCACAAAATACATTACAGTCTTGCAGTGGGAGTCACAGCCAAGAAAGATGAAAGAACTGGTGAAGCAAAGATGCCTATCCATGCAAGGCACATGATAGAAGTGACAACTTTATCAATCACAGCCTCCACCTATCAAAGAAGCTAAAGACCCTCGCTTACCCTTCCCAAATGAAACACGAACTCTTTAGGCTTGCACTGCTGATACTGATCTTATGCAGGACTGATTTTTATTTTTAAAATAAATTAATCCAAGATTACTGTGCCTCAAGTGGCCAAGACCATTTTTTCTTCCCAAGGGACAATTTAAAACTTTGTGCCCCCGACGGAAATAGACAAGAACTAGGAAATCTTGACATTGTGGTAAACTCAGTGCATAAGGTGGGCTTAAATATGTGATTAATATGTGGACAATGCTACAGCTGTCCTGGAGGATCCCAGGGCTTAGGAGGAAATCATGAAAAAGCGAGTTTTTGCAGACCTTGTTGATAAGAAAAATTCTAAAGCCTACAGGATTTACTGCTGTGGAACATACAGTAGGGCTGCTGATAAAAACCAGTCTGCTGTTAACAAACCAGGAGGTCATATTCCTTAATACATCAGTGGAATATTAAAAAAATAATAAATTGCATATCTAGGAGGTCAACAATATTTTTCCTGACTGCTGCCTACATGTGAAACTGTGTTGCAACTGCAGTAGGAAAGTTTTGCTATTAGTAAGGATACAGAAAATTAACTCCACAGGGCATCCACCAGCCAGCATCTAAGACCTTCCAGTCCCTTGTTTAGGACGAACAAGTGTGCAGTGCCACATTCAGCTTCCAAAACACTGATGTGAAGTCACGCCTCTGGTGTCACCGCTTTGCACACCACTAGCCCAGGATATGGAGGTCCCCGTGAGCACGGCTATTTGGATCTGGATATGCTGAAACACATCCAGGGAACTTGTGGTGTTTATCCTGCTTTTTATCAAAAATATGAACCGAAAGCAGTAATGGTCAGAGCTGCTTCTTATTTGGTTAAATCTCCGACGCAAAGGTCTGCCAGAAAAAGAGAGAGGAGTTCCAAGGACTGAATACAGTCAGCATCAGATAGGTAAGGCAAGAGGCTATAAGAGGCTAAACTGACATTATTCTACAAAATTCCTATAGATAATGGGGACGTTATCAATGTCCAGACACTTTCAGATTCAGCGCATGCTCAAACTGTTTAAACAAAACTATTCCCTTTGAACTTGGAGGAGAGAGAACTGCAAAGTACCCATTAGTGTTCCGAAGCATTTTTAAAAACAAACTGAGTAAAGAAAACAGCCAGAAACAAGTCAAGTGATCATAAACTGCAACGATGGCAACAAGATTCCTGGCAGACCACAGGTGGATTTTGCAGCAAATCTTCAATAGTGAACTGTCATTTCCAAATACTGAGGTGAGCTGTGCATCACACACCCGGCTGCAGCCTGAAAGGTGTGCTGGGAACTGAGACCAGCACAGCTGAGGATTGTTAGGATAAAAATGAAAGGAAAATGCAGACATAGGAAGGAGTAGGAGGTAAGACAGAAAATAGGAGGAAAATGTCAAGATCACCATGTTTTTGTGTGCAACAGAGTTATCGATTGATTTGAAGAGCCAATACAAATGGTAGAGCGAAAAGACTCACTTTTCCCAACTAATACGAAAAAGTAACAAAAAAAGGTTGCTGAAAGAGGCTTGTTAAATAGAGTATTTTGAAGAGCAGCATGGACACTCCCAACATGATTGCAAATGTCCTGCACTTGGAGGCAACTCCCAGCTAAAAGAGAATCTGATTTGTAAAATAGAGTCAGAAATGGGTCCATGTAAACTCTGTTTTAAAAAAATAAAACATTAAAATTACCCAAAATAATAGAAAAATATGAGGAGGAAACAGATTAATAACATAAATACCATGATAAAAATACAGAAACATACTGGATTATGCTTAAGTGGAAATTCTTACAAGGTCTATTACAAATTCCACTTCTTAATAAGGCTGGCTAATTAGGCAGACAGACATTTCCGTCAGAATATTGTGTTCAGCACAGTACAACACTTCAAAAACAATTACTTCCAAAGGAAAGCATTTACTTTTAAGCACTTACATCTGTTCTACTTACTCTACTTAAATGGTACAATTAAATAATTGGAATAGCATTTATTTTCAAAGATGAGGCCAGGACAGTCAAAGAGGATAGTCCCAGCAGCACTGACAGCCTGACTTGTTCTTGGAAAAGTTTAGTCTTCATCTACCTGTGTGGTAAAAATTGCCGCCATTAAGAAATGTTTAAAAAGTTACCATTTCTAGCAACTTGGAATTTGTGTGCTCATATTAATGCACTGTAGAATTAAGAAAGTACTTTATGTTCAAAACAATCCACGGTGTTCTGGAAGTACATCCCTGTTTGTCGGAAATTTAGAAACTTTTTTTTCCCCAGGAATTTGCAGAAACAGCCCATGTTCTTGAAGGACATGCTTTCACTTTGGAAGATATAAATGAACACCTGAAAAATCCAGACACAAACTTTGATAAATGCAGGGCTGGAATAGACTACTCTTACACTATTAACTCCTACATTCCCCGCCTCCTCCCCCATCCATCCATCATACGAAGTCCTTAGTGACAAACCAGAGTTCAAAGAATGTACAGTCTCTAGCAGAGACAAACGAGACTGCAAAAGCCGTTAAGTGCATGATCTAGTTGGAATGAAAGCTGCAATCATCTCTGGGGTTCTATAAGCATCATTAAATTCTTGAAAGCAACACACAATGTATAGTGAACCACCCATAAAAGTTTACAATGGACTTGCCACGCATACTAAAGTAATTGCCTTTCTGAATCCTGTAATGGATAAAAATAGCAAATAGGATGCAACTATCAGCTTGTATCATTAAAATGTTCTGAACTAAACCCCGGTCCGCAAGGACAGAGGTGCCCTTTTCCTGGCTCGAAACCTGGACAATTCTCTTGTGAAACTGTACTACTGATGAACAAAAAATAAAATGAATCAGAAAAATGGTGATTCAAAGTTAATAACAAGGTGCTATGTGAAGAATATGCTGTAGGCTAAAGTGGCATTACAGAGACCTGAAAAATAAAAAGCCCAAATACAGCAGTTGTGTGACTCAGCTGGTGAGGAGGGAGAGAATGAACTTCAGAGGTTAAAGAGCAGAACTGTCTGCACTTCAGAAAACAATTTAAAGGCTCCACAAAATACCTGTATTATTGTGGAAGGAAGATTTGCAGCATAGAAATGTCCAAATATAGAAATGTATATACATATATAATTAATTAAATTTATTGTTTACTAACCATTAGTATTTGCAGGCATGCTTACTGTGAGGATCAAGTATGAGAAAGCATATGAAACGAGGAGATAACCATTAGGAAACCTACAGTATATGGAACTGGTTGAATATACATCTACAGGAGAGCTGGGATTTGGATTCTTTACATTGCTGCTGCTGAGCTCCAGGGTCCCGCTGACTGCTGCTCAGCTCCCTGCTGGTTACAGATACACAGTTAATTGCTTGCTACCTACTATCTGTCCTGAATAAAGAAACCAAAGCAACAAACCTGGTGTCAGTTCGAGCTTCATGGATAGACAAATTCAAGGGAGTTTAGTTCTTGCAAAAAGCAAAATTAGGAATTGGTTTGAGCAACCAAGGCAAATCGCTGCACCCTGAAACCCTGGGAGGAACAGCTAACATTTACAGGAAGCCTTGATTATCCGGAAGGTAAGAGGTGCTCCAGAGTAGAAAGCATGTCTGTTTTGAAAGAGAACAAGCTTACTAAGATAAATTACCAAAGTAAAATTACAGCTAAGTAAGCAGGAGAAGTTTTAAAAGTTACTAATGCTGAATCCCACTTGAGTGTCATTATCCACACAATCAGATAACATAAATAATGATTCCACAGAAGATGCAAGAAATTTGTCACAAAGTGACAATTTTGGACTTTGTTAAAGCAAAAGAATTCTTCACTATTTGTTTTTCCTCACCACACCTGGAGGAAACAGAGCCCTCTGAACAAACACACACCCCCAGCAAAAGTCTTTTGGACAACACCTATGGTTTCTCTGAAAACATCCATTTGAATGTTTCAGTAGCACATTTAGTGCGGTGGTTGGTACTGGCCCTGGGTTCTTACACAGTTCCAAAGAACCGTAACTTCTCTGTCCCTGGCTGAGCTGAGACTTCTATTGTTCTTACATGAACCACCATATTTTTATGTAAATGATCAAATCACCTATATTCCTCAGGCCACATGTTTGTTTCTTGCAGGATTTGCCTAAATGAACTCTGCCACAATTCTTCAGCCCCAGCTATAAGAGTACGTCACCAGAGGAACAAAGAAAAATCCTAATTTGGGGAAATTTTCACAAGTCTAAAAGACATTAAAACCAAGGGATCTGAATGTTCACACTCCTTTGTGAGGCACAGTAAATTGGGACAGTCTGACACACCGACTGCCAAAAGGAAGCACATCTGCATAATCCACAAATACCTGAGGATGCATGAGTCATCGGGCGAGCCATCGCAGCTCCTTAGAAATAGATTCCAGTGTGATTTCACCAGCAGGCAGGGCAGGTTTGTTTGCTTATTAGGAAATCAGGCTTAGAAAAGTGCTATAGAATACAGTGTATAAAATGAAGTGGCCCAGGCATGAATACATTGAAGGGTTCCATTTCTTACTAAGTTTGCTTCCTATAGCCAGAGATGGTACATAGGGACACGGACCAGTCCAATGAGTTTCTACTACTGAACAGTGTCACACCAGTGGCAGGCTTCACCAACCACACATGTTCCTGCTGGATTCACCACCTCTGTGAGGAGGGTCCAAAGCACAATTGCAAAGGCAGTACACATCACCCATCTTGGGAACACGGGGCATAAACACCAGCCTGCACTGATCTTAGAAATCAAGGGTGCATGCATGGGAACAGGCTGCCCAGGGAGGTGGTGTTATCACCATACCTGGAAGTGTTAAAAAAACCCCTCACATGTAGATGTGGTGCTTAAGGGACATGGTTTAGTGGCGGACTTTGGCACAACTGACTGGGTTAAGGGCTGACTTGATGATCTTAAAGTTCTTCTCCAACATAAATGATTCTATGACTCAAAACTCATGTTTAACAGGGTTAAGCAAAATCAAAGCAAAATAGGAGGTGCTACAATCACTACATTCCTTGTATTTTATACCAGCTCAAGAGATTGTACTCTAAAGATGCTCTCAACCTGCAACTGGAAATACATATATTTGCCTTCCCCCACCCCGCCCCCAATATTGCATGTTGTGCATGTAATACTCTCGGCACTGATACGAATTTTAAGTGCAAATCAGCCTTAATCAGTTTCTCCACAGGTGCTCTCACAATGTCTTATTTCTCATTTCCTGCTTAAAACACAGATCACAATCAGTATCGATCGGAATGGTCTTGTCTTAAAATAATCCAGATAATTTAAATTTACAAACATTGTGATCCTGCAGAATAGCATAAGATTTTGAAAAGCAGCTGCAATAGTAAGACAATGCATTAAGGTCACCTTCGTCATGCAACATGAAGTGACTGCTATGAAGAGAGATTACATATGAACCAGTTCATTGAACTTTAAGTTAAGATAGTTGGTTTGATCCCCTTAAACACACTGATGCTTATTTTTCACCTGTTGCCAAGATTCATGGCAGCAGATTTTACAGTAAGTTTTAAACACTATGGAACAAACTCTCAAACTGTATTTACATCATAGGCACCTCAACAGAACACACTCTGCCCAACAGAGAGGGAAGTAAAGAAAACTCAGTATTAATTCCCTGTCCCAAATCAGAGATGTTTCATTTCTACACTATCTGTAGGAGTTTCAATTCTGTCAACTCAATTGATATTCTCTTGAAACATAGAAATTATACTTAAATAACACACAGCCCACATAATCACTTATCCTACAGGTGTTTGGTTCATGTTTTTAGGAAGAGACTCTAAGAACAGGCCAAACTGATCATCATCTGCCCACTGTTCCCCAAGTCCCATGGAGATCTCAGATGCTTACATTGGTTTAAGCAAGAAACCAATAAAGTTTGACATTGTTTTAAGAACACAGCATACATCTCTCAAGACTATCAAGTTTCAACTGTAACAGTATTTTAAGCAGTAATGTGGACTCAAGAACCAGGCTTTAGCCTGATCTTCAGCTCACATAGATCAAACCACCAAGTTTTATGCTACTTTGTGTTATTGTCAACATAAATGGAATTAACTGTCAAACAACTGTGTAAATTAACTGACAAGCTGCCAGTAGTATTTGCTTATTGATCTGTAAGCACATATATAATTACACTATACAGGTACAGTTTTCATTTGTTCTTTTCCACCCCTGTAAAATATTCATGCTGTATTTCTTACCAAAAGAAAGAGGACATGCAGCATACTTGAAATAAGATGTACAATCTTATGTATTACTTTGGTTTTAGCTGAAGGGAGTTAATGACAGATTAAAAATTTTAGAAGTACTAATCTATGTGTAAGCACCATACAAAAAAACAAAACAAAACAAAACACCAAAAAAACCCAACCCACAACCCAAACAAAAAAAAACCCTACCAGAACAACCACAACCCCACCTCTTCCCTACCTGCCTATTGCATCTCCAAGTCCTTCCAGCAAAAGAAGTCCTTTTCTGATTATTCTTCCATGAAATTTATAAATTGACTTTGCAGCGTAATGAACTAAATACTCCAACTTTAATATTTTGCATTCATACCAAAAACAATAAACAATTTTTACAAATAGTGTTATTTACTAAAACAATTCTTGTACAACAGTGCAGTATATCTAAATATATACATATGCCAACATCAAAGGGAGCATCAAAACAAACAAAACCAAAAATGCACTTCGCTACTGTGTACACTTTATTAAAACCAAAGCAGACTGCAGCAGGCTTCTTTTCTTTTTCATGACAAAGACAAAAATTATTTGGATTTCCAGAAGGACATGCAGGATAGAACAAAAACGCCTACCACCTTTTTGCCAAGGTAGCAGAATGAAAAGTGAACTTTAAATCTGCAATTTTACATAGTAGGAAATGGAATGCTCTTGAACACAAACATCCTTATTTAAGAAACAGGCTTCAAAAATGTACATAGTGTTTTTTACATATTGAAGCAAAAAAGTCCAAATGTCAAGGCCTTCCCATGTTTTATTTGTTGGATATGTGTCGGATAGTATACACATGAAGGTTAATACTCTTCATTGCAGCTGAAAATGAAAAAGGACTAGCTGTAGTGTAGAGTCGGTCAGCTTTACTAAGATTGAATAACAGAGTAAAAAATGATTCTGCCTGCTGTTAGCAACAGAGGTTTTTGTACTTTTACTTCGCCTTTTTCTTTAAAAAAATCTCCTCCCAGTTTTTAACTGGAAAACTTATGCTCCCATGTTCTTCAAAACAGATACATACATCTTCTCCAAAGGAATCTGCAGTTACGTAACCCAAAGTGCCATTGTAGCTGCTGTAATTAGAGATGTTCTTTTTCATTCTGTGAAATCCAGCAGACAAGGTGTTAAGACTTTTATATTTAACAACTGCACAGATATCTTTGAAATATGAGTGAAAAATAAGGTGATATTAGAGAATATACTAAAAAAGTTGGAGAATGAGGTATTAAGCAGTTCTCCAGTGTAAATCTGATGTTCCTGCCATCTAGATGAAATCAGAGAACTAGAATAGCAGCCTAGACTTGGTCAGCAAAATATGTACGCGCTACTAAAAGCAAATTTATCTCCTTTGTTGCATCTAAGCATTTGCAATCTGACAGATTTCTCTGAAGTTCTGGTTACTCAAATTCATTTCAGCTCCCTCTGCTTCAAAATTCACGAACAGTAGCTATACCATGAGGGCAATATGCTGTTCCACACCTGCCGAGAAGCATGCAGTAATTTGTATATTTTGTTCCTTTTTACTGCTGTTTGTATGTCCTTTGGCTGGTGACATTAAACACACATCTACATGGGTGCCAGTGACTAAACAGAGATGGGTAAATACGTTGCCACTGTTCCTGCAGCTGCCCACTGTGGAACACACTGCCATGACATCAGCGTAGCAAATTTTAACACACTGCCTCAGTTATTTTTCCTGGGATGCTTTACAGTAAGTCTTGACATCTTTGTTATGTGCACATAAATTGAGATGATACACATAGGTAAACAAGCTTTGTTTATAGAAGTGAAATGCACAGAAGGCACTTTCCACAGTTTGCTCCAGTTCACGATAACCAAGCCACTAAAAAAACCCTTCTGAAGTTAATTAACATTTTTGTAGTCCTTAATAAAAGGGTTAAATAACAAAGTGTTATATAAAACATTATGAAAACATTTTAGCTTTTCATTGACAATTTACATGTAAAGAAACAAGACATTCAAAAATTAGGTCTTCTATTGGAACATGAATAACACAGCATTTCCAAGGATTATTAACTTTCAAATAGATTAACTTCCTGAAACTTTATTTGCTAAAAAGTTTTTCCATACAGCAGCTGTACATGTACTTTCCCCCTCACCCAGATTTCAGTGTTCAATACCATAGTAAGACAGAACGTATGTGAACTTAGTCAAAACAATGCATACATGAGGAATCTCGGAATAAATCACAGCAGAGAAGCACCAGCAATGGCATCTCCAGGTTCATGACACCAAACCAGCAGAGGAGTACTCAAATATAATTGCTGAATTATCATTTAGAAAGTATACAAGAGGATGAGTGAAGGAACTAGTGCAATGACAGCACCTAGCAAGGTAGGAGGAGGCATCACTTTAGAGCATCTAGCACATGGGACACAACCAAGCGAGAAGGCAAAATTATATTTTCTGATAAATAAAAATAATCAACTTGAAGTAACACAGCTCCAAATTCAATTTAATCTGAAAATTGCATCTGAAATGGGAAACATAGGATGCAACAGAACTGCTAAAACTCTGAACCTTAACACCTAGTGATCTACTGCACCAAGCGTCGACAATGAAAACAGATTTTAAGACAACTAAAATTCACAACTTGTTACAGGAGATAACTTAGACCAGTGACTCTAACAAAGGCGTGAAGAAAATAAAAATTAAAAGCATCCACCGCTTTCATTATACTGAATTTATAGTGGCGTTGCATTTTAGAAAGTTGGTTTTGGTCATGATGAACACAAACGAAAGGTGATTTTGACTTTCTTAAAGATGGGTAAATGCCCAAAATAAGTTGGAAAGCAGACTTAAAATACACCCAAGTTTTCGGTGTTCAAAGGAGAAACCAGTAATGAGCATTTCTGTGTGTTAATGAAAGACTACTTCAAAAATTTTAAAAACTAAGATAAATTAGTAACAAAAAATATATTTGTTGAGTCATTTCTGTACAGAGATTCCATAGGCCCTTAGCAGGGAACATGTGACCACCTAAGAATACACATAGTCAATGCCAGCTGGACAATTTTGTGTAGAAGTTACACTCTTCCATACACATTGCTTCTCTGGTTTTGGAATAAGGTACCTAAAGGATACAGAACACTATCTAAATTATACTACATGCTCTTTCTAAAGAAAACCACCTCTTTGATCTATAAAAAATTATCTATGACACAGTATCTTGGATTATTATTTCTTTTTTAGTATTTCCTTTCAAATTCCACATACTTTTTTGATGACACCAAGTGCTGAAGTAATGACAGTTTGTGAGGGTGCTTAAGAATTCTAGAGAAAAAAAATATGTGAAAATACTAGTACCAAAACTGCCAGTTGGCTAGAACATCCCCGACTGGAACACATCAGCTATAAGCGCGTTGTAACCACCCCAGTTAGAAGTTATGCAAAGCAGTCATCTGAAAGCGTTAAAAGCAAAACACCGGTGTCTATGAAAACAGTGAAACAAAGACATGTTAGGTAACTGCAAACAGATGCAGGAGTGTATGCGATAATTGAGGTCAGCTTATAGTATAATGTACAATGGCAACATTTAATTCCAGAAGCATCACACTAAAATATAGTACACAAAAGCAAACAATTTCTGACACATAGACTAACAAGACTGAAAACATGGATCTGATGTTGAAGCTATCTAGTATTGCTCTAAGTGGAAACAGAGTCAATGGAAGAGATGAGGAAACCAGGATGCATAGATTGAATACAAATGCAAAAGTTACAACACTCTTTGTACAAGAAACTCTGAACAAGAATATCTAAAATGCTGCCTTCAATTGCCATGTTCCTTTTGCAGCACCTCAGCTATAGAAAGAAAATATCATGCCTTAAAGAGCCACCTGGCTAAGTTACTGAGAAATGCATGGGTTTAAAACAGGCTAATCATGCTGCTGCAGAAAAGAATCTGAAGCAACCTGAAAGTGAATGAAAATAAGATGACTCATAAACTATTCATACTGTAGAAGGGCTAATAAACTCAAATGGTACAACTGGAAATTGAAACAGATGTTTAAGGCAGAAGTGTCTGTGTAAGAACAGTAAGCACAACAAATTGCTAAGCAAGGCCACAAGAGATAAAATAAAGCCCTGAAGGTTTGTTCAGCAAAGTGACTTAAATGTCCATAATTCTCCATGTTCTAATTAAGAAGACTTGAATAAAGTAGTGTCATTCATGTTGTGTGTTCCAGTTTAAAACTCCATCGTTTCTCTTCCAACTCAATTCCTCTGTCTTTGGTGTAATCTCTACCAACACACATAGAATACAGTTCTGGTTCTCACCATAGAAAACAACATGGAAAAAATAAATTACATGCTTCTCATGATAAAATGCACGATCCTGTTCTGTTGCATGGTCCCACGATATGTTTAGCAGCCTCTGAATAGTAGGTTTTAGTTATTAATTATATCTGAAGCAGAATCATAATTTGCTGTTATCCCCCCAAATCACTTACTAGTTTACTAGTTTACTTTGGTAGATAAGCCATCTAATAGTCATGATACACTTGTGTTCAATTCAAAAAGTATTGAAACCTAGACTCAGATAAGTTTGTAAATTCATATATAGATCTTAGCTTGTAAGTGTAACCATGATATGCAGGATTATCAGAAATACATCACATCTGTCATAAAACTAGACAAAACTATGAAACATGGTTGTCAGTTCATGATTAAAATAAAATAGTAAATTATTTTTAAACATTGTGTTAAATATATTCACATGATCACCATAGCTATACAAAATGGCCACTATTGCAATCACACACTATATGTACATAACATATATGCCACAACAGTTTGCAAGTGTTGAGTTTTCACAGACTAGCCAATTTTACCAGACATAAATAATCTTGTACCAATTTTTAGGCATTTTAAAAGGAATTAAATGTCCTTAATATATCTGTTCCTCTGCAAAATTAAAAAAAAAATCCTAAAAAGTCAGTGCAAATTGAACTTGTTCACCAAGATAGATTCTTATTAAGCTGAGGTTAAACAAAGTTGAAGAGATTAAAGGAAGAAACTCATAGAACTGCCAACTGCCTTCAGCAGAGGTTACAGAAGATTAGGAATCAGAAGTCCTGGATCCTATAGCAGAGCCTTCTGTGAGTAACTATGCTGCTGTTGTTGAGGTGGTGGAGGCTGTGGTTGTTGTGGAGGTGTTTGTTGACTGCCTGCTGTCTGTGGCAGAGGTGTTGATGCTAAGTTATAGTTTGGCACCTGGGACATACTAGTTCCAGCATTTTGATAAGCAGCAACATCAACAGTAGCAGGTGGCGGACTATACACTGAAGCCTGGTTAGAGTAAGTATTTCCAGCAACAGAGCCAACCATTGCACTGGGGAGGGAAAAAAAAATAAATAAATTGAAGTTGAATTAACAAGCCATTTACCAAGAGAACAGCAACACTTTATCACTGCTTCAGCTGTTCTTTACATACACACAAAACCCTCCTAAATCTGGACACCTTGCATATTTAATACTGTAGCCAATGAATTTTCCAATTACAACTCAAACACACTCCTCAGATTTAAACACACCTCTCTGTGAATCTGTACTTTGCTTTATTTTCATGGAGCCCCATCTACTTTCCATTCTGCTTATGGAAAAAAACAAAATCCGACCAACCATTTTAAATAGCAAAAGAAGAATTATGCAGAAGCTCAGTATATCAATATATGTCTCACCACTGCAAATAAGTAACTTTGGGGAACTGAGACTAACAAATACTTTGATAACTCGAGACGGATGTTTATCTCAACTTCATAAAATAAAATTACTTTATACAGAGAGTAAAAAAAGCCACCAAAAAAACCCCACCACCAAGCAAACAAAACCAAAATACCCTAATCTTTTCCTAAGGTCAATTCAAAACTTATTTGTAATACCAGTAGCTTAGCCAAATCTTAGCATCTCTGGGTATCTACCCAAAATAGAAAGCCACTTGTGGCTCCTTTATATGGGGAAGCTGTTTAAGCTTTGGTAAGTATTCATAGCCCTATTCACTTATTTTCCAAAGTCAGCAGAGTTCTCCCCATGCTTCCACAGTAAGATATTTGAAAAAAGAACAACACAATATGCACTATCCCAGAAATTATGTAAAGCCAGCCAGAGCAGCAGATGATTTTCATCATGAGATGTGTATTAAAAGTTATATTAAAAATAATAATTAAAACCCTATCCATCATATCGATATCATTTTCTACTATTTTTATTTTATATAAAAATATAGATATAAATAAATAATGTATTTCTTACATATAAAATTTAAAACTAGATAAAATTATAAAAACAACATAAAAGTTTGAAGTTTGTCAGGAACTTTTACCATATACACAACACCAATAAAACACACATTGGAAATAATTGCACTGCAGTATCTTTCATTTGTGTTTAAAATTATATTTCTGTATGAAAAAAGTTTCCTTTGAATACTATCTGTAGTCCTTGAAGTTTAAATTGATTTAAACTTGAACAGGAAAATATTTAAAATTACTTTGTGTAAGACGTCTGTGCAGGCTGACCAGGCAGTACGGAGCTGGCAGATGGAGTAACTGTGCCTTGGCTGAGAGAGGAGAGCTGTTCAGGAGGAAGACTGTAGCCTTGTAGATGGCCCATCTGTGCACTCCCTGCCACCAAATATGCATTACTTTGAGGTTGCCCCGGATAGACCTAGGAAGTTAAATAAAGAAATATTAAAAATAAAAGAAAATTTATTTAATACCTGACTTCAGAACTTAAAGGCAGCCTCTCAAAACTTTTATTACAGATGTTTTAATAAAAAGCAACGGATTGTCTTCTATTAAGTGCTGCAGTATGAAAAAATTGCCAGCTTTTCAAAGGTCACTATTTACATTTGTAATCTCAGGCTCCAGTACCGAAAAGGTCTAATAGTTTACTGGAAAACTTGTATTCCGAGCTTTATTTTAATGACTATCACTCATGCTAGCTAAAAGCTTCTACTTTTGAATGAAAATACCGGAGAATTTAAATTATGCAACAACAAGCAGTCCAAAGCAGAATACTTTTTGATGTCCAGATAACTTGCACCAAGTAGAATCATTAAAATGGAAAACCAATTGCATTTTTGTATCGTTAGTTAATCTGTCATTTCATGTAACTGTTGAGACTACCACTGTAAAATTGTTTGAGCGGGGCAGAAGGGAAAAAGAGGTCTTATGAAAATTTCAATTGAAAATAAGGTAATGTTTTACAATTAACTAGAGGAAAAGCTTGCTAGTAGATGTGTCAACAGTATTCTACATCAAGACTAAATTTCTAAACCCTATACTTCTGTTCAATCATGAATTATTTGACAACCCAAATTACTAGAAGATACCAGGTCTCATGCACAACTGAGTTCATTGAGTTTATGATATACAGCTCTTCTGTCCTAAGATCCATGAATCTCAGATGACATATTCATAGAAGGCTTATCAATATTGCAAAAGAATTTTAGAAGACAGAAAAGGCAGAGACTACCTAGCTTTTCAGAACTTACTGGCCCATCTTCATCCCCAAATCCAGTTTTTCCCTTTAAGAAACGCCAGAAACATGCCCATTTATAAAACATTAACATTATTTGGTAGGGTCACGACATGATTGCTTATCACATATGAACAGAAGACAATGTTCCTCTTAATGACACTGTAAAAGTATATATCATCTTCTTTAAAACACACTGAAACAAAGTACGTACTTGTAGGGAGCTAAAAGAACTAAATTTTCTTCAATGTTTATATAATACTGCACAGGTACTAGTAAGTTGGCTTGAATTATTTTTTTTTACTCACTCAAAAAGCAAGTAATTTATTGAAAAAACAATTTGAAATGTTACATATTCCTATAAGAAGGAAAAGAATACATCAAGTGTGCATTAGACTATGGATTTAAACATCTAAATGTTTTAAAGACCTTTTAAAATACCATAGTATACAAAAAGGCCAAAAGACCTACTCAGAGAGAATGGCCAATTACATGGAAATGCTGTCATGGAAGAACTATAAATTTTAACTTCAGTAATTAAAATGTTAAATGCTTCCTACTGGTATTTCCAAAAAAGGAAACTAAAAGAAGAGACTGATTTTAGGGTGGGGAGGGCATAATCTTAAACAGGAATTGTACTGCTTTTGTTCTTTTTACTTTCCTTTTTTTTACCCTAGCAGCTTTAATTTTTAATTTTATGTGCAACTCAAAGCACGGAATGGGCTTTTTCCTTGGTCTAAAAGAACTGAAGCGAAAAGAACTAGAGGTGTGTTCGAACCTGCAAAAGGAGAATACCCAAAGCTTGCAGCTGAAAACAAATTTTTATTTTTTTTTAACATACTGTGTTGAGAGGAAATACTGCTTTTTCATTTGAGTTTATCTGTGAGGGAGCAAGATGATTTTAACCTAGCATTACGGTAACAAAGATCATAAAAAGAAGTTTCCAACTCAGGGGGCAAGGGGGGTGGGAACAGAAGGGCAGAAATAGGAAATGAATTATTATCTGCAATCAACAAGCTCCACCATACTTTAAATATCAGTACATATTTATTTTAGTAATGTAGAGAACTATACTGTAAAAAAATATTTAACCAAGTTTTGTAAAGAAGTTATTTCATGAAAAACTGCTTACCACTAATAATTTATAAGAAATCAACCATAGCTCAGTATGTACTTGATAATGTTAATGGCTATTAAAGGTTACATACATACCTGAGAGCCAGAAACACCAGATGACTGCATATAATACTGTTGGTTTTGTAGTTTTGCATACATAGAATACATTGGGTCTTCATTCATCAATTTGTTATACAAAGAAAGAGCCTCCATTGCTTTAACATTGAGCTCTGAAAGTTCTGAATGTTTCCTAGAAAACACATCGTAGTTTATTCTACAATTTAGATAACCTCAGTACAGAACAGATAATACAGGGAACTTTCATGAGATGTGATAAGCAACTTATTCTTACTGCCTGTGAAGTGATGCCTGACAAGTGCCAGAATGTCAAACGGTACAATACTATAAAATATTGTGTGACTGGGAAAAAAAAACATTCAGACCTCCTCCCAGATGAGAAGATACTAATACACGCACCTATTTTCTTTGCCAACATTCACAGAAATGATTAACGTATCATTAAGTAACAACACTGGTATTTCTAAGAATTAATTTTCATTTGAGCCAAAACACATTACTTTTTTTACCTGTCTATATCTTCCAACTTTTCATCTATGAGAGGTCCCATCTGGTGGCACATTGCTAGAATAGAAAGACATTAAAATATATCAGAGTAATAAAGATTTCCATATTGCAAAGTCAGAAGGCAACTTTAAAAAAAAATGATGACAGAAATGCGTAGATGCTAGTCTAACTTTTTTTTACATCACTACTATAATCTATATGCCAAAAAAGTTATAGTAACAGAGGTAGTGTCATGAACAATTTAAGAATGACATTCAGCTGAAGTTTTCAGTAGTGGTACAGTTTAAAAAGTACAGTATCTAAAACGACAAACCCACAGAAAATAAAGACATTTAACATCCAGGGAGTGTAAAGCTGAAACTATTTTGCATAAAAAAAATTTCAGGCAAATCTGAAAGGTGATCTCTTCTTCAAGGAAGAAAATTCACCACTACAACCTAAATCATGTGCTCAACCAACATTAGTACAAAAAGACTATCTACGAAAACAATGATGGGGAAAACAGGTTGCAATGATGCAAATCATCTGCAAAGACACTAACAGCACATTGCTATCTCACTGGAATCCTAACTGGGGGAAGGGGGCTTCTTCAAACCACTGACACAAGCAAAAAGCAACACCAAAACTTACCAGAAGTAGAATGGAAAAGCATTAAAATAAACAAAAATGCACCCTCCTGCCAATCTTCAGCACAAGGACAGGAGGATCACATAACTGTCAAGCAAACCAGTTAACTAACAGAAAGACAGAGGTTTTCAAACTTAAAAATAAAGAGACAAGGAAGCTGAAAGGCAATACTGCAGTCTAACCCTACACCAGAATGCAAAAGGTGCCCACTTAGCCAAGCATGAACTATTTACTAACCAAGAGATGTGTTTAACACCAAGAGCCACTCAACGTTCAAACCGAGAGATGACGAAAAAAAAAGATTCAGGCATCAAATATGCCCGAAATGCATTACAAGCAGCCCTGGAACAGTGCCTTCCCTCCCAGTTTTCCCAAATGAGAGATGCAGAAGGCCCTGAAAGCCTCTGGGCCATGATGGGTGAAAGGGCATCACTGATGTGTTCCTTGAAGGCAACGCCAGGTGAAAGAGGAGTTGTATGAAAGGCACCCGTCTGCTTCTTTGAACTTGGGAGCACTAACACATTAGCAGAAATGCTGGGAAAAGATGTAAAACCTGGTGTAAGTTCTATCTTTTTTTATTTATAACACAAAGTGTGGTAGAAGGCATGACAAGGATTGCTTAGATGTCTGTACACTAACACAATGACCACACTGCTGCCAGCCACAAACAAACCCGGGGCTCCTGAGAGCGTTGGGATGAGCTCTCCAATTGAAACACATTTGTGACTTGACGTCTGGATGGCAGAAGAAAATGAAGTGGGTTTTTGTCAAATACTGATCAGCACCTGCCACCACTGGTAGGAACCCAAGATCCAACATACATCTATAGCAAAATTCCCAGAACCTATGCCAGAAGTAGTATCTACCCAAGGCCTACTTGAGCGCAAAGCCAGTACAGTCTTGAATATAGCACTGCTGAAATATATGCAGCCATATGTTTGGCGAGTGCTGTTGAAGGTAGCTGGGGAGCAATCACCCGACTACACTACAGCTTTGAGATTCTAGAAGCAGTCCCACTGTTTAATATAAAACTCAGCATTGCTCTAACGATCTCACAATGTGTTTTGAAAGGAGACCCTAACGTAAGCCATATCTGCAGGTTGGTTGACAAGCACACCTTTAATTTCTTTGCCTCTGTCCTGGACCAGATAGGGGCAATCTGCTTCTGAGACAACAAGCCTCTATAGCTGTATTTGGTACTTGAAAGAATAAAACCATTCATGTTTCTTTTTATACCCCTTTAGCTTTAGTGAAACTAGATTATGTGCAGACACATCACTGATGTACAGTACCTAACACGGGATTCACTTACAGGTATGATGAACCAGATGGGTGTTGAAAGATGGGAGATATTCAAAGCTTACAAGCTTACGCACTTTCTTCCTGACTAACTTCTAGATAGATTTGGAATCTGCCATTTTTCTTAACAAAGTCCAGTCCTATCTGAATTGTTCGCTTAAGCCAATGTTCTGTCTCATAATTGGTAAGTTTCTTCCTTCTCTAAAGTTCCCTTCCAAAAATTTTGGTGCATTTATCAACCCAGGTAAAATGGTCTATAATGCCTCTTTGAAGAGGCATTCAATTCAAGTCTAAAGGACTAGAATTTTTACCATTCTGTAACATATTTGTTTAATATTAAAGTCCTATAGAAATATTCATGCAAGCAAAAAGACTGGGGGACACCCACAGGTCTATTCTAAGCCTCAGTAGTACTTCTGCTTCCTCTCGCGGAATCTTCCTTACACTCCTTTTGCAACTCATGCTGTGCTACTCTAAGAAGAAAAAAAGAGAAAAAAAATGAATATATGAGATTGAACTAAGTATTCCTGGGTCTTGAAAAAGAAAAGAATATAAAATATAGTTTTCTTGCAAGAGGGGTGGGCTTGTTTTAAGCTAAAATTTTGCACTTTGGTCTCTTAGATGTGGGAAACAGGAAATGAGAATATAATTATGGGTCAGGCACTTTTCTCAGGCATGCTTGGGGCATGCACATGAAGCTGAAGTAGTTTCAATTTGTTTTGATACAGGTAATGACTAGAGAGGAAAACAACAACAAAATGAAGCCATGAGATCTTCTTACCCTCAAGATGAAGCAATTCTGGGAGGTCTGGCTGGTCATCAGATGGATCTGCACTTTGCAACATCTGCAAGAGCTGGTCCATTTTATCCTAGAACACAAATTGTGTAATTAGGGCATATGTGGGGTGAGAATTAACACTTTCAGGAGAGTAAATTAAGGCAGCTATTTACAACAGCCATTTGGATATCCTGGGACTTGGAAGTCATCTAGACTAACTTTAAGAAAATACAAATCATACATGTTACTTTACAAGAACTAAGATGCTTAAACAAGGAAAAGCCAAATTATAAAAATTATTAGTAATAACAAATGGAATGTGCAGAATACCCCTTTACTCCTAAATTTCCTTTTAAACAGTATTTTCTAAGCAGTTTCCATTTTTCAATTTTAGTTATCACATAGGCGATACCACCACCTGGTGGGATTAGTGGTAATGTTTTCACAGAATACATTGAGTACTTTAGAAAGAAATGGGTACTGAAAAACCTCTTGCATTTTTTAAATGTAAGTGTATAAGGCCTATCAGCACATGAGCAATGTCATTACTAATTTATATATGAAAGGGTTTTGTTAACGTGACGTTTGGAGGGGTTACACAGTTGACTTCAGAATAAGTAATCCTTGACTAACCATTTTAAGTGCAACCCATTTATAAAAATACCAAAGGGCAGAAAATTAACAGGCATAACCTCTTTGAAAAATATGTCTCAGAATGAGTTATATTGTTTAACCAAATATTAGATATAAAGTATTAAAAATCACTTTTTAGCTGAGTGCTATCAAATAAATAGCCTTTAACAGGCCAGAGTTATACAGGTCATATAACTAAACCCATGCTTTTTCTTCCCTAACCCCAGGAAAGGCAGGAAGAAGCCAAATTACTTACTTCCTTAAAAATTATACTATGGGAATTCTAAAAAGAAAACAAGCCACTATAACATAAACCAACAAGGAATCACAGAAGACAAAAGCTGGAAGGCACCTCAAGGCAGGCCTGAGATAAGCTGTTTCAGCAGATTACAAACTAGTATCTCTTGGGAAGAAGAGTATTTGAGGCAGGAGTTAAACAGGACTTTAGAAAGGCAGTAACTGATTTTGCATTTCAAAAAACAATGACAGAACCCTAGTTAAGAAATAGAAGGCCATGAGAGATGGAAAATTCTAAAGATAACAATTCTAAGCCCCCCAGGAGGGAGAGAAGAAAAAGAACAAGGTGGTGGGGAAAGGCAGGGGAAAAATATGGGCTGAGAGTTCTTCGGAACCTTGCAGAACCACTGTGGTGAGATTGTGTAAATCTTACTAAATACTGCCTATGGAGCAACAAAAAGATCACAGTTTTCACAGAAAGAAAGAGGTCTTTCAGACTGGAAGAAGACAGCAGTGGTTATTCTGGAAATAAACCTAAGACAGCATTCAAGATGGGTAACTCTGAGGTATCCTAAAGTACTTAAAGCAAAACTTGGAAGTAATTGCATCACTCCACACCAAGCTTCTGGTCTGAAGGTGAACATCTGTATAACCTTGGAGCAGGGCCCTAAATAGAATGCAGTTTCCAAATTCAGTTTCAGAAATTCCCAAGAACTTCAAGGCACATGAACAAATTGGAATACTGCAGATATTAATTTTTTAATTTAAATCAACTTTCCCTTCCCATTCTCTTTCAATTATGTTCTCCTGATATTTCAAATTGCTTTTGAAGTACAGGATGAAACTGTTTAACATCACACATTTAATTGTACCAGCAGTTGGAAAACAAGGCTTTTATCATGCTTACTTCATCAATATAAACTGGTTCAGGCTCAGGTTCTATTGTCTCTACTTGAACTTCATCACTGAACTGCACTGTTTTCTTCTCAGCTTTCACTGTAAGATAGACAGGCAGACTTTATTTTAGAAAATAAAACTAAACAGAACAATGATGTAAATGTTATACAGCTAGTATGTTGGCTAAGTTCTTTGCATTTGAAACATCTACTGTGAAAATTCAAAAAAACCCAGTATTTTGTTAACATTTGAAGGCCAAAACCATCTCCAAAGACATAAACAATCTTTTTAAATGAATCTGTAAATTGCATAAAAAAGGTATCAGTCCACATAAGGTCAACAAAAACATGTGTTAGCAAGTAAATGTCTTTATTGTAGTCTCCCTGCATACTTCTTAATAAGCCATCAGAAAAAGAGACTGAGAGAGAGTGATTGGAAGAAATAGAGCTAATGAATCAGGTTTAAGAGAAAACTGATAAAGTAACCTATGACAACCAGAGCCTTGTTTTCTCCAGAACCAAGTATAGAATTGAAAGTTTTCAAATTTTGCTATTCCTTCTCCCTCAAATAGTACCTGCAAAAGCATCTCACTCCTTTGTAGTGGAGGCCACAACAAAAAAGCTATATATTTGGGAAAAAAGCCAAATACTACTCTTATCATACTACTATTATCAGTTAGTCTTAACATAGAACAGATGACTCCTACAGCATGTAATTCTGCTGACCTGCTCATACCTTGGGCACATTCATATTAAGAGCATGGGAGATCAATCTTGCAAACCCATCAGATTTACATAAATCAGTTCTAGAATATTAAAACCTTGTCTAATATTTAATATTTTTATTAAACATTTAGAGTAGGTTAGACTCGTATAAATAGATAAAAGAAGATAACCAGTATGCAGAAAAAACCTCCTTCGGTTACACACACACAGAGCAAATCTACAGCTGTAGGTTTCTTGAATTGTTTAAACAGTAGTAACCTTCTCCGATCCCTGTATACCCAAAGGCCTTCAGTTTTCCTTGATTAGATATGTACCATTGCAACCAGGCAAAAAGGCAATTTGGAAAAAAAACGTTGTTGCCCAAATTTGTCTAGGTGTCAATGGAGTTGTTAAATGAGTTTCAAGGAAGCTACTGACAAAGCCAGCAGCAGGCAGCATTTTTCAGCAGATGCCAGCTTGGGCAACCTTGGTCTAACACATAAAGTTATGACTGCTGTTTGTAACAGCACAGCAAATGCTCCCAAGTTTTTACTTTGAGTATCATATTAACTTGCAACTGAACTCTATCATAAGGGAAAGGAAACAGAGAAAGTAAATCAATAGAGAAATATCCCTTGTAAAGTTACTTACTCATTTCTGGCTCAGCAGAAAGATCAGCTGTGACAAAATTAGACGGAAACAAACCTATACCCTGATGAGTTTCCCCTTTCCACCAATTTGGATCACTAAAGATTAAAAAAAAAAATTATTAAAACCCCCATACCTAAAAAAATCCATACTCACATGGAATTTTCCGAAGAACTGCACTGTACAAGGCATTTACATGACTTATACATACACAGACATCTTTAAGAATCTTTATGCAATAACATCAGTATGTTAAAAATCTAGCAAATAATTAAAGCACTTAACATGTAAATTTATTCTATTGCAATTGTATCCCAATATATGCTTCTACATAGAAGATATGATTACTCCTGATTGATTTTTACAGTCTAATAAATTTATCATAGGTAGTCTAAATGAATTACCTGTCATCAAGGATAGTTATAAGTTCTCCAGCTTTAAAAGTTAATTCGTTGTCTTCAGCAGCCTCAAAATCATAGATTGCACGAACCTTTCGGCCCTCATGTTTGTGATTTGTTAAAAGGCTTGAGGTGCTTGGGTACAAACTGGAAAGTGCTGTTTGCTGTTGCCTTTGTTCTTTTAGTGACAGTTCAATAGCTACAAAAGAAGAGTTATTCACATGAAAATTCCCTATAAAAACAGGTTGAATGATATGAAAATCTAATTCTGTGAAAACTTTCAGTATTGATGTCATTCCTGTTGCTTCATAATCAACTTCTGCCTTTCACTTACAAATAATGGTAAAAAACCCAAAAGATGTTTTACAACTAGAGAGCACAATTCTGCCCATAGATTTACTGAGGCTTTCAATATGGACAGGAGAAATAAATAACACTTAAGCACAAATGGGTTAACTCAGTGAAGTCATGCATTTTTTTATATTATTGTTATTGCCTTGAACTGATGTATTTACGTTCTTGCTAGCAAACAGACGATGTTGAACTTTTCCAGATTGCTTGAAACATGAAAAAGATACAGCTGTTCAGGTACACACTGTTTCTCTGTTAGATCAGGGGTCTTGAGCCAGGATTCACAGAATGGCACAGACAGCCTGAGGTTGGAAGACACCTCTGGAGATCGTGTTGTCCAATTCCCTCTCAAGCAGGGTCACCTAGAGCTGGCTGCCCAGGATTACGTCCAGACAGCTTTTGAATATCTCCAAGGATGGAGATTCCACAGCCTCCCTGGGCAACCTGTGCCAGTGCTATGTCATCCTCACAGTAAAAAAGTGCCTCCTTAAGTCATAATTAAGAAAATTATTTTTGCTTAGAAATGCAAAACTTTGTCCACTCCTTTTCTCTCCCTGTCATTTCTTGAATAATTTTACATTTCTTGGTCATCTTCAATTAAACTTGACTGAGCAGAAAGGTTTCAACTCATATTAAACTCCTCCAAGTTTGTGAAAAAAATGATCATGCTTAAGAGACATGTTTAAGACACAAACCCCAGAAAATAAACATTAGAGAAAACACACAGAATATAAGCCTTTGAGATACAGATCCCATTAAAGCTAGATTTTGGTGGGTCAACTGTTGAAGAAACCATTAGTAACATAGAGAGATGGGCTAATGGCGATTTAAATAAATCAATATTAGATTAGATTTATGACTTATCAAGTTTTTTTAATAAAATACCTAAACAACAACAAAAAAAATCCTATCAAAGATGAGAAACCGCAAACCATCCACCAAATACTAGTGCAAGAACTTCATTCATATAGTGAACCAGGAATTTTTTTAGATTTTTTAACCCACAGAATAGTTTTAATTGCTAACCCTCCATGAAGGGTACAAAAAGAAAGGAACAGAAATTGTAACCACAATCCATAAATAGACAAAGGAAGGAAGTAAAACATTTGTTCCTGCTTTACCTGATATTTACCAATATATTCATCAGATCAGCGAGTAAATGCACTCACCTTTAGCTAAATCCTCCTCTTCCTTTTTGTTGGCTACTGTACCAGGATCTTTGGCAACTAGAGCTGGACTTGCTTTTGCCTGTTCAGCAGCCTAGCCAAAAGTGAAAGATGTAAAAACAGATTCAACAAAAAACCAACAAAGCATGAAGTTCATCATTTTGATTTTATTCATCTGCAATATAAAAATCTCGAGTGAGAGCATTTCATACCTCAAAGGAACATTTTATTAAGACAAGAGTTTTCATTTTGTTCCCTAAACACACTATAGAATTCAAGACTACAAACTGTAAAATACAGAGCTGAGGATAAAAAGAATTTGTCATCTCCTTTAAGAACAACCACAAAATTTAACATACCTGTGAACCAATAGCTGGGAAAGTAACTCCTTGCTCCTTAAGATTTTTTATCATAGCAGATATTAAACTAAGCTGTGGGTCATTCTTGAATTCATCAGTCCATTCCACCATAAGGGCTTTCAGCTTTTCACAAACTTTTGGATGACCCTGCAAGAACAGTAGAAAGTAGTTAAATAATGTAGGAATCTGTTCTTAATTCCTTAATTTGAAATAATTTCATGTTATGTTACTGTGAATATAAACTGTATAGACACTTTATTTTGGAGTCAAATTTATCACTAAGGGATATCTTAGTTAGAAAGGGAGAACAGTACACCAGAATTGTGTTTGTACTAGTAAAATACGTACTAGGCCCAAAATAAAGAAAAACAAGGTTATATAAAAGCCCTGTATTATCTCCATTTCACCACATCTGTATTTAGTGTTTCACTGTTGTCATTTAATGTGAAAATGAATTTGTATATTTATCAATCAACACACCACACCTCACCTCCCCCAAACAGAATACATAAGTAACCATGGCTGTGAGAAAAGACTTCCTGACACAGTCTTCCCAGTAAACTTGTATCCTTCCCCCAGCCACCAAATTTCCTATCTTCCAAAAGTAGATTCCATTCCACTTCCAGATCACCCCAATTTTCTGTCTGATTTTGCTTTTCTATGAATTATATAAATCAAAGAAATACATTACCTTATTCAACACATTGCTTACTTCACTGGCAAAATCTCTTGAACAGACTTCTAAATGAAAGATTTTGCCACAATTTGATACACATGCACCTAGAAGCTAAAGACAGAAAGATTAAAACTCAGATGTTTTGCAATGTAACTTTTCACAAAGGAAAAGCACTACATAAAAAGGAACCTACTGTTAATGCTTGCATAGCAACATGGGGATCTTTATGGTTCACTCTCTTCATAATAGAACGGAGACAGTCCTTAGGCCTAAAAAAATAAAACAGATTTTAAAAAATTTAATGGAACAACACTAACTGATAGCAAGCTCTCCTAAACATCATCGGTAAATTATTTAGCAGCGTATAAGCGCAACAATAAAAATATACACTAGTAGCAGCTGTAGCCATATCTATCTGTAGGATTGCTAGCTTTCTTAGTTATCAAAACCTCTCAGAAAGTTACATTACCTTTTGTAGTTAGAAAGAATTACTGTAATTACTCCAGAAATGCATAAAATCCCTTACAAACAGAGAACTGTAGTTCTCTGTAGTCCATATACCTACTTCCCCGAACGTCACTCACACACATGAGCGCATTTGCTTAGGTACTGATTACCAACACCCTTTTGCTACTTTTTTAATTACATTCCTCAGAGTCTCTTTTAATCAGCAGAGGAACATTTATAAAGAAGATAAGCAATGAACCAACAAGTGCTAAAAAACTGTTAGACATTCTGTATCAAAGTTTCAAAACAATTCAACACAGAATTAATTACAGGTTTCACCTAATGTTGCGGTAGGTAGAAACAATGTGAAAAGAGAATTTAAGAAAGTTTGAATGGGAGTTTCAGGCATAGTTTAGTGTATTAAAACCTGTGTGACTTTCTATTATTTTCTTCTGTCTTTAAAGGCGGTAGAACGCTGAGTGAGGCTGGGGTAGGACTTACCATGGGCATACAAGCATTAGCTGCCTTGAAAGGGGTTAAGTAGGGGAAGAAGAAAAAAGGTGGTAAATTTAAACTAGAAGATTTTTATGCATTTCTGGATTATTTAGAGTAACTTTTTTTTTTTTTAAGCAATACTTTTTTTTTCTATTGAACTGATACCCAAGAACTAACATGAAACTTAGGTATAAGTTACACCACTGCTTGGCTATACTATATTTGGCAGTGTCTACATTTTACAGAAATGTCCACCTCATATTTAGTAGTACTAATTATAGAAAATGCTGTCACACAGCAAGACGACATACCACTTAGTGTATACCTTCATATAAGCAATTATTACAAATGAAGGCTATAAGACAAGCACTGCCTTTTATCTATTAATTATCCAAGACTTATCATATGTTCCCTTTAATTGAGAAAGAACACATGCTAAAATTTTCAGAAATAACTGCGCTTTTTAACCATTAATTTCTGAGGATGACATCAATGTTATAGGAGTGCAAACACAAAAAAGTGTATGTCCATTAACTGTGAAGCCAGTATTTATAGAGGTAGGATGCAGGATCAAGACCATAGCAGTTCAGAAACAGGACCATTACCCCAAGGTTTTTTTTTATTAAGGAATCCAAAGTCTTATTAAAAAGTAATACAGTAACAAGAAAGCCTCAAAGCCAAACAATCTTCCACATGTGTCAAGTACAATTATGAAAAGGTAAAATACCAACAAGAAACCCCTTGGTAATTCACAAAAACACCTTAATAAATTTAACAAAAAAATTAATCTATTTGCCCCTATATTTAACAGAAATTATCAATATTTGATTGTTAATGTTTTAACATGCTCAAATGTTTAAAATAAATCTTTTGATTACATCTACAGAAAAAAAAATTGCTGGGCTTACCAATATTTAGTCACACAGACTAAGAATCCATATTCCAGACAGAACTGTAATCTTTATTTTTACTTCAAATTAATTAATCATAAAATTTAGTTTGTAAACTATGAGAAGCACTACGCAGAAATCAGAGGGAAGGCACACAGCCCGCAAGAACGGAATTCTGTTATTAGCCATCTTTCCAGACCATACCATACACACATTGGGCCACAGTTCTGCTCTAATGATTCTATAATCAAAATTTCAGATGCAGCACAGTGAGTGGGAAAAACAATTCAGTAAGGGTAAAATAGGGCAAGCTACAACAGAAGCTATGGTATTATATACTAATATCTCCAGAAAACATTCACAATAAATTTCAGTTTTAGTTTTAGGGAGTAAAAATTAAGGTATTTGATTATATTTTATTTAACAAATACAAAATTAACAGCAATCGGAATCTAAAAATACAACTCTGCACACAACATTTCATATGTTTTCAGAAATTTATTGTTCATTTACAGTCCAAGGTAACTGACTGTGGGGCTCAAGATTACATAGGTGACTCAGTTTTCTTCCTTGCTCCTTCAGAAACAAGCCAGTCAAAGAGCTTCCTGGTGACCCTGTTAGACAAACATTGCAAAGACCTTGTAAAATGCTACTGAGACTGGGTAACTTGGGGGGTGAGTGGGGGGAGGGGAATAGAAGGTAGTTTGGAAGACTATCAAGTAAGCAATTTTACTGTTCTCTCTGGTATGAACAAGCACAAAAAAACCCAAAGAAGAATCGGCTAACCAGAGTACTGACTCACTGAGGCAATGATTAATTCATAAGGAATCAGGACAAAGTTAGGCAAGCAGCAATATAGACAAACCATTTCTCAATGAAAACTTTCCAGTACCCACCCCCAACAGAGAGTGCTGCAATGAAGATTTCTATTTTATTAAGCATTGGAGTATTCTCCCAGTCACTGGCTTAATGTTTTTTTCAGCCATCGTTTTTAGTAAGTAGCTTTTCTGGACAAAAACTGAAGTTGTGATAGTTTCAAACCTAAATACTGATGTGTCTTATTAAGTTAACACAAAAGGTACAACTATCCCAAAGCCGAATGCAAACAGAATTAGACTTAGGAATGGCCAGCACTAAAGTGACAGTGGGGAGGCAGGGGGTGCTTCATGCTGCAACACACCACATGTGGCCTTTAGTTTTCGGTTTTATCCTGCTTAATGGATCATCCAAATTTTACAATGTTATTTTACCCAGAGCTGATAAACTATAGATTCAGTTGTGCTGCGTAAGCAATTTATAACAAAGCAAAAATCTAACCTATCCTGTAGTCAGATGATTTTAAACGTCAGTCAAATACAATAAAAGTTTTTAACATAAACAAGTTTTCAATATTGCTGTAGAAAAACAGAAAAAAAGATTGCCTTTAATGGTAAAACCTTTTTTTTAATCATGTTTCGATGTTGAAAAGGCAACTTGCTCACTGAATTACCAGTACTCCCAAAAAATCTGATGCAAACAACGTAATACACAACTGCTGATCTGTATTAGTCCTTAAATTCAGAAATGAAAAAAGTGTTGTCTTTTAGATAAATTTTAGATAATCTTAAAAACCTGATGTGAAACATGCAGAAAGTATTGAGTTAATTCCATACTACATATGGCAATACTTCATATATGCCATTATAAACAAGGCATATTATTAAAAATATTACAGAATATACTGTCTTTCCAGGGTTTTCTATGAAAATTCCAGCATCAACGCTAAATTAATTAAATTTTGAAACTCACAAAAAATAGAGGAAATGGTCAAAGGGAGAGATTCAGTGGAATTCTAACTTATTAAAGCCTGTTTAAATTGGTTGTATTAAGGGAAGAAAGCTAAAATGTTTAGCTATTGGTGATTCTCTGTGACTAAGGTACTGCAATGTAAAAATTAACAGTAGCAATTCTGCTACTGAACTGTAACTAATTTATCTTAAGAGAAAATGTAGGACCTTTGTAGCATAACAGGTTTCAACAGTTTCCCCAGATGCAAACAAACTGTTGGCAGATCTAAATGAGACAATGTGCCATGTAACACTGTGAGACATAAAGTGACTTAAGTCCTTCCAGTCTCCTGCTGTTTCAGGTGTAAGACATTCTGCATCTAAAATGCTGCACACATATAATGAGGCTTACAGAACAGTACAAAGAAAACCCATAAACCAGAGATTTTATAATCTAAACCTCTACCAAAAACAGCAACACACAGCTTGTATTGGACCAGAATTGGTTAAAAGGTTAAAGTAGATACCAGTTAAGACTAGCATCCTTGCCACAGGAACTTAAACTGCAGGAGAATTTCAAACACTGTGGCATATCAGATTTAAACTCCTTAATGGGGAACTTTGTCTTACTTTATCTTTCCATGGCATGACATAATACATCAAATCAAAGAAAATCCACTATCAGTAAGTTTTAACAGAATCTGAATTTAAGCAACAAGCCTATTACAAACAGGATAAATATTACAAAGGTTGAAGTCACAGCCAGGATAAAACCACTGTTTTAATAAAAAACACAACACAACAACAAAACCATACACAAATAAACAAACCCCACAAATCATAACAGAAATTCCAGCTGTCCCAGAAAAATCTAGCTGCACATTACCAAACACTCTCCAGTTCTGTCTGTATTCCCAAGCAGCTGTCTCTTGCAACTACTTACATTTAAGCATTGTTCAGTAAGTTGCTGTGAAACTAAGTCTTGCATGTGGAAATGCTTTCAGTGATTAAACAGAATACTGAAGCCTTCAATAATATTGTTACATGCTCAGCATCAACATGCACAAGGAGTAGAAATGCAGTTTTACATATGCAGATTAATATGAAACATTATTCAACTAGCCAGCTGTTACCTTAGCCACTGTTATACACAACAGCACAGAAGCCTCACTATGCTATTTATAAGTACTCCTCTAAAGACCATCTCTAATCCCAAGGAATAAGCTTATTTGCAAACCTGTCCTTTGGAACAAAAGTCCCAGGTGGGAATATGCTGTCTGGCATCTCATACTGTTTCCCGCAGTTTTACAAGGCAATCCAAGTTGTTCTCAGCGAAGCCATTCATTAAACAGCAGCAATGGCAAACCTCTCTTTTTGAGGCTATTCCTTACCTGAATTGTTACAGGGAATGCTGGGAGAAGATGTATTTAAAACACTTCCAAAGCTTAATGCTACATTGAATAAAACCACTGTAAATACATTGAAATAATTCCTTTAAACTGTATTTTTTATTTGTTAACTCAAATTACACTTTATCTTTTCATGTCCAAAAAACAAGTGCGTGTATAAATTCCATGACAGAGTTCAGTAAAGAATCATTAATGGAAGCACTAGTGGCCCATGTTAAGATGTGTTTAATTTAATAACACATTTTCAATATGTACATTTATCGAAGCCCTGACATCAGAAATAGCTTCTCAAAACAAGGGGAAGAAACACAGAACCTCGTTGCTTTCTGTGACAAAGACACTGGTGGTCTGGTGGTGAGGACAAGGGAAGGGCAGCAGATGTTTTATACCTTGGTTTTAGCAAAGTTTCAACATAGAGTTGAAGCTCATATAGTTTCCTCATTACCCAATTGGTGAAATATGGGCTGGATAAAATGTTAATAAGGTGGGTGGAAAACTGGCTGGCCTCCTACGCTCAAAGAGTTGTCACCAGCGATGCAAATTCCAGCTAGTGGGCAGTAACTAGCAGGGTTCTCTGCTGGAACCAACAGTGCTTAAATGCCTTCGCTAATAACCTGAATGATGGGAGGCAGTGCACTCTCAGCAACTTTACTGACAACAGCAAACTGGAGGGGAGCAATCAATATACTGGAGGGCAGGGCTAATATCCAGAGGGGCCTGGACAGGCTGGAGAAATGGGCAGACTGGAATTCAAGTTCAACAAGAACAAGGGCAAGGTGTTGCATTTCATATGGTCTGCACCAGCAAAGGCCAGGAGGTGACCACCTAAAAAGCAGCTCTGCAAGAAAGGATCTGCAGGCCCCACTGGGTAACAGGTGTCAGCAGGGCAGCCTGGCAGCAGACAACCAAACGTATCCTGGGTCAAACAAGTGGCCAGCGAAGCTAACAGGGCCAGGGAAGTGATCCTTCCCCTCTGTTCTGCACTTGTAAGAGTGTATCTGGAGTACTTGTCCAGTCTGGGGCTCCCCAGTGCAAGGGGGATATTGATGCACTGCAGGAAGTCCAGTGGAGGGCTGCCAGGATGGTCACATGCAGGGAGATGGAGAGCTGCTTTCGGATTTGAGAAGAGTGAACTAAAAGGGGACCTTACTGCTTTCTACAACTACTTAATCAGAGAATGCATAGAAGGTGCAGCCAAACTTTCTTAGAGCTGCACAGTCATAGGATAAGATGCAACAGATAAACTGGGACTGGGGAAACTGGAAGCAGAATGCAGGATTATTTATTTGTTTACCCACTGACTGTGAGGGTAGTTAAATACTGAAATGTGTGGCCCACAGAGGCTGTGGAAACTCTGACGTTGGAGGCATTCATGACTCGACACAGTCCTGAGGAACCCGATGTAATTAGACCTGTTTGAAGCTGGGGGGTTGGACTCGATGACCTCTGGAGGTCACTTCCAACCCAGATTGTGATTCTGTAAGAAAAATCCCTCATGCTATCTCCTGGGTTTACAGTGACACTGCTAAAACATATCAGTTTGTTTATTCTGTTATATTGCTGAAAAGCTGCTGAACACAAGTCCTCATTTTAACATCAGCTAGTATCTCCAAAGGAAGAATTGCAAAATGATTGAGCAGAAAATCCATACATTTTCCTTTTACTTGTAATAAATCTGAATTAAATCCAGCTGTTGCAAAATTATACAAGATAACAAAAATTTCATTCCTCTCATCTACGTATAAGACTGAAATAACAAACTTTAAAAAGTGGGGAGGAAATTTCTAAAGTCACTTACCCTGTGCGTGACTGTCCAACTTTATCACAGATGTCCAAGATGAGGCCCCAGTCTTCTGCAGTGTTCATCTCACTGGTTGCTTTCTCTGATGAATAAAGTATAAGTAAATCAAAATACAAATTTTAAAAAAATAAACAAGTAAAAGAATTTAACAGAATTCTCAACAAAGACGTTGCAATAGTACCTTTCTGTATATTGCTAAATGCATGAAAAATCCTTGTATTTAATAAATTCATATATTAAAACTGTTATATCTAATTATTTTTAACTTTTGCATGTCTACTCATGGCCGTGAATTTAAACTCATAAGCAAATATATATTTTAAAGTTGTTTTCCCACATAATAAAGATATACCCAGAATATGACAAAAGTAGTATAATTATCAACAGATATTTATATTTTTTTTCATTTGGAACTATAAAGTTTAATAGGATATAAACAACCAAAGCTCTAGTTCGCTGCTGAGTCAGATACAACTGCATTGACCACTTCAACAGACACTAAATTGCTGTGTCTTGCATTTCCTTTCTAGGTATTACAACTCAGCAAGGAGGATTCAACAACTCATTGATAATCACTAAACTTTTATGCCCCCATCTTCATCTCTGCTTTGGATGATATATATTGCACTCTCTCCTTATGCCCCCATCTTCATCTCTGCTTTGGATGATATATATTGCACTCTCTCCTCAGCTATAAAGACTGCTAAACCAACGCTAATCTCATAGAAGCCACCAGAACCCCTTCTTCCAAATCTTTCGAATAGGACAAAAAGTGTCCCTGCTGAAGAGTAAAGAAATGGAGAGGGTAGGTGGAGAAGAAACTGAGCCTTACAGTGCAGCTGAACGGGAGATGATCTAAACACTGACAGATCAGATCAGGACTGGAGAGCATAAAGGAATGCACAAGCAGTTTCCATTATTCACCAAACAGGAGGAGAATGGGCACAGAACAGTACACAATCTTTGTTTTCTACCCCTGGTTCATCTAATATTCATCTCTTTATCTACAAAACACAGAATATGCCTCAACAATGAGTACGATCCCTCAGGGAATGTCTCAAACTATTCAGTTTTATGAAAGGAAGCAAAGATCTCCAATAAAAACTTCTCCGCCAGGAAAGATTATCCGATTAGCAATTGCAAGACTGCAGAGAAGAGAAAACAAAGCAAAACATCTAATCTCCAAAAGTTACAAAGAATTATTAATGTCAGAATTGATAGCTTGTCTTTATGAATGAGTTTTTCTATCCTACAAATTTAAGTAGGTTACAGTTAATTAGTTTAATTCAGAACAAAAATGCAGAAAAGCAAAGCTTACAGTTATGTGCTCTCAAAGTATTTCTGAGGAAAAATTAAACACTGTCATATACAACTGGAATGACAGCACATCATTTGTGCTGCCTGACACAAGGAAAACAGCAAAGCAGTATAGGGAAATCCTACATAGAAGATACTTAGAATTCTATATGTTCTCTCAAAAAAATTAAGAGAGCACTGCCTCCTCTCTTTAAACTGAATTGAAAAACTTATTTTATTACCAAAAATGGTCATAATCAACAAAAATATGAAAAATTCTGGGTAGACACCATGCTAACCTCTACCACTAAGATATACTAGCTGATCAACCAACCACTTTATTTTTCTTTCAGTCCACTATTGTTCCAAATCATCCTTAGGATTACTATAGCTAACAATCAGAGAAAGTCTTGATTTTTAAATCTTGTTCATAAAGGAAACATGTCAACTGTGAAGCAAAAATTGAGAGGAAAACCACAATGGCATGCTGAGTGGATTCTGCCACCTAAAACTACCAAAACTTGAGAACAAAGCAATGAGCCCGTACCCTGCTCATATCACAATGTTTTATTACTCCAGAGTTCTGGTTCTTTAGTTGAGGATATCTTATAAATACAAGACAGTGTGTGTGAGAGTGTGTGTGTGGGGGGGGGGGGGGGGGGGGAGAAACCCCATAGCAGAACCATGCATTATACTTTTCCTGCTTGTTATTTATTGCTTCAATATAGCCAGCTCTCAGTCACCTGTAGGCAGAATACTTGTGCCACACATGGTAAGACATCTGAACTGAATGCCTTGCACAGAGCCATCCAGACCAAGCCAGTCTTCTGTAATCATAGTCCATGAGCACAGCAGCTGTACTGCTACCAAAGCCAGCCTCAACTCTGAAGCATCATAACTGCTTTTTTGAAACACAGAGCCTGAGTTGCCTACACTGCATTCCCCAAACAGAAAGCAGCTGATAAACACAGTCCAGAGACACACAAAACAGACCACATGGAGGCAGTTTATTTCCAGGACTCCGAAGTTTCAGTTCATTGCCGGTTCTGCTGGAGCTGGACCAGCTCCAGTCAAAGTGTGCCTGCACGGTGCTCTCCACAGCATTAAGCTCCTGCCAGGCTCAGAGCTCACAAGCAACCTTGCAAACCCACACTGTTCACTCGTACTTAGTGCTGTACCTTGGTTAGCACATCCTTCAGCAAAGCGCTAAGCAATCCAATGGAACTGAAATTTTGGCCTTTTCTGTTATTCTACACAACAGACAGTTGTCTGTACTTCTGGCAACAATTGATCCTTCTTTCCTCACAATGGCATCAGAAAGAAATGGCACGGCAATCGGTTATGTCTTTTACAAACCAAAAAGTAAACTAACACATGCTTAATGTTTTAAGATATTACCAAACTATGGTTTATGCTAATTTAAATAGTTTGGCTAAAACTACAAATAAGTTGGTGATTGATGAAATCCCTGATCCATATCAGCCACACCAATTACAACCTTTATTTTAATTCTCAATAAGATTATTTTGCTAATTTATCCATAAGTAAGAGTTTTCTATCATGGCTACATTCCTTCATGGAAGTTGAATTTAGTCCTGTATAAAAACTGCCATTTGCTTTCAACACCCTTCCCCTTTTTAGTTAGGATATTTCCTCCACCAACACACACTAGATAGATTCTTACTAAATTTCAGTCTAAAATGCAGTTCCATTGTGTACTTCTGTCTTCTGTAGTAACAAGCATCCATTAATTCCCTTGGATAATAAAGTTAATGTAAGACATGAGAAAAAAAATTGTCTCTAGAGTTTTAGTCAAATTCTGTCTCAGACAAGGGCAGTTAAAAGTTAACAGCATACTGTGAATGTTAGCAGTACACTATCTGACATTGACTGTCCACAAAAAAGGCCACTATCTCTGTCAGAGCATTAGCAAGCAACTATCACCTTTCACCACTCTGGGAACAGAGGTAAAGATCCTTTGACAAAATTCCTATGTTGCATCACTGTTTTGTAGACAAAAATATGACTTAAAGCTACTTAAATTAAATTACTTACACTATTATCACTTAAATCCACAAATGCTCTCTCTCCTAACTTAAGGCACACATTCACAGCCAAAAAAAACCTATGTGCCAAAAAAAACTCTGTGCCTTCAATATTTGCTTACCCTAACAGCTGGCACTCTACCAGCCTTCAGGTACAGTTCACATGTCACTGTCAGGCTCTATCTTAGTACCAAATGGACTGATAGAGAAGGAAAACCAGACATTTGTATTTGAAGTCCTAGGTTAGGTTAGCACAGCAGACAGAAGATGGCTTAAACAAGAAGTGTTCATTCTCTGTCTCTGATCAAAAATAATTCTGCCATAGCAATATGAAAACTTACTTCAGACCCTATTCCCTCCACCTCACCATTGCTACAAAGTCTTATTCAACTTAGTGAATGCCAAACCAGGATGAGGTAACATTTCAGACTTTACCAAAAGAACTTTTAAAGACAGCACTGGCTCCTTCATGAAATCCGTGTTATTTAAAACTTGTTAATGATACGTCAAACACAAAGGAACATAGGCCTATATGACACAGAGGTATACATGACTGAACTGGGTCTCTAGTTTTCCAGAACAGCTCTCTCCCATAAAGCTGTATTGCTCAAATTCAAGACATCGTTCTCCTAGCACAAGCAAGACCTACAAATTAACATAGTAACTTTAACAAGTGCAAGACTACAGAATCTTACATCCCCTCAGATTGTAATGAGTTGTTTTTACAACTCTGCTTTTTCTCCTTTTTATTTTTCCCTTTCATTACAGGTCTTCAATTTTTACCATTATTTTTCTAGGAGTTATTTAAAATTCTTTTCTTACAATTAATTCCACAAAGACAGACAGTGTCGTACACACCATCATTTCGGAGGAAAAGAATACTTAGAACTATGGCTTCTTTGGACGACACCAACAATTGTGCACAATATGAGTGCCTTTCTAAATAAGTTCAACAGTTTATTTAATTCCTAAAACAAAAGCAAGACACACAAAACCAATATATCACATTTTTCAGCCACTTTGCAAGGCACAGAACATGGGATCCCTAGGCTTCTCCCTTCAAACTACTTCTGTACTCAGAGTACGAACCATAATGAGCCAGACCGATTCCACCTCGCCCAACGTTCAGTCTTCTGAAGAAGATGCCTAGTAAAACCATAAAAAACAATGAGGCAAGCATTAGTTGTACTTCCCTACAACACACCTTTCAGCAACCAACAATTCATGGTTTCGTAACTCCTGAGTCAGAAATGGTGCTTCTACCGCATAAACATAATCATAAATGACATATAAAACAAATAATTAAGAAAGTGTTCCAAAGCAAAATGCATCTCCTCTGACAGAAATCTCAGCTGTATCTGTACCTTCAGAATTTCTCAATAAGTTCTAGAACATAATCTCCTTCAAGTAAAATATCTAGATGCTGAAATCATACTTCCAAACATCTATGGGGTTTTTTTTCAACTAATCCTCTGAATAAGATTCATCCAAACCTGAACATCATCTGCCTTCTAAAGAAAACACCATTATTCTGTAGGAATACCATCTAATCTCACTAATATACTGTACCAAAAATGCAGAAGACCACATTACACCTAGTGATCAAAAGCCAGGCCAGAAAGACCTAATTATATGAGTTACATTACTTTGGTTGTGGTGAAAGTACACATACCTCTTGCATGGGCTCTTTTTGGTTATCTAAATAAACAGGTCTCTCCTTGTGTTGTAAAGTTCATTAATTTTGTTGAGATCCCATTTCCCTCCAATTTACACAAATCTGAAGGGTCTTGGCGCATCAATAAAATTCTGTTTTCTCCTGTGGGTTTATGCATTATTCAGAAATTATAACCAAAGCAAAAATATTTGCACTGTGATTGTATTTGAAGTTCCCTATTGCATACTAAACACAACTGTAGTTGATGATTTTAGGACAGAAGCAGCAAACTTTTCTCAGAAGAAAACGTAATTTCCTAATAATTCATAACTGTCCTGAAAGAAATTTATCACCAGATGTATAAAGTACTATTAAACAGAAGAACTGCAGTACATGCTGAAAAAATCCACTGCCAGACTTAGCGGTTGACTGTTTAGGTGCTGTTAAGTAAAATATAAATATTGCCGCAGATTTTCCATGCAAATATGTGCTAGTCACTTGATTTCTCTGCCTCAGTTCTGCATTTTAACAAAAGCATTTTACTGCCTTATTAGAATTCCGCAAGAGTAAATACTCTCATCAGTGTTCAGATACTGCATTGAATGGCATGATGCATTTTTAGAGGGAAGTTGTGGCAGGTTTGAGCTTCCTAAGCTTTAGATTTTACTGAAATTTAATTTAATAAAAAATTCCAAACTTAGAACGGAGCTATTTTTCAACTACAAAGTCTCAAAGATGTTAAAACTGCCTAGAATTTCAAGAAGTAACAAAAACAGATCAAAACACCCCCAAAGCCAACACTTAAAATGTACATAATTTGAAGCAGTTAAAACAAATATGAGTAAAAACTATCAGAATATTCTACTAAACTAAGGTTTCTAACAATTCTAGTTGGTATTTGCTCTAACTCCAATCATGGACATAACTCAAGTTCTCCAGTTCCGCATCTCTAAAAAGAAACACTGACTTTCTCAATAATTGAAGTTACAAATAAAAGAATGGCTACAGAAAGACTTCCAAAGAATGGCTACAGAAAGCCTTCACTCAGAAACTAGAATTACAACCAGTTTCTAGCATGATTTTAAAAATCCTCAAAAATCCGTTATATCAATGTAAACACCAGAGAATTAACAAAATATTCAACACTCCCTTTCCTCCCCATCTCCCTAGTCTTTTCTTCCCAAAGCTAAATAAATAACTTGCCTCCTCTCTATATACATGCAAATACTAAAATTCCAAAGCATTGTAAATACATAAATGTAACTACTTCATCTCTTCAATATAGTTTAAACAGTCCTGAAAGACTGAAGCTGATGGCGAATTACTCCTTCTTTTTGCAGTCACTCACCAAGAAATTCTGATTATATACCAATCCACATCACTGAAGTTAAAAGTAATTAATTTTGTTCTTTTTGTCTGTCAAATAAAATGAACAAATGCATTTCTTGGCCCACTCTACAAAAAACATCACTTTAATATTAAACTAATCTGCATTTCACTAGCATGCTCAGAACCATACAGAAGAATATGCCCAACTAGGTTCCATTTAGACAAGGCTGAAAATAACCTCTAACAGGCCATGCCACCAAAGAAAGAAACTAGAATTTCTCATTGAAGCATTAACTTCAGTAAACCTATTAACCAACTTCTTCAGTTTAATATCCCCATTTACAGTATTCCTAAAAAGCCCTAAAAATGGGAGCACTTGTAGCGTAGAACGTGTCCTATGAAAGCACTGCCAGCTGATCCAAGGCAAAGCAAGCAGCAGTGACTGAGCTGACGTGAGGCCACCTTAACTCACTCCTTCAGAAGACTAGGTAGGATCTTACCATGCATGAGGCAGTCTAGCCAAGACAGACATCACTCAACTCAGTAAGCCAAGCAGAATGAGTACAAAAGAAATCAAGATGTGGTAAGACAATGCTGAAAACACTAAGACAAGCTGGGCAAAAATAATTTATCTGTTTAAGTATCTCATGCAAGCCCTAACAAATCCACAGAACTCAAACTACCTTTTGACCAGAAATACTACAACAGAGCAGGAAGGTGAGCATGTTAGAGATTTATGAGAACGATGATTACTCTGTAAACAAGGTGTATCACAGGCATGTTATACTAAAATATGGTGCCAGGATCTACTTGCAGGGACCCACAAACCAAGTCATAATAGGAGCAGCATTTCAGAAGGAAAATCAGTAAGAGACTTATTCACATCAAATATACAGCGTTATTTTTATCAGCTAGAGGAACAGATTTTACATGTTGGAAAACTACTTTTGATTCTTCTGAATTTTGATATTATAATGCACACTGTCACAGCTGAAATGAGGGGAAGCACTTAAAACGACAGCTCTTCCCTGGGAAGAAAGAAAAAGAATTACCAGGAAAGTAGTCCACAAAAACTCCTTTTGCCTATGGAACATACCACGTTGGCTTCAAATTGCCCAGCTGAACTCAGAGTCTGGTGATTCATTTGCAGAAGGAAATACTGAAAAGGATTTTTTTGTTGGCTGTTATAAGGAAGGGGTGTTCTGCTCATTTTTATCCTGTCATCGTTGCCATTTTTCACTAAGAACATACACCAAAGGTATCTTAAGTGAGTTCTTGATTTTCATAAACTGAAAAGGAAGGTGGCTATAGCTCCTTTCCCTCATATTTTCTACTCAGCCTCCCTGTTAGCTCACAGTTAATGTCCTTCTGCCTAAAACAATGTTAAGAAAAGCAGCAGGCCAACTAGAGCAAAAATGTGCCAGCCTCATGACAAGCTGAACCAAACCTTGGAATTCATCTTCCCTTGCAGCCCAAAAGTTCACTCACAGTCTGCAGTCAAGAATCACCTCTGCAACAGTTTTCCCTCCTCTGGCCCAAACAGAGAAAAGCCCAGCTCAGAGAAGCATGATGGTTTTGAAGATGTTGACTAACCAAGGGGATAAATCTAAAGAATAATGAGTTTAAAAAGCAAGAGTATTTTAGTACAAGACATTGCAGGATGGAGAGCATGGTCAAAACATTTCTTACATTGTAATAACATCAAACTAGACACTAATCATATGTACAATCATATGCAATTCATGTATATTATTAAATACCTAAAGAGTTATAAGAATAAATAGATCAGTAACTGCTATAGTTAACAAAATGTGGGAAAAAAACATTACAATTCGCATCAGGTTGACAACCCTGCTACACTACTAAACTACCTGCTTAATTTCTCATTACTGTAAATAGTAAGCCTGAATCTTTCCTTTCTTCCCACTCCTGTGGTGCTTCAAACCATTACACCAACTACACTGAGAGTCAGATTAACATGCAAAGCAAATTCAAGAATTGCCTTCATCCCTTACTGTGCATAAGGGAGAAAAATCATGCAAAACCCCCATGTTTTTTAAATACCTCCTATTAATATCATGTGTGATTTTATGACAACTCATACCAGAACCTGTATTTATCGCAGCTTATAAGACTTCAGAAATAATAAGCTTAACAGCAGGGAGTAAAAAGTTCTCCCAGTTTTCTACAATACAGATTAAGTTTACAATGCTTGACACGAAGCTGAAGTATGCACTACATTAAGCCCAGAGTTACAGATTTTAGTTTGGAGATAACATCTAAATGACACTTCAGAACTGCTTTAGCAGTTAAGTTCTTCATCAAACCTAGCCCAACCACCACTGCACTACCAATTAGCCTGTCATGACAGATTAGTAGACAGTCTTTTGGTTCTTAAAGCACATTTCACCATTATTTTGCTTGCATCAAACCTACAGGTAAACCTGCATTTCTCAGGAACAATTCTCTGGGAGTAATTTTATGATTGAGTTTGTGAAATACAGCAGAAACAGACTTCCCACCAGCCTAATCACACCATTAATTCTAACCCCTTAAATGGAGGATTAGAGACTCTTAATTATAATCACAGCAGTCCAGCGTCTTGAAGGTTTTTTCTTTTGTTAAATTCCAATATTGTGTTCCTTAGCTGGACACAGTACCCAAGGTTCCCAGACTTGACTGTGAAAATCCAAACTACCTTGTGTCACCACTGATTAGGACCCCTTCCTGTTGAAACATGACTAAAATGGTAAAAAGAGGGTTCAGTATTTGGGCTTCATCCAGACATTTGGACTCTTTGAAGATGACAATGGCCTATTTCCTCAAATGTCTGGGCAGCTTAAAGCATTCTTTAATATTATTAGTTTAACAGTAGTCTTAAACAACATTCTTTTGCCAACCACACCTAAAGAAGAGGTGCACCCCTCAAAATCTCTGTACAAAGTTGACACTAAATGGTAAGCTATTATGGATGACCAGGTTCCACAGCAGGAGTACGCTAACTGGACTAGCCAAATGTTGATGACTGGCCAGACAAACTGAGAAATTTCTCCTTCTGAACTTAGAGATACTTACGTTCCTGAAAAGAATGGAAAACAACCTAGTTCTAGATGTGTTCTCTGCAATCCATCATCCTAAATGGTTCCAAAATCATTTACAATTATTACACAGTACTGATTAGCTGTCCAGTAGACAAGAATGCACAGCTATCACAGCAATACTATCAGCTACACCAGTGTCCAAATTCATATGAAATTAAGAATAGCTTTTGACTGCCTTCCTGCTTCAGGAATCTCATTTTTCAAAAGAAAAAAAATTTTGCTGAGCAAGAACAAAAGCAGAGCACTCTACTTTCATTCTGAGAAAAGAATAGGAAAATAACACTACTGCTTGACAACTGTTGTAAGTTTCCCGAGAACAGGAGAGCTTACTTTACAGCTGACGTTATCTTATGAAGCCTGCCAAGAAGTTCATCCAGATAATAGCACATTCCCATGGGGCCTTGGGGAAGAAGGGCCCAGGGACACTTTCCAGGAGACTTCATAATTCCCATTTCCCTGGCACAAATCCAGTTAAGTGATGGATAAAAGCAGCAGGCTCCTGTAAGTAGGCTGCCACCAACTGAACAGCCAGCTGCTCCTTCGGTCTCTCTCAGGACACCATGGAAGGGGCCAACAGAAAGAAGCCATGTCTACTGGTGTAAGTTAGCCCATTGCCCATTGTCTGCTTTTCCAAGAACAATCTGGGATTGAGTGTTTATTTCCCTGTGCTCATACACTATACAGACTAATGCTTTTATCTACAGGTGATCATATTAGGCAAGTGCAGTAGGTAGGATGCTGGCATCCTCTGCACCTGGAAAACAGCAACCAAACTACCAAAGTAACAGTTGGGTACTATTACCCTGCATTATGAAACTTAAAGTGCTGACAAACACCTCTATCAGACTTCGCTCTAAAGAAACACATTCAAGCAGTCTGATCTTCACTGCTACACAGTGGCCTCAGGAAGTAAAAAAAGTGAACATTTGCCAGAACCTCCGCTATCACTTTTAAATCTTCTTAGTTCAAATAATTCTCATGTATAATATTAGCAATGTTTCAGTCCTCTAATGGTCCATGGAAAACTGGCAAACAGTTCAATGTCTTCCTCATTTTCAACTGCCAGATTATACTAGAAGACAGAGAAACAATTAGGAAAAATTCTTTACCACTTCTCAAAATAAGTCATTGTCAATTTTGCCATCAAGAAAATTACAAATTGAAGAGTGGTCTTCAGCGGAAAATTGTTCTTAACTGTTCAAAATGAGAAAAAAAGCAAGCTATGCTTTATTAAGATGCAACAGACTAAGAATTCCTGATAACATGCATACAGACTTTATGTCACAGTCCTTCCTTCATGCACTAACCCCCCCCCCTGAAAAGATACATGCTTTTCAGTTTTTGAGTTTTCTTTTGAAGAGCAATTAAATTGGAACTCAGAATTCTAAGGTCAAATAAACATTAAGAAAGAACCAATGTATTTGTAGTTGAAAGCTACAGCAAGTATAAGGCTACTAAATAAATTTGTTCCAAGAGACATATACAGTGTTATACTGCTGTAAAAAAATAATCTAGGGTGGGTGTAGGGGGTACCTATCTGCATACGAGAAACAGTCCCTTTGTATTTTGCTGTTCCCCACACAAAGCTTATCGCTCTGATGTGAAACAAACAGCAGCAGGTAGGTGACGAACCTTATTACACAATCACAAATCAGACAAGCAAAACGAATTTTTAACTGCCTATATGTTATTTCACCTTCAGTTTGGACACATCAGCATTAATCACAATTTTTGTCAAGCAAAAGCCAGACATTTCCTCTCCATCTAGTTTGGCCTTGGAACAAGCAAGGTGGGGATGAAACCTGATCACACAGCATGTCAAGTTTCACTTGAAAGGAAAAAAGAAAGCTCCCACAGGAATTCACTTTAAACCACTGCACACAAAACGCTTTGACAATTTTATCCTCTCTGCGAAGCAATAGCAGATGGTGCTTTTTACTTTTCATCCTTCCAGCAACACTCCACGTAGGCATTTCTCACTACTTGTTTTGCTACGCTGCAACGTTACTTCTGCGAAGCAGGCCGGCCTGCCTCCCGCGGGCATCCCCGCGCCCGCCCCCCGCCCGCAGCCCCGCGGGGCCAGGCAGGGCCCGCCGCCGCCCCGGGCTGTCACCGACCAGGCCGCAGCCACCGCCGCTCGCTGCCCGGAGGCGCCCCCGGCCCTGCCGCTCCCCCCGCACCGTGACCGCCGGCCGGCCCGGGCCGCCCATGCGCCGCCGCCACCGGCGAGGCCGGGCGGGCGCCAGCGAGCCCGGCAGCGGGGCTGGGCGGGGGAGCGGGCCGGCGGCCGCGGGGTCGGAGGGAAGGCCGGCCACGGGTTACCCCAGGGGAGGCCGGGACGAAGGGCCGGGCCGGGGCGCCACGGCAGCCACTCACCCACATCCTGGTCGAAGGGGTTGGTGGCGAAGAGCGGCATCGCGGGGCGGGGGGGCGCGGCGCGGCCACCCCTCCGGGCAGCGCGGCGGCGGAACGAGAAACCCTCGGCGGCGGCGGCCGTGGCGGCAGCGGCTCCTCCTCCCGCCCGGGGTCCCTCCGCCGCCGCCTCCTCCCAGGGCCGGGGAGCCGGCCCCCCGCGCGCAGCATGCTGGGAAACCGGGGCTGGCCCCGCCGCGGGCCCGGCCCCAGCCCCAGCCCCCGGCCCGGCCCGGCCCGGCCCGCGGCGGCGCGGCACCCGGGGAGCGGAGCGCGGCAGCCGGGACGGCGCCTCGGGCCCTCTCCGCAGGCACCCGCGGCCCGAGCCGGGCCAGGCCCGAGCCGGGCTCGGCAGGTGGGTGGGCGGGCGCCCCTCCTGACCAGGCCCGGCCCGGCCCGGCCCGGCCTCGCCCGCCGCCCGGCCCCTGCAGGCAGCGGCCCCAGCGCGCCCCGCCGCCCCAGGCCAGGCAGCTTAGGGCCGGTAGAGCGGCTGGAAGCGGGGGGGTTATTTCATTTAGTTCTGCTGAGCTCTTCCGTGCCCCTCTAGGCAGGAGGTGGGTCGGTTTCGTGCTCAGGCACGTTCACTCCCTATACAAAATTTTCAGAGCTTCCCTATATGTCGGGCTGGGTCTTTCCATTGTTAATGCCATCATGCTTCTGGAGCCGATGGCCTGCCAGCGAAGGTGCTGGGGGTGGTTATGAGAGCGTCTTTGGCAGCGTGGCATGGGAGTCTTATCACTGCTCCATGGTTAGATCTGCCGAGATCAGTAGCTCTCAGTTGTTCACAGGGCCTTGCATACCCTGTGGCCTTTGGTGCACAGTCGTGTCTTGCTGCTTCTTTTCACACAAGTATCTTGTTGGCTTCAGTTGGGTTTGTCCACGGTAACAATTTTGACTCATAGGATATGACACGTTCTGCCTATACCTGCTGTTGCATAAAACTCAAGTAGTTATCCTTAATTACTCTCAACTAGTTGGATTGCAAATTAAGCAAAAAAGGGCACAGGCACGTATGTGAGGCAAGAGTCATAGCCCTCTCAAAGAGCAATAAGGGCATGTCACAGGAGTGCAAACAAGAAATTAAAAGGACAGTACTACTGTTTGTGGTGCAGAAACACTAGATGCAATCAATAGCACTAACCATGCTCAATAATGAATGTGATTGCATGCATTAGGCAAACTTCTGACACATCAAATGAAAAGTGCACACAAGCCTCTTCCCATAGGGATATTCAGTCACTAGGCACTTCCTTATTTTACTAAAATTTATTCCACGATCTCGAGTTCTTCTTTCCCTATCTACAACTATTTTCAGCAGCGGATGCAGGTCAGCATTGATCTACTGCTTAGGACTGACTACTTTTAAGGAATTGCATGTCTGCTTTAGATTCCGCCTGATTTCAGCGACATCTGCTAGATATTCTCAGAGGATGCTTTACCTCCTCACCATTCATCATCCCCCATTATGTTCACAAAAGACATATGGTAGATGTTCTCAGAGCCTGTTTTATTCCACGCCTTTTCATCCCTTCCCTCTAATGGGTTTCAAAATGAATGGTTAAGAATTGTTTAAAAACAGGCAGAACTTTTATGCAGTAGTCCTGCAGTAAGAGCAAACACAAGAGTTGTGGGGAACTGGGGTTTCAGCCTGGTCTTCAGCCTGAAAGGATTCCAGCCCAACCTTAACTCTTAGGCAACACTCTACTCCGCATTTTGAAAAAAGTAGTCAATACTCAGGTTGCATCTTAAGGCTCTGCAGTCATGGCTCATGTTTTGTTTCTCTTAACATTTTTTTTCTGTTGAAATCGATGTGAAGTACAAGAGTCCTTTGGATATTCTGTATTTTATTGTATCTCTCTCTTTTTCCCTGTGCCAGGGCTCTGGCATTCTTCCATGGCACAGCAATAGGTAGTGGTTAGAGCACTCTCCCACAAAGCTTGGGGTTTGGCCTGTCAGACACGGATGGCTACAGAAACCAGCTTTTCCACCTCATGTGTGAGTAGTATAATAAGTACACTATTGAAAAAAAGGCTTGTTGAGCTCCTTTTGTTGAATGTAGTTCAAAACATTTGTATTATTTCCTGCTGCATTTGAGCCATTTCAAATGGTTCAAACTTGTGCTGCCTAAATTAGCAGTCTAAAAGCAAGGATTCAAGTTGAAAGGTACAGTCTCAAATTGCATCTAATTTCAGGGTAACTAAGACGTGGAGAATGTAGCAACACTGTACTCCCTGTACCCACAACTGTGTGCTGCTACCACATTTCTCGTATTAGATTTGGATTTGATCCAATTCATTTGTGGTTGTACAATGAGCTGATCCAGCTGAAAACTACCTCACTGCAGAAAGTTCCCTGTTGGATCATGTCACTCATCTGACTCACCTTGCAATTAGATCCCAGGCAAGTGAAGAGGTGGAAAGGCATGGCTGGGGACTGCACTACACCAGACTAGGTCAAGAAAAACAGGCACGTCCAGGGGATTATTCATCTGTTCTATTTCAGACCTCATTCTGAAGATGGCCTCTGCAACAGTCTGACTCTTGATTTCATAGAGGAGCTTATCTGTCCAGCAGTCCTCTGACTTAGGACTGTCTCCGGACAGCCTCAGAGCAAGGTTTAAGTAGGGTGTTTTTTAAAAATATGTGCTACTTTTGTCCAAACTAAACAGTCTCAGATGATTGGTATGGACATTTCTTTTTTATTTATAGTACTGTTGTTCAGATACTGTTAAGAGATAAAGGCACGTATTCAGTAAATTGCCAATGCAACTCACTTCCTGGATTTTAAAGATGCAGCATACTTCTAGATTTGTTTAAATAACCGTTTAATTTTATTGTTTGTTTATATAATTTATTTTTAAAATTACGTCAAGGTTATCCATATCAAGGTTAGTTCCAGATTCTGGTGGCATACAATGATTCACTTCCTTATAGTCTTCCAGTAGAAAAGGGTACTTAGGAACAGCAACTTATAAATTACAATCCGCTAGGACAGTTCTAGTATTTTTTACAATCACTGAACTGACACACATCTGCATTATACAAGCATATTTCTTAGAGGAAGACAAAAATGTGGCCACAGAGGGGAAATCCACTGCAGTTCCAGTTTACTGGAGGAGTATTATACTTGGCATGCCCATTTATGTAGGGATATAGTAGTTTGCTGGCTGCTGCACTGTAAAGATAAGGCATATAACTCCAGGAAAAAGTCAGGCCAGTACAATATTAGCAGGGAGACAGATATGAAGACCAATGATTGTCTCAGGGATCAGTCATGCTAACCTCTATTTTTAACAGCATTTTCATTATAGTCCACTGTGTATGTTTCTTTCAGAACTGGAAACTGTGCAGAAAAGAAAATTAAAAGAAAAGAGGAAGATTCAGACTAGAGAAAGTGCCAGCAGTCCATTTAATCACAGTTTTTGTCTTTGACAGGGCAAGTACAAGATGTTTTGGATGGCATACAAGATGCTGTAATGCACAGCAACATGATGATATGACTAAGACAAAATTTATCCCAGTCACAGGCCACATGTAAATGTTCTAAGTACTGGACTACAGTGTTTTATTTCCAATCTATAGTCTTATTGTACATGTCCTAATATTTTGCAAGTGACCAAGTGGCATGGCTTACTTATGGTATTCTTATCTATTTCGTTATATAAAGAGACTATCTGAAAGAGAAGTAAGTCTGGTGTCCTCTGTTACACAAAAAGTCAGGCTAAAATTACTCATCCTTTTTGGCCTTAGTATTTATGAAGTATGCAAGTAGGATTATATGAAGCATATAGCTGGAGTTCCCTCAAATTCATGTAACAATAGAGCTAGGCAAGTGTTCAAACAATAAACTTTATAAAACAATCTATTTTGCCCCGACCACATTAAAAATTGTAGTGTGCAACTTCCTAGTTAATTTTTGCACATATAGATGCCTGAAACAAGGGTTTATATCTTCCCCAGTTTTTCTGTATTCAAAGCAGTACTTGCAAACCAGCTCACATGAAGTAATATTTTATATGTTTACACTGCAGTTTTGTTAAATGATTTTGTATAACAAGTTCACCAAAGTCAAACACAAAAATGTGTTTACACTATTTGCTTTAGTAAGCTTATAGTGATGTATTGTGCTATACCCGTAAGAAGTAGATAATCTGGAAGCTGCTGGCTGCTGGGACCGCTGGGTGCCTGGGCTTCCCTGGGGATGCTGGTGGGAGCATCACTCTGTGCCAGCCTCCTGACACTGCCATGGGGAACCACTTGTCCTCGTGCTTTTTCTGGCACAAGCACCTGTTCTCAGTGTGGCCAAACTGACTATGCCCAACAGGTCACTTTTTCTTGCTGATAACTAAGACCAGTTTTCAACCAATGATCAGGTTAAAATGAACCTTTTTGTTCTCCACTGCTCTTCTACAAAGGAAAACAGAAATACTTCCACTGACCATAATGGGAGTTAGATTGGAACGCTACTCCCTTGATAAAGAATTCTTTTTAAATTAAGTCCTTGAAATAAAACTAAATAACAAGCAAAGACTGTGTCTGCTCTGAAACTAATAATGGAAGCAGTCTCCTCTACAGAGATTGTAGTGCTCACACAAGCAAGCTACCATTGGAATATGCTGAAAATCAGAAGGTATTTTTAATATTATTTAAGTGGGTTTTGTGAAACTCTGTGAAAAATCTGTTGGCAAGGTAGTAAAGCTTCTTTAAGAAAAATATTACATTTATTGCATAATATAGGGAAGGGAATTTAAGAATATCTTACTTGTGCTAGCAGTTTGTTTTCAACATGTACTTTATTTTACAAATGTGAACAGTACCATTGAAGCTAATGATACTAATTTAAAGTTTTGAGCATTTTATATGTATATCTATATAATTAGAACATTAGAGTTAGCTTCTTGATACAGCCAGTCTTCTTAGTATGCAAAGGTGTCAGCTGCACAGATTACAGTCTGTGGGACGGGTCTATACATAAATTTATCCAAGTCTAGCAATGCAACAAAATGTCAGGATTAAACAGTGGAACAGTCCAAAATATCCCATTAAGGAAATAATTACTGTACAGAATCCAGTTAGTCTGTTACAGCAAAAAGCACACTGAGTTTAGTTTGTCTAAATGAGATGAGTGGGACAGTCGTCTTCATTTAACATGTGTGTGTCCTTCAACATTGCAGTTTGGGTGACAGTTTTGCTTCTGAAGAGGATTAAACACACAAGGGCATCTCAAACTGGTGATTTTGAAAACATAAAATAAATATACCTGTGCTTTTCAGATATAGACAATCAATGGTGTTCGTACAAAGACTTCTAAATGTTCACACCAGATCAGCCTGTGTTCATGGCACCTGTTTTCCTTTGCTGACTACTGAACTGCACAATAATATAAGTCATTTATCTTGCAGTAGCAGTACAAAACTCCAACTGCTTCAGATGTGTCTAATACAAAGATATTTTCTAGTTCTTTCTTTATGCAATCCATGCTACACCACATCTTTTGAAAGCATCTTCTGTCCTATTTCTAGAATAATAAATAAATCGATATACACACCTCAATGAATGCACAAAAAGTGTATAAACACTGTGTTGTTCGTTAGACATAGCTAAATTCTGTTTACTTGCATTTATCCTTGAATACTTCACTGATTACTACACACCATAAACCTAAAATAGTGTGCAAGTGCTATATATAAGTCTGTTGTCTAAACACATTGTTCTTGCAAAGTGTGTTGGGAACATGAAGTGAAGACAGGGCAGAAAGACAAGCAGAATTTAAGTTGTTACTTTTTCTAACAAATTCTCCTTCCTCAGGATTTTAAGTTATCATCTGGCATTTAACTATTCTGAAGTATAAAGGTAATCTAATGATTCTGCAGGGCTCATACTAGAGTAATTCTTGTACCGTTTCATAACACATGACCTTCTCCTGTGATAGTGGAGCTGATAAGCCATTACATTATTTTCAGAGCACTACCACTTTCCTTTTCATAGAAATGTTCCCATAGAACACTGCATGAGAAAATAATTCTCATAAAAGCTTCACTTCGTATTTCTGTAAATAGATTGCAAATAAAACCCATTCAGCTATATAAGGTATTGAATATCTACTTGTGCAATAGCAACCTAGAACATAAATATACACTGATAATATCAGTCATGAAGAAGGCCAGGAAAACCACTCATTTTTGTAATAACATCATAGCAATATTGATGGTTTGCAACTAGAGTGAACATAGGAGAACCACCTGTGAAGGCTGAAAATGAATACGAAACATAACAATGAGCTCACCGACAACACAAAAGGTCTTGATCTAACCATCTTAAAATTTATCAGGAAGGTTGATTTCAGACTGTACTTGAACTGATTGAGCTCAATTGATAAGCCAGTCATAATTTATTTAAGAAGCTGATTTAGATAATGCAATTAATATACCATCCTACTCAGTTCCATTGATTACATTTCTGTATGTAGACAAAATCTGTCTTACAAATAATTTTGAGATTTTTTTGATCAAAGGGTGCTAGCTGAAGCTGAAATAGTAAATGAAATAATTTTGCTACTATAATATATAAATATATAAATATATATCATATATAAAATCTATTTGCCACAGTATTTCTAATTAAGCCAGATACTGTACTTAATGCTTTGAAAAAAGCTGAAATTTTATCAAATTTAAATAAAAGATTTTATAGTGATTCAGAAAATGCAGACTACTAAACCACAAATGTATACACGGTAAATTGACAGAAATCATGATTAAAAGAATAACAGTAGAAAAGTTATGAAAGGGAAATTTCATTTCAACTAATTTCTTGCAATTCCTGGAACACATAATTGCAAGAACAGACTAAAAAAAATTAACACAACAAACACATTTTGAAAACACTGCTGCAAAGTTGTCACACAGGAACTACCAAGGATATGAAGTAGTTATATATTAAGGAACAAAGTATCTCCATAGATCAAAATATGGGAAACAGAAACAAAGATCAAATCTTCTTTACTTTGGCAAAAAGAAAGCAGTGGGGTGTTTATGAAAGTTCTGTAATAAGTTTTGTGCTTAATAAATTTATAAATGGTCAGGAAACAGAGAGAGGCATGGGATGGCAAAACTTGCAAATGACACAAAACGTTTAGTTTATTGAAATCCAAAAAGGATTATGAGGATATTCAGAAATTTCTCATCAGTTGGGTGAATGGGTAGTGTAACAGCAAGAGAAATTGTACACTCATAAATAAAACCCACAATATTAGAGGAAAAACATTGAGCTTATCCTCAACAGTAAGTTCTTAATTGACTAAATCAACTGAAAACAAACCTGGCCATCATTACAGATTACAGATAAATTGTGCATCTAAAATCAACAATTTTAAGCAAATAAATAGTCGGAAGGAAAATAATACAGAATTCTAATGAGAATATATCGAACATTGCCTATCACATTTCAAAAGATTCTGTGCAACAGCATGGAAAACATCCAAGAAAGGATTTAAAGATGGAAAATGTTCACTTCAGCAAGCAAGTAAGATTTGTTTGCTCAAATCTGCAGTGGAACAACCTCAAGAGAAATAGCAAAAGGTAGCTAAAAGTATTAGAAAATCACACCTAATATTAAGAATTGGTATAAGGTCATGCCTTGCTCCATGTATCATGATTTAAAATTAGAAAGTCTTCAGCTGTTAATGAAGTCATAAGTTGCCAAATTCAAATGAGACAAAAACCATTTTACACATAGTACGTGGTTGATTTGTGATACCCATTTCAACGCTGTATTGAGAAAGCCAAGAAGCTAGAAAGGTCTGAAGAACAAAGTGAAATTTGAGCAGCAAAAAAGTGTAAGGAAGATAGCAGGAATACCCAGAATTAAAATAGTAAATTAAAAAATATTTTGGAAAGCTACAGTTTATAACAACTCATAACTGTTACATTGTGATGAATTTTAGGCTCAGATTATCCCGTACTTGCACACTATAGTTTCTTGCACTTTCCTCTGAAGCCCAAAGTTGGCAAAAACTTCTGAATTAGGTCATTCAAGTCCTGTGTGTAAATTTGTCTAGAATTTTTAACTATAGGATTCCCAAACTGGGTTATGACTACTTGAAGACAAAAATCCTCTTTTTTGTATATATAATATATTTGTATATATAATAACAAAAGCTACTATAAACTTACTAGCATGTACTGGTGCTGTTTTGCCAACTACTTGTTTTGCATGAACGTGTTATACATTTGCTGTTACCGGTGGGTGTGTATTTTGAGGCTGAACATCTGCTTGTGTACTTTGGTGAGAAGAGGGGGAGAGACCAAGTCTTTGCTTGGCACATCTACTTGTATTTTACCTAAAGGCCCACGAACTAAGACCATCTAGGTGTTTCCGACATTGAGATGACCTACCCCATCCTAAAGAAGGTAGACTTGGACTCTTGAAATCTTTTAGGACTGAAAAAGCAGCATTCCAAAGATATGTCCTGACCCACTTTCGGAGTTCTGTCTGTATATGCCTGTTTGAGGTGTTTGGGCTGGGTGCCCATGGTCACCATGGTTAGCTGTGGAAGTGAGGAGCCCGAGGCCACATGTACGCTGCCCAGAGTAGTGCACAGCATCCCTGGGCTAGCATACACTGGTGTCAGGGTAGCGTCAGCATCCAGGTGCCAAGGTGGTGGGTGCAGCCTGCCACTTTGAGGGGCCATGTCACAGCAGCATAGCTCAGGCTAAGGCTGCCCCTGCTTCCAAAGCTAGTCTCGGCAACGCTGCCCGTGCTGGCTTTGCTTCCCTGCGCATATGTGCAGGGAGCGGATGTACAAGACAGCCCGCACATTCAGGTGTCACCTGCAGCCTGCCAGCTGGGCTCTCTTCAGGCCCTAGGGAGGCATTTCCCTCCTTCTCAGGTGCGGGCCTTAGTCACCCTTGTGAGTGGAGGGTGGCCTTTATTGAGACCTACCGGACGGGAAGGTGTCCTCCCCCTGAGGTGACCCTGGCGGGTGGCTGTTGGGCCTCTGAGGTGGGCGCCTGGGTGCCGCTCCCACCGCTGGGTCCCTGACGCGGCTGCCAGGCGTTCAGGCTCAGCCACGCGTTTCCGCGTTTTCCAGATCGGCGGGGTACCCTGCCGCTCTCGCTGTGCCGCCGCTTTTGCAGGGCTGGGGACGCGGCAGCAGCCCGCGAGACCCTTCCTCGCGCTGGAGGGGACCGCGGCGCGACCCCGGCGCCCCGCCCGCCCGGGGACCACGGCGAGGGGCCGCCGCCGCCGCCACCGGGCCCACCGGCCCCGGCCCTGCCCGCCCCGCGCCGCCCCCGGAGGCCGTGGCCGCCCCCGCGGGAGGAGGGCGGGGCGCGCAGCGCCAGGCGAGCAGCTGGCGGCGGCAGCGGCCGCGGGGGGACAGATGGGGTGAGAGACAGCGCGCGGCCGGCTGTCAGCGCGGCCGCAGCCCCGCCGCGGAGGGAGCCCCTCCTCCCCGCGGGTGTGCGCCGCTCCGCCGGGCCGGCGGGAGCCATGGCGTCCAGCGAGGAGGACGGAGGCGGCAACGGCGCGGTGGAGGAGAAGGAGAATGGCAAGAAGAGGCGGCTGGGCGCCCTGGCAACGGCCTGGCTCATCTTCTACAACGTCGCCATGACGGCGGGGTAAGCGGGCGCGGGCGCGGGCACGGACACGCCGCGGCAGCGCGGGGCGGCGGCGCGGGAGCCGCCAGCGCGGGAGCCGCCAGCGCGGGAGCCGCCAGCGCGGGAGCCGCCAGCGCGGGAGCCGCCAGCGCGGGAGCCGCCAGCGCGGGAGCCGCCAGCGGCGGAGCTAGCCCTTGCCTGCCCGTAGCCCTTGCCTGCCCGTAGCCCTTGCCTGCCCGGCATTGCCTAATACGGTGCAGCGCTGCCAGCCGCCGGCGCGTCACGGCGGGCCCGCCGCGGAGGTTAAGTATAGCCGGCCCAGGAATGCCGGGCAGGGGTGCCGTGCAGGCCGCGTCCCCCGGCACAGCCGCCGCCCCTCCGCCGCCGCCCGCCCCCGGGCCGCCCCCGCCCCGCCGCAGCCCGCCGCACCGCTCCGGGACGGGGGGAGCTGCCTGCCTGCCGCGGGGCGGCGGAAGCGCTCCGGGGCGCCGCCGGGGGGGTCGGGGCGCCGAGGACGGTGGCCGGGCTGCCCCGGTCCCGCCTGCGGCTGCCCCCGCGGGGGGCCGTGGCTCCGGGCCCGCGCCCCGCGTTACCCCGCGCCCCGCTGCGCGCTGAGCGCCGGCCGTGGGCCCGCAGAGCCGGGGCAGGCGGCTGCGGAGCGCAGCGCGGGCCTCGGCCCAGCGGGCGTTTAGTGATGAGCGGGGGCGAGCGCCGTGGTAAGCCAGGGGGTCGTTGGACCTGTGCGGCCTGCTGTCCCGCTCCGCTGCGCGGAAAGGGGGTGTATGACGGGGCATAAGGGCACTCAGGTTTGCGGTGGTAGTGCTTCAAGCACATATTTTCACTTCTCGAAAATTTGTCCTGTTCGCTAGATCTTTGGGGAGAAAACCCCAAACCTATCTAATTATCACATGCTTGAAGGAGAACCAAGAATGAACACTTTTATATCTCCTAGGCTGTCATTCATCCTGAGAACAATCTTACCTTGGTTACCAGTGGGTGAACTCTCTGCCCTTTGAATCCCGTAGAGCAAAACTGATATGCTGTAGTTGATGCAGGAGTTCAAGCACTGATGCAGACAGCCAGGAGTACGATCGTAATAGCTTTCTTCTCACTAGCATCAGTGAACCTTGCACACATGCTCGTCTGTTCATATATATTGCAGCACCTTTTGAAAAGTGCTTTTACTCTTTTTCTAGCTGGCAAGTTAATGTTGCTTCATTGAATTCCCAGCCTCGTGCTCCATGTGTGAATTTGCTAATGAACACTGACTCTTGCCACTGACTTTTATACGCCTGTAGAAGATTATCGAACCATGTTAGTTTTGACCTTAGGTGCTGATTCAGTATCTCCCACTTCCCTCTCTCCCATCTGTCATTAATATCAAAAGGGATTACGACATGCAAAATTGCACATTTTAAGTGGAAACAGAGAAGAGATAGGAACAAAATCTTCTAATCTGTTTCATATACAATTTAAGAGGAAAATAAAAATTTGTAATAGAGCAATACTTAACAGGCGCACTACACAGCGTAAATAAGTAGCAAGAACGGTATGTTTGTCCACATAGTGCAATATAGCAAAATGTTTCTGGAGTTTTAACAAACTAATACATAATTGCTTGTTAACAACCATTCTAATAAAAAAGTGCAGCTTTTCTTTTTTTTCTAACAAAGGTTTAAGGGACTAAAGTGACAGATCAGTACCCAATCTTACTGAAAGTCCCAACTGGAAACGCTACTTCTATTACTGAAAGTTTTTTCCATTTCCTGGTGATTTGCAATATTCAAAGTACAGGCGCCTTCCTGAGATCCAGAGTCAAAGCCACTAACAACTAAATAAATCAATCTACAGAAACTCACGTCCAAATGAAAATTTATTTAAGAAAAACTTACTTGCAGTCTTTGTTTCTGAGTGTAGTGCAAGATTACCTCTCTCTGCAACCCTTTTGTTACAGAATGAGGTGCAGAAAATGCCTTGTTAGATTAGATGTATTATGACTTCTCAGTGTAGGGCTAGGACAGAGCTGTTGCTGTGGTATTGCCAGCTGGATCTAAACAACTCCCTGTCACCTTCCTCTTGTCAAACACTTCACTAATTTCACTAACTCTTCATTTCCACAGTGGTGGGAGACAGCATCAAATGAATGCACTTCAGATTTAAAATCCATTATAAAATCTAAGTAACACTTGTGGGGGCAAATTTTGGAGCTCTGGCAGATCGGATTCATGGGCTTAAAGCAGAAGGGATCAAGGAGGGGAATCATTCCTACCATGTGGGGAAGCCTAACTCTATGTGAGTTTGAAATGCCAAGTGACTGCGTAGCAGTAGCTACCATATGTAAGAGTTGTTAAGGTGCTGATACCAAAGAACATGCCATCCGAGGTGAACAGAGAGCTGTCACGACCTATGTGACTCATGCTGTTACAGCGTAATGTGTGTGACCACAGACCAGTATTTCCCGGTAGCCCATTCCCAATGTTAGCCAATACCTTATGCTTAGGGAAGAGAATATAAGAACAGGAGATGTGTTAAATGTTTATACAAGTATTTCTCTGAAGGTTTATATGCTCTCTGATTCTTCCCCTAAGTATTTCTCAGACCCATTCCTTAGCCAGAGCTCACGTTGCCATACAGCATATTTGCTGTGGCTTTATGTAGAATGAAAGTACTCAGTAATTGTTCCCAACGTCATCAGACAAGAAGTTAAGCTAAAGTCACTGTTATTTTTCTATTTTTATTTTTAACTCTCAAAATAGCCATCCATAGTTCTGGTTATGCCTGTAGGTCTATATTGAAGAATTTTTGTACCTCCTTAGTCTTTGTGGTTTAAAACCCGAAGTTTCAAACATCTTGCTAGCATCATGTTTGTGAGAATGTGTTATAGCCTTGCATTAAGGATGGAATATGTAGTACGCTATTTGAAAACCTTAATTATATAAACATGGATTAATTATATTGAAGGATGCCTTGCATTATTGTACTGTCTTTGGGCTGTGTGGTGGGGAGCAACCCACGATAGTTTAGAAGTTTGGGGGTTTTTTAGTCTCAATTTCCATTTGAGATATCAATTTAAGTTTTATATCAAGTTCCAGGCTGATTAAAAGATACTATTACGTTCTTTCTTTTACATTGTAAGGGTTATCCATTGGTATCATTGTTCAGTTTCCTTAAAAAGATATTAAAGAATTATCCAACACCATCAAACGTGCTAGATAAATAAACCTGCACAGAGCACCCATCTTTCAGCACTTTGGAGTCTGATTTTCAAGGATAATTTCTCAACACTTTTAAAAACTGCATCATAATAACTTCAGTTGGACAATCACAAACAGAAGCATTCCGATCACTGGTCATATCTGAAAGTCATGAATTGAGGGGGCCATGAAAAATGTTAAAATCACGTGCATAGGTTCTGGTCTGTTACTTATACAAACTTGCAACCCAAAACAGTGGCTTCATTGCCGAGTTCATCATGTGTTTTCAAATGACAGTAACTGACAGTAAAAAATGCTTGAGAATTTAATAGTAAAATGATATAGTCACTGCTAGTGAAAAGTCTGATGGATCCACGGTTTTGGGGAGTCCCCTGAATTCAGGTCAGTCCTCTGAAGGTAAACAAGTAATTCTCTATCCCTTTCCAAGTAAAAAGATCAAAGAGTGTAACGTTTATATAACATCATATACAATTTATGTCTAAAGATATTTTTAATAATCTCCTAAGAACACTGACAAGTGAAGAAGCAAAGATATTCTGTGGAGAAAATATTCTACTAAATTATTTACCGTGGATGGATATTTTTAGATTTTTAATTTGAAATGTATCCATTCTCTTTCTTTTGTAGGTGGCTGGTATTAGGTATTGCCATGGTGCGGTTTTATATACAGAAAGGAACACATAGAGGCTTATTCAGAAGCGTTCAAAAGACGCTTAAATTTTTCCAGACATTTGCTTTGCTTGAGGTAAATTTTAAACATTAGTTTGCTTTACTGGATGCTACATATTGTAGTCAAAACACATTATTAACCTGAACTTAATATAAAAATATTATATTAGTACTTAAAGTCCTATTAACTTTCTTTAATGAAGGTTTTCTGGGGGGCAAGGTGGTTTGTGGAAACAAATGGGCACATTTTTCCAAACTTAATTCTACGATTTCTTTAAATCAAATACTGCCTGGGAACTGCTTCGATTTGAGAGTCTTTAACTCAAAAGGTAAAATCTCTGAAGGCATTCCAGCCAGCAGATCAATCCTCTAGCATAGTAGATATCTTGTCTCCATCTCAAGAGACGATAGCTTCCCCCTTACACGTTATTCTTCTGTGCCTTTCCTGGTTCTGCTTATTTCCAGACTGAACTCACATGCCCCATGTAATCTGTTACAACAGTGCACAACTGTGTAAGAGGTGCAAAGTATTCTTTAAATAATAAAACTTTTGCCAGCTATGCACGAGTGGTCTCAGTTTATGGTACATCTACGGAATGAAACTGTTGGATGTATTGAGCACTCAGTTCTTTCCCAGGCACAACATAGACTGCCTATCTACATTTTAACTTTTTTTCTCAATCTGCCTACAACATCTGTAGTTCGCTAATTTCATGTGGCCAGCTGTGTATCGGCTTTTATGCTATTAAACTTTCACAGTAAGTAATACTACTCAAATATGTCAAAATAATGAAAAGCACTCTATTTACTAAACATGACTGACCAGAAAACACAATACTTCTGAAGCTTTGTAGTTGTCATTGACAAAATTATCATTAATTTTGTAGTAATGTTGTCAAGCCATAATGACTACAGAACATTTTAAAATTGCCATGCATTTAGCATCACTTACCTGACTCCCTCCCCACTGTCCTGTAAAATTCTTCTTTGAATAAGATAATGGAAGGGAAGCTTACTAATTGAAAAAATAAATGCTTTGTAAGTATCTATATATGTAATACATACAGCTAATTAGGAAAATAAATCTTTCCCATGTGTTTGCACAGATCAGATACCGAGCCCATCACAGTGTCGGTTGCCAGGGCTCTGACATGTATTTCTTTTAAAGGCTGTTAGTTGGAGATGAAAAAACAGTTCTTCAGAATTAAGCCTAGGTTTATATAAATATCAAAAGGCCATGTTTATAGTGTAGATAGTAACATACTGTACATCAGTAACCTCTAACTTATTTTTATTTACAGGTAGTCCACTGTGCAGTTGGTGAGTTCTTTGTTTTAGTTTCTCCTGTAACTAATTAAAACATAAATTGTGGAACAGAAATAACATGTTTCTCTTTTTAAGGAATAGTTCGCACATCTGTGCTTGTGACTGGGGTCCAAGTGAGTTCAAGAATCTTCATGGTGTGGTTCATTGCACATAGCATAAAACAGGTATGTGCTTGAGCAAGTCATGTTTTGATTGTTTTTAAGGAGAAGCTATTCATCCAGTTCTCATTTCACAAGGAAGACCAATGTAAAGATCAATGACGTTCCTACAGAGAATACTTACATACTTCAGTGTGATTTTGGAACTTGGGGTTACAGGATGGAATTTATATGCTTCCACCCAGGAGACTGAGTCTGGGTCTTAGCTGTAAATCAGCATCGTCTTGGGCATCGTGCCAGCGTGGTCTGCTTAAGCGAGATCAATGACTACTGCTATTATTTACCAGCAAGTCTGCAACAGTGTTACCAGTTCCCCTTCAAAAACTTAAATCAGCACTTACTGAATTAATCTAAATGAAAATATGTCTTAAACTGAGTTTACCTGGATAAACATGGTTGTGATTTTGCAATTTATTTTAGGAAACTTTTCAGTATTTTAATGTTATGGTAATAGTAACATCTGATGACATCCATACTGTATTTTTTTCATTAAAAATATACCAAGTCATCCAGCATGCCACAGTGACACAGTCCTGAATGAAAGACGATAGTTTATTTGCCTGGCTGTAGGTGGTTATTGTAAGCGTAGTGATTCGTTAGCAGAATGAGAAAAGCTTACTAGCTTACAGCTAGTAGATAGGGCATTCAGTTCTGTTTCTGAAGGTCTGCTTTCTGTGAAGGGCATGTGAGAATTAAGTGATGGATTTTGAGCCTGTGCTCCTGAATTTCTTTAAACTGAAAAAGCTGAGCCATTAAACTGTCTCACCAGCAGGTGGCACATGCCTCTCTGCTGAGGGGGCGTCATGGTACCTGCCTCAGTTGTCAAATCCCTTTGTTTCAGTTTGCAGAGGACTTGTTTTCTACACTTTCTCATCTTTTCCTTTACTGTTGCTTTTCTTAACATGAAATAGGATTTTCATAGTTTTGTTTGTTGGTTTTGTGGTTGGTTGGTGGTTTGGTGGGGTTTTTTGGTAAGCTAAGTGTTTTTTTTCTTAAGGGAAAATGTCTCAAAGAGTAACAATTTTTTTATATTGAATGTTTACGTGAATGCTGGAATGTAGTGCTCCATTTTGCCATTTTGCTGTTACCTGCAGTGGATTAAATCTTTAGCGTATCCACTCATTTCATTTGTTTTTTCTATCTTCAGTACAGTAGGTCAAGCTGTGTCCAAGAAAAAATATATCTGAGTGTATGTCTGATTGTATTTCATGCTGTTACTGCTTAGCAGGCATGAATGTTCAGGGTCACTTTAGGTGGTGAGAGGCATGTTAGTGATAATAGCCAGACCCAGATGTCTCTACTGGGCTGGAGATTTGCAAGGCAACAGATAGGAATTCTCTGCATACTTATTTAAAGCTCTTCTGCTTGGATTTAGCAGTGTGACATGAATCCAAGTCTGGGTTATCAATGTTTGTCTCTCATCACGTGAGGCTAAGAGCAGCCTAATTCTGTCTTTACCTTTGCTTATTTGTTTGGATGTCTTTGCATTTCAGTTGTTGCTATTCATTTGTGAGTTTGGCAGTATTTTTATTATCTCCTTTTCTTTTGTGATGTTGGTGACATTCTTTCATTAAAAGTGCTCCTTCTTTGACACATTGAGGGTGCGATTTTATGAGATGATGAGCACTTATAATTCTTGACTTTTGACAGAGTTGTGGATTTTCAGCATCTTGACATGTATTAAGCTTTGTCACTGTGTTGCATTTTATTTTAAAAAATCGATTCCCTTTTTTTTAAATTTTAACAAAACTTGTGTTACTTTATTTTATTTCACAGACATCCCTGGAGCTTTTCAGCCTTCAGGCATGGAAGTGTATTACAAAATTCCTCCTCTTTTAAAGAAAAGAAAATTACTTGCGTGTAATTCTTCTTCTCAGAAGGTAGTGTTTGTAATAGATCCCCAGGTGCCTTCTTTGTATTTGGGGACTTCTGTTTATTTGTTCACCTAGAGTGAAAAAGAACCAATGTTTTGAAACACCAGAGGGATGTGTTACCTACCGATGAGGCAGTTTAATGACTCAGAACTTAAATCTTAAACAGGATTGTTGAGTGACTTTACCCAAAGCTCCTGATCTACCAACTGGTCTTCATTTAGTGATCCATCTGTGTTCCAGCTCCTTAACTATCTTACAGCTCCCTGAAGTCTCCCAGATTTGATCTTCTGTGACCAGGTTCTAGTTAGTAGATTATACTGAGCAATTCCTTTAGTCTAAAGTTTCATGGAAGCATGCATTATAATGATGAGGAAGAAGCAAGATAAAAAGTAAGAGAAAGTCTAGGAGACAGAGTACTGAAATGCAGAACAGGTAAAAACTGATTTTGAAAGGAGCGTGTCTTCTGTGGTGGTGTTTTCTTTTTGCTGTTTTGAGGAGTAAGAAAATAAACAAGTAAATCAACCACAGATAAAAAGAGGGAGACAGCACAGTGAAAACGCAGGTAGAGAATAAAGAGGAGGAATAAACTTAATTATAGGGGTTTATATTTTGATATTTGCATAATGCATAAAGATTGCCCAGTTTTCAAAATGTCTGTGTGTTAGTAAATACATATGATAAAGAACTGTACATGGTAATGATATCAGCATATCACTTCTATGCCAAAATTTTCTTACAAGATGTTAGTTCTGTTCCATATATCTTAAACAGAAGTCTGTTGCAGTTTGCACAGAAAAGAAGCTTAAGGATGAAAAAAGTGTTGGTTCTTTATACTTCTGCAGATCCAGAATGAGGAGAGCGTTATTCTTTTTCTGGTCGTATGGACTGTGACAGAGATTACTCGATATTCCTTCTACACATTCAACCTGCTCAACCATTTGCCATACTTCATTAAATGGGCCAGGTGGAGATGTCTTGTACTTCAGTTTCTCATGGTTCTGTGCATGTTAGTTTCACGCATGCTGAGCTAACACACAGGAGAGCAGATGTTTGAGCTTCGGTTATGTGTCAGCAGAGTGCAAAGTCAGTTGCTTTCTGTGCTTGGGATCATTGTTAGTTGGTTTAAAATGTTAAAAATATTTTAGCTGAGATTTTGGGGTGTGATTTGTTCTTTGCTTTCTGTGTCTCATGTTTGAACTCTGCTTTCACTTTAACTTTTTTTGCTTTATCTTTGGAGTCATCTTTTAACTTACAGTATGACTTCTTAAGATGCTTTTGAATACAGACCCCAAAATTAAGCACTTGTGTCTTTGTGGATTTCAGGTCTTTGAAAATGTGGGAGGAGTTGTCACTCAGTCTGTATGCATATAATTACTTTATGAGAAGTTCTGCTTTATCAGAGCTTTTGTAAGGTTATATCCATGCAGTGAAGCTAAGTATTAACTTAGTTTAGCTCACATAAAAAGTGTATTCCGTATCAAAACTGCTCTGATTTTGAAACATTCAAAGTTGGCCACTAGATCACATGTATTACAGAGACTGCATATTTATCAGGAGACTTAACAGGAAGAGTAGTATTATCTGTAGTCATGATTTGAAAAGTATGTATGAGACAGACACTGTCAGAAGGAAAATATATAACCTACTTGCAGAGCAGGCAACTCTTATTTAAAAGAGTGTGTTTGTTTTCCTTTGTTTTATAGTTAATGCAGTTCTGATGCTTCTAATGCACTTTTTTGATATGTCTGGTATTTATGTCCACTCTGATAATACACTATCTTTTTGCTAATATCTAGGGTGGTAGGCTTGGTTATGTTTAAGCACTAAATGGCAAACTTAAAAATAATCAGGTCTGGTTTTGTTAATAATTTTTTAATGTAGGCTTCAGAAAGAGAAATGCATTCAGAAAGTACTACATTGCAGATAAACTTTTTGCCATCAAATCAGTGTGTCTTGGATGACAGAATTTTTGTCTCCTTATCATAGACGATAGGGAAAACTGACATTGTCACAGCAGAGATATATGATGAAGTATACTATAAACAAAACATTTGAAAATGTATTATCTTTTCATAGTGTCCAAAATATTCCATCAAGATTTATAGATAATCAAACAGCACAACTGGGCATAAATTCAGTTCTGCAAGAGAGCTGGAAATTTCTCATCTTGAGCTTGTAATTGTAAAACATTCGTCTTCCATTGTTAATAGGTATGCTCTAAATTTTAGTTCAGAATTTTTACTTTTGTTCTTTTTCACTGTATAGAGACAAACCGTGTGCAGGTCATGGCATCGGTTCCTTCTTATACCTCCCCTAATCTGTTCTCTGACCGATGAGTCCTTTAAGCCCATTTCCTCCTAGGAGGGTTTCATGTTTGGTCACTGCTGTTTTGGATCTCATCTCTTTTGGTCATGGAATGCACACTGTACCTTTCTGTCTGTGTGACCGCTGTCATTGCTGTTCCCTGCATGAACTCGAGAGCTGTTCCTTAGGAGAAACCACATTTTCATGGTGTACACTATGCGTAAGGACAACACAAACCCTATTGATTATGTTTTTCATTTTGTCACCGCCTGTGTGGCCTATAACATTCAATCCACATTTTCTTTAAACTGAACGCCTTCACCTTTTATTTGAACACCTTCTTCCCATTTTAGAATAGATCTGATAGGTTTCTAGCATACTATGGTTCTAGCGTAGATGGTTTTCCATCTCCATTAGTGGTAAATAGTATTATTTGGATTCCTCATGTGGCAGCGGGTAAAACAGGCTTCTGATGTTTCTCAGCATTTTCATGTAAAGAAATTACAATACACAGGGTTGACCCAGTATGCATACACTGTGACAAAGTTATGTAGGATCATCTGAATTTGGGATCCAGTTTGAATCCTGTCAGTGACAGCAGGAGCAAGAGCAGTAAATTTAAAAGAAGTCATTACTGGAGACTACAGATTTCTGGTTTTTTTACTTATTAGTATTAGAAAGACATATAAACATTCTAATACTTAACTGTTTTTAACTAAAAGGGCCGAGGAATGCATTCTCTGTAAACCTAAGCAACGCTATCCAAAGTAACTGAAACTGATACTCTGTGCCATGTCAGGATGTGGTCCTTGATTTTGGTGCAGGAACTACTGTAATACTTTTCTGTGCCACTAATAATAGCAAGAGGAAATTTTAAATTCGTGGGGTGTTTCTCACAAGGGTTTGTTGTTTTTTTTAATGCAGATACAACTTTTTTATCATTTTGTATCCTGTTGGAGTTGCAGGTGAACTGCTAACCATATATGCTGCTTTACCCTATGTGAAGAAAACAGGAATGTTTTCACTGAGACTTCCCAACAAATATAATGTCTCCTTTGACTACTATTACTTCCTTATTATTGTCATGTTCTCCTATGTGCCATGTAAGTATTATTTAACAGTAGTAACACTAAAAACATAACAATCAATTAACAGCACTGCCGGAAACACTGCCTGTAGTTAAATTTGCTGGACATTTTCTGCTATAAAAACCTGTTTTCTGCTGACCCCAGCTTTGCTGTGTTTTAGTTGGTTAGACTGAAATTTTCCATCCTGTTATCTGCCACAGAACATGAGCTGTCTTAAGTAAAATTTCAGTGAAAATGATAAAAACATTTCTAAGACTCGGACAAATTAAAAATCTTTTTGCTTAACACACAGAAATGTCTGTAACTGTGTTGCTGAGAATTTCTAATGCCTCTGCCACTTTGAATCATTGACTTTAAAATTGTCCTGCAAGTTGTGCCAGAGGTTTGCCTTGTTTTTATTGCCATTAATATCCATTCCCTGGTTTAATCCAGTTGTCTTTGTACTTCTGGATACCAGAAGCCACAGATCAATTGGCTAACCAGAGCTAAGATTAGAGAGGCTATCTCTCTTTCACTTCCAGTGTGATTTCCACTGGTACTTAAGCAGTGTAGCAAGGAGAAAGCAACCTGATTCAGATATAGCACCATGAATGGGGCTAGACCAAACTACGCAAATAGAATATTTTAGATAGTCTGGACAATGAAGCTAGAAACAAGACAAGAGATTAGGGAGAGGCATTGAAAAGCAGGAAAATTGAAGTTTAAAAGGTTTGTGATGTGCATCCATAAAAGGTATTTGTTTAAGAAGTTGACCTTACACTGTGATTTTTTTTGCCACAAGAAACCGTGAAGGCAAATGAGAGAGATTAATATCAGTAAAAATTTCCTAAGCTATTGTAACTTACTAACAGTTTTACAATTGTTTATATAACTTAATGCTTCAGGAAGAAATTTGGTTTTCTGTCCACTAAATATAAGGATCAAATCTTATCAGCTGGACAGTAATGGAACAGATCACAGAGGGCCAGGAGAGGGGGAGCTTCTCCCTTCAGACTTGAACAAGTAGAGTAAATTTGTATCCTTCTCAAAGTCTTAATTCAAACATGCTTACCTTAGCGCAGCTTTGAATACTTCAGGCACTGTCAGAAAGTGGTAAGTCCTGTTTATACATAGAGAGTGTTGGAGGGAAGTTCCTTGAACACAAGGTGTATATTCAGGGGGCCTTGTCTGATGTTTGAGTAATTACTGTTTTGTAGTTGACTGCAGTGTTCATGACTTGCTATTATTTACCTTAACCAACTGCAGCACTGTGTGCCATAATTTTTCTCAGTTCATCATTCTGCAAAATTGTATTTTTCCATTATGCGATCTGTTGAATTTTTTGATCTAACTTGCTTTCTTTTATGCTTTGATCAAGTATTTCCACAACTCTACTTCCACATGCTGCGACAGAGAAGAAGGGTGCTTCATGGAGAAGTGATTGTGGAAAAGGACGATTGAATCAAGCCGTGTAACTATGGTGCTTTTAATGGAAGAAAAGAGGGTAAAAAACCAAAGCTTCCTGTGATTTTTCTGAGTCCAAGTTTTAAAACATGGAACAAGAATAAACTACTGTGCATAAAATAGCATGGACTGTATTATTTTTACAATTAATATATCTTCAGACTTACCTTTTCATCCTTAGTTTTACCTTGATTTTTAATTATTCATTTCTTCAGACAAATGATTTTCTTATTTTCATTAGTTTAACAAATAGCTGTAAGAATTGGAATAGTTGACTACTGTGCTTTCTGTTCTCAAAGTTCTGTTATGACCTGTAGTCATCATCAAGAACTGAAGGAGAGCTGATAAGTTGTAATGAAAGTGAGTCTTCCGGAAAACAGAGCATAAATTAAGTATTGATGTTTTTCATAGACTAGGTGACTTAAATGTCATTTAAGCTTTATATTAAATAATACTTTTCCAGTTATAAGTACTGTTAGCACGTTGTTCAACATTCTTTGAATTACAGGATCACACTGTAGAATTTCGGAAGGACTTTTGAAAGGAGCTCTGTGTATTTTCATTTGTAATTTTAAAGGTCTGTAGAATAATAGATATAATATTAACTGGTTAAAAGTTTGTGCTGAGGAGTAGACTTGATGCGTGCCTACCTTTCTCTGGTCAGTGGCTGGAATGGGGCTTGTTTGCAGAGGAAGACTGTCAGCATGTTTCCTATTCTACACTTATATATGCATAAAAATTATGGTATTGCATTTAGAAACTGTAGCTATAGTGAGATATTTAACTTCTTATAAATAGCTAAGTGGGATAAAATAATATTCGAAATAGTGTCTTAAAATATAAGTTGTGCTTTGAATCATCCCCTTGTGCAATTTTAATTGCTCCCTGCCCATTAATTGTTTATGCTGTGTTGACCTAATTCTGTTTAATGTCTTCAATAATCTGCAAGAGGGATCTACAGTAGATTAATAAAATTTACACATGATATTACGCTATATGATACATGAGTGGGAGAGGTCCAACAGATTAGATGCAGCCTAAGAGATTCAGAGAAAAGGTAATGCATTTGAGGAAACTTGGATACTTGTGGAGAGAGAAGATAGAAATGTAGTGATGTAGTAAGAAGCCTCCACAATGTAGGCAACGAAGTTGCTTCTGGCATCACTGATGTCTAAAGAAGAGTATATATGCAAAAGAGCTGCATCAGGCAGCTGCAAATCAAAATACTTATGATTGCTGAGGTCATTTCTGAAGCGTGGTCTTGTATTTTGGGTACTTCAGGGGTGAGGAATTGAGTCAATCTTCTGAAAAGTCAGAGAACAGTAACAGAATCAGTTGAAGTGAGAAGGAAGTCAGAAAGACTGAGTTGTTAAGTATGTGTAATTGTTTGTTATATGATAAATAAATGTAAAGGAAGAAGCTTTCTAAGTATGAAGGTGTAAATACAACTGTTTATATACTTTGAAACAAGGTAAATATCCAATGAATATCAGGAGAAGTATCCTACCAATGAGATAAGTTAGGTCATGGATGACAAAGCAGTGCGGATCAATGCATACAATTGCTTGGAAGGTTTTAAGTTAGATGTAATGCAATAGTGGAAAATAATCTTCCTTTGGCAAGAGTTTGAACTACATACTTGAATAGGCAGTTTCCATTTTTAGCTTTGATGATTCTATGATAATACAGCTTTTTTTACAATTGTAGATACACCTTTTTCTGCTGTATCTGGTAATTTGATGAAAAACCAAGGATTTACTACATCCCTAACTTTCAAATTCCATTTTGTGCCTTAAATTTGTGATATTTATGCATGTCTTCATTACCTGTAAATTAGTTTTCTTATAAATGACAGGTGCATAGTGGACTTGAAATAGAATAGTTGTATTTCTTACAATTTTAAAAAGTGTAATCTTTGTATTTTTTAGAACAAATTTCATGCAAGGTGCTATCATTTATTACTTCTGGTTTATATGCAGCTAATATTATTAAAAGTTTAAAATATAGATTAAATTTACAACACTGCATCACAAAATAGTTGTGTTACACATGTTCAGACTAGTAGCTGTATTTGTGCAAAGTTCTTAAGAGTACTGTTCTATAAACTTCACTTGCTTTTTGATCCATGAGGAACATCATGGCACTTTTTAGAAATATTTCTCAGTTAGCAAGCAGAAGAGTGTGATGAAATACGAGTAACTAAGATTAGATTAAATTCCATGTCTCTTTTTTTACTGTCAGGGCAGCTCACTGAAGACCATAGCTATCGATTCACTGAAAATGCATTGGATACTTTAAGGATGTGATTTTTAAATCCTTGATCCGATGAGTGTATCCCACAAATGCTATTCCTGTAATAAAAGGAATACCTGCACTATAATACTGTATTATATTTGTTTTCATTGTGGCCTAAGGATATTATCATATGTCAATCAAGGAGCTATTTATATATCCTTTTGTACATGTGACAAGAAAAAAATACAGCACTGTTTGCTGAAACCTTGGCTTTGCACTTTCATAAAGCAACAGTGCACAAGGTAATGATACAATTTTAAAAGTGATTTACAGCTAGAGAAGAGTCTTGCTAAATGATAAATGAATAAAAATAAAGCTAAAAATCATTACAGTATTGCTTCAGTGTTTCATAGACCAGACAGATTGCCATGTAGATTAGTTTACATGGCATGTACTATAAAAAAAACAAGCAATGTGTTCTTTTCTTCCTCATCTTTGATTAAAGCCTTTCACTGAAGCCTCAATGTATAACTTTTGCTTTAGTATCTTCTCAAAGATCGTGAAAATTGCAGGTAGAGTCCTCTTACCGTTGACTTTAGATGGGCCAGGATTTTATCCTAGGTAGCTTACTTAAACTTCAATATAACATCATGAAACATTTAATTAGTTTGTTAAGTGGACATAAAAGGTTAAGTATGATTTTCTTATGGTGCTCTCTTTCCAACTTCTTTTTGACACCTGTCTTTTTGTCTTCCTCTCTGCAATATTCCTGGTTTTCTAAAGCATTGAAATCCTCCTGCTTATGAAAGATTAGGAATATATTCAGGCATCAGTGTCTTTAATGTTTTGGTGTAGTCTTCAACAAATTATTCATAAAAGGTGTTTTCTTACTTGTGCTATATATGCCTTCTGGAATGGATTAATATAGAGTATGACCTTATAAAGCTTTTTAATGTCACTACATAGGAATAAGCATTTGGAAGGAGATTCCTATTCATCAGGTGACATTTCCTACTATTGATAGTAACATAAATACACTATCCTTTTCATAAACTCCAGCTGAAAGCAGTTGGATTTCTTGAGTTTCCCCCTAACACTCACAGGCAGTTCCCACTGGGAAAGGCTGTTCTGGGACTGATGGGGTGAATCACCTGGTTTCACAGCTCTGCCCAGCATGTCGAGGCCAGACCCTGGCCTCAGGGCATGGGCAGTACAAAGGAATATGACACTGAGAAATTGCATCTTCCACATTAGCTGCCAAGAGGGTCACTGAGGCCATTGTGAACAGTAGTTGATGGGCTTCATTTCTCTCACCTCTCACTGTGCAGGATGTGAGAAGAGAGGGGAGCTCAACGTGCTCTCACACCTTCTGCCTAAGGAGCTCATGAGATCAGCTGGAAGGATCTCTATGCACAAAAGGTGTGTTAAAGAAAGGACTTTTCTGCTCCATTCAGCTATCTTAGTATCTATAAGCGTGCATTTCTTGAAATACTGGTAAGCCGAGATAGCTATGCCACACTGCTCTCGATAGTACAGTTCAAAATTAACAGCCTTGGAGAAATGGTACAGTGTGCTGCTTCTGATTCCCATTGAACATAACATTTAGTCGGGGTCACGTTAGTTAATGGAGAGATGTCAATTGACTAGTTAACAGGGAGGTGCGTGGAGACCTTTTCTGTGACCAGAGGGAACCTACCTCTTCTCAACAAAGAAATACGTGCATTTTAAATCTAGGTCTAGCTACTGCTCTGCCTGTGGTACTTGCAGTCTTCACAGTAGTTTTAGTGGGTATTTGGATATTTATATGATTAATAAACAACCTAGAATGAAAACAAGCTACAACCATTACAATAAATTATAATTTAAGGTAGTTGCTACATTAACAGTTTTTGTGAATTCAGCTCTTAATTAATCTGCCTTAGGAAAAAAAAGGAAGGAACGTTAATGCAAATAAGTGTTCTGCACTAGGCAGGAGTGCTTCATAAATCAAAATTTTCAGGCAGGCAAACTGGCTGCAGTTGTTTATATAGGGTTGGTTAAATGTGTTTTTGAACAAAAAGGTTGAAAGCTTTTCTGATAATTAAATTTTATTTCATAATGTATATTTTAAAATGTGCTCAGAGATACTGTATTATTTATTACCAGTTTACAATTTCAATTCATGCTGAACATACACTTTTTATAGATGATTAACTGTAGCCCATTAAAATGTTTTATTTTAATGTCTGTTACAATGTTTAAGAAACAAACACCTCATGTTTCTGCAAAGCTCTGTGTTCTCTTGCTCAAGTGAGTTGCAGTACTGTTAGTGCCTATGAAGCTTTGCAAGGCTGTTAAAGCAGCAGGTTTATATTTGCCAAGGATAGCTCCTTAAACTTGCTTTCATGATGGCACGCCTTAACAGTGGTTGTATTCTTGGTTCAGTGTCTGGTACTGTACACCGCTGATGCTGTTCCAGGGGTCTTGAGTGCCTTCAGTAGGACTGAAGGCTTCACAGATGTCAACAAGTGATTCATCCTTACCAGATTGAGAAGACCTGTCTTGTGAACTCTTAGATTACAAAACTAACTAAATCTGACAAGTAAAATTAAGGCTGTACCAAGACAAACCGTGGAGAACTTGGATGTTGGGTAACTCTAACCCTCTCGTAGGAACTTGCTGTCAAGTTCAGGCCCAAAACTGGCAGTGGCTTTCGAGTTCTAAAATGTACAATACTTTCTGTGTCATGTCATATCAGCTGAAACATGGCGTCGTTTTGTTCACAGCTCTCTTTCTTCTCTGCTCAGTCTTGAATGTATTTTATGTCCGTTTAGTTGATGGCTTTGTAAAAGTGTAAGTACAGAAATATTTATCTAAGTGTATCATGTATAGAATTGTACTTCAGGATTCTTAATAATGTAAATGCACCACAGCTGCTCATTGTTATTTTTTCTGAAATGCATTATCATTAGCGGTTTACACAGACAGGAAAACAACACAATATGATACTTTTAGTAACTTATTTATTTGCAAAGATTGTAAGATTTATTGAGCTATAAATTCAGATATTTGTTTTAGAGACTGTTAATACTGTAGCACTGTAGAAATTCATGATCAATTAAAAGACATTCTAAACTTTGTTCTATTTGACTTCTTTTTTTTTAAGCATGTAGAAGTCAGTTCCTACGAATCTTCAGCACATTACACCAGGCTGGTATCTGTGTACAAATACTATACTTTTTATCAGGAGTTATTTCACAAATTAATCTTGACATCCCCTGTAACATACTTACTATTACCCAGCCTTCCTTTTTATATTTTTTAAAATATATTCCATTTAAAAAAGGGGTAGGTTTGAGTAATAATACTGGTTTATCAAGCAAGAGGGGAAAAAATACAGGGCAATAAAGAGAATGTATAACATCTGTCAACTTGTATGAGGACAATTGTGTTACAGTGGTCCTGAAACAGGTATTACAAAAGTGGATATTTCAGTGTTTTGGATCAGAACTGTTCTGTGGTATTAACCTTTAAGGGGGGTAGGGGCAGTGAACATCCTCTGGCTGTCCTTTGCTAAGTGACTAACAATGACATTGCATCTATGAGGATTTTGTTGCCATGACAGTAGGATAAAGCAGTACGTGAGCATTCACACCTACTTCTTTTGAATTAGGAATCAAGTGGTTGTAACCCCAAGGAGCTTAACTGAGTACAAAGGCTAAATCCTGTTAGTCAGATGCATTGTAATGGAAACGTAGATCTCTCAATCTGAAAGTCACAGAAGTGGTCTTCTGATCTATATTTACAGGACAGGATTTACTTGTCCTGGCCCTCTACCAAGGTTAAACCAGTCAGATTTCTATAGAAGCTAGTGGAAGAATATCCAGTGATCTCAACAGGAGTGTGATTGGACTTCGACATTTACGTATTCTGTTCTGTATAAATCCAGATTTACCAGGGAAAGAGTAAACTGTAGCCTCCCTGTTAGCACTGCCTGGGAGACAGCACACGCTTGTTGCGCGTTATGCTGTTGTGTGGTGGCTCATCTGCCTCCTGGCTTTACAGTGCACCTGCAGCCAGCTCTGCTCCCTGTGAAATGTGCCAAAGGACCGGGAAATCTCCAGCATTACACTGCTATTGCATTATACTAATCTTAATTCAGCAGAGTCATAGAAACTCCCTTCACATATCTGCAGAAGTATCTTTTATTTCTGAAATTAATCTAGGCCCAATGACACATCTCATTAAAAATAGGCAGGGTAGATCAGCCCTCACAGCTGCTTGGACATTCCTGGCTTGGAATGCTGCTGTCACTGAGCAACTTCGATTTTCATATGTTGTGCTTTAGCGGTCTGTGCTTATACCAGTCTCATAAAATGACACTCAGCCTGCCCTTAAGTGGTTGTTCCAGATTCAGTAAAACAAAATGCAAATGATGAGCAAGAAAAGATTCAGATGAGTGTACTGCTCCACATGCCAGACACTCTGCTGCACTCGGAAGAGAATCCTGGGTGTGCAGTCAAATTTGCATGCCTCTTAATTTATCAGGTATAAAGTTGCATTGTATAATAGAATAGACCTTCAAGTCATGAAACAAATTTCAGTACTGAGGACAGGAAATTACATTTTATTGTGTAAATTAAGTCTGGGAAGACCATTAAGATTGAGATTCACTTGGTGACAAAACAGAGACAGAACTGTGGATCTTGCAGCCAACTGGAGGCAAGTATTTAGCATTGCTCCTGTTTTCTTTCAAAATGAGGTGATATTACTGAGAATAAAAATCGGTAGTTCTTGCCAGAAGGAGTCATCTCTGACTGGGGCTTGATTGATTTAACTTTCCAGTCTCTACATCCTGTCCAGCAAACTCTTAACAGAAGGTTCTGCCTCTCAAAAATAATAATAATAAAAAAAACCTGGAAAAAAATCTTCTTAGAGGTTCCTAAATAGAAAATTTATCTAAGAGTTCATGAGATACAAACACTTTCGACCATTTTCATACTCTTAAGGAGAAATAATTTAAATCTTATAATTTATTTATTTATTTATTTTGTTATCTGTGCTTACTACAATAATACAGTGCTTGAAAAGGAGATGGAAATCTAGGGAACAATGCGCAGATACTAAATATGCTGGTATTGAATCTTTAAAAGGATTATAATATCTTAGGGTTAAAAGGAAGAAAGCTGAGGTACAAACTAATTTTCTTAGAAGGAAAGAGTACTCAAATCTCCGGTCTGCCTGTTCAGCTCTGTTTGATCCATAGGCAGTGTCTGCTGTTGTCTTGTTGTCTATTATGTTATAAATTTCACTGTGTTCACACTTGATACAGAAGATTTTTTTAAAAAAATCAACAGACATAAGTAGTTCTGATAGAAATGTGTTACTGTGATGTGCAACTCAGGTCAGGAAAAAAAAAAGAGGGCATGGTTTCTGTTTCTTAAACTTTTTAAATGGAAAGAATGTCTTATCTTAAAAGCCGTATTTGACAGTGTTGCCATGATACTTTTAATGTGCCATGAAACCAAAATTAAGCTACTTTTTAGATTATCATTTTCCCACAATTTTTTTTTGCTGTATGGGAATGAGAGTATGGTCTAAATTATTTTCTCATTTGACTCAGAGCCCTGCTACTTTACGGATCAGCAGTAGTCCACAGCTGGAAGAACACTGCATCGTGATATTCTTAAATTGGTGCAATGGCTACATTCTTTAGAAATAACTTTATTCCCCCAGTAACTGCAGGATGAAGATGAAATACTCAAGACTAGTATTTTTTATGAATGTGATTGCGTCCTGAATAATGCCTGTTACGTGTAAACAGGTTTTGGGGTTTTGTTTGTCTGTCTTTTCTACCACTGTAGTTACAAACTGATTACATCATTACCTACTGAATATGAAGCCAGTGGGCTGTTGTGGTTGGCGTATTTGTGAGTTCCTTGAGTTTATGGCAGGTTTGTAGTCCACTTTCCTGATCATTAGCTTCAACTCTTGGCTTGCAGATGTTTGTGGGAAAGATACAATTATTTCAACTTCTGTCTGAAGTAAGCATTATACTTCAGGATGTCTTTCTCAATGCATTCAATATTTAAGCATGATTCCCGTTTTGTTTTGCTTCCTTCTGATCTGTGCAGGCTACTGACAGGGAACAATCATAAAATCTCTTGTAAATAATGTCAAGTTTTTGTTAGTTCTCGTTTCACTCCCCTGACTCCTTTGAACCCTTGCCACAGTCCTTGAGCTGTTAAACAGCACTAAGTTGGAAATAACTCAATCACCTTCCTCTGGTGTGTAAAGTATTAGGGGACAGAGCGTGCAAAAGACAGAAAGCCAGCAGACAGCAACAGAGCTAAGTTTTGTGTTAGGTGAAGAGTGGGTGGCTTTAGCCATGTGTTGAGGGTAGTATGTGGGATATATGTTTAGGGAACTGAAAAGGAGACACTGCGTTTCTGAGTCAGTCACTCCGGGATGGCTGCTGTGCTTGTGACTGGAACAAGCTTGCTATTTAGCCCTTGGTATTGAGAAGACACATGAGACGTGCTTCACTGATGAGTGGTACCATTTATATATCTGCTCTTGTTTTTCATCTCTGGGCACACTATGTGCCTGCAATTGCACAGTTTACAGGCGCTGCTTTCTACATGTTAAAGGAATTAACACCTTCCTCCAGCGTTTTAATGTAGTTTAATTCTGAGATGTCAAGAACTTCTTGGAAGAAATAATGCCTTAGACTAATCTGATTCCATCTTGAGAGCATGAATGTTTCAAGCAGCAGAAGTAAATCTGTTCAGAGTTTTGGGTGCCCATCTTTCTGATGTCATCTTTTCCAGCATAGCCTGCCTCTTCTAATTAATTCTGCACTATGAAATCTCATTACACAAAATAAAATATGTATGACAGGGAAATTCGAGGTATGCAGGTGGGCCAGCATGCTTAAAATACAGGACCTGTCCTTCCTTACTGCAATATTTTATGGCAGTTGTGGGAGGTATGTCAGACCAACTGTTCTGAGGAACAGCAAAACTGTTGGTCACTGACAGTGGCGTTAAAGTTTCCTGACTGTGAAACAGTTTTGAGGGGAATCTGCTCAGGGATGTGTTTTTTGTAAGTGCTTTTTTGCTTGCTGAGAAGTCAGTCACAAGCTTTTTTTCCCAAGGTATGCTGGGGTGGTATCTTTGTTTTAAGATGACTGCATGTGACTCACTTTGGAGGTGATGCTTAAACCTTCAAGGTGCCTTGTGCTACTGCTAAGATTTCTACCTTTCAGGGGCTTTAACCTTTCTGTTATTCAGTTATAGATCCATTACAGGCCCATAGCATCCCTCCAGTGATGATCTTTCTTCATTGTATTTCTTATCTCTCTGAGAGTCTGTGACTGTTGTACTTATTATGTACTTAAGAGGTAATATTATGTAGTCTTTCCTCTGGTTGAGAAAGGGTATTACCCTTGTCTTGGTGATGGTAAGCACGGAGGGTTTTTGATTGAGGAATGCTTAGTTTAAAAGCTGAGATCTACAATGAAGCCTGGAAATCTTAAATTGGAGGAAAGGATTAAATTACTTCATTATTTACTAGAAACTCTGAGGCCTGTAACAGGTGCATATTGAATGAGATCATTAGGCATGCTTTAAAGTCCGTTGCAGTTAAGCTATTATTTCAGTATTTCTCTCTCAGAAACCACAAGTAGAGAATTACTGCCTTCATGATGATAGTGATTGCGCTCGGAGCACTACCCAGGCTAACCACTATCATTTCCCATTGCAACTCCTCTTCCATGGGAAGCTGAGAAATAATTACCATGTAAGTATGCTGAGCTCTAAATAGCTGTTATTCTTTAGGTATACTATTTACCAAGAGGTTTCATTTGCAAATACCTCTTGAGATGGTGCACGGGAAGGATGTGAAAATTTAGAAAAGCCTTTAAGAGATGAGGGTCTAAATGTCCCAGCTGGGTAGGTTTGCAGTTCACAGTACCTTTGGAGATGTAGATCATGGGACCAGATCCTCTGCTGCCGTGCCTCAGTGGGATTGTGCTGATTTACACAAATTTGAAGGCTTGACTCTTAAAAGAGCTTTTCTAAGAGGAACAGTTCAAATTCCAAATGCGTAGCCCATGGGAAATGGTGATATTTTTCTTTTTTTATTTGGACAAAAACTAGAAATACCAGCATTCCTTTCAGAACAAGAACTGTAGAAAAACAAAGCTGGAAAGAGTAAGGGATTTTGTTCTGAACCAGTTCTAGATTAAACCCTTTTCTGAATATTCTGATACTGTGAAAATGTAATTTCCTGTCACGAAATGCATTGTATTCCTAGGAAATTCCTGGCTAGCTCAACCTCCAGGTCCTGAGACTGAGGATGAGGGTAGAGAGAGCAGGGTGGAAGAAGGTGAATGAAAAGCCATCTTGCCTGCTCCAGCTATGAAGGGCCAGCGGAGGCTTCTGTGCCGACAGCTGCTGGATGGGACTGCAGCCCTGGCAGAATGGGGTCAGTAGGTGGAGAGACAGCCGGCTGCCAAGGGCAGGCTTTAGAGATACCAGCTGAAAGAAGCTGTGGAAGGAGCAATACGGAGCAAAGCCTGCCAAGCCAGGGAAGCAGGGAATGGCCACAGGGAGCAATGGACAGAAAGGAACAGTCCTCGGTTGCTTAATGCATGGTCGTTAAATCTAGCAGAAAGATTTCCTGGGTCTTCTACTCTGCAAAAAAAAAAAAAGGAGGTAATGTTCCTGGAGGAGAAGTGGGTCAAGGATTCATTAATCTCAGACTTGAGAAAAATATTCTCATTCAATGAGATTCCACTGTATTAGTTTTACCCCACTGTGTCACACCAGGTAATATTTTATCCTGAATTAATCTGTTTCTTTCCAACATAACCAATGGGATGGGAACATCTTCTGACATGTCATGGCATCTACTTTCTTCCCTGGTGCCTTTGACTTGGAACTTGGAGGACAGTGGCGGGAACTTGAACTGGGAACCAGCTGACGACTCCTCCTGTGGGCAGCCCTGCCGTGTTTGTACTGCATACCTCCAAAGGAGTGCTGGTTGGTCCTGCGCATCAGGAGGGTAACCCTGATTTGCCTTAGTTCTGTAGTGAGAAAATTCCCTAGGGTCTGTCTGAAATGCCTATACAGCCACTTCCCTGAAGTCTTTGGAAATGCCTGAAGTAGTCAGAGTTTTGCTAGCAATCCAGCAGGTTGAGATCCATGTCTGCTGAGGAATTGGCTTCAGACCTGGGTAGCCTCCAACCCCTTTCTGATATGGGGGGCAGGTCTTCAAAGGAAACCCAGCCACTGCTGTGAATCTGGACTCTTCCAGTGGTTCATTGCTTTCAGTCTGTAGGTATAGATGGAGTTAAAATAATCCTTATTCTAACAGTTCAGTCATCTCATTTTTTTACCACTATGCCCTCTGGGAAGTGTGCCTGGCTGAAAGAACCATATTTTGTTCTCAAAAGCTTAGAAAGAGGCTTAATGTTGTGACAGACAAGAAACTGGCTGAGAAAACAAAGGATGAAGTGACAGCAAGAACTGTTTAGAGAGTAGGAATGTGGGATTTAACAACAGTACACAGTAAAAACAAGCTAGTTCCAAAGTATAAATGCTGATCTTGCATATGTGAGGTAAACTGAGAAGGTTTCCATGTTTCCCAGATTTTTCTGGGACACTTGAAGTGGACCAGATGGTCATTTGGTTGGAATTAGTGCAGTGCCATGAAAGTTAAGCTGCTGGTTTATGTAAAGTGGTATGTGGCCTTTTATGTGTATAAAGCACGTAAAGTGTATTTCTCTTTTCTGTATTGCTTTAGGCTTTCTAAACTACCTCTCTCTACATCATTTTTTTGAAAGCTGTAAGAAATTCAGCTACTCTCTCATTTCATTTTACTAGGCCTTACTTGGTTTAAGGCTATGGTGAAGACAATTTTTCCTCTCTGTTATGTGTGAGTCCCTTCTGACACTGAGAACATTATATTGTCTTCACAAAGGATTGATGCTGTTTATTGGACATAAAACTAAAGGGGGCACTAAAAAGAATGATAATAATACAGTATCTGCAGACAAATAGCTTTTCTGACACGAAACAACAAAATGAGTTATTGCCATGTCAATTAATGCTTTTAAAATTCTTTGCACAGTATCTATTTCAGAATATTGAAATGCAGAGGTAATTTGGGCTAAAAGAAGATATGATTCACAGTCAAGATGTAAGCTGTGACTTGACAAAGGGTTTAATAGCTGCCTCAGGCAGATCAGAATGTGTGATAATGAGAATCTAGGAGAAAAACACATAATGGAACTGAACTTCAGAGTTTGCCAGGGTAAGTGGTGTCAGTGACTAGCTGGTAATGCTTCTTCTACAAGGCAAAGAGGCAGAAGTGGTCACTCTTGACAGCAGTGACTGCTGTAAGCTTTGAGCTAGTTACAAAGTACTCATTTTTTAAGGAAATACGTGCATTCACATACAGTCATATTCATATATATGTATATACACCCATATATAAATATAAGATTATTTTTGTGAAGTACAGTTCAGTGAAATCCATTTCAGTGTGACAGAGAAGTAGCTTCATGATAAAGCCTTCACCAATTTACTGCGCTCCGTTGTCTGCTCATGTCCCCTGCCAAGTCCTTTCTGGGAAGCTGTAAAAAGAAAATTATTTGCTGGCTTAGGGTTGGACTTGACTCTGTTCCCTTCATTGCTACTGTACTTTTCTCTGCAGGGGATCATTTTACATTTGCTTAATTGCATAGACAGCTCATGGTGTTGGCAGTAGTTGTACTGAGAAATAGATTTTAATGAAGTGCAGTTCTCTTACTCTACTGGAACTTCAGCATTCACAAGCTGAACGATAGCATCCTGTCAAGGTAATGCCGACAACTTTGTCACCAAAAGGACAGAATTATTTGGCACCCATGCATTTTATAGCAAGATTGTGCTTTAAAAACGTCTTGCTATGTTGCTTTATGTTTACCTGTAATTTTCTGTTTGTGAATATCGCTACTTGGAAGTGAAATGGAAGGGAAGTTACAGGCTGGACATTAAGGTGAGATTCCTTTCACCTAACCTCAGATTTTTATGCAGCAGATGTTCGCATCCAGGGTAGATACCCAAGTTTCCCTTGAGAGAAGTGAGCACTTGGAGGGCTCAATTTGTTTAACCTTCTGTAGATATCTAATCTGAGTTGAGGTGAATCCCACTATAGCCTCTATGGCTGTAAAGATAACATACTGAACCTGGCTCTGCAAACAGTATTCCTATGGGAACAGCAACAAAGGCCTCCTGCATCCAGACTGTTTATTGACTGCCCCATCAGCAGAAGACTGGTTGTTTCTCTGCTGTACAACATCTTTAACCTGAGAAACTCTCCAAAACAGATCACTTCCCAGGACTTAAAAGCTCTACCTGAGGCAAATGAAGGAAAACATTGCAGATGATGTCTAAAAGGGGAAATCAATCCCATATTTTTGAAGGTTCTGTCTGCAGGAAAGGAAGCCTCCAAGAAATGCAAGACTTTTAACTAAGGAGCGGTGCATATGTGGCTGTAATTTCAGTTCGTGTTTGTTCCTCCCCTCTCTCCAATGGCTTTTCAACCCAGTTATGAATTTCAGCCACATTAAAAAAAAGGCAGTAATGTCTCAAAGACATTGTATTCCAAAAAGTTTGGGGTTTTTTTAAGTATTGGTGCTTGAATAGAGAAGGAAGAGCCAAGTGAGTGTCACCATAAAAGAAAGGTGGCAGCACCAGCTGGGCAGGGACCTGCTCTGTTTGACTTACCACTGGCTGAACTGGGATATACACACTGGCCACCCTACCAGCACCAGCGGGCTCAGGACAAGCCACTGCACCCTGCTGCCTCTCTCTAGCTGGTACCTAGGGAATGCCAAAGAAGGCAAGGGATTCAGGAACATAAAAGCAGCAACTGGGGATGCTGAGGCAGAAAGGTAATAGGCAGTAGCTGTGTGTGTGGTAAAATGCTGGATGGATAAAAATCCAGAGGAATCCAGGCTAAGACTGAATGTTCTGCACATGTCATTCCTAATTGCTCCTAATATTGTAAATAACGTTAACTTCTAGAAGTCAAAGAAGGACTAGGAGAATTTAAGGGAGTGAGATGGACACACTGTTCAGGAACTGGAACAACTAATTGACTTGCATTCACTTGCAGCATCCTTTCCTGCAACCCCCAATTTCCTACTGTGAAATCTTCTTAGCATCTCCCCAAAACACTTGCAAGTCAAAAGAAAATTGCACTTGGTCTGTGCTTGTTTAGCTAACAGAAAAGAGGTCATCTCTGCTGCCTGGGTATTGTCCAAATGCTATACTTAACGAGACTACTTAAACATCTTAATGAGAGAAAGAGGTATAGAAAGGCTGTTCCTCCAAGCAATTTATCACAGGAACTATGGAAAGGTCAATAGTGGAAATTCTGCAAGACGCACAACACAGATTCAGTGTGGAAGGGGGTGAGCATCCAGGCTAAAGCATCTGTAGAAAAGGGAAAAGAACTCTTTCCCCCCAGTTGTCAGGCTGCTATAATCAACCTGAACAACTGCTTAAAATCAGCATGTGCCTGTCAATATTGTGGCTAGTAACTTAAACCTCCTCAGTCTTTGAGTTAGTCTTGGGTGGGTATTCAGAGCATCTCACAGGCATTAGTCCCTGACATGCCCCCTTCAACCCTGTGCTGTTCTGCTCAGCCCTTACTCTCTGTCCTGTCCTACTGACTGACTTTTCAGCCCTTCTGCTTGAGTCTCCGTGATTAAGGTATACCTCTTTTTCCTTCTTTATCTCTGAAAGGAACTAATCGGCTTCTGTTTTCTAGCTGTGTGTCTTTTGTTACTTAGAAATCATAGAATCATTTAGGTTGGAAAAGACCTTTAAAATATATCAAGCCAAACTGTTAACCTAGCATTGCCAAGTCCATCACTAACACATCTACATATTTTTAAACACCTCCTGGGATGGTGACTCAACCACCTCCACGGGCAGCCTGTTCCAATGCTTGACCACCCTCTCAGTGAAGAAGTTTTTCCTAACACCCAATCTAACCCCCCCCGGTGCAACTTGAGGCCATTTTCTCTTGTCCTAATGCCTGTTACTTGGGAGAAGAGATCTAGCCTCACCTGCCTACAACCTCCTTCCAGGTAGTTGTAGAGAGCAATAAGCCCCCCCCCCCCGAGTCTCCTTTTCCCCAGACTAAACACCCCCAGTTCCCTCAGCCACTCCTCATAAGCCTTGTGCTCCAGACCCTTCACCAGCTTCGTTGCCCTTCTCTGGACACGCTCCAGCACCTCAAGGTCCCCTCTGAAGTGAGGGGCCCAAAGCTGAACACAGTGTTCGAGGTGCGGCCTCACCAGTGCCGAGTACAGGGGGACAGTCACTCCCCCAGCCCTGCTGGCCACACTGTTTCTGACACCAGCCAGGATGCTGCTGGCCCCCTAGGCCACCTGGGCACACTGCTGGCTCATGTGCAGCTGAAGGACCGACACCCCAATGTCCTTTTCTGCCAGGCAGCTTTCCAGCCGCTCTTCCCCAAGCCTGTAGCGCTGCGTGGGGCTGTTGTGCCCCCAGTGCAGGACCCGGCACTTCTCCCTGTTGAACCTCCTACAACTGCCCTCAGCCCATGGGCCCGGCCTGCCCAGACCCCCCTGCAGAGCCCCCTGCCCTCAGGCAGATCAACGCTCCCCCCCCCGCTGCAAACTGGCTGAGGGGGCACTCGATCCCCTCGCCCAGATCATTGATAAAGAGATTAAACAGGACTGGCCCCAGAACTCCATTCACCACCACCCTTTGGGCTCAGCCTTTCAGCCAGGTTTTAACCCAGCGCAGAGCACACCCATCCAAGCCCTGAGCAGCCAGTTTCTCCAGGAGAATGCTGTGGGAGATGGTGTCAAAGGCTTTACTAAGGTCCAGGCAGACAACATCCACAGCCTTTCCCCTCACCCACTAGGTGGGTCACCTTGTTGTAGAAGATCAGGTTCATCAAGCAGGACCTGCTTGTCGCGAACTCACACTGGCTGGGCCTGATCCCCCTGTTGTCCTGCCTGTGCCACATGATGGTGCTCAGGCTGATCTGCTCCATAACCTTCCCCTGCACTGAGGTCAGGCTGCCAGGCCTGTAGTTCCCTGGGTCCTCCTTCCTGCCCTTCTTGTAGGCGGGATCACATTGGCCTCCAGTCTTCTGGGACCTCTCTAATTTGCCAGAACTGTGGATAAATGATGGAGAGTGGCTTGGTGAGCTCCTCTGCCAGCTCCTTCAGTACCCTTGGGTGGATCCCACCCAGCCCCATAGACTGGTGTGTATCTAAGTGATGTAATAGGTCACTGGCCATTTCCCCTTGTACTATGGGGGTTTCATTCTGCTCCCCATCTTCCAGCTCAGGAGGCTGAGTACCTGGACGGTAACTGGTCTTACTATTAAAGACTGAGGCAAAGAAGGTATGAAGTACCTCAGCCTTTTCCTCATCCTTTGTCACTGTTCCCTCCCCCCCCCCCCCCCCCCCCCCCCCCCCATCCAATAAAGGACGGAGATTCTCCTTAGCCCTCATTTGGTGATAATATATTTATAGAAACATTTTTACTGTCAATCACAGCAGTAGACAGATTAAGTTTTGGTTGGGCTTTGGCCCTTCTAATTTTCTCCCTGTGTAATGTCACAACATCCTTATAGTCCTCCTGAGTTGCCTGCTCCTTATTCCAAAGGCCATAAACTCTCCTCTCCCCAAGTTCCAGCCAAAGCTCTGTTCAGCCAGGCTGGTCTTCTTCCCTGCTGGCTCATCTTTCAGCACAACTTTTTGTTTGCCATTTCTAGACCTTTATTGTGCCCATCATTCTTTTTATCTGTGTGTGTGCTTTCTGTCTTCATGGACTCTTTTCTTTTACTTTTTAATGAACCTGGGTATTTGACCTGTTTTCCACCTTAGAACAGACACAGTAGTCCATTCCATAAAAAGGAATTTCCAAGGTGTTACTGCCTTTTTGCACAGAGCTCTTGAACAGACACCATGGCAGCTATTCTGTCTGTGTCCAGCATGTCTGTGCTCAGCAGTATGACGTTTTCTATTTTTAATCTCAGATTAGCTCAAAAGCCAGTATCAAGCTGATACAAACCTTTTCTTAACAAGGGTTCCAGTATTCAGGATGATGTTCTGCTCACATTATCCCCTTTCAAAAAATTATTTTTCACTGTGAATTACTCATTTCTTTATAGGTACATTAAATCCTGCTCTGCAGGCTTTTACAAAATGTTTTTTTCCCTACAGATAGAACAGTTCTGGCCAGTCTGAATGCTTAACACAACATACATCTTGCGTGATCTTTCAGACTGCTGCCAGGTACACATTGACTCTGACTATGATTTTCAGTCTTTGGCCTACAGAAATCATGGAATTCTTTACTTTTCCTCTGTCCTTCAGTGACTTAGGGTTTCATTACCCTCTGTACTGTAATATTGTCTCCTGTTCCTTCTAACATTTACAATCAGATCTGGTTCTGTTTTGCTGATGTTAAATAATCGCTGCTTTTTCACAGGTTAAATCAGGACTGTAAATTAGATTTTTTCCCCTTGATTTTGATATCTGATCCCCATTACAATTTGTTCTGACACAGTGATTATAATAAAAATACATGATGTATTTTGAGTTAAGACAAGTTACAGATCTTCTATACATGATTCAGAAGTTATTCCCCTCTGACTGGTTTCCCTTTTAACGCTGATACCTTTCACCAGTACTTTTTTTCTCCTAGATGTGATATACCCCTTCAGTATCTTTCATGTTGCCTGATCACTGGTTCAGACTTCAACACATCCCTGTGCAAACCAAGATCTAGAGCCTGTCTCCTAGCAGTATTTTAAAAAATACCCACCTCCAGGCCATCTTTCTTTCCTGTTGCCTTCCTGGAAAACTTAATGGTCACTTGAGGTTTTTCCCCTTGTCTGATACATTTCTGGAAATTGTCACTATTCTTGCAGTTTTAACTGCCTCTCAGTGAAACACTTTATTCACGACTTCTTTCTTTTTCTAAAACCTTCTCTCTATTTTTGAATCTACTTTTGTTTAATTCTCTCACTCCTTGCAACAAGGAATACTCTTTGGTTTGGGAGCTTTTGGAGAATTCAGTTACAGCTTTTAAGCTCAGTGAGTCACTACTATAACAAAATATAAAAATAAAGAAAACGTGAAGAAATAACACGAGGGAGGGAGAGGAATCCACGTAGCCCACACTCAGCCTGCCTGCAGCCAGCCAGCTCTGACAGGATTGCTCCAAGCCAGCACGTTTCAGCTTCTGTCATGGCCCTTTGTCCTCATGTGCATGGTGCACAACACTCCGTAATCACCTGCACTCTAGGAAAAACACTCACTCGGTGAGGTAAGTCAGAAACAGGTTAAAGAAATATTCTGAACACTGAAGAACAGTAACATAGCCCTCTGTACAGAAAAGGTGCAGACAATTATTTCAGCTATTGACAGAAGAAGTAATATGATAGTTGTAAAATCTGAAACCTTTCTCAGAAGGTCATTATTCAGTTGTTTGTAGAAATACTAGTTGGAAGAAAAAACAAAGGCAGTAAAATTGAGCAGTAAAGTGATTGTGAAGAGGATGCGTGCTTCTGGAGATTGATGCTTCTTAAATTGCAGTGGGGGATGGATACGTGTGTGCAAGGCAGCATTAAGCCCCACTACTCACATTAACTCAAGAAAAATTGCACTGCTGCCCTAAGAGCTGTTCCCAAAATGTGCTCTTCTGCATTTGCAGGATGAACCCAACTAGTGACTAGCGTGTTGTTAGCGGCAATAAATAACCATTGGAAAGGTTGTTATTGAAAGCTTTGAGACAATAGAGATGAAAGAGACAAATGGTTATTGTCCCAGTTAAGAATCACAGCTATTTTGAAAGGTGTACCACATTGAGCAGGAGAGATGGGGACCTACCAAAAGCTTTCCAGGCATAACTGACAGCAGTAGATGAAGCAATTTAATGATGTGAAAGGCATCCTCTAGAGGTGAAATATGGAGAAGAACATGTCTGGGAGGAGGGGGGGCTTTGCTTTTTTTTCTCTTTTTTCAATAGCTGACAACAGCAGCAGCAGCAGGAGGAGGTACCTGAGAGCAAATGAGAGTGAGGGAGCTGGGATGATCACCAGATGACAGTCAAAAAAAAAGTGACTTGAAAAGGCCCTGGGCCCCAAGTGGCTCTAAGAATAGTGAATTGGGACAACAAAAGCAAGTGCACTTTGAAAGAAAACACAAATGTGCTCTTCTTCCTGGCCGCGTCTGAACTCTTTCTCAACTGACAGATCAATGCACAAAGCAAAGATGTGTTGTATCTTTCATGTGGCTGTGCTGTTCTATAATAAAACCTGAACAAACAGGTTTTGTTTACCAGCCTTCTAGTGAAACCACAGTTTTCAGCTGGGAATCTTCTCATGTCCCGTCCTCCAGCCTACTGAAGCAGAGGGTTAGATGTTCCCTCAACACTGATGAAGCTGCACCAATTTCCATTGGGGAGTCTCTAACTACTCACTTCAGAAGCAAACTTTGCCATAGAAAATATGTTTAGTTTTCGAGTATGAGGAACAAAAATGTTTTTCAAGCCAAGAGTTCAGGAGAACCAGGCACGCAATTCTGTGAAGCTGGCAACAACTTTTGGTGATGTTTGAATTTACAGATTTTGCAAACAGACTGGATCTGGGCCATAGGCTTCAGGAAAATAGCCACCTGTCCCCTCAGATAAACAGCTTCACAACTGTATTGTCCTACTTGGTTTGTGGGTTGGTTTTTAAAACTGGGTTTTGTCAAGGGAAATAAGAATATTGTACATGCCTTGTAAAGCACCTAACAAACAGCTTTCTTAGTCAAGGATGGATTCTTGCCTTGTTTTCTGCTACTGGCAATCTCAGAAGCAGCTTGAGTCAAAGTACTGTAGGTCAGGGATCTTTGTTCTGACTCAATGAGCATACTTTTAAATTGTTTCCTGTTTAGTGAATTACTGATTTTTTGTCTTCATATCACTGTCTTTTTAGTACCTCCTAACTGGAGACTATTTTGAGGGGCAGCAGCAGCAAGCAGACAGCAGCAGAGAGAGCTGACCTGACAGCAAAACTCCCTTCTCATTGTAGGGAGCACAACTTGCACACACCTGAAAACTTTGTCCTCATTCATGAAAAATATAAACCCCTTAATTAACACCTCCTATCACTGACAGCCCCTCTCTGTGCACACCCAGGTCAAGACATGAATACTCTTTCTGGTACATCCCTCCTCTGTCTGAATATAATGTCATGGAAAATGAAATACGACAGTCAGGTTTGCCAGTGACCGTGAGGCGAATAATAAGTCTTCCCTCTGCTCCCAATATGTTCAGTGTTCATAGCATTGAGTTTGGCAGAGCTGCTGGGTTTGCTCATTTCCTTCACTCTGAGCCAACATTCCCAGTAGTGTCAGGACAATTTTAGAAGCAAGATGCACTCAACTGAACTTCATCTATGAAGAGATGAACAGGTGCTTATAGCTGAGTTTTCAAGTCCATATATTACCTTGATGGCTTTTTTTCTGCCTGAAATAGAGCAATTTTTGAATACAGGCTTTTGGCCAGTCCTCAGATTTCAGGAAGCCATCTACTCCTGAATCTCTTCATCCTGGGGAAAATGAAAATGTAGAGGAGGAGACAGAAACACATCTGCAGTACGCAGAGTAACTGAAATAGGTGAAGTAACTGTTGAGCAATATCCAGAATGCCTTCTGGTGTAATAATGACCTCTCTCAAGCCTGCTAACTCAGCGGATTCCAACCTCTCTGTGCTTTGCTACATTGCATGGTTTCAAATCTCAGGAAGGGCTGAGTGCGTCCACCAGTGTAAAGAAGCGATAAGAAAAAGTTACGGGGAATCATGAAGGAGGGAGTTGGAAGTTGTTGGAGGGTATACGAGGAGCAATGTGTGGACACTCTGACATACAATCTGTGAGTTTAGTCTACAGATTTTGAAGTTTACAATCTGCAAGGCTGAAGATGTGTCAGCTAACGTGCTCCAACTGAATCGGAAGCAGCAGAGACCCCATATTGCTGATCAGATCAGCAGTAGCATAAATCAGCATGAGTCTGGCTGGCGTGTCTGAATGGACACCCACACTGGCAAGCAGTGCCCTGCAATAGGAGTAGCTCTGCGGAGTGAAACAGTTGGCACTGAGGATCCAATGTCCACACTATTCAGGGCAGAGGAGTGGAGGGGGATGGAGGAGGTTACTATGCCATTAGTGGCTGGAGCACACTAGGTACAGTCCAGAAGCATGTCTACTGGTTTAATTTAATCTGAAAGCAATCCGGCTTGTGCACCCTGACACCACACCACAAAGCAAAAAAAAAAAAAAAAAAAAAAGATTGATAGGGTGATTGACTTAAAAACATACTCTCTGGGTGTAAAATGCTAGCATATATGCACCCTCTTTCAACTTCTCTAACAATATATAACAATACGGCTGAGTTAAAATCATTACAATCGGCAGGAAAAAGTTGAGTAACAGGTGAATTAGTACTCATGGGAAACAAAGCAGTATTTGTTCCAGAGTGCTCCTTTTAGGATGCTGGAGACTTTCTCTTGCAGCTTTTAGCAATTTGTAAAATACCACAGATCCACGTTGATTGCCCGTGCCTGTGCCTCTGGTCCCGGGCACCGCAGATCTCTGATGCCCCTACCGGGTCCTGGGGTGATACTGCACAGCCAGTAACATAAACCCGTTGCTATTTCCTCTGATCATTAATCACTCAGGATTTCATCGGTACTTCACTGAGATGCCTAAGGCACCCTTATAAAGACTGTAAGATTTCTTGTACTTGGAGCCCTTCTCCTTTTCTAAGGCACTTATATTTTCTTTTTCTAGGAATAGCCTTGGTGATAAAATGAGTCACCTAACCTTCTGCCAGCAGTGAACACAATGACTGACACTTATATGGCACCTTTCATGCTAAGAATGTTTAAATCTACGTGTGGAATCCTGCCCTGGTTTCTGGCTGTGCTGTCAATGTGATGCCAGAGACTTTCTACCCACACAGACCAGGGGGTGTCAGAGCGAGGGTTCAGCTCCCTTTGCCACTGCTTTGAAAAGGATCTCTGCATGTGGCTGTCTGACCTGGCTGGCATACATAAATATTAAGTAGAGAGTTATGGTGCCCATATGCCATGCCACAGGGAAAAGCAATGGGAAGGATTGTGCAAGTCCTTGGGTGGGGCTCCTGCAGCCATGTCACAGGCACCTCTCCTCATCCCCCCTATCAGCAGTGTGCCCACAGCTCCATCCTCTTGTGCACCAGTGCTCTCTCGGGCACTGCGGAGATCCAGTCAGTCGAGTATGAAAAGGTGACATGAGCTTTATGTTTATCCTGTTCCTATTGGCTTAACGTAAGCAAGACCTGACTGTGTGTCTTAGAAACATGAATTACTTTCTCAGGAATGCAGTGCCTAGCACTGCTAACATGCATCTAACCAAGCATAGCAACACTAATCAGACAAAGGAAAGAGATGTTGCTTGGCAGGAGTCAATGATGGCATTGAGTCTATTATTTATATTATATATTATAGTCTCCATTTTTTTCTAATAACACGATTGGGATATTTATTTATCTGTGTTATCCAAGAGGACATTTGCTTTATTTTTAATTTACATTCCTCACTAATGTCTATCCTAATCGTACACAGGAGCTGGTGGAAAGATGTCCCCAGCTCAATTTTCAGAATCACCTTCTGCAGCCATTGTTGAATTTATTTGTGATTTTTCTCACCCAGCTACTAACTAGCCCCAGCTCAGTAAGGTGTGGTACAATGATATTATAGAAACTGTGACTGTAGCACTGCAAAGTTCCTGAAAAATAAAGATGGCATTTTAGATCAAATCAGAAATACAGTAGAATGTGAGTGTGAATGTCCTTCCTAAATTTGTCGGTCTGATCACGTACTGATTGAGTGTCCCTAATGCTATAATTACAAAAAGAGAGTTCAGGGGTGAAAGAACAGGCTCTGCAAGAACCTGCAGACCACTCCATTACGTCGAAAAGAAACAAGACTCTTAGTAAGCATAAATGTCACTTTTCCTACCTCTTTGTGCAAACAGCCAGGACTGATGCCACGGCTGCTGGCAAGGAAAACTCTGAATCAAAGAGGGAGACTTGAATATTTAAGTGTAAAGTACAGTTCAAAAGCAGAACTGCTTATATACAATTGAAATAAAAGGTCTGAGCTTTATACTTCAGTCACAGGCCATTAATTAATATCTCAGTGTGCCTCTAAATTACCAGCATGCTGCGAAAGAATGATATATTCTTTTTGGCAGTTCAGTGACAATATAAAGAAGAAAAGGCCACTAGCAATTTTTAGATGACAGACTGAAGTTAGGATTATTTAATGATAATAGGGAAGCAAGAGTGATGTGCAGATGTCAGAGAGAAGACTAAATAATTTAACATTAATATTGGCAGTTTATGGAATACTCTTCATGGACAGTCACAACACAAAACCATCTGAGGAGCAAACAGCTCAGCTGTTCCTTCAGCCAGCCTGCCAAGCACTTCTTCAGCTTCTATACCACAAATTACCTGATTCAGAGAAACCTGTAAACTGTATAGAAAAGGAATCAGAAAAGTGACATTGAAATTCATCTTTTCTTTTATGAAACTTGAACTTCTGCAGGGCAGCTACATAAGTTTTTAAATTAAAATGTCGGAAGTACGAAATGAAAATATCATTTAATTACGAGGGCAGTCGGTATTTCTGTAGCCAGAAGCAAGCAAGGGGGATGAGGGAGACTGAAGAGGATAGTGTCATTCAGCGTTGATGGGAGCCCTGGTCTTTCAAGTGCCTGAGTACATCTGCCCAGAGTCAACAGTAGTTTTCTATTTAAAGTCAAGCACTGGTTCACTGAACCTGACTCAAAGATAACCGCAGCTTGTTTCATAAAACTGGAAAATTAATCGGTGTGAAATGTATTGGAAAACAGTACGGTTATTCATGTGCCTCAGCAGTGTCCTTATTAGGTAAAACAAGCTTTTGATTGTTCTCCCAGGGCATACAATACCTCAATATGCTGCAAAATAGGCTGCTATAAAATGAGCCTGCACGACTTGCATACCTTAATGATCACTTCTGTGACAAATGCAAATTAATATTTGGAATCCAAGGTCAAAGCCTAATTATCAAAATGACAGTGGCTCAGTCACTGACTAGCTTCTTTAGACATATGCCTCGCTGTACATTGCTAGCTTGTCCTGGTCTAACTGGGATCCAGTGGGGTTTGCAGAGGGCAGGGACCACTGGCTGCCTTTGTGATGAGTTCCCTAGAAAGTTACAATGCATAGTCTTCCCAACAGATGCAAAAGAAACCAGCATGTGATCAAAATCTTCCTATGGAAAAGGAAAGCACCACACATTAAAATAGAAAGATTAGAAGCTCATAAAACAAAAGGGTGGCTTAGGGTTCCAGTATATATCATGTTGCAAATGGTCTTTCACAGTTGGCTCCACTGCTTGGAACCACTGAGTCATTTCCTACTTGGACATGGTTGGAAATGTCAGCTTTTTCCAATTCAGTTCTATCTGGTTGCATCAACTGAAAATTCAGAGTGGCTCTGCGACAAAGTGTAGTAAAGAAAGTGTATAGAAGAATGTCAATGAATTCATTATCCTGGCAGAATTAAGCTCATTTACATAGCACCACCCCTTGCCCTGAACGATGCTAGAATAAAAATTAAAGACAGGTCCTTTAGCAGGAAGAAAGTGTCCCTTTTTAAATATGAATTACTTTTCAGCAAGTAATCCAGGCTTGGGCAACTTTTTAAACCTTGAGAAGTTTTTGTGATGGGAGGGGATGTATTAAGACCTGTGATCTCCAGTTCCAAAATACTCTACTGAAGTTTGTGTCCTTAGACTCTCAGGATTAAAGCCTGCAGCCTTTTTATATTAATTTCAAATTATATTGAGATATTCTTCAGATAGCATTCTATTATGAAGTAGATAAAACAGATCTGTAATGTGATTGAGCCTTAATGAGGAAAATTTGTTGCATATAACATGAAAGCTGCTATCATATGTAGACATAGTAATGTTTTATTAGGTATTAAGAGCCAGCTTCCAAGGCACATGTTGGAGACTGATGGGTGGAAAATCTCCCAAACTTAATGAAACAGAAAATCTATCTTTCCTCTGATTTTATTGTAGGAGGGAGAGACTGTCACGGGAAAAATCTGGTAGAGTGACTTACAAACCTGAATGCATGGGACAAAGCTGAGGAGCAGTGTCTGTATGTACAAGGACATTTCATCGCAGGAGCTTTTGCTGTCCTCTCCTCTTGTCCAACTGCAGGTGACACTCTCTGGGCAGCTTATGGTGACTTACGAAGCAGAAGAGTATTTTTGTCCTTGGGAGTGATGGAAATAACTGGATCCAGGACATCAGGATGCTCTCTGCCTCTGCCCTTGAGGAATGGGGTAATAAGACAAGGAATTATGTTAACTTGTAATAAGACAAGGGATTATGCTGACTTAACCATACGTCCAGAAGCGTTCATTTTGACTTTGTAGTCTTGGTATGAGCTGCCGGCTCAAAGGAGATGAGTGTGATGGTGATGTTTCAATGCATATTGTTGAACGGGCAGCTACTGATTACTTTCTATCTCTGATTTGAAAAGTGATGAGGCCCCTGATTTTACCTGTCTCCAGCCTGACTGTAGACTACTGCTAGGAGAAAGAATTCAAAGGAATGGTGTGACTGCTTTACATACATCCTTACATCTGGTCTAAAACCAGGTTTCCTGGCCCAAGATGTGATCTGGTGGTGTGAGTTCATTCAACTAACATGACATTAAGTCAACACCAGATAGTGCATACCAAGCACAATACCCACGGCAAGCTGGCAGAGCCACCACGGCCGGCAGAACCTGCACAGGCATCAGCTCTTCTGGGCCTCAGCTCTCAACTTACATGTCTACGTCACGTGGGCAATACATAAAACATGATATGCTTGATGATTTTGGAGTGCATTATTGTCAAAACCTTGTCAGTACGGTCCCCCTCCCCTTCACCACAGGCACCGGCCAAAGCAGCTGCACAGTGGTTAGCGCTGCTGTGCATATACCTGGAAATGTGCTTCTCTTTGAACATTTCCAAAGCGACTGGTATTTTGAGCGTCTGGTTAACACCGCTAGTACTGACTAATGTGAAAATACCTCGATACAAATAAGAAGTCATAATAAGCTCCAAGGGAATTATTTCTCTTCTTTTGTTTATATTTTTAAATGAAGCTACTCTAACACCACATTTCTAGAGGATCTCTACATTGTGAGGTGACTTTCGCTGTTAACTCCGATGGCTGTCTGCAGTAGGAGTGAAAAGAACTGGGCCACAAAGCAGCATCCATGAACACATAATTTCTGACCTAACATTTACTATCTATTCTTATTGTGTGTGTTGTTTGCAGACATTAATTTGTGAAGATTTTCTTTTTCTCTTCCTGAAAAAATGGCATTTTTATGAGTAAAACAATCAGTGAAAGTGTCCAGGGTGTCACTACTCCCTTCAAACCATCAAAAATAAAAGATAACCTGAAATTCTACGATGCACAGATCCTTTCTGTTTGTTGTTTGTTATATTCGTTGTCAGTAGTTCATTAGCTTTGGTCTGTTTTCACACATCAAAAAGCTTGTTTTTCATGCATACACCCATGCAATAGAAAACAGTGTGTGATCAATGACCTCAATACAATGAAAATAACCCACTTAAAATTACCTGTTTGCATAGAGTCTACAAGCTGAAAACTTCACATCACATTTATGCAAAAAAATCCCACCATTTCAGGGAAATGAAATTTATTCTCAGACAGAAATGGATTCTTCCTTACTGTTTTGAGTGAGGTATTTGAATGAATTTTTGCAGATAACAAATACACAGGCAGAAATTGGGATGAGTTTGTAAACAGCCCACAAAGAGGAAAAATCGCATTCTTCTGATAATTTATCCCTCTTCATAAATATTGTAGCTAGTCCTACCTAACCAGGAGCTGTTTGTGAGCATTTCTCGAAGTGATGAATGGTGTCTCACCATTTCCTTCTCTCTTTCTGATGATCTGTTATAATGACAGCAGCTTTTATCATAACTCTGTTTGTGAGAGCCCCTCGCTTTCTTCCTTTTACTATAGAAGCTCTCAAAGGAAGCCAAATGTCAGCAGAAGCCAAATTAACATAATGTGCAGCACCTATAAATAGTCCCTTCAAATTAGACTCTTCTACAACACCTTAAAGTGATATTTGTTTACTTTTTTTCCCTACTGCTGGTAAAAGATACAAACCTGTATAACATTTTTTCCTTTATAAAACATTAATTTTGTTCTTCTGATCTGGGCTGTTTTTCAATGCTTTAATTCAGCCACAGGTGAAAAAATCAGCTCCTTGATACTGTATTTTGAAATTGTGCAAAAAAGAGCTTGTTGGAAATGTGGCATGTAGTACTGACAAATTAATTACCAAGGACAATGCAAATTAGTCCTAAAGACAGATTTAGGAAAATTGGATTTTTCATAAGCTGTGTTTCTAAATTTATTTCAAACTTTGTGAGAATTGCTTCCAGATGTAAAAAAAAAAAAATAAAAATTAAATAGAAAAGATCTCATCAGCTGAGAAGCATTAACACCAGGATATTTAAATCAGTGACTGCTATGAGGATGACAAATGAGAAAATGTTAGTCACTGTTTGCACACTGTAAGGATCATGTGGTGAAATTATCAGATTATTTAATGCATATGAAATTTAAGAGTATTATTTTTTTTCACACAATGCTCAACTGAAGTGTGGAATTCAATTCCACACAGCAAGTGAGTTTGAGAGGAGTTTAGACAAATTGCTGGAAGAAATATCCCTTAGGTTTTTTTAACAAACAGTCCAGAGATCACCAGTAACTCAGAGATTCCACAGTGCTGAGGGGTTGCACTAAGGGAAAGCCTACCCTGCTCCTTATGCTTTTCCGCTTGGACATGGTTGGAGACAGGTATTGAGGCTACCCCTAAGCTGACATGCTGGTTGTTACGGCCTTAAATGTCTCATAGTCATTGCCCAGGTTTCATTCTGGAGGCAAAGACTTGGTGCCACCTGGTACTCATTGGGACAGTGTGTAAATGTGTCAGCCCTGAGGCCCTCCTTCCCCACATCTCCTCTCACCTTCAGGACAGGCTGGAGTAAACACCTGATCCCAGAATATGAGCATGGCTGCAAACTCTGTACAAAAACATCTATACTGCTTGTTGTTTGAGGATAGTCGCCATCGAGTTGTTAGTACTGTAAATATTGCCAGGAGGCACCAGTTCCAGCTGTGCCAGCTCAGTCCTACCTGGCACCTGTGCCACTCGCCATCTGCTGCAGCGGGGATGGAGGAGGCTCAGGGCTCTGCTCCAACAGGGGTTGGGGCTTTTCTGCCTGATCTTGGTTTGTCTGGGGCTTTCCTTTAAGGACTAAGTGGTGTAAAGTGGTTCAAAAATGATCCCCGTGAACTATATAGTCTCTTGTCAGTATTAGTTGCTTACTGCTGCTAAAGAAAGAAGAAATGGCTGATATTATCAAACACAGCTTTTCAAAACCTGCATAGGAACACACCAATTCTTCCAAAATATTTAATCTTTTTTCTTTCTGATTTCTTTAACACTGAGCAGCTTCCTTTTTCTTTTTTTCCCCTTGGCAATTTTAAGGACTGATAATTTATTTTTTAAAGAAAAAGCTCAGCTTCTCAGAATCTCATGACTCCGGTGACTGAGCAGTGGGAAAAATACTAAATATCACAAGATGCATAATTAAATCACTGGCATCCTTCAGTTTCTGGAGATTTTGTCCTGGGAATATTTTCCTGATCTCCAAAGCAGCTAACATTTTAATCCTGGCCAGGGAAAGGCAATCACCCCTAACTTAACCTAATCTAATCTAATTTAATTTAGGGCTTGCAATGAAGCTAACTCATAACCAAACTCTTTGCTTTTTAATTCCATGGCAGTATAAACCATCGCTTTATTGTGGGCAAATTATGGATCCCAATCCTTGTATAAATGTAAAATTTATTTACATAAAGTGTAGACTAAAGTATCAGACAGATACTCCAAGAATACCTGTTTTGTTCAAATGAAGAATAGCATGTGCATTGAAAAATCCTATGAAAACTATAATTTCAAACTAATAGGGCTCCTCAATAAATATTTTTTGAGAAAAGGCAATAGTTGGAGAATCATGAAACAAGCTCTTTGTGGAGCCAAGCTCACTACGTTTCCTGAGACAGCACCATCTACATTAATTACTAGTTCTCCTTCCCCGTAACAGTTACTTCTTAAAGAGGAATTTACAAAATTACAACAGCTTTGAATGTTTTGCATGGTGGAAATTCTTTTGAGGCTTCCGCTTCTGTAACTTGGTACAATGATTCAAATGCAACAGAGAAAAGTTCTTGAAACAGGTTCACAGGAGGGGTTTAGAATCAGCTTTCTCGCCCTGCTTTAATTTGACTGTCATTTTCCAGGAATCACGGAGAAAGTCTTTCATTTTTTTTTTTCACAGCTTAAGGTTTTTTTATACTGTTGCCAAGCCTTTTTTTAAGGAGTTTAGCTCCCCTTTGTTCACCAAGATGTTCCAGCAGTAATGCCACCCGGGAAGGCCTCCTGCGTGGCTGGGCTGCATCTGTACTCACCAGGCTTTGCAGATCCCAGCGCTCTTTGTGCCCGGGGCTGTGAGCTCTGTTCGGGGGGCTTTATCTGCTATAATCACCTTGCACATTTATGGCTCAGTACAATAAAACCTCTGGAAGCTTGTTTTCTTGAAGGAACACGCTCAGCCTGACAGAAAATGAGTTCACTGATTTGCTCCTCTCTCGGCTTTCGGGAACATTACAGTAGCTAGCCTTTCCTTAAATATTTTTTTCTCTCTCATGGATGTATGTAAAAATTTAACCCAATATTCTTCCCAAGTCTCTGACAACTGGGGGAAGAATAACTTTGAGGAGAATAGGGTTTCTGTAATTGAATTGGCAAAGCAAGCACATGCTGTATGACCTTCTTAATACAAACACAGCGAGCAACAAGCCTGGTGGTGCTCTGCACGCTGGTGCCATGCAGATTCAGGGTACCAGAGCCCTTCACAGGTGATGGATGGGTTACTCTGGTGGGGGCAGGATTTTTCTGAGTAGTTCCTACTAACTAATTCTGCTTTTTGGGGAAATTAACAGCAGAACTCCCTTTGATTTCAGTGACAAGTGCTTGGAAAATCCCATCCTGCTGTACAGTAGGGGGTGATGTGGGAGAGATGGTGGCAGCTATTTTCTACATGAAAAGAAAAGGGAAGATAAAGGCAAATTTTGGCTCTAATTTCAAGGGGAATTGAAGTAGGCGGCGTGAACATAGCAGGGTGTCCATTGACAGGATAACTCATGTCAATAAGGACATGAGTGCATGTACTGTACCAAGTCTCTCAATTATTTTTCCCACATAATTAGATATGCAAGTGCAATTAAAACCTAGAGTTATCAAGCCCAGTCCATGTTAGAATGTGACATGATTAAACCTTGTGTCTTCAGTAGAAGTTGTGTAGCAGGCTATGTAAGAAATACTCACTTAAAAGCTTGCCACCATCTCACAGCACATTACACTTAAATAAAGGAAACAAGCTATGTTTTCAGATGAGGACAAGGAATGCTATTAATTCCCCTAAGTATCTCTCATTGTCAGGGAGGAGGGCTTTATCTCACCTGTAGCTGAACCAGTCTCTCTGGTATCTTTTTATATGCATGGTATCAGGTGAGATAAATTTATCCCCAGAAGTGAGCATCTTCCCTGAAGTATAAATGGAGCCAGGGTGAATGGTTCAGATGTGGATGTATGTATTTTGTATGACTGTCATACGAAACGCAGCCATGGTGTCCCAGCTGCATCCCATAAAAGTAGCTTTTTGTGTCTTTGGTTTTTAAAGACCTTTTAAATAAACAGATCTAATGAGGTTGATGTTCTGCATGAAAAATGTATCATTTCGGTTTTCTTTTAAAGTCAGAAGTCCTTACAAGGTTTTGTAACTATAACGGCAACACCAGCTTGTTTGTACATCATTTATTCATTTCACATCCTCCCTAGGAAAACACAGTATCTGTAGGCTGTGTAATACCAAAATGGGAATGGGAAGCTAAGTTTATATTAATTTACTTAATTTCCCAAAATGTTCATTGTACTTAAATATGAGAAGCGACCAAATATGGAATCAGGAATCTTAACACAAGCTTCCAAATATTATACAATCTTAACCTTACTGTTACAGAATAGATCACTCAAAGGAGTTCTGTCACATTTTTGTTACACTACCTTGAGCTGGGAATGCAGATGCTATAGTCCAAAAAAAAATGCCTGTTTGCAATAACCAGAAAAAACACAGGAGTGATCTGATCCTCATGTGCACCCCCCAACCTCAGGCTCCCCCATACACACACACCCCCTCAGCTCATTCAGTGCTTCAGGATGTGGTTAGATTGATGCTTTCTGTGGGGGAAGTGAGTGGGCAGCCCAAAGCACTGCCACTTATTTCACATCAGGCTCAGGACCTCAGCCAGCTGGTGTCCAGGGCACAGATTCAGACCAGAGCCCTAAACTCTCCATGCTCCACTCACAGCTCCCTGGTTCATGCCTCCTTCCCCAGTTCCCTGCAGAACATCTGGCAACACCTTTTCATTATGCACTGGGAGTGTACTCCTGTAGTCATGTGTTCTTGCTTTTGTTTAGCCTGAAATACTTTAGCGTTTATTAAAAATGTTCTGCATTTGCTTCATGAGTCTAGATAAAATATACGCTCAATAAATGTCCAATGTCAGTAAATGGTAAAAAAAACCCCATATATTTAACTGGGCTACTGACCAGTCATTTAAGACTCAAAACATTGAGTTATAGCACTGTGTTGCAGCTTTACAAACAATATGGTATCTGAACAAAGAAATCAATATGTCACAATTTTGAATTACTTGGCACCTTTTAATTTCCAGAGATCATCTTGCTTTAGATCTTGATGTGCATCACTGGGTCAGACACAAAATGGGCCCATGACTGCTGTTTCCTGTCATACAGGGCTCGGTAGGCTACATGCAAATATCCCAACGGCAGCTCTCTCAGATACCTGCCACTATGTGTTATTCATCCTTAGCTAGATGCTACTATGCCAAAGAAATGAAAACATGCCATTCAGTGCTGGTAATTTGATTCACTGATGTTGAGAAATGGAACTAGTTCCAGCTCCTCCAATATGGACCGAAGTTGTGGTCTCAGTCTCACCCCTGGTGAAAAAAGATCAGGGCTTTTTTGTCTTGCTCTCCCCGTGTGCCCCCCCCCCCCCCCCCCCCCCCCCCCCCAGTTATTGCATCATACACATTACTGAAGAGTGAGTCACACAAGAAGGAAAAAAGTGGTGTGGAGCCTGCAGCAGCATCTCTTCCCGAGAAAGATCCAGGCAGCATGGTTTGGGGCAGTTCAGAGAGGTGCTGCTGTGTCACCTTGCTGCTGTCTGCATTACCTTCTGGTCAGTGTCAGCAGGGTTCAATCAGTTTTTCACAACCATACCCAACAGTTATCAATAAAATCACATATTGCTCACTTGTTAAATTCTCAGTTTGCTCTTAAGCACAGCCAAGCTGAGCCTGAATACATCTGGAAAGCCTGAATAAATTTTCTCCAGCTGCAGGTTTCAAGTGATGATTCCTTGCTTTAGAACCATCTTTTACACATGCTCAGCTATTTGGTCAAATGCATACTCATGCAATATGCAAACACGATATTAAAGGCGAAGGATTTTAAATGTTGGTATTTAAAATGCACATGTCCCCAGCATATGATAACGGTACGTTAAACATCAGCATTCCCCTCTGCTGAAAATGCCTTTATCCTCTCTCCCCTCTGCCCTTAGGGCTCCACACACCCAGCAAGCTGTCCCCTATGCTGACACCCGGGTAGGCTTCGCTCCTGCTCTCCCCTTTGGGCCCTCCTCCCAAACCCTGATGCATTTTTAGATTTCTTAAGATCTGATCGTGATGCCAAGACTGTTGAATAAAGAAGATTCAGAAATGGTGCATGTAAACCATACGTTTATAAACTTAGTCTCTTTAGATTAGGACTTGTTAACTTTGGGGTATTTCTAACAGCACCTCACACAGTGGGTCTCTAAATCACTAGGGGTGTTACAGACCTCAAGGTTAAAAATAAGGTTGATCAGTCTGTAAGAAGAAAATGACCATGTGTTGCAGAAAGTCTCACCTGGAAGCTAGGTAGACTGCCTGTTCTGAAAATAATGTTAAATATAAGAGTATTTATTGATCCCTTCTGTTCAGCTGGCACACACTTTTCCTAGGCTACATTTGGTTTTCCCCTCTGCTAGACCAATTCTCTCCTGCCAGGCCATTGAAAGCACTGGATAATAATAAATCAAAATGTGCTTTCTCTGGATGTACAGTAATTGAGAGGGAGACAAATACATAAGTGGCTATCTGAGGACCATAAGAGAGATTCTAGCTTACCCAGTACACAGATTTTGTGAGAATGGCAGCATATTTGCAGAGCCTAATGAAAGTGAGCCAGGAGCGCAACATGATCAGCAAGGCCTGTCACCGAGGCATGGGATATCAGCACATTTACTGAAATGGAGAAAGAAACATTTAAAAGAATTGTTATTTTTAACTAACGCATGAATCACAGAGGAGATTATATTTACATAACTGAAGGATCTCACTGGGGGGATGGAGTCCTGTTCCTAGCACTACACGTTTAGAGGACAGAGAGACAGAGAGCTGAGCCCAGGTGATCATCTGCTGGGAGAGAAAAAAAGTCCCTTCTCCCTCCTTTGGACTTCATCTGCCGCTTTTCACACCCCCTGGCCATGGCACAGGCCCTCCGAGGTTTCTCACTTGCTCCCCATGCCAGAGAGGGGCTGCGCTGCTCCACGGCTGTCAGGGATGACCCCCGTCCCGTCCCACTCTCCCAGCTGCCTTTCCCACCCCAGCAGGACAGCGATGCTCACACCACATGAGGTGGCTCTCAAATATCAGTATGAATCCCATCATGTATTGGCCCGTTTTGGACTCTGGTCTACAACCTTTACCATTCAGACAGAAAATTACCTCAGAACGGAGGAAAAAAAAAAAAAAAAAAAAGAGACACTTGAGAGAACCCCAGTTTACAATAAATCTTCCCAAACGCCTAACTTGCTCGCTCTTGAAGTAGCCTGGGCTTATTTCTGTCTGGAGGTAAAGGTTTTCAACTTCAGTTTATAAATGCCTCAAAATGCTGCTAAACAAATAAAGGATTATCTGGAGGCTTTTTTCCCCTCAGTTTCACTGAGCATCTTGAAACAGGAGGGCTACCCTGATGCTAAGAGGTATTTTTTTGCATGGCTTATTTTCCTATATCATTTCTCTTCCCAGGGTGTGCTGAAGGTTCGCTGTCTTCCTTTTCCCCATCACTGCACAGATATGGCCCCTGCCCTGTGCAAACACTGATGTTTCATTGCAGAGGTACATTGAGCTTTCAGAGAAACCTGGCAGGTGCTTCACTAGAAGCACAAGTCAGGCCCCAGTTTAACAGAAATATTCGTGTGCGTAAAGCTGCATCTGAGCTGAAGAACCTTGCTGAGCTGGCTCCTCGGCTCTCAAGCACCCTTATGATTAATTTCCCACACAGGCTACACACGTGAGCTCTCCTCCAGATGATCTCTATTCAGCAGGGCATCCCACAGTCACAAGCCCTTTCTGGCTGCCCCCACTGTGGGTCCCCATGTCCCTCTCTCAGGCACGGCCACTGCAGGCAGGGGGGCTCAGGCACACCTGCGCCCACCGGGCATCTCCCTTGCACCGCAGCCTTACCCGCATTCACTTCACAATGCTGCAAACAGCTTAAGGAGTACCCCCGATGATGGAACATGGAAAATCTGGCATTTGCAGCAGATACGTTTCTATGGAGCATTCAACAGTTTTTACTGCAGAAGAGACTGGGAGAATCAGTTTTATGTAGGAATAGGTTTAGGCTGAAATCTGGGCAGTTATATTTTTAGGTCTATTTAATGAGGTTAATGGCTTTTTCTCAGTTTAAAGACAGAGGTCCTGTCTTCCTCCAAACCCCTCAAATCCATGTTTATGGTGCTCTGTATCACATCTGTTGTTCTATGGTACCAATGAAGTAGTCTTTCCCCATACATCAGCATATGATGCCTCCTTATTTTTATATTTACTGTACTCCATGTGAATTTCAACAAAGGACATGAAAGAATGATGGGGGGGGGGGGGGGGAAGGGGGGGGCGAGGCTCTAGCTTTTTTCAGCACACTGTGATCCCAAGAAGCCAGTTTGGAGCTGGGCTGTCAGGCCAGTATCCTGAATCAAACTCAATAGATGATCTTTCTCTCCCAAGATTAGGCCCTCATACAGCCATCCCTTTTTTCTCCTTCCAAGTAATCCCTGCCATTTGCTTACATAATGCATTTATTTATTTTCCTAAATTACAGCTCTGATTTCCAATAAGCATGAACAATGCTGACCAACCACCGCAGCCCACCACGTGTATCATTAAGGATGACTCTGAACTCCACTATGGCCCCTTGTTTCTATCACTGAATATTTTATACACACACTTCAACAAACATGTGACCCCAAATTGGATTTTTCTACAGATAAGCAGCTGGACACACTGTGCCACACTCATTGATGGAAAGAAATGTTTAGCTTGATGTAATTACCTCAACCATCGACCATAGTGCCTGATGAGAACTCTTCCATTATGTGACATCCCTGGAGGCATATTCCCCCTTCAGCCGTGCAGGCATTTCAAAAACCTCTGGGAGCTGTACCATCAGCCTGCACGCTCATCTATGATGAGTAAATGTTGCTGCAACAGTTTTTGTCAGTGCTGATTTACTTGCTTTGTTTGTTTGCTTGGGGTTTTAATAATAGTATTAAAAGTCTTTGCTCCTGATGTATTTGACATTGTGCCATTGGTCCATTAGGATTTAGTTGAGTGTTGTGCATTATTTTTAATTTGCATTCACAGTATGCTCTGTAATAACTCACTCTGAATTCTAGCAATGGGTGCTGTGAATTTGTATTAAGAGCAGCACTGATTTGTGCAATGTGTAGTAAAATTCTTTGCAACAGAATACTTAGCACTTCATGTCCTTTAGCATAGGATATCAACATTTCCAAATAACAGACACTTTTCTTAGCAAATTGTTCCTGGACTAATCGTAATGGGAAGGATTTCAGCTTGGATGGAAATCATTGACACAAGCTACTGTTGATGCCAAAAGTTTACAGCAATTAGACACAATTATAGAAGAAAAATCCATGAAAGGCAACTAAACACACAGATAGCTCTGGTTCAGAAATTCCCTCAGCTGTTGATTGCTGCAAGCTGAGAAAGGATCCTAGGGACGGATCACTGCACTGTTCTTCCCTAGTAGTCTGCTACTGGGCACTGCCTGAAGAACACACTGTTCTCATCTGACCCAATATGGCCTTTCTTATGGTGTTATGTTAAGAAGTCACGCTGAGAGCATTTAAGAAGGAGAACGGGGCAAAAAAAAAAAAAAATATCTCCCTTCAGGTTAACAACTTGCAAGTTTTTGGAGTTTCTGCATTAAAATCCTCCATTGTATCTAATTAGAAATCAGATCCTCTTCCCCCCCCTCAGCTTCCTTAGGAAGAATATACACACTGGACTGCACTACAATTAAGGGCATTTCAGTGCCCACAGCACCCTTAATTGGATGAAGCCTTGCACAGCGGCTGGCAGTAGAGCACCGATTTTCAGTAGTTACTGGCCTCAGGTTTGCTTATGCTAAAAGATGCATTTTTGGCAGTGAACGTTTATCTGCCATGGGGCAGGATCATGATTGCCGAAGAGGAAAAGCTGGTTACTCAGTCAAACTGAACAGAGGAATCTGGTGAAGCATACACAGTACAACAATACTCTGACAAAACAAAAATCACAGCTAGTTTACAACAGTGAAAAATCATTTAATTTCTGCACATGAGGGAAGTCCTACAGTAAGCGTGACATCTTATGAGACGCTCAGCATCTTGAAGACTTCTCCATGTGTCCTGACCTTGACCTTTCTCTGGAGACTGAATGGTGCCTTACAAGATGAGCTGTCAGTAGCACACTTGATGAACATCTCAAAAGTGGGGTACACAACTGTTTTGAAACACCTAATACTTCAGCTAGTTCTATATAGACCCTCAACAGACTGCTGACTGAATTTAATTATTATTTTAATAAAGCCTATTTTGTAAGTTATAGGACACAAAATCCTGTCCTGAAAAAAGTGAAAAACATCAAAGCAAGATTGCAAAATTGTAGCAGCAGCAGCCACACAAGGTCATTATAAGGTTTGGACTTGACTTTTTAAATGGGGTACCGGAATGCACTGGGGTTTGCCATTTTGCTTTTGTGAAATTATCTGGACAATTTGTTGTCCTGGAGTTTAGCAGAAAGCATTTCCATTCTTGCTGTTTATCATTTTTAAAACCATGTTGCCCAAAATTGTGGGTGGAAATAAATGAAAAAGTTGTGAAACGCAATGAACCACTGACTTTCTCCTAGTCTGAAACCCATATGTTTCGTTTCTGCAGGTTTTTTGGATTTATTTTTGCTAAAAGAACTCACATTGATGACTACACTAAAAATACTGAAATAGTAGTATCACACCAACATCTCACCTTGGGGACTCTCATGCTTTGCCACAACGTGGGACTCCAGTTTCACTGAATATCTTAAGTACCTTTCTCTTCTTCCTAATTGTACCAGTCATCTCTCCTCCTATTTGCAATAACTAATATCGCTATGACAGCCATTTCTTAGATGAGAAGGCAGCATTAGGAAAGCATTTAATGAACATTAATTGCTTCTTAATATGATTTAGCTGCTGGAAGTAAGAAGGCTAAGCTAGCTCCATGTGACCAGCAGCCCTACAGGCACCACCACCAGACTCCTTTTAAGATGCAATCCTGTTGACCTGGGAGGCAGCAGCCATTCATGGATGATACCCCAAGGCTACATTTTACTTCTCCAAATTAGCAGCTAAGTAGGGTTGTAGGAACCCAGCAAAGGCATCATGACACCACCTGGCTGATTAGTGATCTCTTCCTTCTGTGCAAGCCAGCAATTACCAGTTCCCACTGACTTCAGAAACTAACAAGAATCAGAGGCTGGGGGATGCTGCCAAGATGCAGCAGCTTCCAGCTGTCAGGAAGAGGATGGGATGGTGGACAGTATCAGCATACAGTGTTCAGTCCTGGTGTTTTCCTGTGTGGCATCTTTGGCACCTGTGCCTTTATCATTTTGGCCCTCTACGTTATGTTATCTGACACAGTCACTTCTAACATAGCAACATTATGCAAGAAAAATTTCACCTTTTAATCCAGCATTCCTGAATTTGAATCCTGATTTACCATTGATTCTCATCTCACCCTTTACTTAAGTCACTTAACCTCTCTACTAAGCTGCTCTGCCAGGAAATTGAGGCTGGTAACACCTAGAGATACTGTGACAATCAATCAATAAGTGTTTGTAAAGTTGTTGATGAACAATAAGCACCAAGTGCCAAGTCTAATTTAAACAGATATTGTTTATAACCTTCCCATCTTCTTTGCAAGAACTTTAATATGACACAAAGATTAACCTTCTGATCTGGGAAAAAAATCTCTACTGATATTAGACTAGTGCTGGCAGCAGACCTCCAAGTTGAAATACGATGTCCTCACTGACATCACTAGATTTCCCATGGATTAGCTGACAGCGATACTTCAGGACTCATGGGAAAACCGTATTGCAGAGGGAAATAACAGTGAGAGGGGAAGAAACACCAAATAGTTTCCCGGACTGTAATTCTTAGTCTTCTTTTATTCAGAGCTGAAACAGAATACCACTAGACTTTCTGAAATGAAAGATTTATTGTTTTACAGAGTAGTTAATGGATATTATGAAATAGTTTAAAATAATATTCACTAACATAGGCAGGAGCCTTCAAGTTTTACAGAGGTAACGGTGGAATTGAAATTTCTGGTATGTGCTAACCAATGAACATATACATACCTTGAGAAGTTTCCTGTTGGCCCCTACGCGTTCATAAACATTGTCAACCGGATTTATAGGATAGGCCTGAAGCTGAAGTAAGATTTTTTTGAAGCGGTGATGAAACACCTTCATGTTCAAAAGATTCACGACTCATGACAGCCTCAAAACAGCAAACTTCTCCAGGACTTGAGAAGTCTTAACACCGGCTTTGTCTATTACAACCAAGCACTTCAAAGCCAAGGGAATGACAGCTGTGTTCATAGGGGGACTGTGCATTGAGCCAGTCTGTTACCCGCTATCCCTCGGCAACACCATCCCGCAACTGCTTCTAGCTTCCTCCCACCAGCACCCACAGCACTGCTCGCCAGTGAGCTAAAAATGCCCTAAGAAATAATTAGGTATTTCCTAGCATACCCCATCACAGCTGGTGCTCTGCTGTTTTCCTGATGCATTGTAGGCATGCTGCTCCTCCTTGTCATACCTAACTACTTACCAGTCACAGTATCAACTCCCTTGTTACTTCATTTATACGGCTGCAGCAGTAGTCTTATTTTGAGGCTTTCCAGCCATTGTTTGGAAACATAATAAGAGCAGCTCCAAGGCTTAAGGGAATGCTTGCAGACACAGAAAACAGGAATGATAGGGAAGAATCTGCAAAAACAAGGTGTCAGCTGGCTCACAGCTGAAAGGCTGCTGTAAGGTATAGCACCTCCACCACCCACTCTGGTAATAAAGGCAGCCTAATTAATGGCACCTTGTTACCTTATTAGGTTTCTCATGGCAATGGCTGGCCTTGTGAAAACAATACTAAATGCAACATTACGTAAAAAGACACAAACTTACCACTGAAAAATTTCTTTACCAAACCCACTGCAAATAAATCTTCAGAAAATCCCCACCAAAAACCCAAACCCACAAACCAAAACAAATCGACTGTCATTTATAAATAAGATAGCGAGCTATTAAGGCAGCCACGACCTCGCTGCACCAGCCACGGAGCCAGGCAGGCTGCCCGGGCCTCCTCGGCGGCCCCTCGCCGGGCCACCCTCGCTCCGCGCCTCCCCCGCCCCGCCGGCACCGCGGCCCCCACCAGTTAAAGTTTCCACAGTATCGTAACTCCCTCGCAAGGCAGGGTAGCCGCCCCGCCGCCCTGGCTACCGAGAAACGCCCCGAGCGGCCGTGAGGAAAGGCCGCCCAGGTCCCGCCCTCACGCCGCGGCAGCTCAGCGAGCCCAGCCGCTACCCGCCGGCACCGCCGCCCCGGCAGCGAGCGGGCGAACCGAGCCGGCGGCGCCCTGCCGAGCCGGCCCCCGCCCGGTGGCCGCCGTCCCCGGCACCCCGCCCGGGGAGCGCCGCGCCGCTCGCCTGAGGGGAAAGTTTGGCGGGAGGGCTGGCGGGAAGCCCGCCCGGCCCCTCAGGGCGGCCGGCCCCGGCGGGCAGGGCCCCGAGCCGCGGCGGGAGGGGGGGGCTGATGGCGGCGGCGCAGGGCTGCGGGCGAGGGGCGGAGCAGAGAGACCCTGTGGCTGCCATGGCCGCCTCCCCCTCCCCGCATCCTGCTTAAATACTATGGGGCGGCCGTAGCTGCGGCGGGCGCCGCTGCCGAGCGCACCATGCGGGCTGTCATCGCCTTGGCCGTGGCGCTGGGCAGCCTGCTGCTCGGCGGCTGCCTCCTGCGCCTGGGCGGCCAGCAGCCCCTCCGCGCCAGGTAGGGCGGCCGGGGGGTCTCGCCCCCCGCGGTGGGGCTGCGGGGCGGGAGACCCTGGAGCCGGCTGGGGAAGGAGCGGGACGCGGCGAGCCCCTCGCCGGGAGAGGGGCGCGGCGGAGCCCGGCGCGGTGGCCCCCCGACGCGGGCTGGGCTGGGCTGGGCTGGGCTCGGTTGTCCGCGGCGTGTGAACGATTCGTGGGGAGGAGACCGGCGCTGCTCACGCTGGTGATGTTTAATCACTGGTTTTGACAACTTTGTTTTCCCGTCTTGCTTGCCAGAGGCTGGGAGGAGGACGCGGGAGTAGCTACTGTCACGCCGAAAGTGGTGCGAGCCCTCAGGTCCCCCCTAACGTCCCTTCCTCAGACCGAGAACAGGTACGGGCAGCCTGCCCCCGGTGCCGTGCTGTGCGGCCGTGGGGAGGGGGCTGCAGGAGCGGAGACCTGCCCTTGCTCCCCTTCGTTCTGCCTTTTGTTTTGGCAGCTTCATCAGGGAGCACGTCGGAGTCTTATTAGACTGAGGAAATGAACATTCACTTTATTGCTAATAAAGGCTCGTAGGCCCTCTTAAATGACAGCTGCCACTCTGCCATTGGTTTCGAGCCCAATAAAATGTTGCGTATAGCAGTTTTGTTAACGTACAGCGCAGAAAGTGCTTGCTGAACGGCATGTTCCAGGTATCTTTTATTCTTTTTCCCAGGAAGGTGGAGCTGGGTAATATTGTTACCAGTTTTGTAATGTGTATTTAGTTAAAAATACCGATTTCTCCTTTAAAATCCATAGGATGAAGGCGAGACATGGTAAGCCTTTATCATGTTGTGTAGCATCTTACTTCATGGGAGACCTTTCGCTTGATCCCATGTCTTAATTTTTTACATCAGTGTAGATCTTTGCTTTACAGCCTCTTATTTTATATTGTGAAGTTTAATATGAAAATAGTTGGTAAAATTAGCTGTGAAACAAATTGTTTCCTACATGCAGGCTTCAATGTTAAAGACTCTGTTTTCATGCTCTTGAGTCTTCACACACTGTAGGAAAACTAATAGTGCAGAAGAGGGTGGTATAATCCACACATGAGATATTACTATGTACGAAGTCATTTGCAAATGTTTTTGCTACTGTTTTACTTTATATGGTCTCATTAACATTGAAATTCTAATAATGATTAGATGTTAATATATATTATGGTCAAAAACACATGATAAAAAATACAAAGAACTTGGGAACTGGGTCTTTCATGGGAACTGTGATGTTCTGGTTACGTTGAAATCGATGGTGACAATGCAGTTAACCTTACTGAGGCCACCATCTCACCCCGTCTAGCTGAATTTGAGGCTGAAACAGCCGCAGCTATCAGTACCTAAAGGGGGCCTACAAGACAGCTGGAGAGAGACCTTTTACAAGGGCATGTAGTGATAGGGCAAGGGGGAATGGCTTTGAACTGAAAGAGGGTAGGTTTAGATTAGATATTAGGAAGAAAATCTTCACAATGAGTGGTGAGCCCCTGGCACAGGCTGCCCAGAGAAGCTGTGGATGCCCCATCCCTGGCAGTGTTCAAGGCCAGGCTGGATGGGGCTTTGAGCAACCTGGTCTAGTAGAAGGTGTCCCTGCCCATGGCAGGGGGGTTGAAACCAGGTGATCTTTAAGGTCACTTCCAGGCCAAACCATTCCACGATTGCCTAAGTTTTCCCTAAGTGATGTTAGTCGTAACCATTGCAGCATACCCTAACAGTAGGTTTCTTATATGTTTCCGATAAGAGACCCTTGTGCTTACAGCCTCAAATTTTAGAAGTTTCACAAGCCATGTTTATAACATCTTTCAAAATTAGAGCGAAACAAAAGGAATAGGAACATTTGCAGAATTCTAATTGCAGTTACTTGCTTCTAGCCTGCTTCTCTTTCCTGCGCTCATTTTTTCCCTTCCTGCCTTTTTTTTCCCTTCTTTTCCATTCCTTATAATTTACTGCTTTTGCAGTATGTTCTCTGTTCTGCTTTGGTTTTTGTGGCTGCCACTCTGTTCTCCTCTGCTCTGTTTTGTGTTACGTCTGTGGTTCCCCCCTGCCCCGTCTTGTCATATTCTTCCTTTTCCCTGCTAGTTTCTGAGCTGCAGTCTCCTTCCACTCAGCTCTGTGTACTAAACCATGGAGTCAAATTGACTAGAAATGCTGGCAGAGAGCACTTCAGAGAACAGTCTAGCTACTTCCCATCTGTTCTTAGTACACTCACAACTGGAGCAAAAAAAGTGGAAGCAACACATACCAAAGAGGGCTGAAAATCCATTGCACGTATGGGTCAGTTTTTAATCTCTGTAATAAGGCAAGTGAGCATGAAATTTTAAATATATGCTTTTCCTTAACCTACTTGGAGGATTTTCGCACCAGTTTGGAGCTAGTTTTGATCAACCTGAAATCGTATTTTTTCATAACTAAGTGACTGCAAAAGGGTGACAAGTAAATTATTAATCAAAGAAAGTTTCATTTCACTCTAGCTTCTGTAACTGTAGTGTCTTTGGAGGGATGGCTTACTGGCTGAATCCAGGAGAGGATGTTCTTTCTCACCTGAATAACTGTGCTCAGTAAGCTGGCCTGACAGGAGTTTGTGGTGCATGTTTGGCATACGAGGAAGGAGAGAGAGCTGCTGGACTGACCAGGAGCTGTTACTTAATCCAGTGAGCAGCTGGACTGGGCAGGGAGCCGTGCTGGAGGGGGTTGATCCAGGCAGCAGCTGGACTGGGCCTGGCTGAGGGCCATGCTGGAGAGATTTGATCCAGAGAGCATCTGGACCCATTCAGGAGATTCAGACCAGTCCCTCAGTGATGGAGATGGATAGTCTGGTCAATAGGAATTAGATGCCAGTTTGCAGTGGGGTTTTGCTGCAGTGTCCGTGAGTATAGCAAAAGGACAGAAGAGTCCCTCATTGAAATAGGTTGTACAGAGGTTAGTGAATTTTTGAATTGGTTGAGACTACATTACTATGTTGATATGTAACACTAGGAGCAATCTTTTGGTGCAGACTTCCCAAAGTATGGTTCTCCTGAAGTACTCTGACAGTTTGAATACCATTGCTGTGTCACTGATGGCAGTGTCCTTTCCTGTGTAAGAGGATGTGCACGGGTGTTAGGTTAGACTCTGATTGCTTCGTAAGTTTGATGTGTTTTTTCTGGAAAGTTAAGATTTCTTAGCAACTTTGGTGGGAGGATACAGGAATGGGAAAAGGAAAAAAAAGCTGGGTGCTATCCTTCTTGAACTCAAGTGTAAGTAAACTGGACAATCTTCCGAATCGCAAGCTAATCTTTTTTCTTATCATGATTTCCTTTGCTGTTGGAGGTGTATTTGTAACCAGACATCTCCTGAAGAATCTTTAAGGCCCTATTACTCTGTTGCCTCGCAATATTGAAAGTTAATCTGTTCCTTTACTTTGAGTAATTCTTTTAAAAGGATGAAACCGAAGGATGAAAGGTAGAAAAGCTGGGGATTGGTTCAGACTGTCATAGATATTTAGGCAGCTGTTATGCACAGCAAGATTTCATTAGATGGCGACCAGGCATCGAAAGTTCTCTGAAGATCTGCGTCCTAGTAAGTAACCTTGAAGATGTGGTTTGTCTCTTGCAGGACATTCTTACCACTTTTTCTTGTTAAGTGTTAGATAACTCGAACAATGTGACTGCCTCTACAGTGTGACTTCCAGTTTTTGTCTTTGGTTTAAATCACTGCCTACTGTGCCTGTTAGTAAGGTTTCTTACTAAACAAAAGGCCATTGTTGTTAAGAGTGTTCTAGCAGTCCCCGCATTTATTCATGGAACCAGTATAATTTGCACTGCAGTACTATGGTTCTCTGGCAAATCCTCATGTCTACACCTCATACCATCATCTCAGTTTTTAAGCTGTAACTGCAGGTACAGTTTAAACTTGCTTAAGACAACAGTACAACCAAAAGAAGTAGCCTTGCACTTTTCCAGCCTCTAGACACTTAGTCCTCCCTCCCTCCCCAGCTGTGTTTGTGCCAGCATATTTTTTTTTTGTAGTCACAGCATTAATAACAGAATAGAGGGTTTGGTACTGCTAGTGCTTATCAGGGGAAGGTGACAATAATAACAGGAGCTAGGTAGTCTGTTATGAGGCCTGGGGTGTGCTGTGTTAAGCTTGGGCAGAAGTTCTAGCTCCTTTTGTACTGCCCAGGAATATACAGCAGATAAATAATGCCAGCTCCTACAAGAGAAGTGAAAATAGTTTTGTCATGCACTATTTATATGTACTTTATATACAAGTAATAACAAGGCAGTAGTATCCTGAAGAACTGACCACCACTGCGCTGTTACTCCGTGTTGCCAATTTTATGGCATTCACTTACTATTTCCCTACCTTAGTCTCTGTATTTTCAGGTCTGAGGCAAGCCCAATGTAGAGACTATTGGGGTAAATGAGCAGTGGTAGGAAGTGATTGCAGGGCTGTGAGTAAACAAGTTAGTATTAATACAGTGTTCTATAGTGTTGGTTTCACCAATTCCTCTCTGAGCAGCAGATCTTTATGCAGGCCTAGGGAATAAACAACTATACTTAATTAACTATGCTACAGAGATCTGTGCATTCTGTCTCCTGTCAAAATATTGCATTCTGGCAGGCAGAAGGGGAAGAAGAGACAGGCTATTACCACGATTATGAACAGGAGCTTAGTATATTGCACAAATAATTTGCTACAGTTTAGATTGGTCAGCACTGGTGGCCACTTCACTAATTTTACTGCTCTCTAAGTATTTTTTCCCTTCATTCCCAAGTGATGCATGCAGACATATTTTAGGAGCACATTCTGAACACATGCCTCACGTATTAGTTCTGTCTAAAGGAATAGGTGTTCAGCTGAAAGCTGCTGCCAGGACCCATTTATGTTCTGACAGTGGTGAAAGGTTTCCCAGCCTCTTTCTGTTTACTTGGTCCGAGTGAAACTGCTCTGTCATTCTGTCTATCATGTACTATTGTAACATCATTTTAGAGTAAGTACCTTATTCTTTTCACTTTACCCAGCATGAGACTCCGAGTGTTGCTTGTCATGTTACCTGTCATGCGGTTTATGGATTTTAAAAATAAAAAGTACCCGATCTTGTGTATAACTCTGGTGAAGAGCACCAGAAGATCTTCCAAATAATTTCAAAATGCAGCTTGTCTTAAAGACCTGATTTAGCATTGCAAAACCTCCATGGGAACTTGAACAAGGCTAGTAGGATCAGTCTCTTTCTCGGTTACTGTGATTAATGTTACAAGACAAATTCTTACTTCTGTGGTTTGATAAAACCATTTTTATAGTCCATTTCACCAAGCATTTAAATTGTATATTGACTTATTGAGTTGTTGCAAACCTTAAAAACGTCACCATATTCTTATCATAGATTAATTTGAAAAAGTGTCAAGGATAGCACTTAAGAGCATCCTTCCTAGGGAAGTGTGGCTTACAGGTTTTTAATAGTATTCAACTAATAGACTATGACATTCAAATATAAATTAGTCTCTTCAAGGGAGAGAGATTAAGACAGAAGGTATTCACAATCGGGATAAAGCTGTTCGGTGCCACTTTGGTAGAAGGATATAAGAGCACAATTCTGCATGCAGAAGTTACCCTTTTTAGCTGGAGATGCTCAGCTGGAACAGGGTTCAGAGGTCCTGTACTGCTTCAGGCAGACAAGAGCAGGATGCTGTAGAAAAAGTGCAACAATTAATTCTACTGGGCATGGGGTGGATAAAGGCAATGAGTGGGATTTTTCCTTACCTTCAGTGTGAATTTAACTGTTGCTGAAATTAAAGGTGAAATTATTGTTACTTCCAGTGCTGCCAACAGTCTAGTTCTGATCTCTTTTGAAAATCTCTCGCCACATTCTTTCAGTTGTTTCCAGCTGATTTTGCAGGAATTCTGGAAGTTTGGCCTTTCAGTCTTGGGCATATCTTTATGTTATGGTATAATTCCAGCACTGTTTCCTTTTTCTATTTGCTTATTCCCACCACCTCCACCCCTGTCCTTTTTTTCATCCATCCTTTTACGTCCATCCATTTTCCAACTCTGATAACTGTTTGGGGTTGAGTTTGGTTTTGGTTTTAAAGGGCTTCCCTTTTCCTTTACTCTCTGTGCCACTGCTCCCCCAGAACTCTATGTTAACTGAGGCATCTGTCTGTCCGGTGATTCCCTGCACTAAGGCTCCCTGTAGTCTCAGGACTTGAATGCTACAGGTGCAGCAAAAGGGGCCATGGACTTTCCATATAGTTTCTCTATTTCTTACTCTAAAGGTGGGTGTACTCTAAAGGTGGGTGTAATCCTTGTCTTACAGAATTTTACACTTTAAGGAACTGCTGTTTTCCTGAGAGCAAGATAGAGAATGGCAACGTGCTGATAAATATGGCACATGGTCTTAATCTACTGTGGATTTATTAAAGTACAGATGGTGTACTTTCTGAGTTCCTAGAATTACCATAGGAAGTATGTGGTCTTCAAGCTGTTCATATATGATTAAAAAAAACCCCTGATTTTCAGATTTTGGCCAGTGAGGCTGGCTTTGAGAACATCTAAGCTCTAGGGAAAATGCAGCAGAAATTTCCCTGTTTCATCAGTTTTATGAGTTCAAGCCAACAGAATATAATATGGTTTCCACTTCAAGTTCTCATCTGTCTTAAGAGTTTGCAAAATTAGTTGAATGTAGCCTAATATCTGTATTGTTAGGCATGTTACCTGATTTTATTACAGAAGTTTTAGTGCAGTTCTAAGTATTGAATAAAGACTGTGATCCACTAGGTCAGGTAAATTCATTTAGTGATAAATGTTGCCTAGCATAATTGTCCTGAGTGATCAGAAATCTAATCCGAGCCTAATGTCTGCACAAGTCTGCAATGAATAATGCAGCAGAAGTCTGAACTGCCCCTTGCACACCCCTTTTATCTGAATGCAAAAATGTTTCACTCACGAAACAGAGGCCAATCTGACAGTTAAACAGAAAGTCAGAAATTTAACTTCTGCCAGTGAACCATAGTTTTGCATGTCTCACAAATAAATAGTTTCGGTTTTGTGTCTTTTTGCACCATATAAAGAGTGTTGAGTAAATTTGGTGTGGAAAAAGCCACAGAAGCAGCATGTTGGTGATCTATTTTGTGCTTGCATTATATGGATAAAGAATTTGGATTAAAATTCATGTCTGGTTTTCCCCACAGTTGTGCCATTTTCACCAATCTTTACATGAAAGGGAAGGAAAGACTTCTCATTCCTTTTTTCTCCCCTTGATGGCTGTAAAAGTGATTGTCAGGATTTAATGACAAAACAGAACAGGGATTTATTTTGCTTATTCTTTTTTACCCGACTTCTTCCTTTTTGAATTTTTCAAGTCTTGAAAATGTGTGCATAAAAAACAATTACATATTAAAAAATGGCACAACTTCCCTCAGTTGATCTTAGTGCTGTGAATTTAAGACTAAAAGTCTGTTGAGTAAAGCTTGTATTTGGTTGAGAGAATATTTATTCAGTGCCCCGCTGATCTCAGGACATAAATTAATAGGAAGCTGTAAGGACCTTGCTATGATTTTCTGCACAGAGCTGAAACGTACTTGTGAAAGAACGTTGGTTCTCCAATGCACCTCACAGGGAGCTGATCAAACTTAACCGCCTACTCTGACTTGGTCTTCCCAGCAGGCTGCATGTGTTAAAGGTCTCCTCTGACCAGCTGTGGCTCAGAAGGGCTGGGGCCACATCTCAAATCCATATCCAGCATTTTGATTTTTAGTTGTAATGAAAGACTTACTTGCAGCGGTAACATGCACTTGGCTTATGATATCAGTAGTTCTTTTTTTAAGGTTCTGTTTATGCAGCTAAGCTTTGCCTGTAGCCATTTCTCTTACTTTAAGCTGCAGCTGCAGAAGAATCATTTGAGCTTACTGAGTTAAAGGAGCAAGAGAGAGGAAACATGATTTAGTGCTAACTAAATCGGTTCGGGAACTGGTGTTGGGTTCTTTTATGAAAGGGTCCACCTGGTTCTTTGGTGTAGACAGAACAATTCAGACCAAGCTGCAATAAACCCGTGTGCATAAATGATGTGGGCAGAATATTTGCTGGATCTGCTGCGTTGTTTGCTCTGAACTGTGCACTCTGAGAGCCTTCTGCCCTCACATTTGTATGTCACTCCTTGAAAAAGAATTAGATAAGGAGCTGTATGCAAATTCAGCCTAGGAGTTCTCAGTAGGTAGTGCCAGCTGTTACTCTTTATTAAAGTCACTGCAGAACTGAAAGGACACAGGTCTATGTTCTTACCATTGCCCTCAACAAGAGAGATGCAGACAACATACTTCCTTGGGGGCACAGAGTATATGCTGGGAAGAAATTCTTGATGTTGGAAAGAACAGGAGAGAGCTGATCTCTGCCTTCTGCAGCCTATGTCCTGGGTGAAGCGCTCCTATGGAGTGACTGATTCACTAGAAAATTCACAGGCAATAGAAAGAAGGAAAGGTGCTTTATTCCTTTTCCTCTCCTGTCATAGCTATGAACATGCCATCTGTTCAATAGGAAAATAAGCATTTATTCTGCTTTTTCTTCTTTGGTCAGTCTTCTTATTCAAATTGTTTAAAATTTTAGTTAAGAAGAGAAGGCTCAGAGGAGACCTTATTAATAACTGAAGGGAGGGTGCAAAGATGATGGAGTCAGGTTCTTCCTAGTGGTACCCAGTGACAGGGTCAGAGGCACCGGGCACCAACTGAGACACAGGAGGTTCCCTTTGAACAACAGGAAACACTTTTTCACTGTGAGGGTGACTGAGTACTGGCACAGGTTGACCAGGGAGCTTGTGAAGTGCCCACCTTTGTAGATATTCAAAAGCCGTCTGAACGTAGTCCTGGGCAGCTGGCTCTAAGTGGCTCTGCTTGAGCAGGAGGCTGGACCAGCTGATTTCCAGAGGTGTCTTCCAACCTCAGCCACTCTGTGATTCTGTGATTTGAAATGCCATCTTTCCCAAGTAAAAGCTTCAAAATCAGCTTGGCAGAAACCATGTTGATGAGTGGTCTCCATGTTTTAACAGGTGAAGGCAATGGAGTTTTGGTTCTTGTTAGTAAAAGGAATGATGGATCAGAAGCAGAGTTCATTGTGTCCACAGCTGGGTGACCTTTTCTCTTTGTGTGTGAGTGCCTCTGTACAGAGATGGCTCAGTTGGTCTGTGTTTCTAAGAACAGCATGGGTTCTGTTTACTGCTGCAGCTCACACCCAGGAGCGAATGACACAGCATCTATGTCTTCTGTATTTCTAGTTCTGGTTGCAGTGTCAAAGTGCTCTGTAAGTACTGAATCAGTGGAAAGAGCCCCAGAGGAACAGGGCCGGGGGGTGGGGGGGGGGGGGGGGGGCGCAGGGAAGAGGGAAGAATGGTGAGAAGCAAGGAAAATCAAAATGCTGGAGGAAAAAAACTTTGTGGTAAATGACAATACAGCAGAATTTTGATGACAGAAGAGGGTGATGGCATGAGATTGAGCCTAGATGCAGGGTGAACTGAGGTGAATGGAGTAAGACCTTGGTATCTCAGTCATTTACTAATTTACATCTCGGTCATCTACTGGAACTGACAGAGCAAGAGGACCACACAGGTGTTTGGTGAAAATATGACAACAGGAATTAAAGATGACTGGTACTTGCCTTGGTTCCTTTTACAAGTATTTATTCTCACTATGTAAATAAAGAATAAACAAGGGAGGAAGTATTAAGCTCAAGTCAGTAAGTTAAGGCACAAGTACAAAGATCCATTTTACCTGTGGTGTTTCCTGTACATATTATATTGGCTCTGAATATTGCATTTCATCAACAACTTTAGGAAATCACATCTGCTAAGTATTTTGCTGGTGAATATTTTACATACCTTCAAAACATAATGTTCAAGAGGCTTCCCATTTAATTTCTTCTTTTCCATTGCATTTTCTGATTACAGTGTAAAGCAGAAAATATAATTCAGACTATAAAACAGGGTTACTTTAAAGAATCAAGCATTTTATAGTCTGCATTTATAGCAGCAAACTCCCCTTTTATACAAGAGCTTCACAATAAAAGTCAATAAGATTTCTTCGGTAATATTTTCAGCTAAATCGACGATTATTAATCTTATTGTCATAGCAAAGTAAATGTGACGGTATTATCAGAATATGTTCTGTCTTTTAAAGTTTGTTGCTTTTTCTCCCTCCCTCCCTTTATAACAGAACAACTGTTAATAAAAATGGAATTTACCAGTTTGAACAGGCTTCCAAATGTAAGGCAATTCAGGACAACATTTTGTCATCATCTGTCAAGAAGAAAAGGTAGGTGTTAGCTGTGTTTTCTGCTTTGTTGTTTTGTTGTTGTTGTTGTTGTTTTTTAATGGAAGAGTAGAAGATTGCCCTCTTTACATAATTCTTGATGATATTAATGTGGAGCTATACAACAGGAAACAGAAATTGTTCAACCAGTGTTTGCCTGCATTTTTTCTTCCACATGAATAGATTTATTCGAGGTTGGATTTAAATTTTTTTATTTTCACAATGTAAGCCAAGAAGATTTCTCCTTGCCAGTTAGCAACATTTTATTCCAAGATATTCACAAAAAGGTTGAACAGAATCTGTGATGTATAATTTCATTCTTGAGCGTCTTTTTCCTGATTGGTGAACACTCCTACTATGAGCAACCTCAGTTAATGGATTCTTTTCAGCATATTCACTAGAATAAGTATGGAAATGAACTAGTATAAAAACCTGCTAATTGATTGCACTCATCATAATAACCAGGCATAGGAAACTATTAATTCAATTTTAGATACATTGAAAAAACACCCCAAATTAATTTTGGGTTTCAACTTGCTGTTCTGCCTTTTCCTGATGTGGAAATAGATACTTAGTATCAGCCCTGCTCGAATTCCCTGCCATTTTCTAAAGTGAAAATGGGAGGAGCAGCCCATTGCTTTTGACATGTAATATTTTGCCTGTAGGGGTGCACCAATAAATAAAACATTGTAAATAAGAAGGGCTTCCCATTAAGACTGAGTTCCAGCTTAAAATTAATTCTGTGCCATGGTGTCTTTAAAATTGGAATCCCCACCCCCACCTCCATTTGTGAAGAAAAGATAAATAGAATGTGAAACAAAAGCCCTGCTAAAAATAATTATGTGCCTTCCCCCTTTCAAAGGACTGGAAAAGTAAAATTTTTCCTGAACACAAAACCAACATTAAATCATGATTGTAACAGTTTTTCTATCTTTTCTGCCCCTTCTCACTTTCTCATTGTGTTTTAAGGTCTTTCAGCTGCTTTTAAGTCGCTGCATTCCCAGCATTCTGTCTTTATTCTTAATTCTTTTTTTTTTTTTCTCTATAACCTACTCCCACCAATATTCCACTGCATCAGCAACACTACCATTGAAGTATTTATTCTTCTGAAGGGTGGTAGACCACTATGTTGCTGATGTGCTGCTAGTGATAGCTGAAACAGGGACTGGCAAAAAGAGGTCAGAGAATAAAGTTGACTGAAAAATTTAATAATTAACACAAGAGGAGGACAACCAGTCACTGTATTGCTTCCAAAATCCAGTTTAGCAATATAAATGCTGTTATTTATCCTGTGTGTTATGAGGTTGTACTGGCTGCAGCAATGCAGACATGCTCTTCATATCTAGAATGTTTTGGAGCTGAGATTGTAGGAGAAACTTCAGGAAGTGTGAGACCGTTATTCTGTGGCTAAAAAGAAAGGAGCTGCACCATTTAACGAGGCAGAAGATGAATTGGACAGGTAGGAAGAGAAACTGATGCTTGGAACAAAGGAGCAAGGGATTGCTTTGTGGTATGAATATTGCAACTCATTGTCCTTCACTGAGAGGAGCTGCAGCAATCTTTGCTGCTTTTTCAAGGTGTGACCCATAGGTATACAAATGCTTTATATTGCAGTTCTAGAGTTTCAGGGACATTCTGGACACTCTTGCCTCTTAAATTGGCAGAAAGGGGAAAAAATACTATTGTAAAGCTTGTCAAATGATTTGATAGTAAAAAATGCTATGTAAGTGGGAAGTTATTGTTATAGCAGGTATGTGCTGGTGGTGATAAAAAGCCTGAAATGCTGAGTTTTGCTGGCAGTTTTCCATTTTTATTCTAGAGCAAGCCTTGTGCACACTCTCCTGAGGGCTTTAAAAACTGATAGTTGTTTTTGTAGTATTTAAGTGTCCAAAGGCAAAAGGGATCTTCCTTTTCTCTTGCATTTCCTGCCGCTTTTTCTTTTTATTTGTTTCTTTTTTGAGCATAAGCTGTCAAGTAGGAATATCTTTTTTCATTCCTGCTGCTCATTTTTTCTTCTAATTCTAATAGCTTTTTTAAAGTAGATGTTTAGTTTTAGCAAGTAACCAGTGGGCCTGCATCTGTGTCTCCGTTGTGACATTTTACCTATTGCCTCCCTAGTATCTCAACACTTCTGTCCTTGCTGTTGTCCTTTAGATATCTGCCAAAAATTAGAAGATACTTATACTTTGTCAGTGCCTCGACTGTGCATAATAATTCCACCTTAGCTACTGCAGTTAATGTAGAAGGTCACAGAGTACCTGACAAGTACTACAGGCAAAAAAAAACCCTTTCAGGTGTTATTTGTCAGCAAGGCTTATATAGTATAAATGAGTTTCCTACAATAGCAAGTTATTATAATGGTTGTGGTGCAGGTGGCAGACAAAACCAGAATGAAGCATGTTTCATTCACTATTCTCAGCACTGTAATTATTTTCTTTTCCACATATTTTAATAGTTCAATTTACCTGAGCTTTTTTTAATCTTAATAATAAACCCCTTTTAGCATTAGTGAATATGTGCTGTAAACTCCTGGGTGCCAGTGGAAATCTATGTATTGTCCCAGCTCTTTAAAATGGAATGGAGGAGAAGAGGATTGTCTGGTTGCAGCAGAGCCATGAAATGATACCCTGATGGCCTTCTGGACTGATTCCATTGGAGGAAAGAGTCCATAAGGCTCCTTTAAAGCAGTAAATGCTAAAATGGGCTTTTTGAGAGGAAAACAAAGCTTCCTGGGCTGTAAACCCAGCTGCAGCAAATCCCCCAACTTCTCTTTGGGTCTTAAAAAAAAAAAAAGGTATGGGAATATTGTCTGTATTCGAGTAGAATTTGGTTCCTGGAAGCCTTGCATCGCTGTGAGCAGATGTGGTGGCTGCCTTGCAGCACTGCCACTGTTGGGAAGCTCGTGTCCCCCAGCACATGCTGCTGGGATGTCTGCTGCTTGTGGTGCTCTGCTCAGAGCTGAGTTCTGATAGTCCATATTGTCTTTGTAAGGCACAAGAGGAGCAAAAGTGGGTGCATAGGGTGAGCAGAGGTGGTGGTCTGCCTTGTAAAGACCTGTAAGTGCAGCTTTTCTGGGTGAGCTTGTAAGCTTAGACACCTCCAAGCAGGAGTGATTCTATCCAGTAGACAGCAGTGGAAAGGCAGCAATGTTCTTGCATTGTATTGGTGTTTTTTCCCTAGGTGCAGCTTCTGTTACGTGTATAAGAAGGTACTTACATTTTTCTGACAGTGAGTGATGGTGTTTCTCATGAGGCCTCAGAACTAGCATTATGGATGATGCTTTGATTTGTCTCCTACCAAATGTCTCCCTTTAATTTGCTAATAACTTGTCAGTCTGTGCAATTTCTTTCTGAGCTGATGGTAATTTTTCTTTTAATTTCTGACTCTGATCTTCATCTTACCAATGTCTTTAGGCTAGAATTTGTTTTTCCTCTTTTTTTTTTTTTGGCTCCTGGATAATGATAGCCTAAGTAAGTCTTCTTGCCATGTTATCCTATTAATTTTTGGAATTTTTCCATAAGTTCCAGCATCTACAAGTTATTTATTGTTCAGCCTTAAGGAATAAAACTAGATGAGTGATTCAGCATCAGCATAGGCTATTTTAAACCTGTGCTTCTATCCCATCCTCCCCCCCTACACACTCCCTGTCCTGCCCTGTGCTGGTACTGACACTTGTGTGACCCCACGGTGAGCCAATTTAGGTAGCAGCTTCATGAAGAAAGTAGTTCCATTTGCTCTGGCTGCAGTTCTAAGGCTGCTATTATACCATACCAGCAGGCAGCTGCCAAAACAGGAAGGTCTTGTTCCCAGTTTCTCCACTGCCATCACCCCTTGCTTATACTGGTTGTGGTGTTCAATGGAATTTTTCCTGATCTGGTCTAACACACTAAAGAAGGAGAAAATGTATATGCATATTTTTTTCCTTCTGGGTTATTTTTTTTGCTATGACAGTAAATTAAAGAGGCCTATGAAGGCATTTGACAAGTGCAAAAGCTGGCAAAAACAGAACAGAGGTGGAGTCAAGTAAGTACCAGCAGTGGTACAAGGGAGAGAACAGATTCAGAGTTGGACTGGAAGGAGGAAGAATGTACTGCACCAGGTCAGGTCAGCTACAGCTGCAAGGAAACTAGTTTCACTCTTCTCCCACCTCTGCCCATTCATTCCTGCTCTCTTGAGTTGTGTAAGGACTCAGTAAAATTAGTTTAGTCACAATCATCTAGTTCCTTTAAATGTTTGCTCAGTCCGGAGAATGCAAATCAAGCGTACATGCTGTCACCGGTGCAAACTTGAGCCAAAGACCAGTTCTAATGCAGTATTCCTCTTAAAAGTTTTTAATTTTTTTTCTACATGGAAATGGGAAATGTTTTTACTCGGTTGCAGTACTTTTATGAAGCAAACAATGGGATCTGTTTTTTCAAATGTTTACCATATAGCTGTGTTGTTGAACACAAAGAAGGAAGCTTTTGGGTTGTTGACCTCTGCTGCTGTAAACCAGCACAGCCTTTTTTATATTCCTTCTTCTCAATTCTCATGCGGCATTTAAAAACAGGTGATGTTTCTTCCCATCCCAACTCTTGTAAAACTGTTCAAAATACCCACTTTTAAGTTCCAGCTTACATAAACCCATGATCATTTGGGTTTGGGCCAAGGTTAAGCCATTTTTGCTAAAATAATACAAGGTAGATCTTTTCTGAAGACGTGAGTCCCATAGAATTTGCAGTCATGGCATCCATATAATCTCTTCTTCCCATTCATCAAGTGCTCCTTATTAGTCAGTTATTGTCTTTAAAAAACCTATGTTAGGTTACCCAGCACAAATGGAAGAACTGTTAACACTGAACCTATAAGGGAGGAAATGTCTCCATTCTTTTGACTTACGTGTTCTGAAGTATTTCATATATGGACAGATTTAAATCTTTTGAAAGGGTTTAAATGGAGCAGAAAGCTCTTTGGTTATATGTACCAATGTAACCAAAGTGCTGGTTGACATAAACCAACAGATTTTTATATTTAAGAGATAATTTGAAGGAAAACTTACATTTGTAAATATTGGTCTATGGTCTTAGATGATTGAATTGAGCTTTGAGAACTATAAGGTAAATGAAAGAAAAGGCATAAGAAGTGTAATGTCTCATCTTGGCTTGCAAGAGCCACATTTCAAAACATTTTTTAAGTTTAAAACACTGAGTGCAAGAAAGAGGGTTTTTTTGTATTATTTTGGACTTTTGCACTTGAAATTATTTCTAATAATATCAAGATACTTATGGTCAAATATTAAAGCTTGAGCCAGTGTACTTTTGAAAGTTTCTGAAAATAAAAGTTCATTAGGACGTCAGTATTAAGAAAAGATGTTTAATAGGACATGCTAATTAAATGAGGATAGTACTGTTACAAATTACAAAACTAAAATAGGTCATGGAGTTCTAAAAGCAATCTATTATATATGCACCATGCACATTATTATTAATACATGCATCATTTGAATGTTTTAGAGACTGTTTCTGAATATGCATACATATATATATTCTAGTGTTTGATGTTGCCTTTTTTAGATATTCGGAAGATTATTATCTTCATATAGTCACAAAACTGCAGAACTGCACCTGGATAAGGAGACCAGAAGAATCTACAAAATTCAGGTAACTTTCATTGTTTCATTTAGCAAAACTGTTTACCCTAGATTTGTATAACAAGCCATAAGTTTAAATTTCAGTTTTGAAAAGATAATTTTGTATGCTTTTAGAGTGCATTCATAGCTATACATTTCTATTAATTCTTTGATGCTGGGGTTCTTACGGTTTGAATTGAACTGTGCAAACTGAGTAGGATAAGAGAACTACACAAATGAAGTGATTTCACCTATCTTCACTATAATGAATTGTTAACTAACTTAAGTGAAATGAATTAAAATATTCCTGACACAAAACCTACAGTATTAATCAGTGATGTGATTTTGTTCATCTGAACTGGCACTCTGGTAAAAGCCTGTGTAATGAAGCAGTGTATTTCTCACCCCAAGACTATTGCTTCCATTACAGAAGTGCTCAAGGCACTCATTAGGTTTGACACTCATGTCATGGCCTCTGAGCATGTAAGCACATGATGACATCTGTCCTTGTTCAGGATGGTACGTAAGTACATACTCCGTAGGGACAGTGATCCCTGAAAAGCTTCCACTCTCATTTGGAAATGCATCATGCTGGTTTTAGAGAATAGCTTCACTGTGCCAACCCTGTTTTCTCCAGGGGAGATACTCTCTTGAAGCACATGGATCATAATTAAATATTCTGTCATGATCATTAAAAATAAATAAATTGACCTACCTTCCAAGTCACTGGAGTTAATTGGCATTGAAAACTTAATATCCACATGCTCAGCATGATACGCCTGGAAGAAGTAGTTTTTGGGGATGGGTAAAGCTTCTTGTGCAACATAAATTGCAGGGTTCGCTGTGTATTGTAGTTAAGATGGTGTTTCCCAAAGCTGAGGTAGGAGAATACGTAGAGTTAAGGTTTAAGAAACTTTCCGTTAACTCAGGCAGGCTTTAGCTGCACACAGAGTATCAGAGCATGATAAGGAGCTGTAGAAGCAGCCCATTCTATTTCAGAACAGGCAGGTGTCTTGTACAGAGTTGAGAAGAGGTGAAGCTGCTCTCTTCTGCTCTTCACCCTGCTTTTTGTTTTCCATTCTTTTTTTTAACTTCTCCTACTTCCGAATGTACCAGACACCACTTACCAGGAATTTGCCACTTCTGCTGCTGAGCTAGGTATGAGTCAGTAGCAGAGTAACCACTCCTTGTTCCAGCTTCACTTCCTCATTTATTGTTTCCACAATCTGTCTTCCATTGGGCCAACTTCTACATTTTCTAGGCCTATGGGAATCAAACATGACACCCTCTACGTAAACCGTCATATGAGACTGTTGGACTTTTAAGTACAGGATGCTTACTGTTCCTCTTGCTGTCCTTGCCTTCCAGCAAGGAATGTGGGTCATAAGTAGGCAAGGTGGGTTATACAATAAATGATCAGACTGGAAATATTCAAAAGTGAAAAATTTGGAGTGCACTGAGCCAGCTAGAAAGTGTGGACTGTATGTACATTGAGGTGAGCTTGCTAGCTTTACCTTAGCTCAAATACCAGTGAAACAAATCTTTTGAAACCCATGGTTCGGCACAGGCTGGGCAAGCTCTTGTTACTTAATCAACATGCAAAGGCTGTGCTGTTACGGTTTCATTACTTTTTAACATTCAAACTAGCTAGAATATTAGCTAGTTGATATGTACTTAACCCATTGTGCAATTATGATGAAAGTACTTTATATTCCTCTGTCCCCATGAAAGTTGATCTGTTTTGTTATCATCCAAAATTTCCATTGATAATGACCAAGGACTGGTACTTTGGTTTAGGGCACTACAGATGATTATTTTACAAAAGTTGCGTGCTTTTGTGTAAGTCTTTTTCCCATTCTCTCAAACTCCTCTCTGTTGTTTTTTGGAAATAGGTTATTAAAATTTTACAGCTGTCCTTGCTCCGAGACCATACTGAAGACTTTCAAGGCTCTTAGCAGTTGGTCAGTAGAGGCTTTAAAAAAAGAGAAAAACAAATAAGGTATAAAATTTACAGAATAAATCTGTGTACACTCCTTGCTTACAGCACTCCCGAACTTGTTTATCAGAATTAAGCTCAAAAGCCTGGAACTAGCTTTGTAAGGACACTCTAGCCGAGAAATGATGCATTGACAGAGCACTATGGGGAGCACAGCTTCTAGAAATGTAGTGAAATAAATGAATAAATAATCCCTTGGCAGTACATCTCTTCCTTTTTCTAACTTTGCCTAGTGCCAATAATGCATAATAATTGTGTAATACAAATATTATTCAGTTCTAAAAATCTCATTAAATAGGTAGATAAACACACCCATTTTGCAGAAGAGGAAATTAATCTCAGAGGGGCTGTGCAGCAGGAATTGGGAAATACAGCTAGCCACTTTCAGGAGGAGAGCTTGAAGCTGCCTGTGTCGTATTATTCACCTGCCAGTGCCACCAGAAGTCTGCCTGCTGACTAGACTGCAGAGAAGCTGCTTGAGTTCTTTCCCTGTTTGCCCATCTGTTAAATGGAGTGAACACTTACATGCTTCTCAGGTGTGATGTCAATTGTATGACATCTCTCTATTATCCTGAAGTTCTGAAGAACAGGCATGCATATTTATAAGGGATTTAATGCCGTGTGCTTCAAGGCATAAACTGACCTCTAATTAATAAGGTTCAAAAGCAGCTTCCTGTGGGGTAGTGCATTTTTCAGAGAAGCTTTCTTGTATTTTCCTTTGCAGTTTTTGCTGTTGGCTACCATCATACTGGTGGTAGAGTGAAGGAATATGTGATCTGAGTCAGTAACTCTTATGTTCCTAGAAGACAGCACTGTGTGCCAGCAAATACACATCAGTTCTCTTTGTAAGCCACACTCCCAGCAGATCCAGGCCAAATAAAAGAATATGAATAGAAGTGCAATGCAGGAAAGAAATACTTGTCTTTGTATTTGGCAAAATAGTTACAGCAGACAGCCATGCATGGCAGAAACCACAGTGGGTTTGCCAACCCAACGTACAAAAAGCAGAATGCAGGACCCTGTTTGCCATGAAGCTGTGCAAACAGTTTTATTTGTTGTCAGAGAGCTGCCCTGTTCCAAACTGCTTTCTCTAAAGCTGTTCTGCTGTGCAGGCTCACATGCACTTGGCTAGATTGCTGTCTGGCAGTGGTCAGTGGTTCTTGACAGCTATGTCCTCCATGTCTTGACAGCTAGGTGCTCTAGACTCTTCACCAGCTTCGTTGCCCTTCTCTGGACACACTCCAGCACCTCAACGTCCCTCTTGGTGTGAGGGGCCCAAAACTGAACACAGCGTTCGAGGTGCGGCCTCACCAGTGCCCAGTACAGGGGGACAGTCACTCCCCCAGCCCTGCTGGCCACACTGTTCCTGATACAAGCCAGGATGCTACTGGCCACTTTGGGCACCTGGGCACACTGCTGGCCCGTGTTCAGCCAGCTGTCAACCTGCACCCCCAGGGCCTTTCCTACCAGGCAGCTTTCCAGCTGCTCTTCCCCAAGCCTGTTGTGCTGCCTGGGGTTGTTGTGCCCCCAGTGCAGGACCCAGCCTGCCCAGATCCCCCTGCAGAGCCTCCTGCCCTCAGGCGGATCAACGCTCCCCCCGCTTGGTGTCCTCTGCAAACTGGCTGAGGGGGCACTCGATCCCCTCGCCCAGATCATTGATAAAGAGATTAAACAGGACTGGCCCCAGAACTCCATTCACCACCACTCTTTGGGCTCAGCCTTTCAGCCAGATTTTAACCCAGCGCAGAGCACACCCATTCAAGCCCTGAGCAGCCAGTTTCTCCAGGAGAATGCTGTGGGAGATGGTGCCAAAGGCTTTACTAAGGTCCAGGCAGACAACATCCACAGCCTCCCCCTCACCCATAGGTGGGTCACCTTGTTGTAGAAGATCAGGTTCATCAAGCAGGACCTGCTTGTCATGAACTCACACTGGCTGGGCCTGATCCCCTTGTTGTCCTGCCTGTGCCACATGATGGTGCTCAGGCTGATCTGCTCCATAACCTTCCCCTGCACTGAGGTCAGGCTGCCAGGCCTGTAGTTCCCTGGGTCCTCCTTCCTGCCCTTCTTGTAGGCGGGATCACATTGGCCTCCAGTCTTCTGGGACCTCTCTAATTTGCCAGAACTGTTGATAAATGATGGAGAGTGGCTTGGTGAGCTCCTCTGCCAGCTCCTTCAGTACCCTTGGGTGGATCCCACCCAGCCCCATAGACTTGTGCATGTTTAAGTGGAGCAGTGCGTTACTAACCCTTTGCTCTTGGACTGTGAGGACTTCATTCTGCTCCCCTGACTTGTCTTCCAGTTCAGGAGGCTGAGTACCTGGACGGTAACTGGTCTTACTATTAAAGACTGAGGCAAAGAAAGCATTAAGTATCTCAGCCTTTTCCTCATCCTGAGCAGCAGTGTTCCCCACTGCATCCAATAAAGGTTTACCCACATGTTTCTCAAAATCAAGAAAAATCACGAGGCAAGTACAAGCCACGATGTTCTTTTTAGTATCTCCCATTATCCACAGTCAATTTTCTCTGGTTGATTTTTGTCCAACCTGTGTCGGGGAAGCAGTCTCCTGGCCTTTCAGTTATTTCTGCACCTGTAATGCTGACATCAGCAGTATCAGATTTAGGCTGCCCTCAGAGGAGCAAGTGCAAGCACTGGGTTCATTGCCCTTGAAATCTAGTTAAGATTTATCATGCCCCACAGTAGTCTATGTCAGCCATTGCTAAAGAGGTTTTATCTAACTTACAATAGAAGCTAGCAAAGGTGATGTACATACAACAGAAGTGGTGAAAATGGCATCCTACTAACAGTGATTTAAGGAAGTCGTTCCAATGTTTCCTACTACTGACATAAAGAGAACTATTTAAGTGTTTTTTATTCAGACCTTTCTTTTATGAAATTCAGCTGTGCTTCTCTTGTTCTTTTTTTATTGTGCTTGTTGCTTATGGCTCTACAGTCACCTAGCATCTCCACATCACCCCTTTGTTTCTAAGCCCACCTGTATTCTTCCTTCCTTTTCAGATTTACATCAGCTTTAAATTGTTTTAGAGAAAGCAAGTCCTCAGGTTTCTTGATTATAAGAGAGGATTGGTAGAAGCTTGGAAAGGGAAGAGAAATAATCCCGCAGCTGTCTGGAAGCATTATTCTTAAAGCTCCAGCAAAAAGCCACGCTGGGTAGCTTCCTCTGCAATGGCTCTTCTAGCTGCAGTCAGTAGAGTCTCAGGTTCCCTAGGTAACCTGAATATTAATTATTATATTAGTATTCTTCAAAGGTTTTCCACTTAAAAGAAATGTTTCATTAGTGCAACAAATTACAGAGCCCAATTGGGTGCAAGCTGTAATTGTTCTTTACACCTCCACATCTCTTTGCTTTACAGACTTTTAAGCTTGATTTATTCTCATTTGGGCTATACACCCATGGTGGGAAATAATCTGCAGGTTTTGGTGGAAGCTAACAAATAGCTAAAACAGCCCTCAAAATGACTCGGGGGGAGGGGAGGGAGGATATGGAGAAAGTCTGAGCAGATGCTGTGTTTCAGAGAAACCTCTGGGCATTGTGTTTTCTGGGCCATCTCGCTTAGCTTGGAGCCTGGCAGAGCAATGCAACAGTTTTTCAGGAGTGGTATCACACTGGAATAGCCCTGTGGGAACTGTGGGTAATGCGCTGCTCCCCATGGAAATACCATTCCTGGCAAAGCTTATTTGCATTTGGTAATGAAGGGAGAAGGAAATTCCTATGTGTAAAATACACTTTTAAACCCCCTGATGTTACACTGCAGTTCAGCTGGCACACTGCTCCACCCCACAGAAATATTTTTAACTTTTTTTTAAAAGAAGACATTGCTACTTTAAAAAAAAGAACCCTAGGTCTTGAAAAGAATAGTTAAAAGATCAAACCATTTTCCTAGTCCTGTAATTTCCCCTCCTGCTTTTTATTCCACTCGACCTCTATTACCCTTTTCCCACTTTAATGTCTTTTCTGAAAAGTGTGTGTTAAACATTCCTGCAGATTATAAAATCCCACTCCTTCTTGAAGAGATTCATTTGTAGTGTGCTACACTCTTAACATATATAAGAGTATTGCTTAATACATCTGTGTACTGTGATGAATCACAGCTGAAACAAATATAATACCCTGCAAGGTCAATTTATGCTTGCATAAGCTCACACCACCACATAATCAATAGCTTTCCTAACACTAAACAGATCAATAATTCCACTGTATTCTCTGAAATCTTCCATTCCGGTATATAAGAAAATACACAGAGCTCAGAGATTACAGTGTGATTTAAGAGTACATTTGCTGCATAGGTTTAATAGATCATATGTAAAATCAGGACTATATGTTTGGAGACATATTTCTATTTCAGAAGAGGAAAAAGGCTGGGTGGAGAGATAGTAATTAGTGACAGTTTGGAGAAATGGTTGAATCTTTTAATTGCTCTACAGACTATGTACTTTCCTAAAGGTTGGAGGATTCCTATAAGGAGAACCTAATTTTGGATCAGGCTGACTTAATTATGTCTTCACAGTGGACTCTTTAAATAATCTTTCATTTGAAAATTTTAATACGTTTTTTACATATTCAGCTTTGATTTCAGATTCAACCCTGTTGGCTTTCATTGTCTTAATCGTTTATGTTACTTCACTTATAGGCAGTTCAAGGGTTGTCAGTGTAGCGTTCCCCTTCAACATGTTCTGTTGCACATACCGGATTTAACCACTCTTTTCTAAAAGACTGGAATATGTCATAATATGCCTCACTGCACTTTGCTGCTATTGACCTGGATTGACAAGAGCCTGGAGAAACCCATATCATTGTCTAAAGCACCCAGTGCAGTACAGTAAGATAATTGCTTGCTCATTATAAAATATTACAGCAATGGACATAGATAAAAGGTAGTCTTGCACTGTTTGTAGTTGTACCCTTGAAATTTGCTGTTATATAGTGGGCTTTTTTGTGGGTTCTTCTCTGTACCATCGCGACAGTCTCTTCAACGTGAAACCTCAAAGTCTTTGTTGTCTTCACACGTGCAGTACAATAGCTCACATGAACTAATGATTACAAATACCCAAGCTACGTGAACCATTAAAGCAAGCTATTAGGCAAGCATACACTTTTTCTGGTTATTAGTAATCCAGACTTTTGTCACTTGGAATACTTTGCCCTTTATTCAATTTATTCAAATTATATTGCAAACTGCTGTGAAATATACTTAGCATCAGGCTTACAGGAGTTACAGCTTTAAATATTTGCTAGTCTTACTTTGTGTTTGGTTATGTCGTTTATGTGGTGGTTATGTGTGTTGGCTAACTGAAGATCCACAAAGGGGTACGTCTGTGTAAGCACTGCTGGTGTAGCTAACGTGCAAGTGCTTTATAACAGGACTGATACAATACTCTTTGCGCAAACATTTGCTTGTAGAGATGTTTGTAGAAGGTGACTTAGAATCAAATGGACTTCAGTCATTTCTGAAAGATGTTTGGCCAAATACATATGAAAAGATCTCCAGTTGTTGATATTCTGCACCTTGCCTACACAGTCTGTTTCGGTGTGCTTCCTAATACTGAACTTAAGCTTTCTTTAGTGCAAATTAAGATGATTTTCCTCACCCTCCCTACCGTGGCCTTAAAACAGTTGAGTATCTACTATTTAGAAAAATGTTTTGCATATTTTGGTACTTCTGCAGTGTCAATCCCCATCCACTTTCCCCTCCTCTGACCTTAATTTAGTCCAATATATAATGACAGTGAAATATTCCACACTGTCCTCAGCTATGAAGAATGCCCTCTGGCCTCAGGTCTACAGGCACTGGCATCACACTGAACTGTAGCCTAACCAAAAGAAATACTATTAAGTTCACACAGTTTTGTCAGATTATGCAGGCTCCTGTCCCCCTGAGGATCATGGTTATAACTGTGCAGGCCCAGTTGTCCAGCTCTAGGCTGGAGCAGACAATTCCAGTGGTATACGCCCTTTCCTGTGTCCCAAAGTACAAAGATGTGTAAAGATTTGGTGCAGAAGCAAGTGCCTTTTCACACCAGATATGTACCTGAATAAGATATTTTTTGAACATATAGAACAAAATTACTTTTAGCTTAAGCATTTCTGATGAAAGAATGTGTTCTGAATAAAAACCATCCTACTTACTGCAGGAGAATGAATCAGAGGTCCTCTTGGTACTGGTTTCAGTAGTTTGCAGCAGTGGGGAGTTTTTAAACTTAGTGGAAGCTCTTAGGACAAATTTCACCCCTATTATAGATTCTTCCCATTCCATTTAGGATAAGGGCAGTGCTGGCTTTTGGACCAGCTGAGAAACTCTGCTAGCCCTTGACTAACCATTGACTGCTTTAGCCCTTATGGCTGGTTCAGATTGAGTTGTTGAAAGGAAGATGATGAGACTTTTGCAGTCTCTTCAGGATGTGTGCACACCATGTCTTGTCAGCAGGCATGTGCAGCCTGTATGCAAGCGCTGAACCAGCTAAAATGCATGTATTCATATTAGTGCAGAACCAAGCTGAGCTAATTAATTTTGCTACTTGGAGGGATACAAATAGTTCAGGCTGAGCTTCTTGGCTACAGAGCTACTACAGGATCTGCAAAGAAACTACATCAGCATATTTAGATACTGTAGATGCTTAACTGACTAGCACTACATAGAGTGAACTATCAATGTGGAGTGTTTCTGTTAATGCAGAGGGCTTTGGAAACATGTACAATCAAGGCAGCAGTCCTCTATTACTGCCCACAGTTAAGTGTGGACTAGCTGCATAGCAATTGCAAAGCAATGTTATTCCTTTGGCTTGTCACAACACTTTGATAACTTGCTTCAGAAGCCAGGATTTTCTTAAATTCCCAGCAGCCGCAAACCTGAAGAAATTATCTGGATGCCTGCCATGTGGGCTCATAATTCCATCCCACTTGACCTCAATACAAAAATGGGTCTGGTGTCCTTGGTCCACAAAGGATGAAATTCGTTGAAAGCCTGTGGTGAACAACAAAATACATTCTCCAGTGCAACAATGACTCTGTGTTGTCTACTATGAACAAAACTTCACAGAGAAATGCAGCATACCACTCCTGTTAGGTTATTGATTAAGAATATCATGACTGCATTTATTCAGTTTTATGAGGTATGTATTACTAGTCCAAATGGTGTCTTTTTCCAGGTACTGGTTTTGTTCCTCACTTGTTACAAGTGAAATTTTCCAAATAATGCATCAACTGCCTTTCTACTTATCTTGGCATAAGAAATATCTGTGGTTGATAGTAAGCCTCAGGATTTAAAAGTAGCTCTTAGGTTTCACTCCACTTCCAGCTGTGTGCAGGAGAAGTGTTGGAGAGAAGGCTTCCTCCAAATAAGAAACTGGCAGTACCAACGTGTACTCCAGAGAAGATACTTTACATACCTAGAGCCTTACAAAACTTGGGTACTTTGACTGCAGCTTGCTTCACTCCAGACTTATAATATTGTGACTGGATCATAAAAACACTTTGTTCTAAGGCAGCCTCCAAGTCTAGCAGCTCTGCTAACAAGTGGAACTTAAACCTTCTTACTGTGGGCTACATCCATGTTCTTACACATATCTGAGGTGGATGCTCAGCCCGTATAGCAACATCCCATCTTCCAAAAGCTGCCTCCATATCTCAGTGTCTTCTGCTGGTCAGAACAGACAATGTGGATCACTTTCTACCCTTCCAAAGAAAATGCAGTTTGGATTTAAGGTGGTACTGTTTGATGCTGTGAAGATTCTGACCCTTGTCTCTTATCCCACTATCTGGTTAGGAACTTCTTTATATGTTGGATTTTAACAATTTGTCTCCCCAGATGGCATGATACAGAAGTTAAAATGTCTTGACTTTGCAACACCTTACATATAGCACTTGTTAAAAGAATTGGCTTATATGATACATATCTTAATCTTATGAAACACATGCTCTTTAGTGTGTCATTACCTCATGACATCAATACTATAATGATGATTGCAGTAATAGATTGCTTGAAATGCCCAGACTCTACCACTTCCTTGTTGTTTGCTGTCAGTTGTAGAGGTACCATGTGTCACAGCTTGTGCAAAAACCTGTATGAACAGATCACTAAATATATTGCCAGTAGGTATTGCTGTCTGCAGTTACATGCATTCTGGCTTGAACTCTGTACATGGATGCTTGGGCACATTTTGATCTAAGTAAGAGGTTTCTGTTGTTGCCTCCAAATTTTTAGCATATATGCTCTTAGGTAACCTAAGTATATGTGTCATTAATCAGTATGTATTTTCTTGTTCTCACTGCATTTCTGAACTAGCCTGGCTCTGTTGTACTTCCTCAGTGAATCCATAATATTAATTTAAACTATTATTTTCTTACTAATTCTGATATCTGTTTTTCTTCCAGACTGTTGCTGCTTTTATTGAAGCACTCATTCTTGTGGAATGAGTAATAAAAAGCAAAACCACGTCGTCTGTATTAGTGAATGTTATCTATCATCAGTTTGCTTTTTCAGGTTCTGGTAGCCATCACACACAGAACAGCTGTTTTACTAAAGCTGGGCAAGGATATTCTGGCATTATGCCTTCTGTGAACGTCTTGTACTTGACATAGATAATATTTAGTGAACGATGGCAGCTCCCTAAGGGTGGGATCCCAACCCAGCAGAGAAGGGACTGGCAGCCGGCCCATCCCACCTCCTGCCAGGAGTGGGGCAGCCCTAGCCCTGGGCATGGGCACCTCCCTGGGGACAGGATGGGTACAGCTGGAGACTAGCTCTGCTGCAGTGTTGCTGGGTCAGAGGCTGACAGCTCTGGGGCACTGAAATGGGGTCCTGGGCCATGGGCAGGGTGCGAGGGCCCTGAAGGTCTGGGCAGGGGTAGTGAGACTTCATGGTTGTCCTCAGGGCCTGACAGTAATATCTGAATCCTCTTGTTAGCACACGTGTTAAGGTTAGAAAGATGTGGTTATAGGAAAAAGTGTACAAGAAAGAAAAGCAAGTGAACTCTAGTCGAGTGGTTCCGTAACATCCAGTGTTTCCAGAATTATTGACTTAATTTGACTCTCCTGCCTCATTCCTCCATTTCTATTTCTCCATATTTTTAAAATAGGACTCTATATGCCCAGAGCAATTGTTTTCACCACGTGTGCACCTTCTGTGCTTTGGTTCCATCCCCACCCTTGTACCTAGTGGTTTTCATAGACCACAGACCTCCCCTGCCCCTTAAGGCTTCGAGCAAGGCAGTGGGAATGTTTGTGTTTGGGGAGTGGAGCTGAATATGGCTTGTGGGAATCTGGACCCTACTGTTTCCTTCCTCAGGAGTTAACATTTCCTACTAACTCTCCTAGTATGATTATTTCAGATCTGTGCCATCCCAGCACTCGGTGTTCCTCACACATCTGGAAACTTTGAGGACTTTCAGAGCTCAGTATTCAGAATGGGTTAATATATAGCAGTAAGCCATCTGCCAATTGAAATGATACTCTTTCCTTTGGTATTGTATGTATGAATTAAACCAACCTTCCCAACCTTGTTGCCCCCCATTTTGACCATTATTTCAAGAGAAGTGAGCTTGGGGGTTATCCCAGATCTGTTCATTCTCTTCCTTGTCTTTCAGGAAACATAAACCTTGGGTTCTTCCATGTGCTAGACTATGCCTCTTCTCCATCAGAAACAAAATTATACTATTATTAGAATATTTGCTCTATTTAATTGTTGATAAAGTTGAATGAAGCAACTTCTCTTACCTGTGTCTTACTCTATTACAGTCAGCTTACTTTCAACCAGAATTTGGCCTGTATTGTTCAACTAGTGCCAATGGTTTGGTTTACTTTATTCACTGGAAAAGTATGAAATAAAAGTTTTCTATTCCTTTGGCTATAACTGTAATATATATATTATTATTTTTTCTTCACATTTAACCTTCAGCATTAGGACAGGAATTATTATCTTTTCCCTGCTGTGTTATCTTCTTCAAAATTCCAAGCAATTCTGTTATCAGTGAACTTTCTTCTCTAAATGGTTAATAATTCTCTTAGTATCTCACCTAATGAAATAGCTGTGTCCTAACGATTGATGGATAATATCCTGGCCATGAATATTTCAGCCTTACAGTCTGAAAATCAGATCCAGTGGCAGCAGAGAGAACATTGTTCCCTAAAGCAAAATTAATTACAATGTTTCAGGTCTGATTTCAAAGGTCTGATGGGGCTTTTCATTGCATTTCACTGTTAATAGTAGGATGTTTGCACATGTAGTATTTTTATAAGTTTGGAGGTAATGGGAATTGTAAGATGGGTGATAGACTTCACTCCTATGTAAAGTCGTCTATTTAAGAACTCTTGCACTCTCGTCTATTTAAGAACTTCTGCTAGGTGTTTTGCGGAGCAGGTGGGCTGTATGTCTCTACCACAAAGATATCTGTCTATTTGCAAGTTGTGATGTAATTCATTTAACATCTGTGATGATGTGCACAGGAAAAATGTACTGAGCAGTTGCAGAAATGAATTGTTAATTAATTGGCTTGCAACTATCCAGCTGTTCACTAAGTACTATAGCCAGTACTTCCCATCACCATTCCTTTCATCTCCTTGGTTCTGTCTTCAGCCTCCTAGTTTCTTATAATTACTCATTCTATGTTGGTTGAAATCACATCGTTAATTCTTTGGGGATTGAAGTTTCTCAGTGTTTCTATAATAATCTTAGCAGTTAATAGTAAGGAGAAGACTGATTACAACTTTTTCTGGATGGGAAAGGGAGACCAAGAGAGAAAATCAGGATAAGAGAAGTTCTTGGTCTGATAGTTTTTGAGCGTTTGCTGTGAAAGCAGACTTGCAAAGCAAGTCAGGAGAAATGACATTACAGAGGGTTCATATAGCCTTGTGTTGCTTAGTTAGAACTGGTTTTCACTGATCTGGTTCTCTACAATCACTTTCCTACTTATATGCCTGTCTTTGAGCAGGTTTTGTTTGGGTTTTTTGCAGGTCAGAATTAGCTTCCTGCTGTGATGCAGTTCACAATTTTATTGCTTCTCAAAACAACAGCCCACTGGGAAGTAACATGAGTTATGAAGTGGACAGTAAAAAGACCATCCTCATTACAGAGGACATTTTTAAGATGCTGCCTGTGGTAAGAACTGTATCTTTACCTGTTATTATGATTGCAGTATCATATGTATTTCGGGTTAGTAATAGAGTTGCTTTGTTTGATACCTCTGGAAGAGACCCTTCACCTCCTGTATGCACTTCTTCATTCACCTTGTAAGACCTTTTTTTTTAGCCTTCCCCTGCAGTGATGGAGGCATGGACAGGGTATCAGAAATCAGGTTGTAGGTAGATTTGGTACAGAATACAAGTTGCAGCCTGGCTTGGCAGGCTGAGAATGTTTGCCTTCTTTTCTCATTCCCCTTTTCAAAGGCATTTCAGTCTGGAACAACATTTCATATTCCTCATACTCCTATGCCATTTCCAGTGCAGGCTTGGGCATATAATTTATGAAAGTTATTTTGGTGGTAAACCTGATACAGAATGGAATGGAATGAGGATAGGATAGGATAGAACAGAATAGCCTAGACTAGACTAGACTATTGCAGTGGGAATGGACCTACAGCGATCATCTAAGTCCAACTGCCTGACCAATTCAGGGCTGACAAAGTTAAAGTATATTATTAAGGGATTGTCCAAATGCCTCTTAAACACTGACAGGCTTGGGGCATCTACTGCCTCTCTAGAAGCTTGTTCCCATGTTTGACCCCACTCTCAGTAAAGAAATGCTTCCTAATGTCCCAGTCTAAACCTCCCCTGGTGCAGCTTTGAACCATTCCCATGCATCCTATCACTGGACACCAGGGACAAGAGATCAGCACCTCCCTCTCCCCTCCTCAGGAAGCTGTAGAGAGCAATGAGGTTGCCTCTCAGCCTCCTTTTCTTCAAACTAGGCAAGCCCAAAGTCCTCAGCTGCTCCTCATAGGACATTCCTTCCAGCCCTTTCACCAGCTTTGTTGCCCACTGGAGAGGTGCCAGAAACACAAGTTGAGCAAAGAAATCAGATTTTGTAGCCCAGGACTTAAAATAGTTCTGGAGAACAGACAGAGAGGAGTGCAGAGATGTACAGAGATTTCTCAAAAGTAAGAGCACATGGGGGCCCTCTTACCCATCTCTGGCATTCTTGATTTGTGATATATGAGCTACCATGAGTCTACTCCTTTCTAATGCTGCTGTGAATCACTAAAAACATCATTGCAACAGAGGTTACAGTGGTTCCAAATTTAAACTGAATGAATGGAAAAAGTAGTATGTTTTATGTGCATATATTCTTCCTAAGCTAGCAAGGCTTGTCTGGCCTTTGTGTTCTCCTACTGTCTTTTCAGAACTGAACAAAATATTTGAACATGTTGGTTTGTAATATATTACCAGGCAATGTGATACATGATACTTTTTGTCTTGTTCATAATGGTGTCCCTTCCTACTTCTCTTTGGGTAAGCTGATGAGAGGAGGAGGAGGAAGGATAAACCTTTGTGTAAGCAAGTTTTAACTCAATTTTACAAGTGGGTTCAGTTTCTGCAGTCAATGTAGCTCAGCTGTTGGCCTTTCTGTTGAATGTCAGTGCTCCCACAGCAGGAGAGGCTGAACGAGATGTATGAGATGGTTCTGAGACCCTGGGATAACAGCCAACTATATTAATGTCAACTGAAATAGCCAGCGATTTACATTAATTTGCTAGGTTGTGATCTGTGCTGGTTCACAAGTGGATGCACTCAGCTCCCATTCAGCTTCCCTACTGCAAGACAGCAGCCTCTAACAAGAAGAGAAGTGGGGAGGGCAAACAGCCAGAAACAGTAACCTCTTCAGTTAGCTGTCACGTTAACCATGAGTTAAGGCAGGGTACATGATTATCCTTTGCAGCATCTTCAGGTTCCCCTAAATTTGTTATTTTGCATCAAATGTAATTGTGTGATGACAAAGTAATGAGCATTTACAAAGTTACCTTCTATTAGCTGACAAAGTCAATGACTGTTTGACAGCCCCCAGTCTGTTACAGTGCCAAGGAAAATGGGTAAATTTAAATTATCTTCAGAACAAGTTAGTTCCTTCGTTTGTCAAGGATTCAGTCCACTAGATAATTTTTGTGTTAAGTGTATTTAAAGGGTATTCATTCAGTTTTAACAATCCAGTGTTATTACCTCAAAGTACTGACAACAGAAGTAGCAGTTCCCAGTTTGTTGGTGCCTTTTTTTGCTTTTGGCTGTCCAGGCCTGGCAACCCTCTCTGCTAAACGGTGAATGCCTTCACTGGGATTTACTGGATTAAACCTGCAAGGACAAATGACTAAAGAGCCGAAGAAACAATAAAAAGATGTATAAGGCATTGGCTGTGTCTTTTTGTTTGTTTGCAGTCCTCTCCTCTTTCGGTCTATCCCTTCAAGACCTGTGCCGTGGTTGGAAATGGAGGCATTCTGAAAAATTCCAGCTGTGGAGCTGAAATAGATCGTTCTGACTTTGTGTTTAGGTAAGAGCAGCTTCATCTTACTGAAGTGTGTCAAATGTTTTCTAAAAACTTGGCAGGCTTTCAAGCCTGCCAACACCAGTTTGTAGCAGTGAGGAAGGATCTTGGCAATTCTTTATTTCTGCCTCTCTAAGGATACTCATTTTGCTTTGCAGAATTCAGAATGCTTCTTCTTAAGTAAAGAGGGGACTATGTGGATATATGTATGATCTATGATTGCGAAGATACCTTGCCAGTGATGTGAAATGTGATTATCTGGGAACCTGAAATTTCTGTTCATTAAGCATCCTTTAGGAGAGGGAACTTGTTTTCTTTATTTTGTTAATCAGAAGAGAATAAAGAAAACCCTGAAACTGAAGTAAGAAAGACTGGTATGAAGTGTCACGTTTACCTTTACCTCTGGTTTAACAGAGGATTTACTTAGCCTTAGGTTGGCTTGCTAATGCAGTTATTTAACTACCCCGGTATTTGTCTCACCTTATGTTAGCTATCTAAACAATTAGGCAACTAATTTAAATAGTTTTTTTCAGCTCCCTGTGTAGATTGTGGAGAAAACTAGGCATGCTCAGAGCATAATTTGGCCCACTGTCTCAGTACATGACTCACACTTTGTAGTCCCTGCAAGGGAACAGAGTAACAGAGTGAAGGTTCTCTCAGTGATGTCCAATCACAGAGTCTGCTGGATTTTGTTTACTGCTTAATATTTGGGCTTTTCAAATTAAAAAAAAGAAAAAAAGTCTTTACAGTTAGGCAACTGTCTTAATGAAAATGGGAAATCTGCATACTATGATGCTAAAATTTCTAAGTGACTAGTTGACTTTAAAAGATGCTCTCTTTACCTTTTACAGAAACCACTGTTTCTGCAATTAGGCAAGTTATGCTGTTGTTAGAAGACCTAACAGAAGATTTTCAGAAGAAAGTTTTTGTTTTGGCAACAGGCAATATTTCCTAGCAGCTAACACAGGGCATTCATAGACTGACTCCTTCTGGGATTTTAACTTTGCTACTGATTTGTGAGATGATTTATGAAAATGAGCTCTCTGTGCCCTATTTTAACCATCTGTACAGTAGATTAAATATTTTTACTAGAAGTGCTCTAAGCCTTATTTAATATTTGTAAAGTGCTTAGAGATCCCTGTGAGCTGATGTGAAAGTGTCATTACTCAAGAAAGGAGTTTGCAAATAATATTTTGAAGCATTTCTGGTGCACATCTGTTTAACTAAATGTTTCTCAATTTCAGGTGTAACCTCCCTCCAACCACAGGAAGCATTAGCAAAGATGTTGGCAATAAAACAAACCTTGTGACTGTTAATCCGAGTATCATTGCTCAGAAGTAAGTGCTACTGCAAATCTCTTTCTGTGCAATATTGTATAATTGTTTGACGCGATTTAGATTTTGTTGGAAATAGGCTGGGATAACAGCATAGAGTAGTGCATGCAGATCACGTCATTAAGCCTTAGTTCCCATGTAAAATGTATGCCAGTCTAAATGGAAATCTGTTAAACCTAGCCTGTTTTGTAGCAGAAAGGAGTCAGCAATACCCAGATTAGCAAGTGCCTTGGTTGGTAACAGTCCACAGTTTATAACAGAATAAAAATGATGATTGCAAGCCCAAGCCTCTTCTTTTCCCCCCATGACCCTCATGACCCCCTAGCATCAGAAAGGAATTGTAATCATAAATCAGGAAAGCTGGGAAATGTGTGTCTGACTCTTGTCAGTAGGAGTGTGAGCACATGTTCTTAGGTAATGTGCTTAGAGGCTGTTCTGATGAAGGCTGTTTCCTGAATGGAAGCCCAATTTCTGTAATCCATTTTCTCAACCCATATTTAAGCTGCTCACACTTTTTTTTCTCAGCAAATTGTGGTTTTTTTCACCTTCTTGAAGAAAAGAAAATCTAATAAGGCTGGGCTGACTAATCTGACATCTTCAGCAGGCTGGAACTGCAGCTTATCTATGAAAAGGACTACTGTGGCATGTTATTTACTGCTTACTGATCTTACTGTATCTTTTTGTCTGTCATATCTGTATTTGTCAAATAGACAAAATCAGTCAAAGCTTTTTTTTTTCCTTTAAAAGAAGAAGGGGAAAGTACAGCGAGCATAGAAATGACTAACAGGCATTTGTCATTCATTCAAGGATACAGCTTTATTTTTTTAAATAAGTACTAACTACCTTAATGCCTACCCAGCCCTTTTTGACTTAAATTAATTATTGCTTCCCCAAAAATAGATTTAGCTCACTGGTATTAGTGGGGCTGCCCAATAATATGGGGAAGGAAACTTTGTCCAGTGACTCAGCATCTTTAGTGACTACTGACCTGATGCACGATTTGTGTGGGCTTGATCAAAGTGTTCTGCAATAGCTGCACTCAATTTTCAGCTGAATTAAGCAACACCAGGGTTAATAGGAGTTAAGTTGAAAGAAATAGAAGCTAAATCTGTGAGGCCAAGATGAGATTATGAGAGGACTTTAGAATTTTTTAAAAAATAATTATTTAAATATTCAGAGAACATTGTAAATGCTTTTGAAGGAGGAGCAGGAAGCAACATGGCACCATTTAGCAGAACTAGGTTTGTTTCTTTTCTCAGAAGACCTATTCTGACTTTATTCACTTTAATTTCTAATTCTGTATTTGGGTTCTGGGTTAGTCTGATGTTATTATTGTTAAGGCTAATCAGCTTTTGAACTGTGTCTGTCAGGGTGCACAATGTAGGTGAACTCTCTTGGAGGAAAGAGGCATGGTTGCATGGTTCTTATGTGTCCTGATGGAACTGGGCTGCACTGTACCTTACAGTGGCAGAGCTAGAAAGGAAAGCAAGACAAGGTTGGGTTGTTCAGGTTTCTAGCTAAGGAGGAACAAAGATCTGAATTCTGTCCTGAAGGCTCTTTATGTACTTTACACTGAGTAGAAATAGAGAAAATTCTTGAAGCAGAGGCCAGAAGTTCACCCTTTAGCCACTTTTCCTAGACATAGGCTCAGGCACTTCTTGCTTGTTTCAGCTGTGCAGCTTTCGCGTGCACAGGGGCCCAAGGTCAACAGCAGGGCCTGAGTCACTCTCATTCATTTTGTTTTAGTCTGGTGGTAATGGCACTTTTCTGGGAAGCAGAAGCTCTGAGTTTAAACCCCTCCAGGTGTAGGAATGTATCACTCCTTGCTTGAGTTCAGTTGTGCAAGAGGTAACTGATGACTCCTCCATGAGGGCTTTAAATGGAAGTGGCAGTGGCTGCTGTCCTCTGTCTTGGAAGTGCTGCATGAGAAGAGGGTTTGATCCTACTCAAGTTGTGAAGAGACATGAAACCAAGTGTTCCAGTTTTCTGCTGGAGCCATTTGTGAAAATGGGCTCTGGTAGCCCTTAAAAGGTGAAAATGCACTGCTCATACACACAACTGCCTACAAAAGAGGACTCAGTGCTTTGAATTTCAACTCAGATGTATAGAGTCTACAAGTTGAGTGACACTCCTGGGTATTGTATCACTTCATGGATAACTCTGAAGTTCACTATTCAATATTTGGGAGCATGGAATTATCCAACAGTGACAACTAAGTCTCTTTGCTGGTTTATACTTCCTCAAAACATCTGAGGATAAATCCTCTTCATTTGTGAAGTTAGTTCTCTTAAGTCTACTGATCTCCATGTGTTCCCTTTGTAGTCAAAGGAGATAAATAGACATGCCTATATTGTCAACTATTTTAAAAGTATATCAGAAGCAGCTAAGATCCTGCAAAACTTGAGCACACACTAATCTTCAACACTCCAAGACTGCTCATGTGCATACTTGTATTTCCACACAGGGCAGACACCCAGATTTTGGAGAGAGGTTATTGTATACCTATTGATGTAAAAACCACATTTCACAAACACATGCAGTACATATCATAGTGCATGTATTTTTAAACAGAGGAAGTATAAATACAAATTTTTTTTTTTTTTTTTCTTCATTCTCCTTTGAATTTTCTTGAATTGATCAATTCTGTAAATGGGTCCCGGTCTCATTAGCAGTGAATTTGATCTGCTTCAGTAGCACACATGTTGCCAATTCTATCCTGCAAAGTATTTTCTTATTATGCAATAAAGCCAGATTTTCATAAGTGCACATAAGACAACATATAACAGGTTAGGATGATTTGCATGTAGACAGACTGAACTGGTACAGTGGAGTTCATAACTCATATATGCAAGTGCATTTGTGCTGGTTTGGTCTGTAGTATTTCTATTAATAGTATGTTCCATTCACTCTATACCTAAAATGTTGTACTTTGCAGATACAACAAACTAAATGAAAAGAAGACAGAATTTCTAGAGAACATTGCAGTCTATGGAGATGCTTTCCTTTTATTGCCAGCGTTTTCCTTCAGAAGCAACACAGCCACTTCTTTTAAAGTATATCACACTCTGCAAGAGTTCAAAGCAACCCAAAGGGCAATATTTTTTCACCCCACTTATCTGAAAAGTCTTGCCCAGTTCTGGAGAACTAAGGGTGTGAAAGCCTACAGATTGTCATCTGGTTTTATGATCACTAGTGCTGCTCTTGAGCTGTGTGAGAATGTGAAGCTCTATGGCTTCTGGCCTTTCTCAAAATCCACAGAGAAGATGCCAATCAGCCACCACTATTACGACAACCAGCTGCCTAAACCAGGTTTCCATGCAATGCCCAAAGAATACAACCAGATCCTTCAGCTTCATGGCAAAGGCATTTTGAAGTTGCAGTTTGGTAAATGTGAATCAGACTGAAAAGGTAGGTTGCATTCTTATCACATAAAATGTCTTTATTTAAATAACGTGTCAAGGGAAAACAGTGTGGGTCTGTTCTTCCTTAGAAAAACATTTTTAGTTTACACTCAGTGACAGTTCTGTTCATAAATAAGTGAAAGGTGGACTTTCCTGAATAAATGTAACGTACCACAGAGTTGAGAAATGTTTTCTAATTGTAAACTTTGGATGGGGAGCATAACTAAATACACGGTAATTCACAGTCAGTCAGTAGTGTCTCTTTATTTCAGACAGGTGTCTTTATCAACCTGTGTTTGGTTTGGTATCAATCCCATGAACCAGCCTTCTTTGTGAATTGCTTTATTAAAGGTAGTCACATACTATGATGCACAAGAGAAGAAGCCTAATCCTGGCACAGCCTTTCCAGATGTATACAGAGGCCAAAGTAAGGATTAAGGTTGCCCCATGAAGCAGTAGCACGTGTTATGTGCCTTTGTTTACTCTTGTTAGGTAAAGGTAATTTTAGAGCAGTGTGCTCTTGCGGCCCTGGACTGCAGGGCAGCTTGTGGACAGTAGTGAGGAAGCTGCCATACACTACGGCAGATCTTGCTGAGGATCTTACCCCGAGGCAGATCACAATCTGGGAGTTACAAGTATAGGATGAAGTGTCATTTGCTTTCCTCTTTTTTCTAACTGTCCCATCCCCCTTGGAGCTCTGCCTTCTGTGTATTGCCTCAGAGAAATGCAGCACAGAGTCTGGCCTCTGACCTTGAGCCAATTTACTGTGTACAGATTGCAGATGACTTTGAAAAGATTTGTCTGCATGTTTTCAATCTTGATTTGCCCTGTTGACAAAATAAGACCAATTTGTATAAATATTTCTTATCTTTTAAACTAACTTAGAAATTCCCCAGCTCACAATACTGTTTTCAGATTTGCCTTTCACAGAACTCTCTTTTCCCGGGGGATTCAAGTTAATGTAACTGTAAGTGAAATGTATGGTAGAACTACCATGGTATACGATAAAGCTTTAATTGGACTGATGTAACCTCATGACTGTATGGCTCAAGTTAAAAATTTAAAATAGCATCATCTTGTTTAAGCCATAAATTTTAAGTTAAAAAGCTAAGGGCTTTTATTCTGGCTAGGTTCTGAAATGTATTTGAAAATACACTTCAATGGTATTTAGAAAACATGCTATCAAAGATTCATTCACACTTGATTCATCATCAGGAACTTTAAAACAACTAGCAGGTTGCTAGTACCAAGAAGGCACAATTTTATTCAGTTTCAATTTACTTGAAGAAACAGAGAAATAAACTGCTTTCATATATTGTTAGAATAATATAAAACATGTAAGAAGGGACCTAGAAGTGAATCCGTTCTCCCAGTCCATGGCAGATTTCCTAGGAGGAGGTGTATGTGTCTGCAGTTTCATATGGCTAAGGTATGCTTTTTGGCTTATAAAAAGTTGCAGCATATTGAAAAGGTGAAGAACCTCATTATGTATTTTTCTTAGTGACTAAAATGTTTATACCCTGCAGTTTCTGTTGTATTTATTCTTTCTACGATATCAATCACTGGAAGCATACCATATAATTTTAATTGTAGTAACTACACCAGCTAAGAAAATGAAAGGCAACTCTTTAGGAATATTTAATCTAGAGAGAAGCAGATAGAAGCCACAAAAATAGTTAAGCATCTGTTTGGGTTAATTAAATGCTGTCCATGCTTGACAGACTGAAAATCACTTCTGTGGCCAAATTTGCAAAATAAGCTGTAAAGAAAAAAACAGCCAGAAGGATAAGTTGTGCTGCCCTGATTTACACTTTTATTTACAAAGAGAAAAGTTAGCCCTTTAAAACCAAAGAAATTTTGTATGAGCCACCATTCTGCTACTGTTATCAACTGTCTCAGGTAACTGAAGTTCTACAATGAGTATTTTTCACTGAAGATGACCTTTTCTAAAAATTGAGCTATATCCTTTCTCTTTTCGGTTTCCCTTTTATGTTCTCTCTGCTCTGTACTTTTTTTCCCTGTTAGTGGATAGCTGAAGGTTCCTTACGCTGCTGGGTGCCCACAGAAGTCTCAGGCAGAACTTCCCTCACACGTTACTAGGACACAAGAGTTTGCTGCCATAAATAAGTGAAGGAGGCTGTTCTGCTGCAAGCACCTATATTGCAAGCAGGTAGCAGGTTCTGGAGCACTATAGGGAGAGCATAACTCCATCCCAGTGAATAATTTTGGCAGCATTGCTCTTAAACACCACCCTTGCCATTGTAAAGGTGAGCTCTTTGTATTGGATAGAGAGAATTGTCAGCTATGAGAGCCCTGTAGAGCTGGTGCGGAACAATGTGGGGAACGATCAGCCTTAATATCGGCTCCTGCACTTTTATGGTTATGCTCAACAGACACATACATGTCTTTGCTAGAGTAGATGCGTATCAATCACAGATGGTAAAATGGAAAATGAGACATCAGCAAAATCTTGAAACGTAATTAAAATAATGATCTTTATTACTTTGTATTAAATTACCAGATCATTTTTGCTATGGCCCTGCAGCTGAAGGAAGTCTTGTTTGTTCATTGGTTTAACCTGATAAGCCTGAAGGGCATGACATTAGCTTCAAGTAAACATAGGTTCAAGGAGGGGAAATGGCCTGATTCATATTTAAAAATAAACAGAAAGATCTGATTAGAAAAATTGTCAGATGATGAATTAATCAGACTGGCAAAAGTTTGATTGCCCAGAAGCCTGGTTAAAATGCAAATTTTGTCTGACCAAGAATCCACTAGGTTTTCTGTTTGCTAGAAAGAGACAGCAAGGAAGATGAGTATGTGTTGCTTTGACATACAGCACAGTAACATTAAATGGCTGCTCAGAGAAGATAGTCAACAGAAAAAAAACCCATAGAAAGAATGAAACTGGGTCTCCCTGAGCCTAGGAAAGAGAGCAGTGCTCAATCGTCTGAGCAGAAGGACTGAAGGAGGAAAGGTTGAGCTGAAGTGTGCTGGTGGTTGGGGAGCAAGAACTGCTGAACCTTTGAGTGTGAATGTATCTCATGTGGAAAGCAAAAATTGGGTCTAAGCTTTTTAATTCCAACCAGATGATTAAAAGCCATCTATTTTTGACAGAGAGAACAGCAGTGCAGCAGTCCGCTCCAGGTGGAGCTGGCAGGGCAGCATCCTGTAAAGCAGGGCCTGCCTGCTCACTTGCTCAGGAGTTACCATCAAAGAGAATCATTTTGTTCCAAACCTGTCAGTGTGTGATCTCTTTTTTAATCTTGAAAGTTGCTGCAATCCATATATATGATAAACACTGTTATAAATAGCATATTTATAAATATAATTGTTATAAATAACCTATTTATAACAATAGGATACCTGCACAAGCTTAAATTCTGCGCAAATTCTGTTTATGCTTGTAGTGTCTCAATGTAGCTAAAGAAATACTAACTGCCCCACAATTCACTTTTAATTACCTTGAGAAAAATGATACCACATTTTGAAAATAAGGACGCCTCTGGATTCCTGTCAGGCAGCCAGACTTCAGTCTGTCCTTGACTTGGGCAAATACTATCCAGTGTGAAATTATTGGATGTATACCACATTTAAAGAATTATCTTCCGCTTTAGTGTACTCATGCTGTATAGTTTTTAAGCACACACTTTGTTCATGTGTTCAACCACTAAGTTTAAGTGTTAAAAATAATGTCAGTAATGAAACAAGTGGAAATAAGTTGCTTCTGGTTTAGTTAAAGCCTGTCAGAATAGAAAAATGCAGATTAAATCAGATTAGAATCTTTGTTAGATTTCAAATCAAATGAAGAAGCATTTACAGATCTAGAAGAGTTTTGGTTTGGTTTTCCAGAGCAGAACTACCCTGTTGAAGAAACATAATAATTTCCATCTCCAGCTATTTCAAAATAGGGTTATGATAATATAATTTAGAACATATCCATATTCAGTTTAGCAGTGGACGTGTCCCATGAAGTTACTCATTAGAGCCAACCTTGGTTAGCTTGTAAAATCTGTAGAGGGTGGTGCAGGTGGCATAAGAGTGAGCTGTTCTGGGGTTATTCAAATGAAGGAGTCCTCCTTTAGAAAGAGCAAATGCTCAGGCTAGATCAGACACTAGCAGTACAGCTTACCCAGGAGAGTTTTGTGAGCCTGTGGTGCTGTATAATAAATGTCACAGACTCCCAATCTGAAATAAGGATGAAAAGGCAGATGCAGAAGGTGAATGGCATACACAGAAGACTAAGCTATTGGCTTATTTTTACTATAACAAGCAGTTTTCCTGCTAGACAAGAAATACCAATAACATATTTTATTGTTTTAATTCCAGGGCGATGATCCTAAGGAGACAATTTGTGTGTATCTCAGCAGTTCGGTGTTGGATTTGATCTGACGTGATTTTGTGAGCATCAAACTGCATTATTACAATAGAGAAATATTTTACACTTGGGGAGAAAAGGAAGCGTTCTTTTCGCACAGTGACTGCTACATTTCTGAATTTTGAGTAATCAGTTTTTTAAATACGAAATAACGTTTATTTGGGAAATTCTGAAACTCCTGACTATTGGTTTAATTGTAGCAAAGCACAATCTCAGGATGGTGGCAATATGTGACATTCATGATGTCTTGCTTCTTAAAGGTTCGTTAAAATATTTTAGACATAAGATCTCTGATTTTGTTAATATCACATTATACAGGCAATAGTTTCTGTATGGTAGCTGCATGAATTGGCAGTGAACATTTTCAATTAAGAGCTTGATCCTGTGAACACTAGCATTTGTCTACATGAGAAAGGTGATGAGAAGAACTACAGAGGAATAATTGATTCAGAGCCATGTCATTCTTGGTTTGTCGCAGGGTGCACAGATGAAAAAATCCCTCAGGTTAGAGATAGTCAAGTGGTTTATGGGCTTTCATTTTGTGGGCAGTAGATAATGCTGTGGATTTAGTGGGCTTTCATTTTGTGGGCAATAGATAATGCTGTGGATTTAATGGTATCACTCATGTGGATGATGTTAATTTTGTGAACAAGTGTTGGAACGACCAGAGATGTATAATCGTTCTTAAATCCCTCTTCTTGCTTGTGTTCCTGTCTAAGGTCCAGTTCAGCTCCAAATGAGGACGATAAACTAGGTTCCATGCTGCAATCTCCAGAGTCCTGTTAGGGCATGACTTTGCACACATTCCTGCAATCCCAGCTCTGTATCTTAGCTGACATACAAGATGGACCATTCATTAGAAATATGATAGGTACCAAATGTGTAATTTCTTCTTTCTTTTTCACCTAGCATAGCTCGTATCAATATGTGACTACAGATAAAGGAGACTACTGTAGGCATTATTAGAAGAATGTTCCTCTCACAATCAACCCCAAGCTTTTCTCCTGTACCAGGGCATATGAGAAAAGAACCTACAGTCACTTAATTTAAAATCCATGCACTTCTTGTGCTTTAAGTTTCCATATGGTCCAGGAATGCTTGTGGAGCAACAGCCTGTGACAAGAGAAAGTGAAATATCAGCCCAATGGAAAGAATCATATTAACATTTACAGGAACTGTGACTAACAGTTGTTGCCCTAGCTGTAGCTGCTTCTGTGTTATTGCTAATATATTTTACTGTGGGAAGGCTGGACACACAAAAAAAACCCTGCCAAAACAACAAAAAAATTGTAATAACCAGTTTCTGTGAAAAAAAATTCAGTGGCTTTTTTGAGAGTCTTTTGAATGATCACTTCAAAGATAAAGTGTCCTTCTCCTTTTACAGACAGATACTATCAGGAATTTTGTGTACTAGAACTCATTTTGCCACTGTATTAAATCCCCAACTGATTTAAAGAGCAGTCAATATTCCACTTATTGAAGATTATATCTAGAAAAAAAAAATCCTACTTCAGTGTATTGAACCTTATAAAGTTAAGTTCAAAAAAACTTCTAAACTGATACTTCATAAAAGCATTTCTATATTGTTGTAATATTTGAAAGCTTACCTTGCAGCAGTTTTATAATCACATAAATAATCCTGAAAGTGTTGGAATCAATCATTATGGTTCTAGGTCTGTTAGTTGAGACACATTCAGCATTTTGATCCATTTCTAAGATAATGACAGCGGAATCCAGCACTATTGTCCATAAATCCTGCCTGCATATATCAACAATAAAGTAAATTTTTGAAAATACAGTTTTTAAAAAATAGATAGTGCTTGGGGGCATTGAATAACACCACTAGTACCTGAGCAGACCTCTGAATATCAGTAGGGCTTTTAACAAAGACATCAGAATTGAGTCGGTGGGTTTATATGCGTTACCAGCTGGTAACTGAAAGAGGCAAGCACAAGGGTTTGATTTACTGTGATCTGTTGTGGTTCCAGCACCCCATGTCCACATTTTGTCTTCACCAGCAGTGAAATTTGTGCCAATTTTGGCCACAGGCATCTGCTGCTCATGTGCAGAGAGCTGGGTGCAGCAAGACTCTGCATCCACGTTATGGGTGTTACGGGTGATGGCCTAATGCAAGTCCCTAGTTGTAGATCAAAGACAAACTTGCTCCCAAAAGAGTTCCTCCTGTGCCACAAATCACTCACGTAGACTGTCCCTGAGTGTTTGTAGCTGGAAGCTGTGCAAAGTGATGTAGTTGTCCTTTGGGTGATGCAAACAGCCTAGGTTGAGGAGAACCACATCATATTTCATTCAAAGAGACAAAGACACACCTGTGCTCGGTCAAGGACTGTAACTTATTCCAGTCTAATGTAGTGCATTGAGATGATCTTGGCTGTGTAGCAGCTACATGGTTTGACTTGGAAAAATTTATACATCTTTTAGAGATTGAGAGGATCTTGCATTGCGTCCAGAACAACTGCAAGTGCTTTGTGTGTACATAGAGGTGATGCAAAGGGAATCAATTGATTATTCATTGCTCAGATTAAATTCAGTGAACTACTCGGCATGAATAAAGTGGCAAAATCTGGTTGTGTGTAAGTAGTAGATGTGGAGAGGAGAAAATGAAATTTGTTTGCAATGGAAAAGCAACTTTTTTCAAAAGTGTTTGTTAGTGCCGTATTGCATTATCTCAGTGAAAAATGTATAGTGTTTCATGACACACCATAAAAAGCTGAAGTTACAGTGTGTCAGGACTATTTCTGTGCAGCTATGTTATTTATAATGCACATGTATTAGTAAATGGAAAGGTTATTGGACTACATTTTAAGAGAGGTTTAGCCAAAAAGAAGAAACCTATTCTAGTTTCCTTGACGAAAAGATTCTTAGCTGAATGAGTGTGATGTGGCATTCACAAATGAGAGCAAACAGAAAGCTCTGTAACACGGTCAGACACTTTGACTTTTTAGCGCTGTTTTGGTGAAGTTTAAACTTGTCATTGACCTGAAGACCTGATCTTCCATGCTCTCAAAGCTCTCAGTGATTTGTGTGGAGCACAGGACTGACAAGAAATGCGTGGAGGAACTGTTAACCTTTCCTACCCTTTCCTACAAACACTCTTAACTCCTCACAGAATAAACATATCCTCTATTAGACTTCAGATTAATAACCTATTTTTAATGTAGCTTTCTCAGGCCCTGCTCCAGACACGAAGTTATTATGAAATGTTAGTTGCATCCACTTCACTCCACAGGAGTGCAGACCTTGTAGCCCACTTTATTATAGCTACTGCTGCTGTGTGCTTGGTGGCTGGGTTGTGTTAATTTGTGTGCAGGCTGGGCAAGTTAATAGTGGCGTTTCTGCATGACAGGGTGCAGTTAGATTGATCAAGACTTGCTGAAGTACACTCGCTGTGGGAAAGGATGTTTTCTCAGGTAGCTGAATTTATTTTACATCTGGGGTTTCTCATTTATTTTACATCAGTGTCAGGTTAATGATGAATACGTGGATTTTGTACTTGGCTGGGAATGTTTATGACACTTTTGCAAGACTGAGCCAAGTGCAGTTTTGATTAAGGATTCTTGAACAAAGGTTAGGAAGGGCCTTTCAGTTCCATCTACTTCATATGAGGAATAACCATTTTTAGGTTTTGTGGGCCTTCAGTGCTGTCACATGCTGTGGAATGAATATTGAGATTAAATAGTATTCTAAAGATAGAAACACTGACAACGTGATAATAGTTCCACTGTACCTTTGGAGAGACTGATAGTGTCCTTGCACATGACTGCTTCGCAGTGTCGTTAAATTAAAGCCTGCCTGGCTGCTTTTATTCCTTTTTCTCCTCTGAATCGTTCATGTTGCAGTTTTTTAGGATCCCGTGCTGCCTGAAGTTGGTTATTTCTCTTCCTGCTGTGGGGCATTATGTAGTCCTGTTTAGAGTCTGTTAGGGAGTTTGTATGCTATGAATCAAACATTGCCATGCTTGCAGTAAAACATGTAAACATACATAGTAAGCATAGTAAAACATACTTTAAATCGCTTGATTTACATCTCAAGGAAGGCAGTATGGTGGAGTATTCACTTTGCCTGTCTGGATGTGCTAAAATTTGACTGTAGCTCTATGGTGACTTAAACTGTAATGGCTGGCTACGCAGTCCATGCCTTGTTCTTGTGCTGCAGCCCTTCTTTCATGCCATCTCTTGCTCCTATCTGATCCTAAATCGAGCTGGTTTGGCACACTGAGCTGGCAAAAACCTAACACAGCAACGAAAAGAGAAAATTGGTTCATGCCAACAGACCCAGGGGAATTTCAGAGTCAAAGCAAAGGAGGGGGTGAGACCATGCAGGTGGGACTGTAGGGACACAGTGGGGCTGTTTGTCATCTGATGGTTGTTGGACAGGCCTGGTGGTCCCCTGAAACCTCAGCCAAGTCTGGAAGGTAACATAAAAGGATGTCCCACTGTCCTTGGCACTGGAGTGGCCAAACCTCGAACACTGTGTTCAGTTTTGGGCCCCTCACACCAAGAGGGACATTGAGGTGCTGGAGCGTGTCCAGAGAAGGGCAACGAAGCTGGTGAAGGGTCTGGAGCACAGGTCTTATGGGGAGTGGCTGAGGGAACTGGGGGTGTTTAGTCTGGGGAAAGGGAGACTCGGGGGGGACCTTATTGCTTGCTCTCTACAGCTGCCTGAAAGGAGGCTGTAGGCAGGTGGGGGTCAGTCTCTCCTCCCAGATAACAAGTGACAGGACAAGAGAAGATGGCCCCAAGTTGTGCCAGGGGAGGTTTAGATTGGGTATTTGGAAAAACTTTTTCACTGAAAGGGTGGTCAAGCAGTGGAACAGGCTGCCCAGGGAGGTGGTGGAATCACCATTGCTGGAGGTATTTGAAAAACATGTAAATGTGGTGCTTATGGACATGGTTCAGTGATGGGCTTTGCAGTCCTGAGTTAACAGTTAAACTTGATGATCTTAAAGGACTTTTCCAACCTAAACGATTCTGCAATTCTATGACTCTGTCTCTGGGGGCCTTCCCCGCCAGCGGGGAGCGATGGACCCCCTGCAGGGGGAGATCACAGCACAGCAGCTGTTCTGGTGGACAGAAGCCCATCTCTCCCTGCGGTGGTAGAAAGCACTTAAGGATTTTAGGTACCTACACTGGTGGATTATTGCTCCCTCTTCTCTCTTCCCATTACAGTCATTTTAACATCACCACCAGCAGGTTCACAAATGGTAACTGTAAAAACAACCTTTGACTGTAAATACTATTTCTCAGTTCACTGACAGTAAATTTGCATAAACTTCTTTGTTATTCAGCACACCTATGCTTTCAGTCTCTGCTAACCCCAGCATCTCAAACAGCATCTGCAGAGAACAGAGCTGTACAAGGTCTGGTGGTTTTGAGACCAGTTAATCTTGCTTTGATTCTCTTTCCTTTACTTTCCTTACTACATCCAGTAGTGAGATGTCTGGCACGTTGCCATGCTTGAGTCAAGATGAAGTTCTGCATCCTGTGTGATTCAGGAAAAGAAACTCTTATCTAGGTGACCTAGCACCTTCTGTGGGCTCCCCAAATCACTAGTAAAATAGTCCTGTTGTTAGGTATTATTTGTTTTTATCCAGTGCAGGTATCTGGATTGGGTAATTGGTCAGGGTTGATCGATCACTTGGACCTTGAGTCTGCACAGGCTTCATGGTGGAGCTACAGCCTGACATGACAGTCTAGGTTTAAAAAATGTTTGACCTGGAGTTCTTTCTCTGTCCTGTCACTTGCTCTCATTTGACAAACCTGCAGAATAAGATCCTGAACATCTGTGCAGTAGCTCCTCCAGGGACTCTCAGGTCCACAAAACACACATCCACTTGTGTACAGGAGTCTGTGTGAGATCAAGCCCAAGCAATATTCTGTGAAGTGCTTTATTCTGAAACAGCTTTATTTCAAACAGCTGATAGCCACCCATTGCACACTCTGAAGCAGTAGACTGCTTACACATGAGTGTGTTATTTAAATATAGCTTAGTCTGAAATATTTACAGCCAGGTAATCCTTCATCCTGTGGTACTTCAGCAACTGATCTCTTTCATCTGTAGGTCTGCTAGCCAAGAAGGGTGACAAAGGGATGTGTATTTACCGCGTAAAGCCTGGCTCTCTTGATTTTGAATTCTGTCATTTTAGGCAGGAACATCATCCTTCTCTGAGTTTCTGGACAGCCAAGTTTCAAAGGCTGCTGATTTCTCAGGGTACTGTGCAGAAATCATTTGGGCCTTTCAGCTATAGCACACAACGAGTAGGCAGATTCATATTTATTAAGCTTTTTTCCAGATTTTCATAAAGTATTTCGTAATTGGCTCTAAATTATCATGTTTGAGCAGAGCATGAAACAATCTGCAGCATGCCACTAAGCAAAGGAACTATTGCTGTTATTTTGTGGTCTTTTTTCATAAAGTCACATTACAGAATACCTTCCTATTCTGGGAATGCTGGCTCACCAGGGGAATGACCCTGGGTTACTGGGCTACTGTGCACTGGTCCAGCCGTGGTAGCAGCCTGTCAGTACGCTTTCAATGTCAAGCAAATTTGTACAATACAACAAGAGCTTAACATGATGGGAGTGCATCAGCTTGGGTTTGCCGTAGACCAAGGAGTAAACTTGGTACTGCAATGTGTGATAATTGACTGACCTCACGTCCCTCTGTGAGCAGAAACTGCCCTTTGGTGGCAGGTGTTGGCAAATACTGGTTTAAGGATGAAAACTTAAGTACAAGAAGGAGTGGCATATTCATGTTGCCATCAAGTAAACAGTCAAATCTGTCTTTTTCTAAATCCTGACACTTCAGCAACACGTCAGTAGTACTGCTGTGTCTTGCCTTTTTTTCATCCCTCTCTTCTCCAGCGAGGGAGAAAACTCAGACAATTGTGTGATGGAGGTATTTAATGATCCCACCATGAATTCATGGTATCATGGCAAGAGGGCATCAAAATGGATCATGCTAATGGTTGTGACAGGATAGTCTAGTCTAAGACAATATTGCTGGTTTAAAATGCCTCATTATTCACTTCAGTCCTTGACAAGAGGAGATTCTTCACAGCAAGTCTGTAGTTCAACAACCTGTTTGGCTCCTCAGCTCCTGGCTTAGCTGTGAGGTGATGCCCTAAAAACACCTCCTTCTTGGTGTATTTGTTGTTAGTGCTTATGGTACAAGCCCGTTCTTAAATTCTTGTGGAACTGAAGTGTAACAACTGACATTTCCGCATGGTTTAGATGCACATTTTATATAGTAGCTTCATATGTATTCTTTATGTTAATATGCTTAATATTCTTTTTTTTAAGCATCTGATTAAAATGATTTTAAATATTCACTAGATTTTGTGCTATCAGCATAAACTGCGGGGCAAGTTACATAATGTCACCTAAAAAAAAAAAAAAGTGCTACAACCAAAAATCATTTTAAGGGTATCTGGCTGATTTCTGGAAGGGTATTTTTGTTAGTCATTTGGACACTTCCTTCTTAGGTTTACCTTTCTAAGATGGGTCTAAGAGGCAACCTCTGCTTCTGATTTAGTTCAACATCTGCAAGGGAGAAGATAGGTGAACGGAGAGGTTCTGCACGGGGCTGCTCCTAAGGGAAGACAAATGCATGTTTTTTCTTTTGAGAGACTGTTCCATGTGTCAAAATGTAATTCCATAAAGTTTCCATGATAGCTTTTGCCCAGAGATTTCATTGTCTATTAAAATATGTATGGTTTGCATTCATTTCGGTTCCATTCTTTTCAATGCAATTGTTGAAGCAGAGCTTATCCCCTCTTGGAGCTGGTATAACTGTGCTCCTCCACATGCGCCAAGCTCTGTGTGAAGCTGCTAGTGTAGGCTCTGCTACTGCTGTTTCCAAAAAAATTGTCTCAAATTCTCTCAATGCTGAATTTATAATGTTTTCAAATGTGAACTTGATATTGTCTGAGTAGACTGTGTGCAGCGTAACATAGAAGTGTCTCTGCGCAGGATTTAGGAGGAGGCATGGAAAGCTCCTCAACCATGTGTGTGCTTTTATTACAGAAAACCAAGATAAATTTGTATTGTTGAGTCATCTGTTACGGCTGATTTAATTTGTACTTTGCTTTCATGTTTTAAGTGCCTAATGATTTTTTGTCAAGGAGGCAATGGTTTCACTGTTATAATGCATACTTAGAATTCTGCACTAGTTACCTGTTCTGTAATAGAATATTTTTGCAGTTTCTGTTTGGAAATAAAGACTGACTAGACATAATCATGTGGGTTTTTTCTTTGTTGAATTCCTGAGACTTCACAATCAAAAATACGTCTTCTGAGGCACAGCAGGATAGAGAATGCATTAGTCTGATTCCTCTACAGCAGCGTTAGCAACTGACAGTAGAAACATGCACGATTCCTTAAAATTGTGCAAGGAAAAAAGCAAGTTGTGCTTAAAAACAGGTTTGGGGTGGTGGGGCACTGGGACATATATGAATATATATTGTTTAAATAATACCGTCATGTAATTTCAGTCTTTTCTGTTTGCATATAGCAACACAATTAACCATCTTCTTTTGTTACTTCTAATTACTCGGGATATTTTTTTTTTAATTAAAGAAAAATCAAACAAGGAAAGGAACCAATCAAGAAACAAAAATTGTTAGCCTTTTCGTCTAAAAATAGCTATTAAATTTGAAAACTATCTCTAAAAAAATAACTGAACACTTTGAAAACAGTGATTAACTGAAAATGTTAAAACAGCTGATGCAAAAGTTTTTCATACAAGATACTGACCATGAGTACATGTCTAGTACATGCGTATCTGGTAGACCTCTACACATGTTTTAGTGGCTTTTTGTGGGTTTTTTTCTTAATGGAGGTTTTGGTCACATACACAGATACATGCAGTGAATGAATTTCAAACGTGAATTTCAGAGAAAGCATTTTCCTTCAGAGCATTTCCTTTTTACTTTTGGCCAGAAGAAGGCCATATAGCTTCTGTGCTGCTTACTGCGGCTTCTCCCAAACAGAAGCTGACTGTCTCATCGAGTCGGGTCAAATGCGTGCGTGCAGCCGTTCCGCGGTGTGGACTGTTATCCTTTAGGGCCCTCTAGGGACGGAACTGCCATTGCCAAATTTTACTGCAGCCAGAAGAGAGGATTAGAGCCGAAAGGTTTTATTTGGCCTCACGGACAACCAAGTGGCTTCTGCCCAAAGATTGACACCTGGATCTTTCTGGCCTCCCTCCTTCTTCACACTCAGCATGTGAGTCTTTCATAGCTAATCAAAACCAAAAGGTTTATTTTGTTTGCTGTGCTGACAGCTGAAATTGCATATGAGTGATGCAGGTGCAAACGTGTCCTCATAATCTGAGCTAGTTCTAAAGCAGAACTGTGATTTCTGCTGTGTAAAGTGTCTTAGGATGAATTTAGCCATCTCAAATATCTAGCTGTTGAACAGCTAAATGTTGAAAGAGCAGCGCTGCCTGGTGATTAAGACTATTTGGTCCAAGTACAGAATAAGTGAGAGCTGCCCCAGATAAAGCTTTGCCTCTTCCTCATCCCCTGCTTAGAAGGGAAGCAGTCTGCGAAAAGCTGGCTGGGCAAGAGGAGGGCAGGAGGGAAGCAATCATGCACTGAGATTATGCCTGTCAAATAGCTGTAATACCTCTGAATCACATCAAGCACAAACAGTTCTCCTTGGGGCCGAGCATCTCCCATGAAGGTGACCCTCCTCCTAAGGGAAACACATGGACACTGGTGTTAGGAGGACTTAAGAAGGAATTTTCCCAGGAGCAACAAGATTGTCCAAGACCAGGTTAGGTTTTCCTCCTGCCTTAAAATACTATTGGCAAAAAGCGTCATGTGAAGGTGATACAACGTAAGGGCACTTGGTTAGTCCAGGAGAAGAGAATGGCAAAGCCTAGTCCACAAGCTGAAAGCCATGGTAGTGGGCTAGAGGAGCTGGGGTCATGGCTGCATCATGGCCAGCAGCTGGAAAAATACAGATATGGGCTGAGAAAGATCTATCAGCATTTTGAAAAGAGGTGGGAGATTGCCTTCTCCTTAAGGATCCCAGTATGCCCATGTTCTGGTATCTGAATGTACCTACATCTTGAGATTGGTGCCTAAGGTTTAGCTTGCCTCTTCCATCCTGTACCAAGTGTCTGTGTCATTCTCAGTCTGGCCAGAGACAATTAATTGTGAACAGGAGTATCAGGATCTCACAGCCTGTGCAGACTGATAGATGGAACCATCTGGTTAATGGAGATACCATAGTGAAAGCATTAGCTCTTAAGTATATAAATGCAGATGAAACTCTTTTATCGTGTAAGTGAAAAGAGAGAGCGCCCAGTGAGGACTGAATCTGAGCTGCTGTCTTTTTTTCTGCAGCACCAGAGAGCAAAGCTGGATTGGCCCAGAAGCTCACATTCTGCCACTGTTACTGGAAGAAGAAATGCTGGATGTGCTGGGGAAAATTATTAGAAATGGAATAACTTTCATCTTCAAAATTACTTTATTAGGTATTTTGAGAGACTTTTCGGGCAAAAATAATCTGACTGAATTCTAAGTGTAGTGCTGCTTCTGTAACTCCAAACCCGCAGGGGCACTGGTTCTTTTTGTTTAGCTTTTAATCTCCTTTGTAAGGATGAAAATTACTCTTGCATTATGTATGATGTGTGGAGTTCTAACACAGTAAAACCACTCAGCAATGCTCCCTCGGTTCAGACTGCCCCTCTCAAACAGATTCTTTTCCTCGGACAATATGAATTGTGCAAAACCTGCTGTGAGCCCAGGCAGGACCCCAGGCAGGAGGGGGCTGCAGCCCCGTGCTCTCTCTGCCCTAGCAGAGCACAGGCACAGCTCCTGCCTGCGGGCTGGCTGCCGACCCCCCCAGACCTGTCAGCAGCTGGGTGCCCAGGAGTCCTGCCAGGAACGTAGGAATGATGGGGGTGAATCACCTGTAGGAGAGGAAGGAGTTGAGCTGGGTGGCGTGTTGCCGTGGTACATGTCCGAAAGCTGTATTATGATACAGAAGAGGAGCAAAAAGACTCTTACCCTAGATGGATTTTAAATTAATTTTTCCTACTTTTCCAAATACAGAGTTGTTACACTGTCACAAAAGGTTTCAAAGCTGGATCTAAAAAAGACAACGCTGTTCTCTCAGGCATTGGAATGTGAGAGCAAGACACAAGATTTAAGATACTCTGGATATGCTCATGCATGAGACATCATGGAGAAATGTTGTGAAGGGGATGTGATCATTAAGTGGCAGGAGCAGTGGCCTAAATTAGAGATTACTGTCCTCTGACATTGAATACAGTTTTTCATCAAATGCTGGTGTAAAATAACCTCCTTTTAAAAAGCCAGACATGTTGAAGCACTGGATGGGCCAGTGGGAGGCAGATCTAGCAGCTGTGACACAGGTCTGCCAGTGTCCTTGGGCACCTCACCTTGCTGCAAAACTGAGCGAGGTGGCAGAAGGAAATACCCTGAGATTCATCTCACCAACCACAGTCTCCGGTTCAAGGTAGGGTGACTTCTGTGCTAAGCTCCATGGTCCATAAACACAGGATGGTACTTCACAGTCAGGGTGACGATTTCATATCTAAATTTCTGTATCGTAAACACCTACACTTACTAGATCAGTCCTGTCATTCCTGTCCTACCCTTTCCCTATCTACATTGAATGTTTTTTTTAACAGTGGCTTAATCATAGAGCTCTGAACTCTGTCAGCCCTATTTGCTCTGCTATAATAAAGATAATCATTTCTAGGATGAAATCTCTTTTTCTGAATATATTTAACATTTTTCAGAAGAGTCTAAAATAGAAACTCTAAGAACATTAACTTAGAGCACTTTTCAAGTTCATCTTACTTGCAGTCCATTAAAGTGAAGTGACAACTGAGGTGTGACATGAAGTAATTATACTGATTGTGTTGTATGTGCTCCACAGGAGCTGAATAATTTGCTGAGGATATTAATTTCAAAAGTCAGACAGCAAGAGATCAGCTGAGATGGAAGATCACTGCAAAGTGACCTCAGGCCAGGGGAAAAGAGAAAGAAGAGGGGAGAATGTGGCCAGCGCAGGAGTTCAGTGCTGTATAGTCTAGCAGTGAACTGAAGCAGGTGTGTTTTGACATCAAAGGTGTTCTCCATGTGACTGAAGGCAAGTGTCATCACTGTAGTTCAAAAACATAATTACCGTCTGTGGAGAGAAGAGGAGAATAATTCATTTGTGTTATTCTAGTTACCTACATTAGGATGTGATAAATCATGCCCTGGATTCCCTGGTTTATAAAGAGTGTAGGGTGGTTAGCTGGGCCATAACATCTGTAGTTCGATGCTCCACCCTAAGAGACTACAGTGGTGGTGAAATGCAGGTACAACCCCAGACTGAGCTACCGGCTAGTCATACCTATGTATTATTCGTACCTGCTCATGGACCTGTCTATGGCCTGATCATTACCCCTTGGCATTACACTTCGTGGCCAGGGAAAGAGCAGCCAAGTAGCAGACTGTAAACATCACTTAGAACACATAATGAGATCAGGCTGATAAGGATTCTCTGAAAGAATCTGTACCTTGGTGAATAACAAACATACTGAAATTGATTTCTGTGATATCTAAAACAATTTTCACAGTTACAAGAAGTTAATCCGAATGCAGAAGTTCTTTTTCTCTATCAAATGTTCACTGTTGAAATCAGTATTGGATTTCTGTACCTGAACTGTTGTGCAGCCCTGAATAGATACATTAGAGGTAGTTTAATCCGATCGTACTTTGGCTTTGGCTCAGCAGCCTCGCAGTGCAAGTAAAACTGCTTTCACTTAGGGATTGTCATTCTTGGATCAATTCAGCAGCAAGACATAAAGTAACTGTGAGTCTGAGGGGCTTTGGGAGCCATGGGCTTGATCTTCCTGAGAGAACCAAAAGCCGGAGGTAAATAATAGCCAGTTCTAAGTGTAATACAGCATTAACGAAGGGATGTCATGGAGCTTGACTGGGCAGCATGTTCCTTGAATGTGGATAGCCACGCTCGGAGAAAGAGGTAAGCAGTAGCAAAAGCATGATTCTGTGCTAACAGGGACCTCCACACTCAACCCATTCCACACAGCTTCACCTGCCATTTGCCAGGAAAAGTGAGAAACTAGTTTCACAAAGTTTTGACTTGGCCAAGAAACAATGTTTTGGCACAACCAGACCAAAACACAATCTGTCTGTAGTCATCATGGTCATCGCTGCCACCAACTCGGAGATTTCATGGAAGAACACAAGCAGTCCCCGAGCTGAAGGCGCTTGGCCCAAGGGCTCTGAGCACATGTTCCCGGATCCCTGGTCCTGGTGGTTTTGGCTGCTAAGGCTCAGCCTGTACTGAGGCGGTGACGGCCTGTACAGCCTGCCCCGAGCTCACCATCTGGGCTGGCAAAGCTGCCTTCTGTAGTCACGGACTAGTGGAAACGGGCCCTTTATCCCATCTACCACAGTGCTGTTACTCCTCCACTGACAACAGAGGGCCGACCTGACCAAGAGGTTTAGGTGTTTGACAGCTAAAGTAAGCAAAAGGGTCGCCTTGCTCAGTGATTTTTGTGTCCTTGCATGGCACCATTAACTGCATCAGTACAGCAGCCTCTGCAGCGCAGGCACCATCCACAGGTCTTGTGTGATAGTGAGAAGGGATGCTAACCAATCTGTGGCCATCAGGAATCTTTTCTCTCTTTCCTTTTCAAGCACCTGGAAATGAGGCAAGACTTTGCAGGCCAGAGGGAAGGATGCCTTCGTAGGGATCTTTTCCTCTTTAATCTTCATGTAGTGAGAGTAGAGAGCAGTCCCTTGATTCCTCTATGGCCAAGCACTTCATCCCCTATTGCATCCTCTGCAAAATGGGGACAGCAACGCTTGGTCCTCTCCCAGTAGTGTTATGGGGGAAAATACACCCTGAGATCCATTTGTGTTCTCTGTGATGGGGACCATGCACGAACTGCAGACAGACAACTTTCCCTCTCTCTAGAAACCGCGGTTTATCTCTCACTGCTGTTTCACAGCATGATCTATGCTTGGTTGGCCATGACATAAAGCAGAAATGGACAGTTTTGATGTATAGTACCATTATTATGAAATATTTATGAATAGATATTATGAAATTCAAATTAAAAAGATGAAAAACAAATCAAAGTAACAAGGAGAGAATTTAACATTTTTGATCAGCTTTTCTCCTGCACTTCCTTACTATTTAATTTAAACCAGAACTGTTTCTTTCCTCCCGTAGTAATCACCCATCTCCAAGAAGTGAAAATACACTTGCAAAACTAATAAATGAGAATCTATTTGCAAAGATATTTATTTATGCGCCTGGCACTTCAGGGTGTTTAGAGGGTAATCTCAAAGTGTGAGCTCTGCACTGTGTAAATTTAGAAGCGATTTTTCTAAATGTCAAGTATTTATTACATGAAAAAAACATTTGGAGTGTGGAGCAGGTCCCCAGTGATGTAGGGTGCATTTGGGGAAGGGCTTCTTGGATGAACAGAAATAATATTTGCAAGATGAAAGCAAATCGTCCATTTGAAATTGCTTTGTGTCTGTGGAAAGGAGATTGAACAAAGGTAGAAGGCCAGCCCAGTATTTTGCTTTGTCTCATGCATAAAATAGTGGTTTTCAAAATCTTTTATAACCAAGCTTATGCCAGTCTGTCTTTCCTGGGTCCTGCAGTGCTTGTGCCACCTTTGCTTAGATTGCTGCTGTCCCCTTCTCACCCCCTTAGCAGCACCAGCAGGCTCCATTCAGACCGCAGGCAAATAAATAAACCCTGCAGAATGTATTCATGTAGGATTTTAGACATATAATACCTTATCTTAATGTCAACATAGCTCAAAGTGCAAAGTTGTACAGTGCAACTCTCCAGCTGGAGGCTGATGATGTGGAATATAAGGGACTCTGACCTGCTGTGAGAAGTCTGTGATGTCTGTTTTGTTTGGAAATACCAGTCAGCCTGGAAACCACAGAACCATTACACACAAGAGAAGGACACAAAAAGTCTAGTGTGTGTTAAACCAGGAAACTTCTTCAGGCTAGTGGGTGCACAGAAGCTGAAGAACTTGCCACATTCAGACCCTGCTCTTGGTTTTGGTGGTCTGTAGTCCATGGTGCTATGCAAGACAAATCCCCAGCGCTTGGGGGACTATTTGTTCTGCTTTTGGGGACCTTCTCGGACTTAGTATCACAGTCATGTACTTTCTTCACCACTTTCCTCAGATGTCATTAGTGAGAGTCTCCCAGGTCTTCCTTTTGGTATGCTGCTTTATGCTGGCTTCTCAGATGGTACTTGTGTTACCTCCCTCTGAAGACTGACTTCATACCTCAGCTGCTAATATTACGCAAGATCAAAATATCTAACCAAAAAGTTGGTTCTTTGTGTTCAGTCTAGGATTTAAAGTTAAGATGCTTTCTATTAGTAGTAGCTCTGTGGATGGCTGAGTCATGGCTGGCATCAGGATGCCCAGCTGCGTTATAGCCAGTGCTGCTCCCCTGGCGTTGGAGGTACCAGCCAGTGAAGGTGTACATGAGGGTGTCTGGCTTTGCTCACATGAAACCAGGGTTCCCACATGCCCCTGATGAGCTGAGTGCCAGGCAGCCGAGGGACAGCAGGAGGGAGGCTCTGCCCCAGCCATCCTTCCCCACCAGCCTGCCCTGCGCCCTGGCTGGGGGAGGTGGGATGGGTGCTGGACACCGAGGTCCTGCCCTGCCAGCCTGGCTGGGGAGCATCTCCAGTGCCTGTTCATCTGCTGACAGTCTAAATCCAGGTTTGTGGATAGATGCCCTGTGTTTTATTAGTCCATCTAATAAAGCTGGGGGGAAATTGACAAGCTATCATCTGAAAGCTCTTCCTCATGTCTGAAATAAATGCCATGAAGTTCAAAGCAATTGCTCCAAGTTCAGTTAGATACATAGGAGCTCCGCTACCTAAAGGAAAAGGCAGCTAGATAATTATGGGTTAAAGGAGAGAAATGCTAAGAACATATCTTGCAAAGGACAGATAGAGACAAGTAATTTACAGACTGTGTGGAAAGTGGAGAGGTTAGAAGCAAAGAGGAATCAAGCCAGGAAGGAAAAATGACCTGGAAGTCCGTTTCAATCAAGCTGAACTTCAAAAGGGAGCTTTCTTCTAAATGTGGGCAGCAATGTGAAAAAAAAAAAATATGTTAGAAGCTAAAAGATTGAAAATGCTGACAAGCCATGAAGAGACTTTTGGAGATACTATATTAAACTGATAACTGCTTACTATCTTGCTGAGAAGCCTCTGAAAAAGAAAAAGAAACAGAAAAAGAAGAAACAAAGAAAAAAAAAGAAAAATGAAAATGAAAATGGAAAATAGAAAATAGGATATAGAACATAGAACATAAAAGAAAAAGAAAAAGAAAAAGAAAAAGAAAAAGAAAAAGAAAAAGAAAAAGAAAAAGAAAAAGAAAAAGAAAAAGAAAAAGAAAAAGAACCCTTATCTCAGTTAAAAAGGACAGTGAAGGGAACTACTAGAACTTGACAGAAGTCATGTCCAAACGGGAAAACCAGGGAAATCTGGCAAATGGACAATAGATCTCCAGTGAGATGGATCAAATACCAGTTCAAGAAGAAAGTTGCTAATAAAAAAACACTTTCAAACACATCCAAACCATTATGTCTGCCAGAAATTCAGTGCAGGTTCAAGAGAGGCAGCCAAGAGTTAGAAGGGTTACTCAGCAATGATAAGACCACAGGAAAAAAGCTTCCATGGATTCAACTCATTAAGAACAAGGTGAAGGACCCCCCTGTGACAGATGAAGGACAATCTCAAACCGAAAAGGTTTTGAAATAAATCAATACATGGACAGGTAAGAAGAAAGCAGAATAGCAACCATCAAATAGGTCTGGAGTAACTCAGTGTGAAACCACTGATTTGCTAATTGCAATGCATCCCGTGTCCGAGGAATAGTCAGTGGCCAGTAAGGGTGATGCAGACTGAAGATTTTGTCAAAAGCTTTTGCAAAATGATCACTGCAGATTCCTAAGAAATATAAAACGCAGATTCTCCCTGTTTTAAGCTAGAAAGTAGGAAATAATGGAGACCCTTCACCACGGAAGGAAGCTGTCATTGGGATCCCACAAGTATTTGCACACTGGACTTCACTGTTCAGTATATTCCTCAGTGACCTAGCAAAGGATGGACTAGTAGGTTGACAAAAGTGTTCAGTTAGTACAAAATTATGAAGGGCAATCAATATTAATGCAAAGCTCCAAGTTGCAGAAGATCTCACAGTCCTGGATGACTGGACAATCAAACAGTGGATGAAATTTTAATGTCAATGATGGCAAAGTAGGGGGAAAAATAACTCATAGCTATTAGTCCTTAGAAAATAGATCTTTGAGTCACTGTGAATAACTCTCTGAAAACATCAGCCCAGTACTGAGCAGTGATCAAAAAAGTAGATGGGCTATTTTTACTTACTTTGAAGGTAACTGATCACAAAACAGCAGTTCCCGTTACGTCACCCTGTGTTGCTCCAATGCACGTGTCTTGAAGACTGCTTGTTGTCCTAGTCACCTTGTTTTAAATACATTATAACAGAACTAAAATGGAAAAGAGTGATGAGAATTATTAGGGTTACAGGGTGGCTTCTGGATGAGAAGACAGTATAAATGTAAGAAACATGCTGAGGTGCTGGAGGGGAGCTACGAGAGAAGTCTGTCAAATGAGGGTCAGCACGGAGGGGTTGAACACAGAATTATTATTTACTGTGTTTTCTAACACAAGAACTACTGGAAAGTCAGCAAAATTATCAGACAGTGAGGATAAAATAATCAAAAGAAAATGTTTTTCCCTGGTACATTGTAAAATTACAAAATACAGGCTGTTAGAAGCTAAAAAACATTAAAGGATTCAAATCAGGTCAGACAAGTTCATCAATGATCTGAATAAAGCCACCGGCTCAAAAAGCCCCTGAATTTCTGCTTGTCTGGAAATGAAGGCTGTTCCGGGGACTGGAGCCCTGTTTCCCCGGCAAGCACTGTAGGAGTTCGGGTGGGTCACTGGTCTGACCCAGTATGCTCATGTGTTGCTGTAGAGCTCTGGCCTTTACTTACCCTCCCATCTGCCAGGTCACCACTTTCTATGTACCCTTTTGTTGACCGGTCAGTATAACTTGGTAGAACGAAGCTAAGCTTTCTGGGGGAGGTGATCCTTCCCCTCTGCTCAGACCTGGTGAGACCCCCCTGCAGTACTGCATCCAGTTCTGGGGTCCCCAGTACAAGAGAGAGATGGACATACTGGAAAAACCCAGGGCCATGAGGACAGCGAAGGGCTTAGGGCATCTGACATATGACTAGAGGCTGAGAGAGCTGGGACTCTTCAGCCTGGAGAAGAGAAGGCTCAGGGGGATCACATCAATGTGTAAAAACACCTGATGGGGGGAGTATGAATGATAGAGCCAGCTTCTCCTCGGTTACCCAGTAGCAAGACTAGAGGCAATAGGCGTGGACTGCAATACAAGAAATTCTGTTTAAATATAAGAAACAACTTTTTCACTTGGAGAGTAACTGAACAGCAGAACAGGATTTGGCCAGGATAGAGGCATATCCTACCAGTGTGAGGATGCACCACTCCAGACCCCTCCTGGATCACAGTCCAACCTTTTTAGCTTAAAGCAGCAGGGCAAGTGCTTTGCGCTGCGTTGGGCAGGAGCGGTGCAGGCACGCACAGCTGCACGCACTGCTGCAGCCCGGCCGCGGGGTGCTGGGGTCTGGTGGGGAGAGCTGGGGGCAGCAAACCTCTCATGCACTCCAGCACGCTCCATCAAGGCCTGGCAGAGCAGAAAGCATGTTTGCAATTACCACCCCCAGTTTGCAAAATAAGTTTTAAAAATATGATTGTAGTAGTTTACAGTAGGTGGGAGCCAGATTTTGTTTCCAGTATTTAAGCGTTAGCTAGGGATGGGGATGGAAACCCGGTCTGCATGTGGAGAGCTTCAGCCAGTAAACCCACCCTGAATTACTCACTTTGCCAGGTATGATAAAGTTGGTTGCGTAAAAGAGCAGAGCTTTTCCAACGTACACATTTCTTAGATATCCATAAAATCTATGGAGTGTCTTATGCTGGGACATGTGGGCTGAAAACCCTGCTCCTCATTTGGTGGACTTTAAACCTGGATTCTTCTCAGTCCTCCTACACAGCCATCACCCAGCTGCAGGTACAGACCACGCACCCCTCTGACCTTCTGCTAAGTTCTTGTGCTGGGTCTGGCCGGGCTGGAGTTAACGAACTGCCCAGCGGCCCCCGTGGTGCTGTGTTTTGGATTTGTGACTGAAACAGTACCGGTGACACAAGGCTGTTTCGGCTGTTGCTGCACAGCACTCACACGGCATCAAGGCTTTCTCTTGGTCTCCCACTGTGCCCCCTCAGTGAGTCAGCTGGGGGTGGGAAAGACATCAGGAGGGGACACAGCCAGGACAGCTGACCTGAAATGGTCAAGGGGACATTCCATACCACACAATATCATGCTCAATTGGTTCAATCATCAGCAATAAAGACTGAAGTAAAGGATGAGAAGGATGGGTCTTGGCTTCCAAGGTGACCATTGCTCAGAGACCAGCTGTGCATTCATCTCCCTGTGGGGGTGGTGCGTGCTTAGCTTTGTTGTTCTCAGGGTTCCCCTCACCTCCTTTTCTTCACTGTCTTTATCTCCACCCACAAATTTTCTCCCTTTTCCCCCCTGTTTTCTCCCCTGTCCCACTGGGGTGATGGGATGAGCCGGCGGCTGTGTGGGTGCTTGGCGGCTGGCCGAGTTCAACCCACCACCTTTCTCCATCCTGAAGATGTTTTTATTTGCTGTCTGCTGAGCCGGAGACATCTTCCTGAACTTCAGAACCACAGCCAGTAGCAAAGAATAACTGCAGAGCAATTCCTGGAGAAAGCTGCATCTCTTCCCTTTGCAGCCATCCCATCCTGCAGGGTACACTGCAGCCAAGGACCACCAGAGAGGAGAAACGCTCCATGCAGCCGCCTTCCCCTTGCAGTTCGTGTAACCCACCACGGGGCGACAGCTGCAATACGTCTCTGGAAAAGAAAAGGTCTGAAAATGTCAGGCTGAGGAGTTGGTGCGGAAACTATTACTGCTGTGTAGAGATTTGGCTGCTGTAGACTTGCCCTTTTCTGAAGCAATGAGTTTGGTTGCTGCAGGCTGAAGCCCATAAGCAGCTTTTACCTCTGGCCAGTGAGGAATGACCTTGGACGGGGCTGTGAGGCGCCTGTTAGCAAGAGCTTTGCTGCCGTTAATTGCAGAAGGAGGGAACTGTGGAATGAAGGATGCAATATGTTGTAGTGAGAGAAGGGTCCTACAGTTAAGGTAGCTCTACATCATGTTGAAGAACCGGATTATTTGCCTGCTTGTGGTGTAGCCTCCTTGGCTGAGGCTGGGAATTTCACCTCAACCTTGTTTTGAATTAGTACCCCTGAAATGCTGAGCTTCATCTTGAGGGAACTTTATCTGAGACCTAGACTGGGAAAGTACCTGGACCTAATATCAGTAAGTGCCTTAAAAGTGCTAAATGACCTCACCGGACCGCTGAGGTTAGCTTCCACTTCTGAGTTTGATGGCTGTGCTCCATGGCCCCACCATGACACAGGGCTGGTAATACCCCACGTCTCGCAGGGGGGCTGTGAAGAACAGCAGAGGGTACCCTAGAGGAAATTAAAACTTCAAGACTCTTTAAAGCAGATAAATAAACTGAAGGAACACACATCCAGGCAGTCTGAAAATGCTCTAGCAGGTAAGTGGTGGTGATTCCCGAAGTGCTGTCGGGTATGTGCACTGAATGAGACAAGGTCCACGCACTTGCAGCTAAAACCTGTAGCATGAACATAAAGGGATCAAATGAAGATTGAGGATGTAATTTTATTTTTGGCACTTCCTGATGCTGCATGCATGACTTCACTCAAGCAAATGTCTCTTAAAGCAGTTTATTGTATGTAAATTACTTTAAATTTTCAGTAATATCCAGGCTTCCCTTCCACTGTGGATGGATTTGCAATTAAAATCTCACTATCTACCTGCCACTAGGGCACCAGTGAGTTTCTCTATCCAGCCACTCAGCTGTTCAGCCTCTCCAAATGTGGGAATTTATTTCCTCCAAGCACCTCCCCTTCCACCAGTGGGCATAAGCAAGCCCTGGCCAGGAGCAGGAGCCTCCCAGCACCAGGTGTGTCCCAGCAGAACATGACCTCTGCACAGCAAGGGGCCTTGGTGACTGCCACCAACAGCCCCGTGACAGGGATGGCAGCCACAAGTTCCTCCATGCTCTGTGGGTGCCTAAAGGTGATCGAAAGACTAATGGGAGAACAGACCAGTCCCAAAGTCCCCAGTAATCCACTTATATGTGGAATTTTGCAGCTGCAGAGAGGACTCCGAGCATGAGCCCTGCTCTAATCACAGGCAGCACTGGGCACCCTGCCTGGCATGGTGAGATTTGTCTCAGACCCCATTTGCGAGGTTCTACACCAGGCTGGGATGAGTGGTTTCCTGCAAGCACTTTTCTGAAGGTCTCGGTTCCTTGGGTGCTTTTCTGGCTTTGCATGAGGCACCCAGGTGCCTGATAGTCTGCGGGGCAGCTTGGTGCCATGGGGCAGCACCCTGCAGCCTGAGGCACAGCGATGCCACCACTCTACCACCACCGCTGATGAACAGTTTTCCACCATACTGCTGTCAGGCCTCATCCAAAGTGCCCTGAGTTCTTTAAACCTCATGTAAACCAAGCTTTCAGGATCTCAGAGCAGCCTTGCAGCTATTTCCTCTGTGCATTTAAAAAAATACAGTTGTTCCCACCAAGCACAGTATGTCAGCAGTGAAAGCACCAGAATCATTTACAGATATAACAGCCGAAAAGAGCTGCCACAGGGAGGGGAAGAGAGAAGGCAAGAGCCTTTGGTTGGGCCAGAAGTGTGAGCAGTCTTTGTGAGCCAAAAAGGTATGCTCAACACTGAAATATTAGAAAGACAGACGAAGAAAGGAAGAAGAAGAAGAAGAGGAGGAAGAAGAGAAGAGAAAAGGAAAGAAAATAATAAAGAAAGAAAGAAAAAAGAAAGAAAAGAAAGAAAAAAGAAAAAGAAAGGAAGAAGAAAGAAAAAAGAAAAAGCAAGCAAGAAAGAAAGAAAAAGAGGACGGAGGGAAGAAAGGGGGCAGAGGGCAGAGGGAGGAAAAAGTATATTTGCTGTATACTAAAGCAGACAAACTGGAGGGCAGAAGAAATGCATTAGCTACATGTTCCTAAGGGCTTGGAATATGGATTCTCTGTTAACAGTTTCTGTATTTTGCAGGATTATTAAAAAAAAAAAAAAAAGAAAAGGAAAGGAAAGCAAGATTCTGGCTACATGAGGTAAATATGAGGACTAAGTTATCTGCAGGATTAGTATTATTTACTGTGAGTACAGCTCACACATTTGGAGGTAGTCACTGCGCAAGCTCACAGGAGCAGCTTCACAGTGTTCATTGCAGGGTGGGAGAAGTGCCCAGCCGCTGGTGGGGGCTGCCCCTCTCGGTACAGCTGCTGCCTGTAGTTATTTGGATGTAAAATACAGTTCTGAGGTCAGCTGCTGGCTCAGCACTAAGCAGCTTTCAGCGATTATGTACAAGCATAAGGCTGGTGCACCTGCATCAAACACTGAAGTTTACACAGTCACCACCCATTCTCCTTTCCACCGTGAGGGCACTCTCGCAGTTGCACAGAGCACAGGCTTTAGAGGTTTCCTGCAATCTTCCTATCCCCTTGGCAACTAGTTTATTTTTATTTATTTCTATTTATTTTTCTATTTATTCCCAGGATTGAAAGCTCTACCACATGCTTCTCTGTGCTCTGAGTAACCCCAAATACAGAAGAGCCAGAAATAACTCTTTTGCTGCGCTGTCAGTGTTTGATACAGTCAATTCTTTCATCTACTGGGTAAAGCAACCAAAGGCGACAGAAAGCAGCAAGCAAAGCAGCTGGCAGCAGAGGGAGAAGCAACATCTGAAAGAGTGTTATAGCTCAGGTAACCTCCAGCTGTCAGCCCGCATTTCAGAAGGCACACTGGGCTTCGGGTCTCTGCCCACAGCCGCTGATGGTCCCCACCGTCCCCTGGAGGAGGCGGCTCTCCTGCTGGATGCCACCACCCGGAGCCCCCACAGTGCTTCAGCTGCAAGAAATGACATTAAGCATTGGCCTAACCTTTTCAGTGCCCAGATCCAGAAAAAGACTTCAGCAGTCTGCAAGAGGCAGGATGACATCAGCACCTTAAGCCACTCTTAATCCTGAAAGGCTGCAGCCACCCCTGCCGATTGAGTGTTGAAAATTAGCTATTGCACATGCCCAGAGCTGTCATTAGCACAGAAAGCATCTCCCACGCAAGTTTGTTTGTGCTTTCTTTTTACCATTCTGGATGTTGATAGGCAGTAGAAAACCTGGTGCCCATAACCTCTGCAGCATGAAGGAGGCTGGGCTCGTTCTTGTGCTTTTTAACGAGCCTATCCTACTCACCATGCCACAGACCAGGCTGAACCTGTCCCGCTTTGCAGTGAGCAGTGGCCGCAGCCTGGTCCAGGCACTCTGCTCAGAGTCACTTCTGGCCCTTTTGCAAGGAAAAGTCACCCGAACAAGCACAGGACCAGCTGCAGGACATTTCCCTCAGGTGAGTGCCTAAAGCACCACGCTGGACAGGCACGTGCCCCAGCCTCGTGGATCTGCCTGCTTTGCTGAACAGCAGCCCAAGCGCAGTGTGATGGGGGAAACTCCCCTCTGGCCTGGCGGGAGGGGGGAGCGAGAGGCTGAAGCCCTCTGTGAATGCTTAAGAGAGAAAAGCAGGGTAGGAACAGCATCAGCACACCTTGTTTAAAACATTAGGTGTTTTCCTGCTGTGAAGAACAGCTTCAGCACTTCTCCCTGGGACCTTCGAAGATGAAACTGTGATGATGCTGAGGCCCCTACCCCCAGGCTGCAGGATACCCGTGTCTGAGCTGCGGGGGCTCCAGCACAGCCCAGACATCACCCTCTGCCTGCTGCAGATCTAACTGGGTGCTGCAGGCAGCTGGAGTGAGACATGGCAGCCTACTGCCCACTCGCCCCAGCACTGCATCGCGCTCGCCATGCACCACAGGAAAGGAATTGACTGATAAGGACAAAAAAGTTTTTTTTTTTTTCATCCCTGTCAGATGGGGATAATGTTATTTGTGACAAAAAGTTTTCCTTACAGATAAGTTAGTTCCAAAGTGCTTGTGAGAACATCTGTACAACATGGAACTACTCCCATTACCTTGAACGAGCACCAAATGGGATTCACCCTCACCAAACAGCTCCACTTTGCTTTTTACTCATTCCACAAAACTTCTACCTTAGTGAAGGCTTACAGGAAGCAGGCTTTACAGGAGTGATACAGAGTAGATACTCCTGCAGAGTAAAAGCTGTTCAGAGGTTTTGACTGTGTTTTGATTTGAGAAGTATCTTCCTCTGCAGAAAAGGTTTTTCCTCCTTTAAGCATTCACAGAGGACTCCAACCTTTCACTTCCACCTCCCAGAAGACCATGACAGGCCAGATGGGAGTCTTCTCTCCCCCATTCTGCATGCAGCAAGCATGGTGGCTCTCCTTTTTTCAAGGGGTTTAAATGCTGGAATCAATTCACCAGTAAGCCAAGTTATTCCTTCTATGCAGTCCCTTTAAATATCTCCTAAGCCTCAGTCCATCTGAAGCCTTCATTTAGCTTCTGTAACACAGACAAGCCTTTGGAAACTAGTCTTTCCTGGAAAATGAAGTCAATGCATCAAGTCAGCTGTTAACTTTGCAAAGGTGCTGTCACAGATAAGGGCTTACATGAGCTATTTCACAGCTACTTAACTTACAGAGCTGAGTATTAAGGTATTTTGGGCATTCTTAGCTCTTCATAACCGGGTTAACTAGTATATGGAAGCAAGATTAATTTTTATTAGCTTGAAGTATCATATTTTATTCAAGAGATAAGAAATATCATAATACATTATGCATCTGCCAGTTATAGTCCATTTTAGTTTGTTCCAAAACCTAAGCAGTAAATGAGTAAGTTTATCTAGTTAAACTGAAAAAACAGCATTCCACACAACCAGTACTAGAGATGTCAACCGTATAGTAATTCCAGCATTACAGTGTTATGGCTTTCCAGAAAGTCATGAAGTTAACAAATTAGAACACATCAAGAGCCATTTTCCAAAGGTTTATTGAAGTAGCGACAGGTTGCTCATACTGTGCTGGAAAAAGCAGTTTTATTGAATTCAGATACTTAAAAACAGTATTGCAGCACAAGATATTGCTATTTGTAAACTAGACTCCATTGTAAACTCTAATCCTTCAGGGAGAGTCAGTTTGCAAGATCTAAGACCTATTTCCTAGCATAATAATCTTGCGCTCATGGAAAAACTGCAGAAAGGCACTTGAAAGCTGTTTCTTCCTTTAAGACATGGACTTTTTAACTCTTGCTGGTAAGAATTTCTCCTGCATTAGTAAGTACGCATCTCCACTTCAGCTTTACTCCAAGTCATCATGATGCTGGGAAGTTTCATTAATAACCTGTTGAAAAACAGAGACCCTTGCATTAAGTTTTCATAGGAAGATTGTTTGGAACATCCAGTACCACAGAACTGAGAACAAAGGGGTACCAAACTCTCACTTATGTGAGGCTGTAGTTGGTAAATAGCACGCAGAAAGCATTTAAGCCTTTATTGACTTAGTCCAAAAACAGTACCTTGTCCCAAACAAGTACCTCTGTTTACTGCCACATTTTCCTCAGGTGGTGTGAGAAATCTTTTGAGAACTTGCTAACTCAGCTGAACTTAAATACTCACAGGTAACTGTCAGCCACTTCAGGATTTACTATCAGACGAATTTTGTGATCATTTCTACAGAAGCCCATTTGCTACATCTGTATGCTCAGCCACGCTGCTTGGACTGCCAGGTACTGTTCTACTCAATCCTTACTACCATATACAGGCTGCACTAACCAGCAGACAAACGTAAGAGTATTTTAAGGTAACCAGCTGTGATAGAAATAAAATCAAAAGTTACCACCAACCTGTCCATCTCTAGTTTCGACAGTCTTAATTAGAAGTGTTCTCTTTGAGTGGGTGTCAACCATTGGCTGAGACTCAATGTTGGTTTCTGCAGAAGAAAATGTATTATTACCAACAGTCTAGATGAAGTGTTTCCTCAAAGCAATGAAGTGTAACAGACTTTAGATCTACTTTCAGAATCCCAATTTAGTATATGAAGAAGTCTTCTGCTCTGAATCCTAAGTGAATCTTTTTTCTTCCTGTCCCCCTTAAAGCACCTTCAGCAGGCATCTAAACTGATCACTCACCATGTACTGATTTTAAAAACATCCACACCCAGGAACAAAGTAGCTCTCTCCCCATCCAAGGTTAAGTAATTGTAAATATTGTAGTTATATTTAAGAAAAACATTCACACACAACTGCATTTATAGTTCAAACACTAGAGTAAAAGGAACTATCTATCCAGGACCTTTTTGCTAGTGACAGAATGGCTGTCTAAACGGAAGAAGCAGAAATAGCTTACCTCTCAGGTTCAAAGAAGCAAAGGTTGGAATAGGCATGTTAATCCTGAAGGAAAAAAAGAAATGGATAAAGTCAGACATGGGTATACAGTGTCTTTGAGTGACTGCTGTTTAGAAAAGTGTCCGCATGAGATTTTTACCTGCTCTCTTCACCCTCCAGCAGTTTTCTGTAGGTGGCAATCTCAATATCAAGAGCCATCTTGACATTCAGCAGGTCCTGGTACTCGCGGAGGTGGCGAGCCATTTCTTCCTTCATGTTCTGAATCTCATCCTGCAGACGGCCAATAGTGTCTTGGTAGTTAGCAGCTTCAACAGCAAAATTCTCCTCCATTTCACGCATTTGGCGCTCCAGGGATTCATTCTGGGAGGGAATAATGAAGTCAGGCACTGCTGCAGTTCAGCCACTCTTCCCCACCCCTCAAGACCCTTAAAGATTTTTAAAAGGGGAGTAATGGCTAGCATCTTTTGAAAACACCCAGACACATCCCAAAATAGTCATCGCTATCTTCCCTTGCAAAGTCAAGGTGAGTTATTCTGCTACTTGATTGGAGGTGTGCCATGTATTTGCTACCAGGGGGCAAAGCAATCCGTTATAGTAAGCCCCAAGACGTGCACTACCAGTCAGCATGCAGGCACTCCTCAGTGAGGGGATCTGCAGGTATGCTACACACTAAAATCCATTTCAAGCCAGCCTGTAAGGCAGTGAGATTCTAGCAACAGCAAGATTTGCTGTTTGCACCTTATTTCCACTGTTGCTCCAGCTTTTTTTTTTTTTTTTTATAACTTCAGCTGCACCTGACAGGCAAGCCGTAAACACTTTCAGAAAATGTTATATAAAACAGTATTACAGCAAGAGAATGAACTCATTGTTTATACCTTAAGCAAGACTAGTTCAGCATGTCAATCTAAGCAGTCCACTGTAGTGCATGCAGACAAATCATGCCTATAGCATCCTTTTCAAGGAGTACTAATACGCTGCTATATTGTGCAGCAGATCAGCTGCGCTCACATCTGTATCAGCCATTAAACTGCAGTGCAGCGTTTAGAGCTGCACAGGGGAGAATGTCCCAACAGCTGCTGTCTTCTACTTACGCTTCCCTTAAGGGCATCAACTTCGCAGGTGAGAGACTGAATCTGTCTGCGGTATTCATTAGCTTCTTGTTTGGCCTGGCGCAGGGCATCGTTGTTCCTATTAGCAGCTTCAGAGAGATCTGCGAACTGTAGAAACCCCCGGTTTGGTTAGTGTAATGATTTAACAGAAACAGTGTAACAAGTATTTTTTTTGACACAGCATTTGAGGGCAATTGAAGCCATTACATTAACACCTGAAACATTTAAATAGTAGCATGACTCTTCAAATGCATTTCTAATTGTTAAAGTGGAATTCATAGTTAAATCTTTCATATTTGTCTCCCCACCCATTCCTACCCTCCACATTTCTCATCTTTTCATCATTTTTTTGCCCATTCATTCACTCCTTTCTCCAGTATTCCATATAACATCTCCTTCCAAGATGTTTAGCACAGGAAAGACTCCAACTATGAACCCACTATTTTGCTGCTGTACTTATGGCGCAAAATAATGTTTTCAGCTGTACTTTTCCCAGACTAGGAGTTTAAAGACAACCCTGTGCCATGGCTGTGGTCACGCCCCGTATAGACACAAAGGGAACACAGGGTGCTACAGCAAACCCTTTATGTACAGTTAGTTCCAGTGCCTGACGCACCTGGAGAGATTTTACTTACTTTGGACTTGTACCACTCTTCAGCTTCCTGAAGATTCTTAGCAGCAACGCTTTCATACTGTTGACGAACGTCACGCAGCGCAGCAGTAAGATCAGGCTTAGAAACATCCATATCAATTTGGATGTGCTGTTCCTGGAGCTGGGCCTGCAGTTCTCGGATTTCCTGAGAAGCAGATGCTCAATGTTATTACATGACAACATACAGAACACATGCAGGTGGGGACTCAGCCAGAACCGGTGAAGAGCTTGCTTACTAGACTGTCCGTATCTAATCACGGACCCCATTGTTCATCTTACCTCATCATGAAGCTTCTTCAAGAAGACAATCTCTTCTTGCAGGGACTCGACTTTGCGCTCAAGATCGAGACGTGCCAGGGAGGCATTGTCAACATCCTGACCAGAGAGAAGAATGATGAACATTCTTACAAAACTGAGGGAGGGAAGTCTTCTACAGCAAGTTCAGTACCCTACAGACTGACTCTATGTCTGAGCTTTTTGGCAAAACAATACAAAATCAAGAGCTGCAAAACCCCTCTCTTTGCCACCTCCTACCCCAGCCTCAGAGACCACTATATGCACCTTTACTGTCATTTTGGGAACTATACAGCATATGTAGATTACTTCATCTTTGCCAGCATATTGCTGAGCATGATCAAGAGCATACCAGCCATGGTGGGTGTAAATCCTGCTTGAAGATGAAGCAGGTACATTGGTCAGAAGCTAGCGATAAGCTCTTCTAGCTTGACAGCACTGAAAAAGTGTTAGTCTTGGAATTTGCAAACTTCCATTTTTTCCAGTGGCGCTTAGAAATGCAACCCATGTGCCTACGTGCCTATCAGTGGGCTTCATTTCTTGTTTATTTCTTACAGTCTCCTTGGTGATCAACCACAGAGCCCTTTGGGTCCACAGACCACAGCTTGAAAGCATACTTGCACAGCTAGTGAGGTACATATAGTAACTGCAAGCATTTACTACTCCAAATGGTTCAACAGACCTCCCTTGAGAAAAAGAAAGTATGAGCATAAACACAAATAGAGTTAGTCGTCATTGCCTACACCCTCACAGTAGCTGGCAAAGACTCCACCTTTTGCTGGACAGAGATAGTCTTAATCAACAGCAAAAATTCATTTAAGGCATAACAGAAGATAGGCCATGAATGTTACATGAAAGCAGCTTGAATTAGCTCGAAAACCTGACTTAAGACTCAACATTGATTGGTAACTTCTTATGTTATAAATGTGCAAGAGTTTGAAAAGGGGGTGATTGTTCTTTTCATACTAGTTACATGCGCAGCTGCGTGCTCATGTTCACACAGTATTAATGTATCAGGTTTTCACAGCTTACTCTAAAGCTATTTTGGATTGCCCAAAGTATAGGCATTCCTAATCAGCAGTTCTCGCTATTATGGCACCTTTGAAGTAAGAAGTGTTTTCTTTAGACTCCTAGAAAGCCATTCCTTTGATCACTCCTACTCTGGGGTAAGGTTCTTGCTCCAGCAGAACACCCCATAACTTCCCTATCAATTCCACTTTTACACCCACACAGTTCACATGGGCTCTGTTTTTCAATTCAGGGGAAAAATTCCTTAATTCATTTACTTTCCTCCCCCAAAAAACAAACCTGAAGATCATTCTGGTAGGAAATTACATGGCTATGACCCAATGTGTTTACACAATTAGACATTCAGAGAGTTTCCAATGGATTTTACAAAAAACCGCACCCTGAGGACATATTTTCAGACAAATTAACAGCTACAGGATTTTTAGGAGCATCTTAAATTGAAGGCACATTAGTATATACATTATGCATTTTACTACACATGTGATCATTAAATATAGGGAGTGAAGAATCAGTGTATCTGTATTTCCTAGATGAATGGAGAACTACATAAATGCATAAGCTACCTGTAACCTGAGCAAACAAAGTATTCAGCATACATACAAGCAACTGGACTACGCATTGATTTTATCCCAGGGGATGCTTCAATGCCAGTCACGTAGTTTGCAGGGTCGGGCATCCATGTTTACTTCAGACAAACCTCATGTTAGCCAGGAGCAGACCTGTTAAGTCTTGGCATGGGTTCAGGACCTACTCCTTGCTGCCAGAGTAGCTGGCAAAGCTGCAATAATAACTTTCTCACTAATTGTGGTGCTTGTTTTGTCCCTCAGGAAAGAGCTCACTGAACCTTCAGGTTTATTTTATGTAGTACGCCCCCCAGCATATGAGTAAAACCACATCTTTGTTCAGGAAAAGAATTAAAATTTAGTACATATGAGTTGGAAATAAAAAGTTTAGTTCAGTATTTTAAAAGTGAACAAATATTTGAAGTATACAACCACTCCAAGTACAAAGTAAATTTGATACTACGTCGCAACAGTGAAGTATCTGCTGAAGCGTTTCAAACCCACGCATGCAACTTCCCAGTGCAAGAATGTAACAGTTTAATAAAGCTGTGCTTTTTTTTTTTTTTTTGTTACAACGGAAAGCTCAACAGGATGTTTCAACTTCAGTGTTCTATGAACCTAATTTCACTTACAGAAGAACACCACTCACACTGAAACAGATTTAGTTTTGGAAACCTGCACATTAAGCCTACTCTTTCACCAGAGAGGAAAAATTAGATATTACTGCTGTTCAAATCAGACATGCTAGCACGTACCGGTTCTGGCATGAGTGGATTTAGTGTAGCATTTCCACTGACAATGATTTGCAATTCTTATGCATAAGCTACACCTTAGGAAGTTACATGCATCCAGTTCTGACTGTAATGCACACATAGAATCTGCTAGAGGCCGAGATCCTGAACGACCCCTTTCCACAGGGCTGGGAAGAGCTGGATAATGAATGTGGGATATGCAGAATGCCAAGTTCACTTAAAAGCCTAGAGCCTTCACAAAGTTTATTTGGTTTGAAATAGAGGTATACCTGCCTTGAAGTATACCAATTAAGTACAAAAGCCAGCCTTAGTCAAAGGATACTTCAACTGAATTCAGCAGTGATTCAGACTAGATTAGGTTCTCTAAAACTTAAGTTAACTGCTCCTGCATGGAACTTAACACAATGTTAAATTGGCTTAGCACTCAAAAAGTAGAAGCTGAAGTTAAGGCAGCATATCTCAAACTGTTCCGTTTCAAACTTCTGTCCCCAGAATGCTAGGGGAGACTGAATTCCCAGACTCCAAATGGGAGTGAGTGTTCCTGTCTCCACACATTATCTTGTGAAGACACCTGCACTCTTTCAAACTATAAATATATTGTAGTCAAAAGCCTTACCCAGGGAAACACTGACAATCAAGTGACAATTTCCTGAATGGTGACATCTACTAACATCTGTGAAGAGCCCTGGGATGAAGTCAGCCTGTGCCCCGCTGTCTGGAGATACGGGAGTCACATCTAGCCAGGAGGAATGCTAGCAATGCCTTTCCACACCAGCAGTTTAGGGAAGAGACCTTGTTTTGAGAAGGCACATTCCTAAATTATCTCCTAATGCAAACAAGGCTTAATCCAAGTTGAAAGCTGATTTTGCACAAGTGAAAACCTGAGCTTAACACTTTCTGAACACTCTCTGCCATGTAGCTTTTGGTTTATTGGAGTAACATAGTAACATCCTACAGAGACTAAACTCTACGGCAACTTGCTTCCTACCTTACCATCTTCGTTTACAGTTCATTAAGTTCAGTGTTGGTAACAGACCCCCTGAGACAGGCTTGACAGATGTGACCTCGCTCCAAGGAGCAAACTGTCTTGTCAGCAGACACCACCCATATAAAAAGTTCTAAATTTCAAGGTTGTGTCCAATAACGCGCTGACCGAAGCGATTCATTAAAAAGGAGCTCTGTTTTGTATAAAAAAACTGGACCATACACATGGTAGACACTTTTTGCTGGAAGTATGCTCGCACCATTACACATTTGGTAAGAATGCAGCCCACTGCGCCCTCCCTTCCGACACAAAGGGATCTATTATTTCAATCTGCTGCCACCACACTTGCCATAATGCCTGTATATGCATTCCACGGTGAATCCCATAGAAACCATTAATACCCTTCAGCCAAGCGAGCAGATGGCCCCCCTTTCGCTTTTATTGGACCGGGAAGCGATTCCACGTCGGGGCGCTTTTTGTAAAACAGGCGAGACTCGGATAAAGCAAGACAATAGTTTCCCTCCCCGCCCCTGGGACCGCAGCATCCCCCCCTCAAGAAAACAAGGGGGAGTCGCGGGAGAGCCGATGGAATTCCTTTGTGCGAGAAAGGCGAACTCCCGCAGTCCCGCCCCCGTCCCGGGCACCACCACCCTCAGCCCCCCCAGCTCGCTCCCTCCAGCCCCCGCAAACCTGTCTGAAGGACTGCAGGGTGTTCTCGGCCTCCTCCCTCTGAAGCATCTCCTCCTGCAACCTGGAAGGGGCGAGACCGCGGTGAGGCGGCAGCGGGGGGACCCCCGAGCCTCCCGCCGCCCCCAGCCCGGCCCGGGGCGCTTGGGTGGGCGTGTGTGTGTGGGGGGGGAGTCGCCGGCAGCCCGCCCCCGCCCTCCCCTCGCACACTCACTTCTCCCGCAGCCGCATGATGTCGTCGGCGAGGTTGTCCCGCTCCACTTCCACGCGTGCCTTGTCGTTGGTGAGCTGGTCCACCTGCCGGCGCAGCTCCCGCATCTCCTCCTCGTAGAGGTCGCCCAGGCGGGACGTGCCCTTGCCCTTGAGCTGCTCCAGCTCGGCCAGCAGGATCTTGTTCTGCTGCTCCAGGAAGCGCACCTTGTCGATGTAGTTGGCGAAGCGGTCGTTGAGCTCTTGCAGCTCCACCTTCTCGTTGGTGCGGTTCGCCTTGAACTCCGTGTTGATGGCGTCGGCCAGGGAGAAGTCCACGGAGTCGTGCAGCCGCATGGGCGGCATGCTGCTCCGCAGCCGCACCGACGTCGCCTTGGTGGCATACATGCCGCCGGGCGAGGCGGACACGTAGCGGGCGGTGCTGGGCCGCAGGGCGCTGCCCAGCGAGTAGCGGGTGCTGGAGGTGATGTAGCGGGTGCCGGTGCTGGGGCGGCTGCCCCCGCCGAACATGCGGCGGTACGAGGAGTTCTTGGTGCTGATGCTCATGGCGGCGGCGCGGGCTTTGTAATCCGGGAGCGGAGCGGGGCGGCTCGGAGCAGCGGGCGAAGAAGGGCGGCGGCCCCGGCCCGGGCCCCTTCTTATGGGGCGCCGCCGCCCGCCGCCGGGCCGGGCCCGCCCCGCCGGCCGCCGCGCCCCGCCCCGCCGCGCCCCACCCGCCGCCAATCGCCGCGCCGCCCCGCCCCGCCCCGCCCGCCGCCGCGCCTCGCCCCGCGGGGAGGGGGCGCCGGGGGGGGCGCGGGGGCCGGCGGACACAAAGGCGGCGGGTCGAGGGGAGAGAGGAGAGGGGAGGGGAGGGGAGGGGGCAGCCTGGGGGTGGCGCGGCTGAGCCCCGCGGGCCGCAGCTCTCCCCCCGGGGTTCGGCGGGCAGCCGCCGAGGCGGGGAAGGGGCAGGGCGCGGCGGGGCGGCGGCCCGCAGGAGGCGGCGCGGCGGGGGTGACGGCAGCGGCTAGCGGGGCCGAGCGCTCCGTGCCTCGGCTGCCCTGTCCGGGAACGCGGCGGCGGCGGCGGCGGAGTCCGTGTTACGCCGCGGGACGAAAGAGAGCGAGGCCGGAAAGGGTGACCCTCGCTGTGCGCACGGGGCTGCCAAACGCCCGGAATAGCCGGGCAGGAGAGTAAGACATCCGTGTCTTCTCCGGCCGCCTCCCCTGAGAGCCATCTCGGCTACTGCGTCGGTGCTGAAGACGCGTTTTCCCTGTAGCTGAGCGAGCAGTTACGCTAGGAAGGCTTAATTCTGCCATTATCATAATGATCCCAGCGGTAACTATTTTAGCATGGATGGTATACTACTGAAAAAGCTGCGATCGGGATCTTGCTCTTGGATGCGATCCTTCTGGTAACTGGGATAGTGGCAGGCTTGATTTTAATATAGGTTTGTTTCTGAGCTGTTGCACCCAGCAGACTTTTGCTATAAATTTCAGTAGGCACGTGAGCAGAGTCTCAAGAAAGCATCTAAATAGCAACATGATAATTATTCATTAGACATGACCCACAAATATCCTATGTGTGTAGCACCAAAGGCCAGACAAAAATCCCAGTGTTTCAAGAGCAATTTTATTATGAAAATGAGGCTACCAGCAGTAGAGAAGAATGATGTAGATGGTACAAGGCAACAGCAGTAGCGTAAAATGTAACACAGAAAAACTGACCAAGTAGCAGCAGATTGTTTTCAGTATGAATGCAAAAGGTGTTAACAGGAGATGACAGAATCCCTGTTGTTTAGATAATTTTAAATTTGAGTGGCCAAAGCACAATTCATATTCTCTAACCCTCCACTGACACATCAGGTAAGGGACATCTTTTTCTTTTTTGCTATGGGAAGTGGCAGATGCAACATAGAGGTAGTATCTAATGTATTATTTCAGCACTTATGAGATGCAAAACCACCACTGGTTTTAAATTTGTAACTTGCAGTCCTGCAGAAGTAAATACCTTCAGTGGAATTCCTGATAAATGTGAACACAAACAGTGGGCAGAGGGAAAGGGACTCTTCACGCCCCAATTCCCAGTAAAATCAGCTATTGTACTTCAGGTATTGTACCTTACAAGGCAGAATTGAAGCCCATATAATTCATTAAGGATTTTTTTTTTTTTTTAAGGAAAATGTGCTTCAGTTCCATTCTGATTACAACCAGAACTACAGGAGTGCAGTTTGTGTATGTAAATGTATGTTCTTGAGGTTTTAATTACCTCTATTCACTGAAGCTTAGGCAACCACATGAAGCTGACAAGGTTGAGCCACTGAAGTGCTTGCAGCGTAAGTCCTGGGCTACAGCTCATTTCATTCACCTACTGAATAAGAGGCAGAGGTCACATGGCATTCCTGAGGCCAAGGGTACCGCAGCCCAGCCTGGATGCTGTTGTGCTGTCCAGCCCTCTGAGGGCTCTTTATTTAAGCCATCAAGTTTGAGCTGTAAGCCTTTGTGAGCCCTGGCACAAAAGTACACACTACTTCTATGAGCAGGCAAAAAAGTAAACCAGCCCATAACCAACAGCCTCACAGATTAAAGATGCTTTAGCAGATTGCTGGTTTCTTGAAGCTGCATTGTGCCCAATCTGTTTTTCCTAACAGAGCACAGCTTACTCACAGTGCACAAAACCTTTACAGGCACACACATGCAACAGTCATCCTTTGTTCAGACACTGCTTTGCCCCTAAAATCCAAGGAAGTGTTTGTTTTAGTAAATAAATATGACCACCCCCCATGTTTCAAGTGTTATTTCCATATGTTTATGTCACCGCTGCCATATGTATTCTTGGCCACCTGCCTCATTGCCGTTTCTCACTGTGAAATTTTCCTAGAAATGTTCAGATACTGTCGGCTGTCGGGACTACAATAAACCTTTAAGTGCCTTTTGCTGGTTGGCACATATACGAATTCATAGAGGAAGCTCTTAAGTTTTTTATAAGGCTGTAATAAATTTAAAGCACATTTGCATCCCAAACCCCAAAGGTCTGACCAAACTGGTCTCTTGAAATGCAAAAAGATTTCCACAGTACTTACCAGGAAAGAGTCCGCCTTAGTGTAGCCATAAAAGTCACAGAGAGTGTACTTCTCTGAATGGAAATGAAACCACAGTAATCAGTCTAATTTTAAGGAAAGTGCTAAGGGACTCTCAGAGACTATGGTTGGTCAGGATCTTGACCACTTCTTACAAGAAGAACAGACAGCTAATAGCATCACTAAACACCACGTTTTCATAAACTGTTAGTTGTCGCCTGTGTTGTTTGTTGTCATGCCTTCATTTGCAATTCCAGCATGCAGTCAGGTAGCTGCCCGGTCAGTTTGTAATGTCACTTGTCTCTACAGAGGTAGATCAGACGTAAGCCAATGGCACTCGTAAAGAACAAAGTAGGTATTTTTATCAATAGCCTTTCAGTCCACACTGTAAAATCTATTTTGGCATTTTTTTGGCTTTTTTCCAGATAATTGATGTATTGATTCACTGCCAAGAATGAAATACAGAATTAAGCCCTAGAAGTGTAGCAAAAAATATTGGATTGTTGTGTAACTTTCATTAAAGGGAAAATCTGTGTTCTTTGGGAGAGGGGTACGGATGCCTGAATAGCTTTATACTAGAAATTTGTTGCACTAAAAAAGTCTTCATAATAGTAAGAATTTCTCTGATCTTTTTGCAAAAATATCTGTTGGTCTGAAAACATCACTGAGAAGACTGGCATTCCCCTTTTCCTTTTTTTTTTTTTTATTTGCCATTTCATTTAAGCAGTAAGAAATGAGGGAAATTTAGTCCAAATATTGAATGTGCTTTCCAGTTATTATAGACCTTGACTAAACAGATGTGAATGCTTTCTTTAATCAGATTTATGCAGCTTTAGTAAAGTTTCTGTTTCCAGGAGGTCTAAAATGACCCATAAATATTAAATACCCAGGAAAAACATCCTGCTATGCAAATGCCATCACTTTTGTTGTCTGTCACTACCATACAGCAACCTTAAGCCCTGGCACGCATGGGACCATAAAGACATTCCTTCACACTTCCCCTGCTCCATGAATATTGAACAAACTCCAGGCAAAAGGGACCCGCTTTAACATGAAGATATTAAAGACTCTTAATGTCCTACAGACAACTGAATAGGGACTCTCCATAATGCTCAGCCACAGCAAGAGCTGCGGTCCATCGCTTGAGTGAGTGCTGTTAGTCTGAAAGAACACTTCCTCCTTTCAGCCGTGGTCTGAAAAGGCTAAGATTACTATGGTTTTGAAAACAGGTTTGTTTCCAAAAAGCAGATTCTGGCTGTAAATCTTCAGCTGGGGCCAGTCCCTCCCTTTAGCTGGGAGCTAAGTGTAATGAGGCTAAAGTGTCCCCCAGTTTCCAAGAAAGGCCAGTGCATCCAGGGAAGAACTGATTTTCCTGAACCCAGAGAATATGTCTCCCTGCACGCTGCCTGGGAGAAGCTGATTTGGGTTTTTGAGTACCACGGGGCTGCACAACATCAATGTCCATGCACTGAAGTCTCCCCTTGTGAGTAACTTCCATGACTAATTATGCTCTTAAAGAAATTGGCAAATTCTTCTATGAAATTTATTTTTAAAATGATGTTGCCTACTGTCATTGCTAGTGTTGCAATGCCTACCAAACTGCTGTGACTAGCTGCTGATTTTTTCAAGGAAATGACTAGGCTCTATACTCAAAACTAACCAAGTCTCTCGTCAATATTATATTTTAATGTAAAATGAACTATATAAACTGGCAGGGGTTTCATCACTAGGGAAGTGTTTTGAGCGTGACTCATGCCACCCAGTTGCATGACTTACATTTCCAAAAATTATTACTGTCGTGCATAAAGTTCCCCTCTACTATGGTTTCTAATTTCCAGAATAGGACATTTTCTGTATCAAATTAGGATGTTTCTGTCCCAAAGCAGGTACTCATTTCCAAAGCCAGTACAGCCCTCTGCCCCAAGTCCCATGGGTGTCTCAAACACGATGCACAGTTCTTGCAACACAGGAAAGAGAAAGAAGTTTTTCAGCTCTATTATAGGTATAGCAATTTATTTAATCCATCCCTTAAACAGAAACAAAAAAAAAGGATGACAAACTGTACACTTCATCTGTCCCACTTCGCTTAATACCAATAGCACTGCCTGCTGAATGTCAGCATATGTTTAGCAATGACTGGGACACAAGGACAAGGTTTTACAAACTGACATGAGGTTTGGCATGGTTTGAGGCCCAATGCTCAGTCTGAAAATCTTTAAGCAGAACTAATTTCCAGAATACACAAAGTCACTTAGTCTTGATTTGGGTGCCCAAAAATAGATATTCTGAAATTTTAGCTCTCCACTGTCCTTGTTTCATAAAATTTGTATTTTGCCAAAGACCAATGTTCAAGCATCATGATAGGCACTTTATAAAGACCGTTTAACTTAAATATCAGATAAAGGATTTTGATTTATAGTCGGCTTAAGCTTTCAGTAGGATCTATGTAAAATGTTGTGTAATGTGTGGGGCTTCTTTCTGTCCTTTGCCACATTGCTGACTTCGCTATTTTGACCTTGCTCAGTGCTCAGTTGCTATTCCTGCAGTAAGCTGTTGGCACAGGCAGAAGCCAACAGCATGGATGAACATTCATTTGTCACATTACAATGGGAAGCCATAATATTAATTTGTCTGGGATTGCTGTTTTAAATTTTGAGATTGCAAACCTTTTCAAAGATGATTCATCCATCCATCCATTCTCTCTTTTGGAAAAAGCTAAAAGAAGCGATTCTAGTACATCATTAATGAACCCTGTGAGTTAGACATTTACTACTTCTTTTTGGCCAAGCTTTTTTCAAAGCAAACTGCTTAAAGAGCTCCTCTAGCCAAAAAACAATTAAAACTGAGGAGTGATTTCATTCTTCTCTCTTCCCCAGTTCCATTACTTACACAAAGCATAAATAGCATAATGTTTCCTTGCCATGATATACCAGGAAATGATGATGTTCGTTCTGAGGAAGAGGCAGGACACAGCAATGGAATCGTTAATTGCGTGCAGCAATTGTTCCCTTCTTCCTTTGAGATGCTCAGGCCAAGCAGAACTACCAGCTCCTTGAGGGCCAAGTTTTTTAGTGGATTCCTCAGTCCAAGTTCTTGTGCCAAATCCTGGGTTCCAATGAGACTCATAAACTGAGCGTACATTGTGTTAGCCATTCTGGGGTTAGTTGGCTCCTTGCAAAGGAAGGGGCAGTGGCGCACACACCCCAAAGGTGAGAAGACTGAGTTTCTAAGATGAGCTATTTTTACATGCCAGCTCTATGCCTATTTTTCAAGCATAAATGTACTTTGTCCAGTTGGGATTAAGGAGGGAAGATGATCCAAATTTGAGCTAATAGTACGCATAAAATATTGTGGGCTACAAGGAATGGAGTGGAAAGTGTATTAAATATGTGTACAGCAGATGGTGCATATGGCTGGAGAAGGAAGAGAGGAAATACCTGGAAGAGTGGAGGCAGCCATACTTTTTTCAGGTGGAAAGGTGCCCTGCTTCCCATTACAAAGACAAATTCACTGTCTACCTGAAATTTTCCCTAAGAATTTGGTCTTACATATGGCCATTGGATGTGAAAGAGCTTTTGCAGGATGACAGGAGGAAGGACCTAGCAGCTATTTAGGAGCTTTGTAGATGCTTTTGTTTTGCTGACTCTTAGACTTTTGCCAATGTTTGTGGCTGTTTATTCGACAGGGATTGGGCATTTCCCATAAACTCCATGACATGGAAGTTACCAAGCCTACTGTGTAAGTCTGAAACACACCAGGATGAAAACACATGCAGGTCAGATGTTGATTCTTTCACAGACGGAAGCGTGGTTTACCCTGAATACGGCAATGCCACCGTCCTACAATTGTATTCTGAAAATAATCAACTTCTGTGGTATCAAGTTGAGCTACATCCTGAAGATGAAGGACATAATACTATTGTACTACAATATACATGATGTCTGGGCTAGTAATGAGAATTATGCACAGTATAGGTTAATTAATTACTTGAGTTCAATTATTTTAGTTTTGGAACAACTGTGCCCTATACCATAGGAGATGAGTGCTACATCTGACTTGGCACTGTAACTGGAATGAAATCATCCTCAGGGACTTAATCTGACATTGCAGGGTTCCTGACAGACAATTCCAACAATTTCCCATTGTGTTTCTCTTAAGAATTATGTGAAACATGTTTGCTGGAGTCTTAAATCAGCCCAGCTCCCTACAGCTGAATACTGACACTGCCAGTCCATACTGGCATATGTCTTGTGCAAGATTTCTCTTCTTCAGAAACAACTATTTTAGGCTTTCTTGACCCATTTAGGTTTGGCTTATTGGGGCTTCTTTCTCCAGACTGTCTCAGCAAAGATAACATTTTAAATTCATAGCCATTTTTCTAAAAAAAAGTTTTGTTTCAACTTTAGGAAAACCCAAAGCTTTTTGTTCTTAGTTGAGGCAATACTTAATTGAAGGAAGAGACCCCAAAAGACCTAGCAGCCAAAAGAGACACTTCCCTATTTAAGATGGGATTTTTTTGCAGAATAACTCTTCAATTTATTCTGCATTTCAGTTTATCCTTACAAGATATCATGACTTCTTCAAATCTGTGCTTTTCTATAGACTATTTTCCAAGAGACTTTCTGGTAGAAAAGAGCTATGTCCCAGCTGCTAAGCTTTAGTGTTTTGGTATGCTTGACAGACATTTGTAGACACATCCAAAGTGAGAAAGAGAATATCTACAGTGCAATCACTTCTGTAATTATAGTTCCTAACTTGTATCAAATAGCTTTAAATTACCTTTAAACTCATTTGCAAACTGCCAGCAATATAGCCAGGGTGGACCTCTGTGCTGCCTAGGCACCAAGTAGTCAGCTTCTTTAGCAGATTTTATGGTACTTACTGTGTGCAATTGTGGTTTACCTCACTTCAAGACAGCTCAGCAAGTCCACAGTTACAGCTCTGCTGCGGCTGCGTTAAAGATTTTCTTTCTCTGGAGGAAACACCCTACTACTGAAATCCTACCACCATGGTGACCAGCATAAGAGATCTCATTTCCTGTGCCAACTACAGTCTTAGTCAAAGATTAAACTCATCACATGGGACTGAATGAAAAAACAAGGTTTCAGCAGAGACTGTACTCTTTAAAAAGACAAGTTTGCGGTGTACAAAATCTTTAGGTGATACTAGACAACCTAGTGAGCAAAAGCCATAACCAACACCAACATTCAGCTACAAGTCTTTCTCAGCCTGCACACCATAGACTGTGTAAATCACATAGGGATGTTGGGGGTGAAAATTCCTGCCTTAAGCAAAAAGGTAAGAGACACATCCAGGCTCACCATCTGCACTCTCATTCTTTCTCTTTCCTTTTCCTCATTCCTCCCCGCCCCCCCCCCAACAGAGCAGCAGGCACCATATTATTTTATCCTGCCCCTGTGAGCTGGGATCTCCCACACCATTACCTCATCCCACTGAAGCAGCTTGAACTGATCCCCCCTTTAACAAGGCCTGGCTCCGTGCCTGCTGTCACCCGTTTCCTGTGACCCTTCAAGGGTCTGATTGAAAACACATTTGTTGCAGCAGCAATCTTTTGGCTGACTGCAGCTGGCCTTACAGAGCTCAGAGTCTGTTTTGTTCAGTCCAGTGGAGGTTTCATAAGTATTTTTTGGTTTGTTTGGTTTTTGGTGGGGTTTTTTTGGTTGCTTTGCTTTGGTGTTTTTGTTGGGGTTTTTTGTTACTAGCCTTTTTTATCCTTTATTTTTTTGGTCAAGCACTGGAATGTGTAAGTACAACAAGAAAGTCAGTAACATTATGTAAATATATGTGTCTTATCCAGCCAGCATGACTGCTGCAAGCCAAACAAAACAAACAGGCCAGATTTATTTAGATTTAAATTTATTTAAACCAGAAAAGTAAAGATTAGAGAAGCGATGTCTTTTTATTCCTTATTCCCTGTCCCTACAGAGTCTATGCATAGCTCCAGAACCTGAAAATAAAATCCTGAAATGGAGAGATTAATAAATTTGAAAAGAGAAAGGTTAAAAATGTTTGTGTCTGATGACTGTTTCAAATAATTTCAGCTACATAAATTTCCCCTGTACAGAGTTCTTAGAAACGCATTGGGAGAGGCTAACAAACCTGGTCTGATGTGGGTTTCATTTCTAGTCTTGCAGATGCGTGGCATTATAAATGAAAATTGTAGGCTTCATCAGCCACACTGGCATGGCCCAGCAGGCTTCCCAGAAATGCCACATCTGTGGCTGACAGCTACCTTTATCGAGCATCACTTCAGCAGAAATCAAGTCTGATAAATTCCCTCCTGAAACATTCCAGATCGATTCTGATAAACTGCAAAAGGTTTTCAGTTTCATTAGTAACCTACTGGGCCAGTGGTTATGGAAACAGTAATTTATGCTAGACATTCTCAGTGAATTTTTTCAGTTTGGTGATTGCATTGCAAGGGTATGAAGTGCCTCACATTCTTTCCTAGCCACAGTGATTTCTGACCCAGAACGAGAGCTTCCATTCTAGACAGCTGAGATGTCTGTATACTCTTCCTGAACCTCACTTAGGTATTTAGTAGGTTATACCAGACATTTGGGCACAAGAAGCATTGTTGTTCAGCTGTCAACATTAGCATTTGCCTGTATTGAAATTTTGGCTGATAACTGTGAATGTACTTTTAAACATCTGGTGTATCAGAGATTTTTCTTGCTCTTTCTCCATTTTTTTTTAATATAGAGGACATAATCACAAACACTTCACAGCTACAGATCTACTAGCTTCCATTACCTAGCCTTATGTTGAGGGGGTTACATTCAAAGGAAACTTCAAGCAATTTATACGGCTGTGGTATTGTGGCATCAGTAAACCCCTGTGACATGCACTGCAGACTGGCAACCTCCTGCGCACAGCCAGGTGCAGGCAGAGGCCGTGCTGGTATGTTCGTCTGCTCTGCTGCAGATGGGAGGGCAGTGAGAAGAGTTACATGTGACTGCAGAAGCCTTGAGATGCCTGTAAAATATTTTGTGTGCATTTGTTGCTGGTGTGAATTATAGAAACACAGCAGTGAAAATATTTTCTTCTTACTTTGAGGACAAGAGTATATGGTCCAGTCATAGTTTGTAATTTTACCTTTCAGTTGCGAAGTACACTGCAGAATCTTAAGGCAGTGGTTTTCGCATGCTTCTGTGATGTTGTTTGGGAGAATTGATAATTGTAACATTTTTAACAATTCTAAAGCATTTTAAGAGAGAATATAGAGAGAACAAGAGAAAATACTGCAGGAGTTTTGTTTGCGTGTTCCTCTTACCACATGTAGCTGTTTCACTGGATATGTGTATCAGTTACCAAGGCAACAGTTTCAGATCTAGCATGATTACCTGTATCATACCACTCATCAGAGATGTGGGCAAACTTTAGAAACTTCTACATTGAGGAAATGCTGCTAGTTGCTAGGAGGTAGGAGTTTTCAGCAACTGTCTCAATGAAAACGCTATCACGTACTTATGTCAACAGCTTTAAAGATGTCATTAAATGATCAGTTTGCTTAAAATATGTTTTACTGTAAATAGAATGAAGAAAATAGCTACTTCATCAATGTGTTTTCATAGTTATATAGTTGTACTTATTTAGAATAAACAATATCTTTTTAGAAAAGCCTATCAATTGTTATTTAAAGCAAGCTATGTTGTTAAGCCATAACTGAAACAGCTCATATGTCCTAAAAAATGTTAAGAGTCCAGAGGTGGACACTGGACTTCAACTCTGTTACTAGTCTCCTTTGTTAATCAAATCAATTGTTCATTGACATTTACAGGAATCCAATCCATCCTATATGCATGGTGCAGAGAAAGAAGGAGCTGTCACAACACCCAAATTTCAGTAAGTCAGAGAGATCCAGTTGGGAAATTTTGCAGTCATGTGGCTGCTTTGGAGTCACAAGACAAAGAGTGAGCAACTGTTTAGCTTGCCCCATGGCAGTGGCAGCATGTCTTAGCAAGATTTTCTGAGTTAGGTATGGACAATTGCTTTCACAGGGCTAATCCTCTCTCAGCAATCATTCAGCTTTTCTGTAAGCATAAAGATATGAGTGGCCATGGATCTCGGCACTTCTCGGCCATTGCCCATCTCTGAAATAAGCAGCATACCTTAAATACTACTGTGTAAGGCCTGATCCAAAAAGTATGTTTATTGTTATGCTGACTTCACATTCATAAAGGGAACAGCACTAAAAGTAACTGTTTCCTTTTATTAATTAATTCCTTGTCAATTAATAATGAGAAGCAGGTTAGGGTAGACAGTTACACAGAATTATAAAACTGATTACTCTGGCAGTTGTTTAAAAATGAGCACTAGGGAAATTTTGGTGTTTCCCATTCTTTGCAAAAAAGAAGCCAATAAAATCCTAACCTAGTTTATTGATTTCTTTGTTGCCAGAGCAGAGGCGTGTTGATCAGATTCTCTTTACTGCACTGGTGGAGGAGGTGAATGGAGGATTTCCCCTGAGCAGCCAGTGTTCTACTGCCACTAGTATAGAGACTACTCTGCTGCTTTCTCCATGGGACTCCACCTTTCCCACATATGAATGGCAAGAATTACCTTGGAGTCAGGGAAAGGAGAGGGGAAATCAGGGCTCAGCTATGCCTCCCTGTCTGATACATGGAAATATTGCTCCTCTGTAGCTTTAATTGCTCCAGGTACTGGGCAGCTCCAAATAAATGAACTGCTCCTGGCTCCCTACAGCTCCCACATATCACAGTATCTAGCATTGCTGTGACGTATAGGTTGCTGAAATAGTAATACAAGGAGCTCAAACATTCATCGGCTTTACTAATTTCAGCTGCCTTTTACTTTACCCTCACTTTGCATCTGTATTTTGAAGGGGTCCTACTGAGATGTATCTTCTTAGCTGAGAACAACCTTGCTTTTTGTAGCCACCTTCATCATCCTGAATCCTCTTCTTGAGAGGCTTCGCCATCTTTGTCCCATGACTGTTTTCTTCAGATGGTATATTCCCCTTATTGCTATGCCATGTGATTCACTCACCTTTCTGAGTTCTCTGTCAGCCATCTGTGCAGGCAACCTGCCTTACCACTGGTTGCAATGTGTGCTGCTCTCCTCTGGTACCTTGGCTGTTGCACTTCCTTTCAGAAATTCTAGAAGCAGACCTTGGACTTCTTGTTTTAGTCATCTGCTTACTCCCATGGCTGACAAATAAAGCAGCAGCCCCTGATTCTGAGGATGAAGATCCACAGGTGAATGACAGAACTGCTTCAAAAAAGCTGGCAAGGACCAATATTCTTACTTTGAAATTTTGTTTCTAGTTCCACTGTTTTCCACATCCCATATTCTGGAGAAGTATGTTGAAAGGCAGCAGATTTCTCTCTTTTTTGCCCTCCAGTTTCAGCTAAAAATTCTTCCTCCACTGAAAGGCAAGAGGTAGGAGCTACGATGGCAGGCTATATGAGGCAGCTTCTAAGGAAAATTAAATATTCCTGAAATCCACTCTTTTTGACAGGTTTCTAAGAGGCTCTGCAAAACTATGATTAACTCAAATTGTAAGAGAAACATGTTCCAGGGTGGGTTTTTTTTGAGGGGTGGTGGTGTGGTTTGTTGTTAGTTTGTGGTTTGGTTTTTTTTTAATGTTTTATCTTCACTTTACAATCTCAATCTGCAAACTGAGGCATAGGTGAGTATCTACTTCTATGTGGTGGGTAACACATAATAGTGTGCAAGGTATTTACTCTGGTTGTTACATGTATGTTTGTGTGTGTACAAATGCATCTGTCTAACACTTGTTTTAAAAACAAATTACTTTTCACAGATAACAGTGTCTTTGAGTTGCCTCTTCCTTTTCAATTTAGCAATGACAATTTCATAGTGTTGGAGCAAATTAGCACAGTTTCATCAGTTATTTCCTTCCTTCCTGTTCCACCAGCAGTGCAGGCTTTGAAATGACTTCTCAAAAACATCACTGCACGCTGAAATCACAGAACAGTTGGGCCTGTCAAACTGCCGAGGGCCATTCACATCAGCTGCCCATCTGGACAGCAGGCCAGCACGCAAACCCCTTCAGCAATAAGCCCCTTTTGCTGCCCTGCACCCCCTTTCTCTCCTTCTGCCCTGGCTAGGTATAAGCCACCTGAAATTATTCCGGCCTCCAGCCTGCCCTGCTGCCAACTGCCAGGCACGGCCTCCACCTCCCCGCGGGCACTGGCCGCCCGTGGTGGTGCAGGGCCTGAGGCAGGGCAATGGGGCTGGGGGTTTCATCGCTGCCCCCGTGAGAAGCCCTCAGTCACCAGAAGACGTTGACCCCAAGGGACTTCATAGCAGGGAGCGGGCCCTTCTCATCCCTCGCTCCCAAGAGAGCGCAGATTGTAGAGCTACTGGCCAGCATCTGTCCCACGGCCCCCCTCAGGGGGCGGCTTCATCTTCCGGGCCCAAGCCCACTTTGGGGTTTAACAAGCAATTAGCAACGCCAGATTAAGCCGCTGCTCCGGGGCCGCGCAGCGGGTGGGGCTGGCAGGGAGCCGGCAGCCCCGAGCAGGACGGAGGAGGGCGGGCAGGTGGGAACGAAAGAGCGGCGGAACGGGCGGGCGGTGTTCGGGGAGGCTGCCGGGAGGGCCGGCCCGGGCGCCGGCTGGCGGAGAATGGCGCCGCTGCGGGTGCTGGAGCTCTACAGCGGCATCGGGGGGATGCACCAGGCCCTGAAAGGTACCGGCGGGCGGCCGCCGCCAGCGCGTCCCGCGGTGCTCGCTGCCGCCGCAGCCCCGCCGTGCGCTCCCCCGGCCGCCGCCTCACTCACCCCCCAGGGCGCCATCTTCTCGGTGGGACCCCGACCCCCGAGGGGAGGCTGTGGAGGGCGCCATCTTCTCGATGGGGCGGGCTAAAATGGCCCCAGGCCTCCCGCAGCCCCTTCCCTGGCCTGGTGCGTCGCCTCCCGCCGCCGTCTTGCACAAGCACCGTGTGGAAGGACGCTGTGGGGTGGCAGGCCTCGTCCCAAGTCCCGGAGGCACAGCCTTCCCCCTCTCCCCCTCTGCAGGGGCAGGAAAGCGACCTCATGGCGGTGGGGTTGGTGCTGTGTCGTGGGCCTGCTGGCAGGGGCTGCGTGAGGGCGAGTTGTAAGGATGGTTGGTAACTGGGTTTTGGTTAGAGATGTGTTTGCATTAGGCTGTAAAGTGTGCCGTGCCCAAGTGTTTGTGGCCTGCTGGGTGGCACCAGGTACCCAGGAGCATGTTGGCATGGAAATTAGGGATCCATGTGCATTTTTTTGGCCCATGCAGCTGCTCCTGGGAAGGCTGTGATTTTGTGTTCGTAAATACATGGTCTGTTTTCTGTTGACACACCCCTGCTGCAAATGGGATTGGGATCATGCAGACAACACAGGCTGTTAATCAAATTAGCCAGGGTATTCCATAGGTATGCACGTAGACTTGGTTATCATGGCACGGAGTTAGGTGAAGAGCTGATACATGATCCAATATGAGCCTGACTGTATGTGGTTGGTATAACATTTTATAAATATGAAAACTGAATATGGAATTTGATCTGGCATAGAGAGTTTGTGCTAGACCATGTGCCCAGGTGAGTGATCTGGTACAAGGAACCTGGAGCGCAGTTTACTTTATTGTTAAAGCATGACTTGGGTGGCCTAAAGCAAGTCCTATAGATTTTGTGTGACGACTTCCCCAAATAAAAAATTGAGCCAGGGCCTTTGATTTCTTTTGTAAAGTACCCTGGGCCTTGTTACTTTCAAGTCCAGGTTTCAACACAAATTTGTATAAGAGTCACCATAATAATGTTAATTGTAACTACAATCCTTCAATACTTCAGCTTTCATAAGCATTAGCATCCATTATATCCTATAATAGGGAGTGTTGTCACAAAAACATCAGGTAAAAAATCCCCTTATCTTGTTATTTTTCCAGGAACTGTGTAATATTAAAAGGTTGTGCTTACAGAGTAGAATCTGTTTAGCATAGTTATTTAAAACATAATCATAACTGGGAGTGTGGCATTTTTTCTATTAATTTTTGCTTGAATGTGTATATATGTTTTATATATTTGTAATATACAAAAATACACAACATACTGAAATAGCTAACTGCATTGTTACTGTAAATAAACCTAAGCATCTGTTATAAGGATGCGTTTTCCTTATTCCCAGAGACATTCTTAAAATATTAAGAGTTAAATACTTCTTTGTATGGAACTGCAGATTCAGGATTTCTTGTGGAATGAGAAGAGGGTATTATACACTGTGTATAGTGTATATAGCTGTAATGGTAACACTGCTTTGCTAGTAGTCTTGTTTCTGAAGTGTTGGGGAGCTGCCTGCATGTTATAGACAATTTCTGTATTTCTGTAGAAAGTGGGCTGGTTCCTGAAACAGCCTACACCATGGTATTTCACTCAGCTATTTGTCATGTGTCGGTGTGTATATGTATGTAACAAAATTTACTGAATATGATCTAGCTGTGTTCTTAGCATGCTAATAATAGATGTCTTGTGGATGATCAGCAACATGCTGCAAGAGTTAAACTGATATAGTGACTGAGTGATGCCCCAGTGGCGAGTCACTGTGCATATGAAGGCTTGAGATCATATAGTATCTTTATATATCCTGTAGTTTGGGCGATGAAGGAATGGCTTGTATGGGTGTACTCTTCACAGGGTAAAAAGCTGGCTGGATGGCCAAGCTGAAAGAATGGTAGTAAATGGAGTTATATCCAGCTGGCACCTGGTCACAAGTGGTGTTCCCCAGGGCTCGGTATTAGGGCCAGTCCTGTTTAATATCTGCGTCAGTGATCTGGGCGAGGGGATCGAGTGCCCCCTCAGCCAGTTTGCAGAGGACACCAAGCAGGGGGAGCCTTGATCCGCCTGAGGGCAGGAGGCTCTGCAGGGGGGTCTGGGCAGGCCGGGCCCATGGCCGAGGCCAGTTGTAGGAGGTTCAACAGGGAGAAGTGCCGGGTCCTGCACTGGGGACACAACAGCCCCACGCAGTGCTACGGGCTGGGGAAGGGTGGCTGGGAAGTGCCTGGTGGGAAAGGACCTGGGGGGGCTGGTTGACAGCTGGCTGAACATGAGCCAGCGGTGTGGCCAAGAAGGCCAGTAGCGTTCTGGCTTGTATGAGGAACAGTGTGGCCAGCAGGGCTGGGGAAGTGACTGTCCCCCTGTACTCGGCACTGGTGAGGCTGTATCTCAAACACTGTGTTCAGTTTTGGACACCTCACTGCAAGAGGGACCTTGAGGTGCTGGAGCGTGTCCAGAGAAGGGCAACAAAGCTGGTGAAGGGTCTGGAGCACAGGTCTTATGGGGAGTGGCTGAGGGAACTGGGGGTGTTTAGTCTGGGGAAAAGGAGACTTGGGGGGGGGGGGGGGGGGACACACCTTATTGCTTGCTCTCTACAGCTGCCTGGAAGGAGGCTGTAGGCAGGTGGGAGTCGGTCTCTCCTCCCAGATAACAAGTGACAGGACAAGACAACCTCAAGTTGTGCCAGGGGAGGTTTAGACTGGGTATTTGGAAAAACTTTTTCACTGGAAGGGTGGTCAAGCAGTGGAACAGGCTGCCCAGGGTGGTGTTGGAGGTGTTTGAAAAATGTGTAGATCTGGCACTTAGGGAGATGGTTTAGTGATGGACTTGGCAGTCCTGGATTAACAGTTGAACTTAATGATGTCAAAGGTCTTTTCCAACCTAAATGATTCTATGAATTAACATAAACCCTTATATTATTTCCTGAAAGGGTAAATTTATTTCCAAGCTTACTGAATTTACTGAAGTTTCTGAACTTGCTAAACAGAACTGCATCAGTGTCAGTGCATATTGTAGTTTCTGCTCTTTTCAGGCAAGCAGTCAATTTGAATAAAAAGGGTTCTATACCATTTGCAACGACTTAAGTATTTAATGACAGGTCAATATATAAAACTGGGTTTAATGAATTTTATTACATTCAGGAATACTGATATAGTCAGGCATTTTGATCCTTTCTGCTGATTTCTCTTTTTAAGTCTCTTAGACATCTGTGTTCAGTTTTCTTGCAGTTTATAAAGGAACAAGGTAAAGTCAGGGGGAACTTAAGTGTTTGGTTTTATGTGGAAATCAAAGAGGAAAAAAGTGAACATTTCTCTGTAAGTACTTTAGTAATAGGGTTTCTTATGTGTTTTAGGCCTATATGTGTATGTGAAACTATACAACTTGAAAGTATCTCTGATACAATTTTTTTGATATCATTTAGCAAATGGCAGATTGTTTGGCATCTTCTGTTTAGATCAAGTATGGAAATACTAGAAGAGGGTTTTTCCCATATAAATATGAAGCTTGAAAGCAAGCCCTCCATAAATGAGATACATGAGAGATGAATAATTTGAATAATACTTTTATTTTCTTGGTGTGGTTTCTAGTGATTCTATATGGCCAAGAAAAATAATAGGAACATGTAGGAAAGAGAGGGAGCATGGAGTAGTACTTCAGTGGCAGCACCCCAGGAAAGCTACTTGTTCTGCAGCTCTGGGCAGTTCTGGCTCAGTGTTGTTTCCTGGGCATGTTATGTAGCCAGTTTTGTGGCCAGTTATATCTAGCAGAGCTTTTCTGTGAAATGGTCAGTGTTTTCAGTTGGCAAATAGGCATTTTCCAGGAAATCTGATCCTGCGTTTTCTACCTTGAAGTCCTTTTTGGCTGTGATCTTTCATAAACTTAGGATAGCATATACTTGAGCTTGTAGGATGAGGATGTTGATTGTTTTGGCAGCTGCCATTAAAGTAGAATGCATTTGGCGCCAAATAGCATGCAGTTGGTTTTGAAATTGTCCTTGCCTGCAGTAAGAAATAATTGAATTATAATAAGATCATGGAAGTTTATACTCTCTTACAGTATATCTCTGTTAACAGTACATAGTTACATAGTTGAATCAAGTTCTTTTTTATAGTGAAAAGAAGGCTGTTCCTGAATTTCAGTTTCAGTCCAAAACTGAAAAAGAAAAATCTTGGCAATTGTCTAGCTCTGTGTCAGTACTTCAGCTGTAGATAATTCAGTATATGTAGAATTTCTAGTTTTAAATTCTGAATGCTTTGTAATAGTATTTTAAGTTTAACAGCAAAGACATGCAAAAGGATATAATTTAGAAAGTTGAGCTTGATTAAGGTTAGAAGTCAGTGAGTCTTCATATATTCTTGAAAGACTGAGGCACCTAAGAGATGGGAGTGCATTTCTTCCTTCTTCCCACCCTGTACTCCAAACTGCGAGATTTATAAAGGTCAATGTTTAGTTCATATGTGTCTAAACCTATGATACTTTATATATATGTGTGTGTGAACGTATTCTTTATATATGTGCAGAGTTTCTGCAGTGAAAAAGTGTCCTATTTTTAGAAAATCTGTGGCTACAAATTCATTTCCTCAGCAACTTCTCATCAACAAACAGCCTGCTCTTCATTCCCAACCAAAACAAACTTAACTGGTTTATTAATTTAGGCAGTTTTCCCATGAAAAATGGGTTCCAGGTCTCTGCCACAAGTGCTTGTAATTGCCAGGTCACTGAAGAAAGTCCTTGTGCATGGAACATGAAAGGACATCTTTTAAAATACCATAATTTTGTAATGATAAAATTGGTGATATTTTTCCTCTGCAATTGTTATATTTCAGTTTTACAGAGTAAGAATTTGAGTCTCTAATACTCTGTTATCTCTATTTATTAATTTTATTTTATTATCTCTCTGAATTACACAGCACAATAAACTGCTGTGCATAATGACACTGAGCATAGCTATCTTATGAGGAGAGACAAAACTGGCAAGCAGCTTTAAGATTCAGCACAATGCAAAACAAAAATACTGCTGGTTAGAGCAAGTTTTTACACCTTAACTCATTTAGATGTAATGATTTTCTAAAATATAGCCCTTTGTAGCACAGGATAGTGCCAGTTGTGCTGTAATGTGAATTTACATATGGCTGAACATGAACAAATTGTGTTCGGTGAAAAAAGTTGCCAAGTATCCATGGCAGGAAGCAAGTATCAACTTTACTGATAGTCATGCTGACTGTAGCCATGGGCAGTTCAGCATAATCATTTCAGCCAAGAGCTGACAATGTAGAAATGAAATCTTTGCTCTCTGTTTTAAAAGGAAACAGGACTGAAAAAACATGTGACTAATCTTCCCTTTTCCATCTGTTTCCATATACCTGTTAGAATAGACAACTATTCTGGCTCTGGTTTTCCAATATGCTGAGTTCTGCCAGGCTCTGCCCTTGGTGTAACACCATGTATTTCATGTGCTTTGCTGACATTGATGATTCTATTACAAAAGTACAGTGGTGAATATAAACAGATCTATGTTAATTTTAAGGTCTGCTAGAAACACATGACAAAGGAATCGATTCTGAAGAGGAAAAGGACGGATATTGTCATGTCAGAAATATTATTTGTGTGTTAGAAGATGACACCCTTTGGGTTTGTTTTTTTTCGAAAGAGAAGCTAATGCAGGCATCCTGTCTTCCTTTGTTTCAAGTGCCACACCTTCCAATCATTACAGCAGTGTACCTTTCACTCAAGTGACTACTACATAGCTGAAATGGCTCATAAGTATTGTCTGTACAACAAAATAGAGAATTGGGACCCAAAGTTTGATTGCTTCTTAGGCAATTTAAATAAGTCAGTTTCTGTTATTTGGATCTAGAGGTTTTGAGCCTGAAGTACAAAATCAGTACTTTCCTCATAGGGTGTTACAAATTTGAGTTCTGCCAAGAGAATTACCATCTAGTCTGCCTAAAAATAAGCCATAGCACCTCCCTCATAACTTCCCCATCGTGTCTGTGGCTTCCTTTTGAGCTACAACATCTTGTTCAGAAATGCAAAGTCTCTGTTCAAAAACCATGGTGTTGAGGAATATTGCAAATCAAGTATTCTAGCAGCTATTATTTTCACTTTAAAAATGTGTATTATTTTTTTCTTTAGTCTGCATGAAATTAAGTTTTCTGCATAGTTGTTCTCTCAAATGGCTGTGTTTTGAAGATTGGATGTGCTTGTTTGGGGAAGAAAAAGTTTCCAGAGCTGTGTCTGTTCCTGTATTGAAGTTCAGCTATATATTTTGGGGAGTTGATTCAACATCTCACTAAGTCAGCAATTCAGGGGCATTTTCATATTCCTGAGTTGCTTTTGTGCCTTTTGTCAGTGGGGATAGTTAAACACGGTCTTGATTCTGTTTTTTTAGATTCTGCTTTCAGTCTTTTTTATGTTACATTCCTACAGTCATATTCAAGTCATAAATTTATATTTATATAGCAAAATGGAATATCACTGTTTGACATCAAAGTTATTTTAATTTCAGGAGAATTTATTTTTAAAATGTTTCATTTTCTCATTGTTTGAAATTTACACAAGCTTTTCTTTGTTAGGTTGGATGTGTGAGATCTGCTTGTCTGCTCAAGCTACTTCATGCGTTTCCAGGGTATTTCCACACAAATATGCTTAATCAGCTTTTAGAGGGAGTCTGTTCTGTAACAGGAACTCCCAAGTGAGCCACAGCTTTTGAGTGAAAAGGAGGAGAAGCTTTGAAAAAATTATCGGGCCTTTGAAATGAGAAGAGAGGATGTCAGGTGGAATAGTTCAGGAAAAGTTCCTGCCCCTTTTCCATGCAGGTTAACATCTCTGGTTTAGACAGAGCATTGCATTGCAAGGGGATTCAATAAATTACTATTAGCTGTGTACTCTCTTTCACTATTTCCAGGCATTTGGGCCTGTGAAGTCCCTTGATACAAATCCTCAGTATTTCTTTTTTCTTGTGTGTGTGCAGGGAGAGATTGGATTGATGTTAGCAAAAAGGATGAACATCTGAATCATGAGTTGTGAGAGAAAGCATGTTCCTTGTCAGTTGTCATTTTTAAACTATATGTTCAGTTAGATAATGATTTGAGGTTCGTGATTTTTTTTTGTAAGCCCGCCCCCCCCCCCCCCCCCCCCCCCCCCCCCCTTTTCTGGAGTGCCTGGAACATGCAGTAAGGATCAGCTTGTCAGGTCAACATGGTTTAAAAACTGAAAGAATAAGTGAGAAAAGCAGTCTCTTAAACAGTACTTGAAATTTGTTCCCATTACTTAGGTGTTGCCGCTTTGTTTTAAGAAGATGAAAGTGTTGGTTCTTGAATATACTTGCAAATTGAGACAGTCAACCTGCTACCACAATGTTCTTTTCACGCTAGATGTCAGTGTTAACATACCTGTTTTGTAATCCCAGGTGTAGTCGTTCTGTTGTCCTCGTGGGTGTACCTGTATTTAATACTTAGTTACAATTTATGGTCAAAATGTCAAGACAGTAACTGCAAATAATTTGTATGTTGACCCTTAATGGGCAACTGTCTGTGTTTTTCTTGTGAAACTCCTTATTCTCTATTGCACTAAGTAAATGCAGGAGAACCAGGTTGATCTTTGTTAAAATGACTGCTACAATCCGTCTAATACCCAGATTTCGCATTCATCTTAGTTTTGAGTAAGGTGGCCTTGAAAACCTGAAAAAAGAGTAGATGGATGATAACTGTATCACTCAAAATCCACTGGGGACTTCGTAGTTGAGTTTTCATTCTCTCAAACTGTAAATAATTAGGCGACTAGAAGTAGTTCATAAGGTGTCTTGTAAGGTCATTTGTTAGTGTTACTTGAGCATGTTGTCAGACTAGTCAAAGGCATGTAGCTATTTGCCTTATTTCTTTTGGTTTGCAAAAAAAAAATGAAATGTGGGCAATTAATTTTTTATCTGAGGCTTTGTAATGGTGACTATGATGTAAATTTCCTGGTGGTTGAAACTGGTTTTGTGTATCAGGAAGTATGGTCACTGTTTTCTGCCTGCAACTATAACAGTGACCACAGCTTATCTTCCTGGATAAAAAGCCTGAGGGAAGGTGTTGTGGTTAGTAATAATAAATAGTGTGACATGACGAGCAGTGGATTAAACACTGGATTTTTTATGGTTTTAGCTTCTGTAGAAGCTATTACTATTCTGTTACTCTATAAATTAACCATTGGTTATTTACATTCTTTTTCGTGCATTTTTCTTACAGGGTTTTGGCTGTCAGTAGATTTGTTAAACTGTGCTCTCTCCTTTTCAATGACATATGTAAGTGTCCAGAAGTACTTCCTTTGATATTGAGAGAAGAGGAGCTGCCAAATTTTGTCCTTCAAACCCTTTGATATTTTGGGGACCTTGAACTCAAAGGGGGCAGCAGCTGGATTCAAGGCCCAAGGTTTTACTGGAATATAAGCACCAGTGTTTTGCAGGCAACTTCTTAAAGTTTTATTGTGAGAGTAGATATACCTCAAACATATTGGTGCTGTTTTTTCACAATGAGAAGTAGTATATTCCAAAATAACATGTTCAGTTCCTGTAAGTTGTCAGTGGCTGGAGAGGTGCAGGCAGTGGCAGGGGGGCTTGGCAGATTGATTCAGGCTGCATTCCTGTGGTAGAGACCAACTCGGAGAGACCAGATGAGTGCAGGTGGGAACGTTGTAAAGATGCACCCTCTTTGGAGTTTGTGTGACTGTACCTACAAATTAAGAAGTGCATGGTTAGCTTTTGGTTTTGGATTTATATGAGGAAGGGAAGTACTTGCCATATGATTAGAAAAACGGTGTATTTTTCTTATAAAGTTTTAAAGGTAGCACAGTGAAGTTCAGTCATGTAATTTCCCTTTTATTTTTGAGCATAGCTGTAACACAGCTGAGCAAACGTATTTTTTCCAAGAGCAGTAAAAGAGAAGCTACAGTTTTCATATTCTTTTTTTAACTTTAGAAAGCTGCACATCTGCAGAAGTTGTTGCTGCTGTTGATGTGAACACTCTTGCCAATGAAGTTTATAAGCACAACTTTCCAGGCACACCATTATGGGCAAAGACAATTGAGGTGAGTAATGAATGTCTTTTTTTACACTAGTCTGGCTTTTCTAGAAATAAGTTGTCTTCACTATCCTTGTCAGTAACAAGAGAAATAAAAAAATCTAATTATGTTGTTATGAATATAGCAATTTTATGATAACTTTGATTTCTTGTGTTGTGGTTGCTTGTTGAAGTTAGAGAGATACACTGCAGTCTTTTCCTGAAAGTCTTGACTGCTACATGAAGAAAAGTTATGTGATGTCAACAGGAATGCTTACCAACAGTAAAGGAATGACAAATTTAGATTAAGAAAATATTTTTATGTATTTTGAAAGAATTTAATCAAATTACTTGGAGGCATGTCTTTGTTTTGTAGTTATAGTTGAGCTCAGAAAAACACAGGAAGACATATTACTTGGGACAGTCTTGTGGGTTTTTTGTGGGTTCAATAGATCAAATATTTTAGAAATTCGGTCCCTTTTCTGAATTATTTGAAGAACTAGCTAAAATCAGATTCTGTTTTAGTAATGGAGGGGCAGACTAGGCATGGTTTTTTTGCCTGGATTTAGTTAGAAAATACTGTATACCTCTTAATCTTCTTTTACAGCTTTACAACAGGACAGTAAAAAATAATGAATTAGTTTTAAGACACCAGCTTAAATAAGACTTAAATAGGTGGCTAAAGGTTAAATGGCTATTCACCACTCAATAATAACAGACTGAATGATAATCTACAGTTTTATATGGGAAAAGGAGAATGCTTGCATATGTCTCCTTATAGTAGATAAGAGCAGATTACAGTCAGTAAGACCTTCTTTAAATTTATTGGGAAAAAATAGCAGCTTTTGTCTAGTTTCTGTGGGCAGTAATGTTACATTTGCTATATATCCCTCAAAATATGTAAGGCAATGATTTCTTTGGCTTACAGTTACTTGATCATTATCCTTCTCTCCTCTTGGCCCCTCAATATGCTGTCCTTTTGGTTAAAATTTAGTCTAGGGGAACTTCCACCTGTGTAATTAATTAGTGCAGCAGATCTAATTTTTTCTTCTCTGAACAGAATATATTTTTGCAGAGTAGAGCTTTCAGCCGTATAATATCTGTGAGGGATTTTTACTAGGCAAAGATTAGAATGAAATAAACAGTACAGGATGTGTTGGTAGTGAGCTCCGAAGAATTATACCCCACAGTCTGGACCTATAGAAATTACCGTGTTAACACCTGAGCTACTTTTCTGTTTAGATATTTTGTTTTTTGAGAAGATGTAATATTTTTTCACCTGTTTTGAACATGTTGATTTTGATGATGAACATGTTGTTTTTGATGTACAGAGGCTCTCTAGTTGAATAACATATTTGAGGAGGGATGGGGAGAAATAAGTAGTTAAGCGTTTTGATGTGATCTATTGAAGGAACCACTATACACCTATTCTGAAAGAATGAGTACATAAACCCCTCAAGATTACGTATAGATGCTAACATCGTTACCATTTTTGGTTTATATTCAAAGCAATTAATGCATATTTGCATTGTACAGTTTGCCAAGGTAGAAAAAATTGAATTTATTACGTCAAATGGGAGATTTGGTAGTGTTTTGCTAGATGAAGCATGTAGTGGAAGTCAGAGAGGTAGTTTGATCTGAAAGATGACTTGAGAGTTTCATACAGTTTATGACACTCAACATTCTTCTCTTTCCTTATTCAGGGCATAACACTGAAAGAATTTGACAGATTATCTTTTGATATGATTTTGATGAGTCCTCCCTGTCAGCCATTTACCAGGTAGATACAGCATGCTTTGGAGAAAAGTGCAGTTACCACAGTATGTACTGTTAAAGGAGAAATGTTTTTCAAGAGTAACCCTATGTGTGGTTCATCTGTCTATCTTTCTAAGCAAAAATGTAGTTTTGTTCATCCTGATGTTTACTGAAGGGGAAGGAATGCAGTGGTTTGAATCTTAAATATTGACTAGCGTCATGAAAAAGTCTGTTGATGGTGATGAAACTGCTTGTGTAAGACAGTATATCTCATTGAATGCTCTAAGATTAAAAAGAAAACCTTCTAAAGTGGTGTTGACCTATAAAGATGTATTTGTGCAAACCTATGATGTATATAGGAATTATTATTTCAATTTTTTTTTAAATTTTTGTAAAAAGATGAAAAGAAAAATCTGTGTATGACTAATTTAGAGACATGCTGAAGCTCTTCTACCAAGGCTTCATTCTTTTTTTAAGAGCTAATACAAATACAGATTAGAGGAACACGGGTCTGGAACAGTTATATTATCTTTATTACCTACATGAGCTGTCCGGTTTAATGTTACAAAGTTATTCACATGGGGCTCAATCCTGCAAAATGGTGCGCACTTAGGCTTTAATTCATATAAATGTATTATATTCAATGTAAAATAGTGGGGTATTCCCAGGAACCCAGTGGGGATTTTTTGTCCTTTCAGAGCCAAGTACGTTCAAGGGGTTTGGTGGACAAGACCAGAATGCTGAACACTTTGCAGACTGGGGAGTGGATTTTATTACTAAATGCTTTGATTTTAACCTCACTATTAGCTGATGGATTCCAGGGTAGGCTTTCATTCCTTAAAGCATTTCTTAGGACACTCATTCTGTGAGCAGGTCCTCATATCTGTACACGTTGCTTTTGTAGAATTCCTTTTTGAAACTCAACGCAAAAACTGTCAGCATTCTGTAGAAAAATGTAAGTCAAATGTCAGTCTGCTCCAAGTAATACACAGGTGTTTCTTTATTCTTTTTTTAGAATTGGCCTGCAAGGTGATGTATCTGATCCACGGGCAAAAAGCTTTCTCTATATCCTTGATACTCTCCCAAGGTATAAATGAACTTCTGCCTCAGTTCTTAAGCCTCTGTGTAGGTCCTTTATATTTCGGCAAGAGAAGTCATCTCTAGTATTTTACAGGGAGACTTACAAGTATTGTGTTATATTACTTGTTTTCACGTGATCCTATGTAACTTACGAACACTTGTATTTTACTAATGCCATTATCATCTCATAGTTACTGTATATGCTTTCATTGTTTGGGGGTTTCTTATTATTGGGTGTCTGTTTAAACTGTGGCTATATTAGAAATGGAACATTGAGTTAGTTATTTTCAGTTCAGCCTCAAACTTGCACTGACTTTATAGAGAAACAGGACTAGATAATATTATAGTTTTCTAATGGGCATCATGGAAACATGAAAATTATTTGAAATACCAGATTAAAAAAACCTTTGATTCAGCATTTTGTCAACTTTTGAATAGGCAACGTTCGAAAGTTTAAATATGTTATTGAATGGGCAATATGATACTTCTTCCATCCCCCCCTTCTGTTCTTTCTTGAAGTGTCTATTCTGTCTTTTTCATGCTGCTTCTAGATATCTCAGGGCAAATTGTGTGCTTTTGGTTAGTAATACTTAAGAATTCAAATAGCACTACATTGTCTGAACAGTGCCCTTGTCTGTCATTTTTGCCTGGTCAAACTTCAGTCCCTAATAAAATAGCCATAATTATTTGTATTGTTTATGCCTTAAATTTTGAAACAGTGGATTTTGCTGACCTAAATTGTTCTTACTGAGATCGCTAAAAATCAGCTCCAAGTAAAGCTTGTAGTCTTTTTTTCGGGAAGAGGTGTGTAGCACTGTAGGAACCCTTCTGGAGGAAGTGGGGCAAGTTGCCCAGGAAGATTATCCAGCAGAAGTTTCTGGTTCTGGATTGAGATGTCCATTGGGCACAGTTGGCATGAGCCTGAGAGTTTGCATCAGTTACAGCGTACCAGACGCTTAACCATTCCTGGCAGTCCTGCTTCTGCTGGAGACTGGGACAGCTGTTCTTTATATATTTCTTGATTTGTTAATCTTGTTCTTAGAATTTCAGGAGGATGGGGGGGGGAGGGTGGTTGGGGTTGGTGGTTGCTTGCTTGCTTTCTTGTGCTCTCTCTCACAAATGCTTTTCTACACAGAAGGAAACATACCAACAACAACCTTTCTTTCGAACTGCTGTTGATGCTGGGAGAAAAGGGTCTTCATCCTTCTTCCAGAAAGAACTTTTCAGCAGCCAGCAATATTAAATAGGACTAGCTTTTTGCCCTTGTCATCAGTAGTTAGAGAACACAGACACAGAAGGGCTGAGTGGCTTCGCTGGGATCACCCAAGAAATCTGTGGCAGAGAGCACAGAACGCAATACAGATTCTGTAGCCTAGTTAAGTTAGACAATTAAAAGAGAGATTATTATTACTTTCCCGTTTCTAGCAGAGACACAAAAATAGAGAGATAACATGGATTTCTGGAAATTGCAAAGGATGTCTTTTCCAGAATGAGGAATGTAACTCAGTCCTCCAGACTGACCTTTCAAAATGATAAATTAAAACCAGCAGATGGTGTGTAAGTCAGTAATTTGTCAGAATAATAGTACCTTCCTTATCCTTAAAGGAATCCTGACTTAAGTATTCCTTTCTGTTAAACTGAGACACAGTTAAGAGGCTGGCTGGTTTTGTGACACTTTTGTGCATTAATATGGAAATGTTGCTTCCCGGTTGCTATGGATTTAGCTGGATAAAGGGCAGAAGCTTTTCCTTCTCAAAACCAAAGCTTTAGACATTACAGGACATATGTTTTTCGTCATGACTATGCAAAGGAGCTGGGTTTGGCTGTGGTACTTTTATCTCAACACCCCATGAGACCCTCGTGATGTCCCTTATCTCCCTTGGGCAGGTGGTTTCTTGAGGCAGTAATTCTGTAAGTAGTCTGTAAAATGTTCAAGATGGTGGCTTCTGTAGAGTTTCTCGGTTCCAATAGATTTATGTTTTACCGAGATAGTGCTTGTGTATTTTTTGGATATGACATATTTGCCAGACATTGAGTGTGGAGTATTTCAGCCCAAAAAAGGGAAATTCTTAATATAGGAATTTGCATTCTAATTTGGTACAGCATGCATTCAGTTTATGGGAACGATAAATTTCTCATCCCTTGGCTATTTCTACCTTATGTTCAGCCTTTTATAATGAAATGTTGCTGAAATGAGGCTCGAAGATATTCTGAGAAGAAAGGTATTAGATGGAAAGGACAATTCCGAGATCTGGAAAGACCTGGGAAAACATTGGAGAACACAGCCAGCAAACAAAGTTTGACCCAAGTGGTCTGTTTATCATGTCTAAGCAATAACCCAGGGAAATCTAATGCTAGGAGGTCAGAGTGCTACTTTTACAGGCACATTTGTAATGTTAATACCTGCCAAGTATTTAACATACTCTTTGTGTGGTGATTACTTATCTTGTGATCTGTTGATCCTGCCTGTGCTCTTGCATTTCAGGCTGTGCTTTGGATTCATAACTTTAAAAATCTTTTAAAAAAAAGTTTCGTAGTAGATGATGATGTTGAGTGTGGGTAGGCACACCAACAGATATATTCTCCATTCCTCTGCAGGGAATTTGGCTGCTGCTGCTTTTTTTTTTTTTAGCGTAGTACTATTTTTTCACTATTAGTTTTAGTATCTTTAAATTTGATGTAGTACCTTGTACATTTTCCGGTTTGTTGTGAAACCTTTTAGTTCTTTAATACTTCACATGAATGTCTTTAGTTGATGATAGTTAAGAACAGGCTAAAACAAATGCTACTGTGATTTGTACCAGTGGAAGTCCAAAGTCACTTACTGACTTAAATAAGTGCAGAACTGTTGTCTGGTGGCATTAATATCCTGTTTCTGTATTCTGTTCTGAGATCTCAATGTATAACAGACATACTATGTCTACATTAACTTTACTAGAGAATTAATCAGTGTCAAGGGTGTTCCCAGAGACTTGAATCTGAATCTATTCTTCTAAATTTTTAGACTGGTCCCTGGTACAGTTTGGACATGTTCCTTTCTCCAGAGATTTAACATGCTAGTTTTGGAATGAGCCTATTTCCAGACCTCTGCACCGATCTTGCTAAACCTCAGCCCCCCCCCCCCCCCCCCCCCCAAAATGAAAAAGTAAAGTAAAAGTTGAGAATATCTGCAATTTGAGCTCTAAACATGTCATATTTCTTAAAGTAATTAGATGAATGCTGGTTCTATGCTGGTTCTGATGGTTACCACTAAAGTTGAAGTAACATTTTGACATTGAATTTTGGTTTAGGCACTTTAAAACAAAAGTTTTCTATTCCATGGCTAAATAGTGATCTTTTTTCCCTTGACAATTATCTTTGCTATTACAAACTCAATCTGTTGAATAATAATGTTATGCTTTAGGAAATGAATGTGATAAGCATTTTCAGAAGTATGTGCATGGGGTACGGGAGGGTGCAGCAGTCCATCTGAACTTAAGTGGGTTTTGTTGGTTTTTATGATTACCAGCAAGCCACATTTTTAATTCAGCTGGGAATGATTTGATCTAGGCTGCCTTGAAAGTTGAGGTACATTGTTTTTAAGGATGCTAAACTTTAACAGCTGGCATGATTTGGAAATACTTTGGTCTTTCTTGTAGCTAAACAAATCTGTGGATGAATATAATGTAGTTTACATCTTGTTACTCTGATTTGTTTAATTTTTTTTTTCCTTGTAGACTGCAGAAGCTTCCAAAATACCTACTTTTAGAAAATGTTAAAGGATTTGAATCCTCTTCTGCGAGGTAAAGTCTAATTTATGCAAGTTTATTTTTTTAATAAAGGACATTTTCTTTGGAAGGGGAAGGCAAGAGTTTTATTTCCTAGAATTCAAGTTAACAAAATAGGATCAGATAAGATAGCTAGCAGCTGTGAGTTAAAAATACTGTTTTAATTTAGGATTGAAAGTCTTAGGTTGTGAAAGGAACTTGCTAAATAACTATTTATTTCTCTACGCAGATAACAGGTTGAGTCCATTTATTTTATTTGATGATCTTGTGTCCTTTACAAAAAATCAATATTAATTTTCAAGGAAAAATAACAGTAGGTATAGCACTTGGAGGTTTTGGGGTTTTATCCGTGACAGGAGCTCATGGTATCTTGTGTTAAGTTCATGATACAGTAGAGGGGCTTTCTTCAGTACCTTTGTTGAAAACAGATTATCAGTGATTCAGAGTTGCCATCAGATGGTCCAGAGATACAGTATGAAGACTGTATAAAATCTTTGAAATGTAGAAGAGGAAAGCTGTCAGTAAGGTTACCTAATGATAGCAGGAGCATCCTCCTCTCTTGTGGGCAGAGCAGGAGATGGGGTTGCAGTCTTCCTTCTCATTTTTTGCTGGCACAGAGTAGGATCTTTCCACAGCATTCCTTAAAGTACTGAGAGAGTAGCCATGCTGTACATCATGCTTCTTAATGAATATGGGAGGCAGCTGGCAGTTAGCTCTCACTAGTTAAGCATGCAGCAGTCACTTGAACACTTTGTTGTTGGTGCAGGCTGCAGCTGTAGACCCTGCAATTCCCTAGGCTATGCCTTGCTGGCCAGTGTTTGAAACAAGCTGTAGTTCAGGAAGACCCCAGTCAGAACGCTTGATTTCTCTTACGACACTTGGGATGCAGTGTCACATAACAGGTACAGGTCACAGCTCCTGCTTTTTGCATAGTTCGAGCTCAGTGTAGCCTGCATGGAATAGGAAAGAAAAGACAAGTCTTTTTAAGATTGCCATTTCAATGATTTTTCAGTTCTTTATGAAGTACAGTCCTACCGCACTGTTATATCAAAGCCACCAATTTTTGTCATCTGTTGTTAGCCCTTTTGTTAGACTTAGCTGATGCCATGTATGTGAACAGAGTAAAGTAGTGAGCTATTTGTAGTGGGTTTAATCTCCTGTTTTATAATTCACAATAAAGAGAATGTCTTGCCCTCTGATTATTTTCCTTGTTGACACACTATAAATACTCTCCTTAGAGATGGGTTATTCTTTGAAGGGGTGTTTTGAAGTAGGTATGAGATACCTGTGAATGTGTAATAGTAGTTTTTGGTTATAGCAACACTGAACTTTGTTATTGGCTCCTCAAGTTCAGAAATCGATGACTTCGTATTTGTAATTCCCTGTCCAGTTCTTTCTCATAGAATGTGCTGAGTGTCTTGATACCTAAGGTATTGCAGTTAATGTGTTTTTATTTAGGATAAAAAAAGGGCCTAAAGGTTGTATGAAGGGAGTAGTTGCATTTTGATTCTTTTCACTGCCAGAAATGAACTTCTGCGAACACTAGCAACATGTGGTTTTAAATATCAAGAATTTCTCTTGTCTCCGACTTGTGTGAGTACTGAAATTGCTCTAATATTATTTAACTGTTCAAACTGCACTGAGCCCAAGAACATTTGAAAATGATCAATTTTATTAGAAAAGAGAGTCACCCCCAGGACCGAAGATACTCTTGAATGAGAGAGCCATGTGGCATGACTTCTGATTTTTCATCAGTATACTGACGTAATCATACTGCTGTTCAGACCTTAGTCCCCTGTTGCTTTGCTACTACTTGATATTTTTTAAGGCAGCATGAATTTACACCGTGACGAGGAAGGTGGTTTTCCCTGCAGGAGCCTCGTTGCTTCAGAAGTGCTGATGCCTGTGAATTTCCCAGCACAGAAAATGTCTGTGTTATTTGTGGGAGGAGGGGCTTTGTTTGCATGTTTCCCTGGCAACTGAAAAAAAAAAAAAGGGTTGTGAGAGATTTCAGGTTGTGCAAGACTAAATAGAATCAATGAAATACTTGATGTACTTCCGAGAGAAGCTGGTAGAGAGAACCTTAAAAACCAGTTGTGGTGCATTTGTTTCGGTTAGATGTCTTGCAATGCCTTGTTCAAAAAGTCAAGGAGACACCGTTTTGCATTTCTGTAGAAAACAGGTGGTACCTGTCCCAAGAAATTGTGATGCATGTAACTTTTCTTCTTACCTCATACAAGAGTTCTTTTACATTCCTGTTTGTTTACAGAGAAAGTCAAATCTATGAGGTGCAAAGAATAATTGCCCACTTGTTTCCTTGAAAGTATGGAAGTTAGAAGTATTTAGGTATTACCAATTAATACTGCTATCTCCAAAGTCACAAAATATATTAGTGTCTTAGTTCTGTTATTTTATGTAATGGCAGATTACTGTATGTTGCTAATAGACCACGTTTTCTCTCTTTATGGCTTGGGCACCTAAAGGCTAAAGGCTTGTGTGTTTTGCTTACAGCTTGGCATTCCCAATTCTAGGCTGCGATATTTTCTAATTGCAAGGCTTCACCAAGAACCATTTTCCTTTCAAGCTCCTGGTCAGGTGAGTCTGTTAGTATTACTTGAATTTGCTTTGTTTCATGAAGGTTTAGGTTTAAATTTTCAGTTTAGTGGTGTGTATTGATGGATGGAGAGAGGGATAAGTGATACCAACAGAAAGGTTAAGTTCTGTCTCTTTTTTCAGCCTGGATGCTGAGTTTTCTAAGGGTTGAGATGCATGTCAGTAGTTTAGATGGCTTTATACAGTTGGGGAACAGTAGCTGATAGTGGGCTAGAAAACAACTCATTCTGCTCCTTTTTCATGCCCTTGGGAAGGCATTTTTGCAAAGGCAATTATTTGTGGTTGTTCCTGACGTCGTTGCTGGTAGGTCAGCAAATCTTAATGCCAATATTTTTTGAAACCTTCATGAAAATAACATCAGATGGTTACTTGCTTTATTCTGAGCATCTCTTGAAGGAATTTTACTCACTGCAGTGTCAGCTGTCAGGTTGCTTATCCGGTGCAGTTCTTTATTTTTTTTTCCCTTACAATTTCTTCTTAGATATTGACAAGATTCCCACATCACGATCTAGAAGACTTATGCAAGGACAAAGTCACTGACAAAGTAGATGAAGTTAGTCCTTCCTTGTCTTCTGAAGAGAAGAATCTGGATCCAAATATTGGTCCTGATTGCAGCAGCAAGAAGAGTTTACCAAAAGGGACCTTTCTTTTTAAACTTGAAACAGCAGAAGAAATGGAAAGGAAACGTGATCAAGACAATGATTCTTCTATTCAAATGCTAAAAGATTTCTTGGAGGAGGGAAATGAAGAAATGAGCCAATATTTCTTACCACCGAAGTCCTTATTGCGCTATGCCTTCTTGTTAGACATTGTTAAACCCACCTCCCGGAGATCCACGTGCTTCACAAAAGGGTAAGATGCAAAGACAATGTCTTGCTGAATCACGTCTGGAAATTTTAAGTGTATTTTTGCTTATGTCCTATAAAAACGAAGAGGGAAGATTCATAAAACCAACCCAGGCCTCTGAAAAAAACCTCCTTATATAGTGTGCTTCGTGGTCCAGTGGCATGCCAGCATGAGAAACTGTTCTGCCAGACATCATGTGCCCACTCCAAAAAGGCATTCACAGAAGACAGTGCCATTTGTTGTTGACCTTCACAGAAGCTTAATTACCCCTGCGGAAATATGGTTCCAGTAGACCTCTGTAGTACTGATTCATTAATGAATTTCTTTATATTGCTCAATGAAGTTACAGAGTGTCATGCATGACAGATCCATTCCTCATTAAAACTGTCTTCATTGTACATTTTATTGATTTCTTGGATTTTTCAGCTGTGTAGGTCAGAATAGCTGTGGATCAGCCATATGCCATAAAACCAGTTAGGTTGCTGCATTGCAAGTCATGTATGTGATGGAGTAGAACATCAGTCCTTTTCTGTCTAGTAGTTTTCTGATGTGTGCCTTGCAATTTTACATTTGACTGCCGGAGGTTGGCAAGTGTTCTGAAATGCCACAGACAATTGGTCAGGAGCTTTTCCACTGAATGCATTTGTATTGGAAAATGCCAGTTGGAGCCTGAAAGTTTGTGGGAAATGTTAATATTGGTGAATTTTTCAAATTAGATTTTTTTTTTTGAATTCTCAGAATGTTTCAGTAAAATGGCTTTATTGATGAGTTAAAGCTAATCATAACTTTTTTAATTAGTAGAAATTAGAGTGCCAGATAGAGTTCCTTCAGAATTTGTGATTTTTTAACTATTTGACAATAAAAAAGCTGAGAAGAGAAAGAATTTCAGAAGTTCAAAATTTGTGCAACAGGAAAGCTCTTTGCCCAGTTTATTGCTGACATAAGCCTTTTCTGCCCTCACTTTTTTGAATTGTGGGAGTCAGCATCTTGTGGGATCTGTTTCTTAATGACAACAGTCAAATAAAAGCCTTGGGCCAGAATGATCTCTTATGTAGCTCATGTATGGCTTAAGTGTCATCAAAAATAAATTGGCCACTTGTGGTTTCACTAGAATACGTCATGGTAGTTTGTGGTTATTTTTATCAAAATCACACTGAAGGAGGCTCCCGAGTAGCTGATACGAAGTCTTTATATATAGTGGTGGGAAATCTGACACGGAGTGTGACTGTTGCTGTTCTGCGGATGTGGAAGAAGCCAGGCCAGATGGTTATGGTAGTTCTTCTTGGCTCAAAATGTAGGAATCTGATTTGCTGTCTTTGTTCCCTTTTTAAAGAGCCTTTGGGCAGGAAGGCTTCTAACATTGTTCTCAATGTGGTCATATAAGTTATAGCTCTCCATTAAGACAAGGGTTATAATTATATCGCAGGCTTCATCCAAGTCACTTTCAGAGGTAAAGAATAAGTTACTGCTGTTCTAGGAGTTATGTTTTTAGGTTTCTCTGAAGGGTGAGATCTAGTAAAGAGGACCCTGGATAGAGCAGAACAGCACTCTGATAAAGACAGTCCCTCTACTGAGGTTCCTGTCTGGTGTCTTTCTTTTAAGTCATACTATCAGCTTTGAGACTGGGAGAACAATTTTTCCTCAGGTCTGATTGGTTTTCAGGTATTTCCAGCAAGGTTTGTGTGATGAGGATAATCTGTGTATGCCTTCTCCAGTCCTTGCTAATTTAGGGACCTCAAACACTGATATTTCATCAGTGTTTTTTGCCTTTCTGCCTTTGTCATACCAGTATGTCTTCTGAAAGGCTTTGGTGGAGTATAGGGCAAAATGTAATGGCCTGTGATGTGTGAGATATCAAGCAGACGATCCTGTGTTCCCTTCTGACCTTGGACTCCTTGGCAATTGGAAAATGATTGTGGAGTTCCTTGGGACTACAAACACTGTGGTTTCTCTTAGGAATATGTTTGTGGTGATTGAAGTTGCCCATTTTAAAGGACAGAGAAAATGAAAACTACTTCAGATGTAATAATTTTGGACTGACTTGTAAATTGTTGATATGCGATTGACAAGAGGAGCAATACCTTCTAAAATACTTTAATATTAGTTATATTAGTTACAGGAACGCTCTGTAGCATTGCGGAAATTAACTGTTTGTTAGTTGTGATACAGGACACAATATACCCAGAAATAATGTTATGTGTATGAAATATGAAAGTTTTTTTGAAAGCCTACAGAAATAAGGATGGGGGGGAAGTCTTGAGTCAGATGAAAATTGAACACTGTAATTTAGTAAGCCAACTTATTTCATTAAAACTGGTAATGAAATGTCAGAAAATCAATGCATCATTTTTTACTGTGGCAAAAATTCCTGGTTTTAATTATGTTCTGAGTCTAAGGTATGAATTTTAATTTTTCTGTAGTCAGCAGCTGCAATAAGAATTAATAACAATTCAGTTAATGTTGGCCATCTACCCACATTTGTGTTAAAAACCCAACACCACCCCCACTGGCTCCCAAACCACTTTTACACTAACTAGATTTTTTTTTTGGGGGGGGGGGGGGGGGGGGGGAGTTCTGTACTTTAGTGCCAAGATTCTTTACTTTAAAATACCACTTTGAAATTTGTCTTTATTTTGGCTCAGATATATTAATCTGAAATATGATCAGATGCTATATAAGATCAGGATTCCTCAATGCTATGTGTGTTACATTGTTAAACTTGTTGTTAGGAATTTTCTGAATGCAACTAACCAATTAAGGGTGGTATATTTACAACACAGTTCAATTCCATGTGTTTTTAATCTGCATCAGTGTTTAGGGCCTTTTGTTCTGATCCTAAGGAAGATTTGCAAGCACTTTATTTTAAAACAAGTGTTGCTGTCACTGATATTGGCAAAACTACTCATAAGCTTTTCCAAATGAAGAAGAAATGCTCGAGATTGAAACATGCTGGGTCATTGTGTCTGTGCTGAAGGGGGAGTATTCTGTTATTTATTGTGGAATTAGAAAGGCTTGAAACAAAAATTGTTCCAGTGCCTTGCTCTAAAATGGGCTGAAGTAGAGCAAAAGACTTCTGTAATTGTCTTTACAGATGTGCAGATAAAACTAGAGAATAGCACCTGTTAATGATTGCAGACCATATCTGTCTAATGTGGGGGATCTTCTGAAGTTCTTCCACAGTGCAAAAGCCTTCTGTTTGCTTGACTCAGTCTCTTTGTGTTCAGGATGTTCAAACACTAGCATAGTTAGACCATCGGAGCATGTTTCTGAAAGCCTGTAATTACATTTAAATGGTAACCTGGAAGAGACTACAGAGTAAATATGTTGCTAAGCAGCCAACCACAAAGCATCCAGGAAAGCTATCATATGGTTTTAGAATGTAAGTTTGCTTACTGTTTAGTTGGATTTAATTTTTTTCTTTCTGTTGGACTGCTCTGCATAGATGCCTGGTCATCCCCCATCCATTCCCTCTGGAAAATCCACAAGCAACTGAAAGTTAAATCTGACTGAACAACTTTGTTCCTAATGGAGAGACAATTTGAACTCTTAGGACCATTTGGCCTTTGACACATTTTGCCTTAATTGGTTTGTGCAGTGTAGGTGGCCCTTTCTGATGATGCTATGCTTGAATTCCTCGGGCTTGTGTAGTAGCCTAGTTGCCTTATATAAGGCTGTTGGTGTGGATAGTAACCTCCCTGCATCTTTGCAGTTGTCAGTACTATGAGTTTTGATGAAAAAATTAATTTAAGATTGTTACTGTTGTTGTTGTTAAGGTATGGACACTATGTAGAAGGGACAGGCTCAGTTCTGCAGACAGCAGTAGATGTACAGGTAAGAATGTGTAGGCTAACATATGAGAATGACTTGTTTTAAAACTGATATGAGACTTGTTTTAAAACTTGTTTTTTCCTGTGTTCTGCTTTTTTGCTCTGAATATTGTAACAAGCTTTTAAAGCTACATTTTATGGCAACCAAATTTCCAATTGATTTACTTTGTGTTCCTAAACAACAGTTTATTTAGATCAAAATTGTATGTATGGCTCTGTGTGTAGAATATGAGTTGCTATTATTGTTATCTGTCATGTGATACAGAGGTTTCACAGGGTTATGTGAAAACATTAAAAATTATTAATTCTATGGATAGACTATATAGAGTACAGTGTCATGAATCTAGGGCCATTTTTTATACACAGATGGTCCACTAAATACTGTCATATGTATAGCATGTTTTAATTTCAATAGTAGTATTTATCTGGGAAGACACAGTCTTTTGTGAAGTTCTACTGTTGATATTGAGTTCACCACAAAGTGGTATTTAGGCATTGGGAAAGGTAATAATGTGTCAGTGAATCAGATATTTTTTCACGAGGCCTGTTTTGTACGCAGGCATTTCCTCCTGCACTTTGGTGCTGTTCACTAGAATTATATAGCATTTCTGAGCATAGGAAGAATGCAGCCTTGGAATTCAGGATAATCTCAAAGTAACTATTAAAACAGCTGTATCCATACAGCTTAATTTGCGTGGAGGGTCTGCTATTGACTTATATTGTCACTATCCTGTCATAAACAGATGTTTATAGTCCTTCGATTGCCTCATTACCTAGTGGTATAGCTTGTAACTGGAGGAAGAAGTGATGAATGCCCTCATGGCAGCGCTGATTTCTTTCTTGCAAGTCCATGTATTGAGTTGTTGGCTGCAAAAAAACACCACTGATTATACTTTCAAGGAAAACGTGCTATTGTCTTTGTCACTGTGATAATTGAAAGAAATAGTCTGTTAAGATGTGACTTAAGTTTTACATATTTGGCCTGCGTTGGTGATACCTGTTGTTCTGGATATTCTTCATAGCTCGAATCAGTGTTTAAACATATTGAGGAGTTACCAGAAGAAGAGAAGCTTATGAAATTATCAACACTAAAACTGAGGTACTTCACCCCAAGAGAAATAGCAAATCTTCATGGATTCCCTCTGGAATTTGGTATGTGCTGGAAAGTACCCATTTTTACATAATTCTTCAGAAATGCCTGTGTATTTGGGGTTGTTTTTTTGTTTTGTTTTGTTTTTACTGGGGACTAATCCATGCTTTTTATGTTGCAGTGTGTGTTTTTGTTTTGTTTTTTTCCTGGACCAAAACTGAACCAATTCTTACCAATTCCGGTTATTTGGCTAACTCTGAACTTCTCTGAATTTCCGCTAGTTTTTTGTATTTTGTAAGAGCCATCTTCTGTGGTTAGGTTTATCTTCATAAACTGAAAAAAAAAAAAAAAAAAAGTTTTGGCATGAGAATGTTCTATTACTGAATGGCAATGAAGGAGTACATTTGTTTAAACTACTCACGCAGCAGCCAACATTACTCACAACTGTGGTAAGTCAATATATCCTGCCAGTTCAGGAGGTCTGTTAGTGGTTCTCAGTGTTTGAGCTGCTTGCTTTCTCCCTTCCACACATTTGCAGCTGCTGACAGAAAGGGAATTTCAGAAGTTACAGATACTTCTTTGTTCAGGATTAATCGAACTCTTCAGTTAATGACCTTTAATCATCTCTGTTTTCTAGAAGAGGCAGTCCTAGCTCTTGGTCAGTTACTTAATTTTCTAACTTTTTGTGAAGAAAAAGGAGTCAAGGAGCAAGACTCAGTGCATTGGACATAAGTCAACCAGAATTAAGCCTAAAATAAATTCACTAGACTTCCCTTGTAAAGAAAGGCAGCCAAGAAAGTGTAACTGTTAGTACCTGCTACGGAGCTTGGCCTGCTGCTGTCACAACAGATCATTTTATTGTCTCGGCAACACAGGTATCCACAGATTAACACACCATGGACTTTGAGTAATTTGTTATATTTCTGTTTGACTTCCTCAGTGACTTAGAGTTCTGAGTACTAATAGTTGAGATATATATATATGTAATAGTTTCTGTATTTTTAATAGTTCGTATATATTTATTTGTTTTGAAGTTTTAGTTTTTCTCATTTATTACTTAATGTTATATTCAAAATTACTACATTTAAAGAACATTGTAAAGTTTGCAAAGTCAAGCATTGGTGTTGCCAGCACTAAGCTTACTTGTTCAAGAGTATTTGCAGGAATGTGCTGTGTTAAGCCACATGCCAACATGCAGGATTTTTTCATAGCCTTTAATGAATTTGTTCTTTTTGCAGACAGCCTTTTTCTTAGCACAATTCTGTTCCGTATTGACGTAGGCTAATGTAAAGAAACTTGAGCTGAACAGGGGTAGATTTGGCTTGTATAGGTTTATCATGCTGATGTCTTTTGAGCACAGAATTGCCCATTCTCTACCTGCCCCCCCCCCCCCCCCCCCCCAATGTGAAATCAGTCATTACAACATCACTGAGAGGTGTCATGGGGCTAATATTGCTTATATTTTACAGAGGGAGAATCAAGAAAATGGAGAAAGTTGTTTGGAAGTCTCTATTAGGGGTGATCAGTTTGTGAAACCTGACCTTTACTATTTCAGAGTGCTTGGAATGATGCCATGTTTTCTCTGTTAGGAGCTCATCTTCAGGGACAGCTATAAGGTTCAACAGTGCTGCAAGCCTGAACTGAACTCTCAAGACAAGTCAGGCTTCTGAATTTGAGGAGCATCCAGATCATCACCATCTACAAAATGCTCATTTAGTGAACTTGTCTTTTGTCACCAGGGAACTGTGAGGGAAGGACAGGGACAGATTCCACCTCTGAGGGCAGTACTCTTCTGCCTTTATCATGGGACCTTCTTTACAGTTCTTGCAGTTCCCTGCCTCGCTATACTACTTTTCCAACTTTCACAACACAAAACAAGTCTCTCATCCAGTGACTTCCGTTCACATACTCCTGATTCACAGGCAGAACAAGCTTTTCCCAGTTAACAGAGTCATGTCTGACTTTTTTTTTTTTCTCCTTGTACTAAGGCATTTCTCCCTTTGTACTTAAAAAAGCGTTACTCAGCTCTAGGCTGATTGAAATCTTTGGTGAGTTTAGTTACTATAATCTCTGTTTCTTCTGAGGATTTTGATCTATGGGTTTTTTTTGAAAGTTGCTATATTTATGGCTACAGCAAAGGGTGTCTCCCTGATAGCATTCTCCACAGTAATGACTTGAAATTTAACATGGAAGTGTGATATTTTCAGAGAGAAATATGCTGTAATTTCTGTAGCAACAGCAACATTTGGGCTGAAATTTTCAACAACAGAAAGATTGGAGATATAACCCCGGCAAATATTTTGTTTGCCCAAGAAGCTAAATAATGAGAAAACTGTAAGCTGAAAACGAAGTGAAAAGAATGTCAGGAAGCTTTGTAACAGATGCTGTTACTAGCTGCAGCTACAGTATTATCAGAGGAAACATGATTGTGTCTGAAAGGGTCTGTATTTTAACAGATTGGTGGTCTTTCCAGTGCCTGAGATCCAGAGTGAAAATCATTGCTCTTAACAGATTTATTTGTGCTTTTAACATCTAAATGTATGAATAGTAATTGCACTACAGGTCAATGAAATACTGCAGTCATTTGTCTTAGTTACTACTGTGGGTCCCACAGCAATATCATTAAAAGTGATCAGAGGGCTCTTGCACCTGCGACCTGCTTTCATGAGGGTGATGTCAGGATGACTTCTCCATTTTGCCTGTTAGTGATGTATGTAAGCTATTAGGAAACAAATGGCAGCCTAGTAGAACGCCAGCACAATGTGGTAGTGTGTGTTGCCAAGACCACAACATCATCAGGTAGCATGTGTGACCTAAACGGTAACAGTGAGAGCTGTGCAGCAAGTGCCAGTGTACTATGAGTTTTTAAAGCTGTCCTTCTGATGTAGGCTACTCTTGAGCCAAGAAGTTAGAAGGTGCAAGATACCAGGCAGATGGATGGCACTTGGGATAAAGGAAACAGTAAGCCCTGAAAATTAATTCAGGCCTTCAGTTGCCAAGAGGCAGAAGGAAAAACTGAATTCCTCAGGGTTCAGATAAGCTTCTTGGATTCTTAGTGCATGTGTGTATGTGCATAAATACGTATTTATTTTTATATACTCTTTTAAAATTTATATATTGTGTACCTTATTCGGTGACGCAATATGAAAACTCCATCTGAAGAAGTGTTTGTGGAGTGCAAGTGATTGTTCCAATGAGAGAAGAATAGTTGCCCAAATCTGAGTGCCAGAAAGCTGGGCAGAGTGGATGGAGCTGGGAGAAGATGTGTTTACCAAAGCAGTCCACATTTGAGGCATTAGTAATTGGCAGAGAAGGATGGAACAACTCCTCCCAGACACCACCTCCTCAGCTTTCCACCCTTGGCTCAGCAACTGTCCAACCGTGTTCTCTCCTGAGCTTTCCCTGGAAGAGAGTTTTTTCTGAAGTGCTGTGAAAATTTGAGAGCATATATATCACTACTTGCACACACAGTGTTTATGTATCAAAGCTAATCTGGGTGGTGATGACCTCAGAGTCAAAGTTAGGCGTTTCTTCTTAGGGAATGATCAAGTAATCAAATGTGATCAAGTTTCAACAGCTTAGCAAGTGACCCTAACAGTTGAATCACCACCACTGTTCATCTTGCATTTGCTTCAACCCAAGTGCACTTTAGCTTACAGCTGGAGTAAGTGAAGAGTGCAAGCAAGGACAGTTATAGAGCAGACCAGCTGGCTGCTGGCCACTTCTTCATTCTCAGAAGCTTGGTCACCTTTGACTGTGTGCTCGGTCACCTTTGTGAGCTCAATACACAAGACAGCCCTTTCACAGGCCCAGTTTAATTTTTTCTGGGCCTCCTTTCTTTCTGCCAGTCCATGCACTTGCCATGTGAAGGACGTTTCTGGTGCTCTCTGTATTTCTGAGTGCATTTGACAGGGTCAGCATTGAATTACATGGAAAATCGTTCAGCTGCTTGCTCACTCACTGAGTAAGCCTTGCTCATAGCTTAATCTGTACTGGTGGTATATTGCACTGTGAGACCGATGTGATTTTCTTCAACTGGTTAGAGGGGCTCAGTTTGGAGGTACAATATAAAGCTTATTGAGAAACGCAGTTAGTCCATCTGCAGAATCATCATATTTTCTTTCTGCTGTGGCTGTGTTCTTTTGTAGATGTTCTCTAGAGTAGCAGTTGTGCCATGCTACATGTTTCAGGTGCTGCTGCCCCTCCCTGAGACTGGTGGTTGTTTTGAGCTATCTGAAGAGGAAGTAAGTTAGCATTAGTTACACAACAGAGCCATGTTTTGAGACTTCTTGTTAAACCTTAGAGAAGGCAATACTGCTAATGGAAGAACAGATCCAAATCAAATGAACTGGTTGGGAACTGGTTTTGTAACTTCGTGAATTTTAGTGGGGTGGTGAACCCTGCTGCAATCTGTGATAACTGCATTAAGAACTGTTCACTGAAAAAAGGAGTAAACCTGAAAGCTAGGAACAAACCCAGACTAATGACATTGTACTATATCTTTTTGTTGTAGGCTTTCCTGACAAAGTAACAATAAAGCAATGCTACCGTCTTCTGGGAAACAGCCTCAATGTACATGTAGTGGCAAAATTGATCACCGTTCTACTTGGATAATTCAGAACCTGAATCTGATGAGTACAGACTGGTGACAGAAAATACTTCCAAGAGAAAGCTGATGGCAACTGAACAAAAGGCGTAGCTTACAGAAATACCTTTCCAGACATAGTACGGAACAGTTCTGATATATTTTAATACCTTGCTTTTGTGGTGGATTTGCACTGTATAGAGGTGTGTTATTTAAATGGAAGCTTCCAGCACTTAATTGCTTTACTTAAATATCCTTTTTGCAAAATGGGAAAGAGCAGCATTTACATACACCTCAATGAAAATGGGTAAGACTATTTTATTTTATCTTAAAACCATTTCCTTGGTACAGTATAAAAAAAGCTATAAATGTCAAAACTTTTTAAATTAAGTGCAGAGACCAAGTTCTACATGTAAATGTATTAATTTGTAAATATCAGTGATCTGTTCTTAGTGATGGATTTTTTTATATATATTTTTTCTTTATTGTGTATATGATCTGAAATTCTGTTTGTTTTTTATAGCTAATGAAACTACAGAATTCAGTATTTTGTATACAGTTTTTCAGAAGACAGTGTCATCCTTATATTTTATGGTTGTCATCTCCTCTCTAAATACTTGTAGGATTCTGGAAACCAACTGTAACTGTCTGGAATTATTTGTTTAGGTGCAGCTGAATAAAAATGCTTCAAGATTATCACAACCCTGACACTAACTTGCGTGTTTCTGTTCTCACTTGATATTATTTAGGATAAGATTATTGTTCCTTACCGAAGACCTACACATAAAAGACAAAAAAATGGAAAGGCTCCATGTTTAGGTTCCTGTGGAATAAGAACTGGAGGAAAAACTAAATGGGCCTCTTCTGAAAATTTCTTCACAAAACTTGGTAGTAGTACTGGAAGCGTATGTTGGGATGAAACCACTGCGTATGGCCATCTAGAGCGCCACAGCTGTACACAGTCTCATAGAGCTGGACCAAATGTCTTTTTTTTTTTTTAATTATAAAGTCAGAGTTTAATATCTGAAACAATAGAGAAGTTCACGGCAAAACAGAAAGCCTTCTAAAGAAGCACATGTTCCATTTGTTATTTTTCCTTACAGAAATTATTATATAGGTATCTAGAGAAAAAACAGTCTGAGGGGGGACAAAGCAAGATGATACTTGGTAAGCATCCATTATGGAGCTGGTGTGTCATGAAACTGAAGGATTTTTTAGATTGATCATAGTTCCTGTGCACCAAAGCAGTAAGTTACCAAAGCCACCAATCCTGAAAGAGACTGGGGGTTTGGGGTCCTTTTTTTGGTTTTGGGTTTTTTTTTCCACTGTAAGATGACATAGGAGCAGTCATGTCGTATTGCATCTAGGCTTGGTAATACAAGAGAAACTAAAGGCTGTAGGGAACGGAGCTGCTGTAGAGAGATACTGCAGCTATTCTCATCTGCCATAGTCGTCCTGAAAAAGAAAAAGAACTTGGTATTGTTATTTTGTGCCATACTTTATCTTATACTGACTCCTTGTGTATTTCTTCTTCAGTCTTGATTTGCATGCTGCTTCTGGACTGTTAAACCAGGAAAAGCTTGGGTTGACCTACTTCAGCCTGTCTTACTTTCCAAGAACATTTGGATTGTTTGGGCTGTTCCAGCCATAAAAGAGAAACGAAAATGGATTCTCCTAAAAGAGGTCTGGACTAGGTTCTAGAGAAGGATGAGGTTGGCCTCTATCTTTATCTGGTCTCTTGTAGTATTATAATGGCAAAAAGTACTAGACTGATGTTAGGCTGTGCCTACTACTGCACTGCAAAGAGCAGATATGGTTTTGACAGTGTTAGGAAACATAGTTATGTATTTACACGGTGGTTATTGTGTAGATTTATCAGCCAGGTCAAGAACTAGTAGCTATATGGTCTTGTTCTTGGGAGAAATGTGGTAATAGGAAGATGTGTTGCTATCTAACATGATTGAAACTTGAAACAAAGGAGATCAACTGTATGTATAAATTGGAATTTCTTTCTGCTAACTATGTGAATAGTCTGTTTGTTTTGCCTCACATAATAATTGGCAAAATATTAAGAATTGGTTTTCAATTCCGTAATGTGTAAAACTTACTTTGAAAGTTACCTAGCTGTATCTAAAACTGATACAGCAATACAGCCTGCTGCATGTTAACAGTGAACTTTAATTCAATGTGATTGTGAAGACTGAAATCTGTTTGCTAATCAGAGCTGTTTCTGAAGGAGATACTTTGAAAGAACAGATTTCAGAGTTGTAAATACATATTTGTGTATTTTGCCCCTGCTAACCCTGTAATACCAGTGCAGCTAAATTGAGTGACTGCTGCTTATCCCATCAGTTTGTCATTAAAAGACTGATTTACTGAGCTCTGTTGGGTTGTACCTGCTTGACCTCACTTGATGATCAATCACATTGCTTCCTTTTCCAAGCAGTCTCCTAATCATAAGTGCTTTGCAGCCTACATCAGTACTGCACTTTGCAACTTCAGCTTACATGTTTTCATGGCAATTAAATGGATTACAAAAGGAGCTGAAAGGTAAATGAGTGCAATATGGAAGACAGCTCTGGAAATGGAAGGAAATTTCCAGAATCTGTTTTTTGGTTTTGTTGCTCACTTGTTCTACACACCTGAAATACATTTCATTATCTGAGTGAGATGATGTGGTTGCGCTCCCTCAATTTTAAGAAGCTCCACTGAGGAAAAGGATGTCATATTTGGTGGTGTCATTTATACAGTCAGTTTGGAAGCTTGCCCGTTGCCTTACTGTCTTACTGATGCAAACTTGTTTTCACCTGAGTTGATCTAGGGATTCCCTATACTGTTTCTTCTAGAACATGTGAAGTTACTAAAATACCATTTAATGCAGTGGGTTTGAATATGTTTTGATACATGAATTCAAAATTTTTCAGTGGAGGTGCCTTCTTCCATGCAGTGAATATAAGGCTCCTACCCACAGCCTTTATCATCTCATCTTTTGCTGACCCTTGTAGGAGTAAGAATCGTCAGGAGTCTGTGCGTTACAGGCTGGAAAAACATTGATCTGTGATAACACTATCGTATGTCATAAACTTAATCATAGATAAGCCCATTTTATTTTCTAAAGAGACATCTCAACAGAAATCTGAACAGATCCAGTGCTTCAATGACTGTACAGTTCTGCTTTAGCAGTTGTCACACATTTCTAAAATAAATAGAAAATGTAGCAAATACTTGTTACATACCAAGAATGAACTTACTTGTCCTTAGCTCACCATTTGATTTCTCTGTTCTATTTGCTTGCTGTTCATACTGAGGTTTAACACTACTGGCTTTTTGTATAGATAGTGAATTATATTTCTTGTCCTTAGCAATTTAGTATATTTTGCCTCTTTAGATACTTGGAAAGACTTAGGTGCTGTCTGTATGTTTTTTCTGCACGGTGTTTAAAGATTTGGAGGCGACAAAATAATAATTTGTTAAGAATACTAAGCATTTCTGGGCAGTCTTAAATAGTGTATAAAGTAGAAGTGGTCAAAGAAATAGCTGAGAAAAAATAATGTGAAAGTGTAATAAACTAGGCATAGAGCCCCAAATGAATTCCAGTAACCATTTTCCTTTTGCCTGTGGAAACATGAATATTCTAGTGTTAAAGCCTCATTAGGGGAAGTTTATGCTTTTTTAGTAACAACTTGTTTAAATAGATCACTGATATTTAAGACACCAGGGAAAATGAAATACTAAGTAATGATAGTATGTCAATTTAAATGTTATTATGAAGAGCATGAAGAGATATGTGTTATTTTTATCTTTAGCTGATTACAAGGTTTGGGGAATTTATATAGCTGTTGAAGAAAAGAAGTATGTGGCCTGAGATGACTAGGCAGCCACTTGTGAAGGCAAGACAACTGGGTGGTTTTCTTTTACTTTCTTCCACCTGGTCCTTTTGACAGTTGGAGGAAGTGTGGACAAGGGATCTCTTGGTAAGAGCTCTGATGAAGCAAGAAGCAAGAGTTGGAAGGGCTAGAATTGAGTGGAATACACCACTTTTAGTGAGAGAGGGTCGTTGGAGGGAGTTTCAGGTGGCCACTCTAGTTAGGTACCCTTCACTGGGATTCAGAAAACTGCAGAAAAAAAGTCCCTAAAATCTTCTCCAGTGGGAAGCATCTCTGATTTTAAATACAGGAGTACCTCCTGAAATCCCCAGCTTCATTGAGAGCATGCTGGTCTTGTCCTTTTGTCCATGCACTGAGCATTGTAACTCAAACGTTTTTAAATTACGGCCCAGCATTTGGAAGCAAGCACATTGCTGCTGCTGTATTGTCTCACACCTAGACAGTAACAAGTAGTTCTGATTAGTTCAAATATTTGCCCAATATATATTTATTAAAAAAAAACTAATCCCATTGTGTTTATAAATTTTACACTTAAAAATGGGATTCTACTGAGAATTAGTATTTCTGAGTGGCATTTTGACTGTGTATTGATCTTGCTTACAATGTGGCATTACTTATTCATTGTGCATGTGTTGTAAGGTGAAGCATGGAGAGAGGGAGAAGACAGGACAAGTTCATGGAAGAAAAATCCTTTGAGACTACTGAGTAATAGCCTCCTGGCAGAAGAAGTTCCCAAGCTACAAATAAAATGGAGGCCGAGAAAGTACCTAGGAGAGGTACTGTATGTGTTTGCCCCTTCATGTATCCTTCGTTTCCTAACTACCTGCTCTTGGTCACTGTTGGAGACAGGGTAGTCAATCTTTTTCTAACCCAGTTTGACCACTCCTACTTCCTTATATTTGTATGGTGACAGAATGCCAATATTTGTGATCACAGCATCAATACACAGCAGATGATTTGTGGACTTGGCTCAGATCTAAGCCTCTATATGAAGCCAACAGTACAGAATAGAATGAATCTGAGGGAGGTTGTGCAGCCAAGTCCATTCATGGCTTTAGGGTTAGTAGTGGAGAACGGTGGCTATGCAAATGGAGTCCCTAAAAATAACTCCAGTGTACATTGCTTTAACAACAATCATTAATTTAGCAATTAGAATGTGCTAAAAGGACTGGAATAATAGAAAAGAACAAAGCCAATGTAACTGACTGAAAATTTTAGAAAAAATGAAACAGAAAATAGGAAGCATCAAAGTGGTTGGTAGTTAGTAGAAATAATGTGTAGGAAGAAAAATCAGAAAAAGAGGAACTGAAATACGAGTCTCATAATGCAATTAAAAAACTTTATCACGATGAAGGCAGTTATATATTAAGTAACCTAGGTAGACTTGAGACAGTAGATCAGTTCCAGTTGAAGTAGCTAAATACATCAAAGCTCATATCTTTGCTATTTGCTATTAAAAATGGAAAACCTGGATTTCCTGGACAGTTAGTTTAACTTCATCAGCAGGTAACTTATTAACTTCAACTCTGTTGAGGGAGCAAAATCTTAAGCAGGTGTCAGAGGGCAGTATGCTGAAAGTAAAAGAAATCCTTAAGAAGTGGTGTGGGAAATGGAGGCTTGCAGCTGCCCTGGGGAAGGTGCTGCAGCCATAAAGCTCTCCAGCCATGTGAAGAAAAGGAGGGAAGTGATGATGGATGGTTATAGGTAAGGGACAGAAAGAGGAATGTTATTTTTCAGTCACCCCTGCTTCTTGTAAACTTTGTGGTTGTTGATTCTCTGTGTAGGGCCTGATACCAGCTTAGTGCTTGATTGTCTCAGAGCTGCAGGGACACACAGAAAGAGCTGAATTTGATACAGAACATTGTTTACACCAGCAATTTGCACATACGTACCGTGGAGGTGACAGTACTGCTTCATATGTTATGTGTCACTTTGGAACACTGGAATATTAGAAAGAGGAGAGATGAAAGAGGATCCAGGAAAGTGAAGATGGAAGTACTGAGAGACATGACCTCAGCTGAGGGAAAACGCAGGTAAATGTGCACTACTCAGGATTAAACCAGTGACGGGGCTGGATTTATGATTATTTCAAATATTTAATTCATAACATTGAATAGCGGGGATCTCTTTTGCATCTGTAGAACAAAAGAATTATCTATTAGTCTTCCATTAAATTATTAGCCAGGTTGGGATTCACACCAATAGTTGCCCTTTCCCCCATACAGAAAGGGACCATTGTCACAGATTTGTGTCATGTCTCTGCATCTGAGTTGACTTTCTAGGCGCAATTAATGCGTATTGAATTTTTGGCGATAATCTGAGTCGACTCCTGTCTTCTTTCCATTGCAGGCACATACTGCTAGAGAAGTAGAGGGATATCACCATTTCATGTCACACAGCTACACAAGATGGTGGTAAATTGTAGTCCCTGCTAGTAAGGATGAACTTCAATCAGAATTAGAGACAAATGCTCCATTACTTCCTGCCAAATCTGTGCACAACCTATACTCTAGAGGTATTTCCTCAGCTATTATGTCGGTAAGGTAATGAATGATCTCTCCCAGGAGGAGTAGTTCATGCCAGTTCTTGTCAGAAAGAACAGCCCCTATTCTTATGCCAGATATTTGCAGGTTTTCCACTCTGTTCTTCCAAAAATGATGTCTCAGTCCAGTATGTTTCAGTAAAATTAAAAGGTGTGAACCTGCTTTTTTCTCCTTAAGATGGTTTATAGATTTCCCAGCTTGGCCAGCCTAAGGTTTACACTCATTAGGAATAGAGTGTAATTAACTAAAATCTGGAAGGTCTAATTAAGTGGAAAATAGTGTCATGCAAAGTTTAGATGTCCAGAGCTCTCTTTCCATCCTATAATCAGTGCATAGTCAAAGTTACCTGGTTTTCAGGTCAACTTTTTTTCTAAGCTATAAAGCTTGCAGGCAGACAAGGTGCATTTCTTTTTCCTCCTTGCATTAACAGCTTTCTCCCCATCCTCTATGGTTTATTCTCATTGGCCATTTGGTATATCAGAGTTAATTAGTTGGAAAGGAAAGCTTGAAATAAGGATTAACAGGCACCAGAGAGGGGCAATACATACTGAGTATGTGAAAGAAGTGAATAGAGAAAAGGAAGGATTTTGTGGGTCACAGCTGAAGTCCAGGCTGAAAACTGTCAGCATACAATGGACTTTGTGAGAGAAAGTCTTTGAAGTAGCAGGCTGGCTGAATGCATGCATAAGTAGTACAGGTTTGGTTGACCCGTAGTTTCTTCACCTTGACGCTGAACTGACAAGTTGTAAAAACTCAGTACAAAACCCAAACCAAACCAGCAAAAAAACCCCAAACAGACATCAGAACTGACATGAAGAATGTTAGAGAGCACTAGTTTAATGGACAGTACTAGGATACCTAGAGGCAGAAGGTGTCCGGTTGACTAGACAGAAACATCAGTAATTTGTCTATGCTCTGCTATTCCTGAATAGTTCAGAGCAAAGAGCATAATGGCGAATTAAAAAAACCAACATGGAGACAGATTCTCAGCTCGTGTGAAATCCATAGCTCATTTGGATTGACTGGAGCAGTGACAGTTTTCAACGACTGAGGATACAATTCTGTATTTTCATGTAAACATTATCCCCTATGATGGTAAAGGACAAAACATGGAAACTCCTCTTCATGTTCCTCTGTTCCGGCAGCAACAGCTGGAGGCCACAGGCTGCTGTGGAGCAGGTGAACATCCACAGAGCTGAGCTGCTGCTACTGCACTAGTAGCCATGTGGGATGGGCTGTCTGCTGTGAGTTCAGGAGGTTCACCTCTGCCCTTCCAGATCTGTAGGCAGCAGCAGTAACTGCTGGGTTACCTGGATCACAGTCTGAGCCCAGGAAAGGTGGCCAGCAGGCTCACGCTGTTCTGAATTCTCAGAGAAGTTTCTAAAACCACAGATAATAAAATGTAATAAAAATCTAGGTGGAGGTGGTGGAATGCAGCTGATACAGTCTCAAACATTATAGGTATTCACAGTAAAGATCAAGTTAGCAGCAGCACCACCAACCTTAGGTGTCCTGGCTTCATATTCATTTTTACAGTCCACATCTGTCTCTTTTTGAGGTGACACGAGTCTTTTTTGTCACCACGTCCAGTCTCTTTACAGGGTGCTTTGACCTCAAAACATTTCTGTCTGTAAAAGCTGTAGAGTTCATTCAACCCCCCAGCCCCAGGGCATGTCCTGCATTGTCTGTGGGACATGTGCGGGTGACAAGTGCAAGCTGGAGCAGAAAAGAAGGCTGGACAGGGTTAGGAAGTGCAGGAGCTCTCTGGCCTCCGGGACGGTCTGGGGCTTAAAGCATCAGTGAGGTGGTGACTACTGTTGTCTTCAAGCAAGAGCAGTTACAACTGTTGCTACTCTGTCAGTAGAGTTTTGGAATGCGAGTAATCTGGATGAGTTGTCTACTAAGCAAAATGGAAAATCAAAAAGAACGGTGGTGGTCCTGCAGGTTCAGGTAGCTCCTAGCATGAGGAAGGAAAACATATACAAAGCTCCCCTGAGCAGGGAGAGTAAAGCACAGCAAAGCCTTGTGCAAGGGCAATAGGGAGACTGACAAAAGCAAAGGGGAGGTGGGATGTGGACTCTCATGGTTTCCAGCAGCAACAGCTTGGGCCTCAGAGACAAGTACTGACAAGCATCTGGGTGGGACACTTCTGTTGAGAAGGCTATGAGGTACTGCTGAAGGGTAGAGGAAAATGGGGTCAAGATTAAAATTTTGGCTCTCAAAACATATTCATTTTTTTGCAATTACTTTTGAGCCTCCTTTGAATTCTTCCTTGGTCTTTTGCATTGTCTATGGCTGGCCCTGAATTTGGGAGCCCTAGTGTGTGCAGTGAAGACAGCCTACACATGCCAAACAAAATACAGTCCCCTTTGTGTGTGATCATCTCCCCAGCATCTGGGGACTGAGTCATCCTTGAGTCAGAGCAACCATATTTGGTTAAAATTGAATTTTGCTGCTGTTGTAATCCATGGGATGCTCTTTGGTACTGCTAACTTGTTTGTCATCTGCCCAACAAATTACTGCCTGGAAGCTTCTCTTTCAATAAAAATATTCCTTGCCAGCCACTTTGGGTTTTATTTGTGGAGTTGGGGTTGGGTTTTTTTGGTAACAATTTAGGTCCTTTAGTGCTGCCAGATAGTTTTTCCTTTGCCCATGTTGTGCATCATGTGGGGAGAGCAAGCTGTTCCTGCAGTAGCCAGCTGCAGATTACTAGGTGCTCTGAGACACAGGGGTGCTCAGCTGTACAAAGGTCAAACATAATGATAAAATAGAGGCAGATTTCAATTAATGATATTTCAAAGCTACTGACACCAAAAGGCAAAAAGAGAAAAATGCATTTAATGTCTATAGAGGATTTGCATGCTGTCAATCTTTAATTAAGATACCTGACAGAAAGTTCACCCTTGCAAGACAAGACAGCAGAATGGGCACCTTGTGAATCAAGAGCTGAGAGCAAAGGGCACCTGGGCTTGCAAAAGTACAATTCAGCACTGGAGGTTTCACTTCAAACACAGGAGAGCTGGAAGAGAGCAATGCTTTGGGCTGCTGCTGCTCCTGCTCCTGGGCTTTTACTTGTGTTATTATTACTTACTGGATTAAGCTGTGAACCAAACCACCATGAAAAAAAGAGACAGAAAAGAACCATTTATGACAAGCAGTAAGTACCATTGCTTGCAAGTGCATTTGTTCATATGGCGGCTTCTAGGTGCCAGTAATGGGGACAGAATGGCTTTACTGCAGCTCTATTTTCCATACCCTTTGGCAGATATCTGTAACTAAATGATCTCTTTGTTTTTTCTCTAACACAACAGGCCTCGTTTGTCCTCAGAGCAGGGTAATTTAGTGTTCTATGCTGGCTCCAGCAAAAATATTGAATTTAGAACTGGACTACTGGGGAAAATAAAAATCAATGAAGAAGACCTTGCAGAACTTTTTAGTCAGGTGATATAGTTACTTTTCTTTAATATGTTTTCATTTTCAGTTTTGCACATTAATTGTTTGTCTCCAGGATTTGTCTTAGCAAATTTTTGATGTGTTTTGTATGGTGGTTATTTTATATTCTCTGTGCGAGTACTCTAATATGAAAGTAAGCTGTTGCAGAGTTGTAATCATGCCATTTCAGCAAATAATTAAAAGACAAAACTGTATATGTAACAGAGCTCTATTTAAGTGGACTTTATAATACTAAAGTTAAGCAAGACTGAAACTTTCCTAAGCTTCTGAAAAAGCAAAGCTTGTTTACATTTGTAAGCTCTTGAAAAAGTCAAGCTTGTTTCACTTCATCTCTGTTTAAATTTAGGTGAGAGAAAATAACGCGGAGATTCGAGAACTTAAAAGAGCTAATGGTGCCTCTCAGAACGTGTCCCAGCAGGTTGCTCTGCTGACCTCCCAGGTAAGCCATACCCTCATGTTACCCTCCTCCAGCATTCACAGTTTTCCATTCCTCAGATTAACATTGTTACCTGATTCATTTCAATATTTTGGGACTCCAGAGAACTGGGGCAGAGTCCACATTTGATATCAGCTCGGTCTGTGTTTAATGTTGAGATACTTATTCAGTAACTCTGGAGACAATAAAAATAATTCCTGTAAATCCTATAATTTCCAGTTACCAGGATGCTGCTTTTGTTCACTGTCAACATCTGTATGGTCTATATACTCTAATATTCATGGAAGTGAAATCCCACTAAATTCAGGAAATGGGCCGTATATGTTCTTAAAGTTGTTACACAGACATTTCATTCCATAGGTGAAATGGGCTGTAGGGGTTGGCAGTGGAAAGAAAAGACCTATGCAGTAGTTTTGTCTCTTCCCCGCTAGTGAAGATTTTTGTCCAACAAAAGGTTTTGAAATCTTTGTCTGACTTAGTTTAAGTGTCTTTTGTTATAGTGTTGCTCCAGGTTCCTTACAGGAAAATATTTTATAGCCTAAGAGACCTCCCTTTAGGGAAATTGTGCTACTACGTATCCGTCATATTCCCTGGTTCAGTTTCAGCTTGCTGTTAGTGGTTGTAACCCACTGAGACATGGTGAGCCTATTCTTGGCTTTTGGCGTGCTGCCTCAGACCTCCATCCTTTGCATGCTTGCAAGCACCCAAACAGTCCTGCTGGAATATTTACATTCTGAATGTTGAGCACCTGAATACATCTTCACAAGACTGAGTCTTGTTCTTTGGAGCCAAACTGGGACATATTTAAGCTGTCATTTTCTGAACAGCCTAAACCACCAAAATCCCAGTGGATGGGCCTGATTTGAACCTGATTGTCACCTGGTTTCACATACCAGATATAATTTTTTTCTCTTAAGAAAGTATTTTGTTCGTCTACCAGCATCCAGTACATGCTTCTGTGATCACTGTCATACCAAGCACAATGCAATTTGCATTTCTCTTGCAGATCGTGAGTCTTGATAACAAACTTCAAAGATTAGAGCAGGTGAGTAAATGGGAAGCAAACTAGACATCAAAAAAGAAAAACACTGCCCCAAGTAAATAAAGTGAGGTTACAATGATTAAATAGCTGAATTATTTCTTTCCTCTCCTGTATTATTCAGGAAAACTTTATTTTGGTAACAGGAGGTAAAAAAACTCCCAAGATTTGTGGAGGAGGTGAAATGCGCCTTACAAAATATAAACAGTGCAGGAGCTTGCATCCTTAAAGGAAAAACAGTTGTAGACTTAAGAACAACAACTAGATACCAAGGAGAAGTAAACTCTTCCTTCACTAATTTGTCAAGGTGAAGACTGGAGGATTCAAACTGGATTTCATATTGCACTGGAAATATCTGATTTTCAACAGTCACCCGCTTCTACACTGAGCTTGTCACAAGCCACAGCTACAGCTGCCAGTAAAAGCAGTTGTCAGATGAGTCACCCATGGAATCGAGAAGACAGATAATCCTCCATCTAGACTTATAGCCTGTGGCCTATGTCTCTGTTAATATTTACTTCTTGCATGGCTTTTGCCATTCTAGTTCTTGTAGCTGGCCATTCTGTGTAAGACCAATTGTATTAGTCATTATTTTGTACAGGGATAAGCAGAATAGCTCAAAACCTATACAAATCAACCTTGCTGGGGAAAAAAAAGGGGGTGGGGGCAGGGAGGGAATCCAAGAAAGAATGGCAGGGGGAGGGGAAAAAGTTTTACTTGAGAATAAATGGTAATGGAACACCAAATAAGCAGGAACCTCATCTTCTGCTCTTTTCCTGGGTTGCAGGCTCTCCAGGGGAAAGCCTGCAGTAGTAACCCCTGTGAAAACTCAGGGACCTGTGTAAACTCACTGGATGGTTTCTTTTGCCTCTGCCCCAGCAACTGGCAGGTGAGTCTTTAGCCTCCTTGAACGTGGACCATGTATTTTAACTGTGAGGATACACCTGACGCTGTAATTGTGATGAAACATAGCATTTTAAGGTTGCTCAGGGCAGAATGGGATATACTGAACAGCAAAACAGCAGTATCACGGCTACTGTTTGGTTGAAGGACAACACATTTGCTTCTCAACAATATCAATATATACCAAAAAAATGAACCCCAAACCATTGGGCCACACCCTGCACTGTTACACAGGGGTGATGGCCCACAAAGCCAGCAATGCTTGGCAGTTCCCACAGCAGAGAATTAGTCGTTGGTTTTTGCTGAGCAGTGAACTGAACTGCATGCCTTCCTGTTGATCTTATGCAAGGATAGACAGAGAATGGGGAAAGGGAAGGATATTTATTCACACTCAAACAAATAAGACACAGGGGGATGTAAGTAATCAGTCCTGTTCTGAGTTTTTTAAAACCAAAGACTTTACTGGCAAAGGCTTCAGTGGTGCTGCTACACGCACTAGAGATAGAGAAGTTGTATCTTCTTCTCAAAGGCTCTCAACTTTAAAGTTATCCGAGCAAGATTTGGATCACAATTGCTCTACTTTCAGTCTTAATAAAACAGCATCTCCTGACAGAAACTGTTTGAAAGTAAGTCTTCTGAGCCTTTTGCCAGCAAGTTGGAAAGTAGGGGGGATGACAGTACTATGCTGTCCATATGCTTTGTACAAACATCTGAAATATTTTATCCCCCATCTGACTGATAACCAGGGTCACAAAAACACAGCTGAAAAATAGAGTTTTGTTATAATGTTTCATAAGGGAAGCTGTGTTGATAGCAGCCCATGGTTTATATATCTTTGGAAACTATATTAAACATTGGCTCCATGGTTTGCTTAATTTCTCAGTTATTTGGAAAATAAACTGGTTTTCCATTTCATCTTAGGGCCGCCTGTGTTCAGTGGATGTTAATGAATGCCAGATTTATGCTGGAACAGCGTTAGGCTGCCAGAATGGAGCCACTTGTGTGAACACACCAGGCAGCTACAGGTAACTTTTCAAAACTAGACACAAAAACCTTATGTAAAATACTCAGCAATTTTTGTACCCCATATCACACCTGCAGCACAAGTGCTAGGAGTAAGTCTGTTTAGTATCGATGCTCTATCATCCCTTTCAGTCTGAGAGAATATAAAATCCTTAATACACCATACACCAAGCCCACCACAGACACAGAAGGCCCTCCGAAGCCATTGCCTGCTTTGGCATAAGAAGAGCAGCAAGAACCAGGTTTGTCATATGACCATTCTGGGGAAAAGGGCTGCCAACTGGAGACTGGTTCCAGTGACCCTACAACCCTCTGTTGTAGGTGCAGATGCTTTAATGGAAATTTGCTGCACCGTGGGACGTAGATGGCATGGTGACATGCAGCATGCTGGTCTGTAACCAGCACTCACCAATGTACCCATCTAGCACAGCCATGTTATCTTCCTTCCATTATCACCCACCCCTTGAGACCAAAGGGAACGAGGAGATGAAGGAGTGAACAGTTTTGGCCCAGCAAAGGTTTTGAGTTGTTGGAAACCTCTTGAATATATGGGCACCCTTGATCATTGGCATTCCCAGCACACTGCATAACTGAGAAATGCCTTCAGCTCCTCCAGAAATAGAGGCACTGCTGATACTGTAGCAGAGCAAGCAATGCACAGTGCTGCCAGGCACGAAGGGAGGAGAAATGCTGTCTGCAGCGGGTGGCCAGGAGGCTCTCTGTGTTGTGGGCTCCCATAGACATGAGGTCCCTGGAGCATATTCTTCTCTGGCTGTGCCCAGCTCCTTAGGAAACATGCTCTTGTTTACAGGGCAAGCCATCCTGAATGTTCTGTGTCTGATTTTCCAAAATGTCAAACAATCTGGTATATAAATAACTTTCAGATATAATACAAAGCTACCCCTGTGCAATGGGAACGAGCAGGCTGGAGAGCGTGCCACAGCTTTCTGCAAAGCATTTTGTCTCCTGCTTCAGCGTGAAAACCTTGGCCCCCACAAATATTTGCTTGGTGTAACACTGGTTTATAGTGCTTTGTCAGTTCTTGGAAGAATGTCACACAAGGGAAGTTCTGCAGTGCTCCTCACGCTTCAGCATTAACACTGAGCCTGCTGAGGTGTCACTGGTACATGATGCTTCCTGCCAGCTTTCCTTTGATTTTAAAGGATGTTTCTAGCTTGCCTGCAGCTACCCCAATACAGACTTTTGTTGAGGAAACAACATGGAAAGCAGCCTGCCTTTACTTGTTTCTTAACAAGCTCAGAGATGTGATGTATAGCTGTGTGACTAAATTAAGGTTTGAGAGGACAAACCCTCTGCCATTCTCACAAGTGTTGTCATTGTGTTAGTACAGTCATGATTCCTGTAAGTTTCTTCCCCAATGTAATTCTTGCCCTGCTTGGTACTTGCTGAATCAATGCTTCCTGAAAGGAACTAAGACCTCTCTATAAGTCACCCAAATCTTAATATTACTGCTTTTGCATTACACCCTCGGTATTATTGTTTAATCCTTTCTCCTACTCCATTGTATTGTCTTCACAGTCTCCCTTCACATACCAGCTTACTTATTTCTGAGTGCTCCCCTGATGTTAAATCCATCCCCAGGTAGTGTGACCTGGCTCTTTTCAACAACTCTTAAGAACATTGCTGCTAAATTTTCTGGGACCCAGCAACCCAGGTCACCCCACTCCTGCTCTGGTGTAGTTATATACAGCAGTATGGACTGCAGATAAAGAAAAGGGTGATGTTTAACTTTCCATAGCCCTAAGAGATAACACCAGGTGAAGGGCAGTACTGGATTAGGTACTGTGAAGTGGAGCATAACGCAGTCTTCGCTCCCGATTCAGATTCTTTACCTGCATGCATCAAGCCGTAATTTGGGAAAGCACTGAAGTGTGAGGGAAAAGAGTGGGTATTCAGGAAATACCTTCCTGAATCAGGACTGTAAGGGGACATTGCGTCATTTGGATGAAAGACTGTGAGAGTCCCCAAGTCTATCAGACTTTTGTGTGAGAACCAGAATAATGGGGCCTCATCACAACGTGCCATCAGCAATGGGAGAGAAGCAGGGCAGTGCCGAGCAGCAGTGCGTTGCAATTTGGCTGAAGCTCCTTGTGGTGTGACCTACTTCTTGAAACTGTTCTCTGAGCAACTTCAGATGGGAGCAGATTAATCTTTGCCAGACTAGGCAGGAGACAGTGCCATTGTCCTGCTTCGGAGCCAGTCAGATTGCCTTGCTGTGTCCTTTGGAGTTGGAGGCTCTGAATGTACTTTGAACATACAAAGGCGATCTGGTTCCCTGACCTGTTGCCTCTGTGCTTGCCCAGGTTGAGCTAATGCACTGGCAGGATGGTGTTGGTCTGTGTGCTGTCTCTTACAATAATGAACTTGCTGTCTTACAGTACTGCAGACTGCAGTTAAGCATTAAGCTACTGTGATTCTTTAAGCCTGAGTTCATGTGGGTTGCTTGTCCTGGGTGCAGCATTTAGTTGCCTGCAATTGGCTTATCACACTGCTATTTCAATTGAGCATGTGATACTGACAGGGACAGTAGCGGCTTATTAATAAATTGCTCCAAGGTCCAGATCAGCTGCACTGGAATACCCTGATTCAAATTCTGCAGATAAATGCTTTTACAGAGATTTCCATTAGCCAGCTTAAAAGCAATGCAAGAAGGGTGTGTACCTGCCATATGTCTCCGTGAGGAGCAGACATGGCAGCATGTAACTTGCATCCGAAGAAGTATCTGACTATCATTTTAATAAAAAGCTAGTGAACTTACAGGAGGCTTTCTGCAAGGTTTAGGTCCCTTTTAGTTGTATTTCACATCCTCAGATTTGGTCTATGTGGAAATAAAGGTCAGAGAAAAGGGAAATGTTACCTGATGGTTTAGAAGTTCCCTATTTCGGTTCCACCACATATGTACAGTGCTGTGTCTAAGGTGTGCCCTGTAAATAGCAACATGATGCAGCTGGCAGCCTGCAATCCAGATCCCCCCAGCAGAATGCCTCACTTCAGCCCACTGCTTTGTTCTTCCCACCCCATCAGCACCAAATGCCTCCTCCTGACCACCACACTTACCTGAAAGCTGGGCTGCTGCTGAGACAGCTGCTGAGATGTTAAGGTGTGGGGGTGAAGGTACCCCTCTCCCTGAGACAGGCCAGACATGGCATTTCTGCATGTTGCTCGAGTTAGGGTTTTGGACACTTGGCATCATATGAGGGTCATAAACTGAAACACAAAATTTAGGTGCTCTTCGACTGAAATGGAGTTTTCTAGGCTCATATTCTGCTGAAGTCTCATAGTAGACATTTCTTTTTTTCTGGATTTGCGCTTATGAATCTAACAAAAGGCTGTGGATTCTCCCATAGGCTCAGTCATGGATATGCGCAAGTCCCACTTGACCGTTGAGTCTCTGCTGAACAAGAGCCTTGCCTCTGTTCTGACTTTGCTTCTCTTGCCATAGAATGAAAATACATGATTATTAATGGGATTGTCAGTATAGCTGAATATGAACACCACATAAATAAGAGTGGGGAATAACCTCTTACTATGGCAATATGGGATCTGTGACAGTTATATAAAGACATTTTGATTTTTCTGTCTGCTTTCACCATTAGCTGCTCCTGTACTCCAGAAACCTATGGGTCTCACTGTGCCTTGAAGTTTGATGACTGCCAGGGAGGATCTCAGATGCTCTGTGGGCATGGCATCTGCATAGATGCAGACAGGGATCAGCCCAACAAGGTAAGGAACAACATACAAGTCTCATTATACAGCATAGCATAAAAAAGTGACAACTAATACTGAGTACCACAGAACTGTGTAGTGCACACTGCTGCTGAAAAACAGCGAGAAATGCCATTGCGTAACATAATCTAACCTCTCTGTTGTCCCAAGGACAGCAGAAAGAATTGAAAATGCCTTGTGTCTTGTTAGAATTACTTGTCACAGTATCACTACTACTACTACATCCACGGGGAGCTTAGGAATTTTCTTTGAATAAGTCAAAGTCTTACTTGAAGCATAATATTCTTACTGTTCATTATTTGTGAAGTTCTGAGTTGCTGGAATATTTCATTACCTAAATGGTTAAGGACAGACAAACATGGTGAATCTTGTTTTCCCTGGGAAAAGGCATACATGTGGAACATTACTGTCAGTGGCCTGGGAGCTGCCAGGGCTGCATAGCAGCTGGGTGGCTGCTGATCATCTTTGGTGCCCCTCATTGTCACTTGAACTTGGTCTCTGATTCCAGGCCCAAGCTCTCTAAGTGTCTGCACTGGCTGGATGCTGGCATACACTTGAATGGTCTTCTGGAGCAAGCCAGCTCATTCTTTTTGGGAGAGAATCTGGGTACAGGTTGTTCACTCCAAAGGGACATAAGGAAAATGCCAGCTGTGGCTCTTTCCACCTAGAACAGCCCTCCAAAACCACCCTGCCAAGCCTGCGCTGCTTATAACACTCCTATACACCTATGCAACGATCCAGACACACCACATATTCTTTGTGCTATACTATAAAATAATTTCTTTGCTCAATTTGTACAAGTTTTCACAACTCATCACTTGTTTTCTGCCCATTTTTTGTGGAGAAAGCTTTTCAAAAGGGTTCAGTCTTGTATTAACAGTGTGTGCTCCTGTGACAGTCAACAATAAAGCTCCCACTAGCTTTAATTGGACCAAAGCTAAATAAATGCTGAAATCTGGCCATTAGTAAAGTTTACTAAAGAGAAAATAGTTTTCCTCAAAGAAAACGTATATTTGCAATTTAACGTCACTGCTGCACGTTCCACAGATTACTGAGCAGTTTGCTTAGAAGTGTACAGCCAGGCTGATTTCAGGTTGCTTACATTGATCTGTTTACCCTGGTTACGAAGCAAGTTGATGACTTTTAATTATGTTTATGTACAAATCATAATTGCTGCTCATTTTCTCTGGGAGCTTTGGGCTAAAGTACAGGTTTCTTTTATGAACATAATGAATGAGCCTATTGTTGCTTCCATGATCTAAATAGGTAAATTCAGAGGAAGAAATAGACTGAGAAAACTACTGAAGCAACTTAAAAACAGTGTGCAAACCATGTAATGCTCTGAGAGCTTTCTTGCTGTAGTTTGAAAGACGTTTTATAAAATGAACTCCTCCTGCCCTTTTCTTGACTGTTCTAACTGCCTTAAATATGTAATGTGATGTTTGCTGTGGCAGCCCAAGTACCACTGTATCTGTGACACTGGATGGATGTCCCCTCCTGGCAGCTCTGCCTGCAGTGCTGATATAGACGAATGCAGCCTCCCTAATCGTCCATGTTCACAGAACCCGCTTGTGCAATGCTACAACACACCAGGCTCCTACTCATGTGGTCCCTGCCCCACAGGTATCACATCCTTCCGTGCCCTCAGATGGGAGGGGGTGGCAGTAGGTAGTACTGCCTGCCTGTATGTCATGAGTGCAGGCATAGAATCTAGATGAGAGCGACTCCATGAAATGCTTTGGTCTGTGTTCTAGAGAACAAATGCCTGCAAGTTATGTATTATCTAGGTAACACAGGCAGTAATCTAATGCATGATTTACCACATCCTAAACTGAGCATCTAATTAGGTCTGATGTACCCTCATGTCCTTCGGTACATTTATGTCCATCATGTCTATAACCTTCATGTAATAGGTGTGCAATAATTTCCTATCCTTATGCTCACTGTCCTAAGGCAATATAAAAATCTAATTGTCCCCTCGAGCCATATAACCTGTGATTCCTCTTCCTGAGTTGGGTGGGTGATGTGTGTAGGGGGAGTACTTGAAGTATTTAACCAGACTTACAATAAAGCTTTGCTGCAAATTGTACATGTATGCACTAGACAAGAACTGCCTCCTCTTTAGGTTAAAGTGTGTTTGGTTCTGGAATACCCAGAATACAGTTAAAATAAAACATTCTTGCACACGCATCTCCACCCTGTTGTGTTTGTAACCTATTTAGCAGACCAGTATTAATTCTCATCAGTTATGAGAGGGACAGGTCTTCTCTTGTGTTAATGAAGTGAAATTCAGAAGTCATATTTTTCTGCTTTGTGAAAAGATCTGGTCTAAGAAGAAAATGAAAAGGCCAGGGATTTTCTATTTTAAAGTCTTCCCTTTGCTTCTTTTTAGGCTGGCAAGGAAATGGCTACAGTTGCCAAGACATTGATGAATGTGAAAATAATAATGGAGGCTGCTCAACAGCACCAATGGTTCAATGTATTAACACAATGGGATCCTTCCACTGTGGGCTCTGTCCACCAGGTAGAATGGATTTTTTTTTGTTGCTAAAACTATGGAAAGGCTTAAAAAACCAAGATTCAACACATCTGGTCCTGTTCTGTGGTAGACTTAAGAAGCTGAAGATCAGGTTTGTGTAAAGTATTACATACACAAAACAAGACTGTAATACAGAACGCAGAGTCCAAGTTTATTCAGACTGCTTCAGCTATTAATGAACGTTTTGCGGAGTATGTGTCTAATGATGATTCTCTGAAATGAGTTTCTCCTGTACTAGGTAGCCCTTTTCAGTGTTAGAGCCTTGCTTTGATGAGGTACTTCCTTTATAACATCGTTAATGGAAACAAGGATTGAGTAATTACTATCTGTATTAATTGAAAGGATATCCTGTGTGCCATAAATCAGCTGTATTGTCTGTCTTAAAAAAGACCTTGATAATTGTCATGCTCTGAATGCTGTCTAAGAAGGCAGTGTTTCTACTGCAGTACAGGTCAAGCAGCAGAAGTTGTGACTTACATCTTTATAATTTGTGGTTTATGATTTAAAATACTTTATGAAATGCATGCTGTCAATACTAGAAGTACTAGCAGGGCAAAGTGTTTCAAATTGACCTTTAGATTTCTACTTAAATGGCAATAGAATGCAGGTAGTGAACAGTCTCAGTTACTGAGCGCTGAAAGGCCATCACCCTGCAGGATGAGGCTACCACCTGTGGCCTCAGGCAAGTTCTGATGCAGTGCAGTGGACCTCAGCTCTGGCTGTGCAGTCATGCTGTAGTGCCTTGGTCCTGCTGAGCCTCCTGAGGGCAGCTGGATGTTGTGTTTGGGACCCAAGGGCAGCTCTGGCATGCGGCAGGAAGCCTGGAGGCGGTTGGGGCTGGCTGGGTGCAGATATATAGGGAGGGCAGGACATGGTGGCTGAGAGAACCGACCTCATATGTATTTGGCTAGCACTAATATACCTTTTTCCTGAAATCGTGGGAGGATTTAGTTGCAATCAGAATCCATCCCTGCGCCTATCTCAACTTTTTAACTGCAGAAGACTATGATTTTACACCATAAATGATTATTTTGCTCACCAGATGATTGTTTTGCTGTCGATTCTCAAAGAACATTGTTTGTTACAGGCTAACTGAGATTTACCTCTGAACAGGTTATGAGGGAGATGGACAAACGTGTACCCAGGTTGATATCTGCTCAATAAATAATGGAGGGTGCCATCCTTTGGCTACTTGTACCTCAGCTTCAGGTATGATGTGTCCTTTCTTAAGGACTGTGAGTAATACCAGTGTGAATCTCAAGGAGGGTTTGGTTAGGCTAAACCTACTTTATAGCAACATATTTAGATTGCAGCTCCTTCTCCACAGTTTTGCCTCACACAAAGGAGTTTAGAGGCAGGTTAGCTGGAGCCAGCAGGCCTTTCCACAAATACTGACAGAAATAGATTTAGGCTCCACTAAAGAGCGCATTTCATCATAAAAATGTGGAGATCTTCACCATTTCTCTTTGATGTGGTTTTCCAATTTCAGCTGCTTGTACTATTCTCCTTTCCATAAATTCACTTTGACTACTCCCACCACTTCCCTGGAGGGTGACCTTGGACTCTCAGGTACCCATAGCAAAGCAACACTAGGGATCTTTCCATTGCCAAAGTGGACACTGACCAGTGGAGGTATCAATAGATGAAGTAAGTTAGAATTCTGTAAAGGCTGTGCTTCAGAATGTTAGGGACCTTTACTGTCATTGTTATTGCCATTGTAACAAGGACCATATTACTTTCTGTATCTTGTCTCATCTCGCAAGGGCCAATACCGTTTTGTTCCTGCACATCTGGGTACACTGGAAGTGGATATGGGCCGCACGGGTGTTCTGCTCTCAGTGATATCTGTCAGCTGCAAAACCCTTGTGCCAATGGGCAGTGCTTGGTAAGTGCTGGGCTCCTTGCAGTTAATGACACTGTTAGATAGTTATTACCAGTAACAACAGGGAGACTGGTGAGACGGAGAGCTGAGTGCAGACATACTAAAGGTATTGAGGCAAGGCCAGCGGGGAGTGGGAGATGACTGGATATACCTGGGGAAAACAAAGTGAGTTTCAGGGCATGTAAGCCATTTCTTTGTGTTGAAAGTAGAGGCAGCAATCTTGGCACTGAGAATCTGAAAGGTTGTAGCTGGTACCCCAGGCTAGTGATGGGATGCTGGTGCTGGTGGTGAAGAACTGGTGAACGGCTGTCCCTGGTGGGACACAGAAGTAATTTGCCACCTTGGATCATGGAGGAATTACCCAAGATAACAAAAGCAGTACCTCTGCTGGCCTTCATACTGTAAATATCCAGTACAGTTAGTGTTCTTAGGCTGATCTTGTGAGAGCCCCCCTGGTGTCTCAGGCTGTTTATATGAGTATGGAAAGGGTGCTTCATGGGAATTGGTTGTACTCCTGCTGGGCTGAGAGCTTTGGATCTTTACTGATTGGTGGTGTGAATTTATTCTTATGCGCAGTGACCATTTAGTTTTTCTGCGTGGACCCTGTGAAGGCCTTTTGGCTTCCTCAGTGAGGTGTGCTGTGCTTAAGAAAGTCCACACTGCAGAACTGTGGTTTTTGATAAATCTGTGTGGAGGATATTTACACTGATGATTTTTGAGAGATTTTCACAAGTGGTATGTTTGTTGTTCCAGTAGAGTCTGATCCCATTTGTCCACATTGGTCTGGGTATATCCTTCTTTTGATGATCTTGGGCAGCATGGGGGAAATGGGACATACGATATGGACTTGGTAGTGTTAGGTTAATAGTTCTTAATCGTCTTTTCCAACCTGAATGTTTCTATGATTCTATACATTACCTTTCCCTTTTCCCATTTTCTGTGTGAAAGGACATGATCCCCTCTCCTGCACTCCACCCTATCCTTTTTCAGCATTCCTCACTCTCTCTTCTGTGGATACCTATTGTCTTTTCACTCAGATATTTAAAGGCCCCTTTGTGCCCAGGTGTAATCTATTTTTTCTGACTATTTAGAAACTATTTATCTTAGTCAGCCTATTAAAAGATATGACTTCTTCCCCTAAATATATAACATAAACCCATAGGCAATCATGGCTATGAACTACTGCATAAAGATAATAACACAGTCAGATACTTCAATATTGGAACTACAGAAGCATCTAATAAAACAGAAGAACAGCAAAGCTATATTTGGCTGGCATAGTGACATGGAATGCAATGTTAGCTAAATAAATGCAGATCAGAAAACAGCTTTTCACTTCTAAAGCAGCATTCAGAGCCCTAAATACACATCAAAATTGTCTTCCCTCATACTGAAAATCTCTGTTCAGGACACCCAGGACATGAACAGAGAGTGCAAAAAGAAATAGAGAATGTAGCACATGAATTGTATGTCACCAAAGATGGGATTGTTAGCCTGTACCTTGGAATACCATGTTCTGCTTAACCTGTAAAAACCGTGACTATAAAATGAATATAAAGGAAGAGGATGTGAAATTAAAACAGTTAGAGATATGGAAAGACTTGATTATGAGGAGAAGTATTAAAGGTTGAGACAAAAGAAATGGAAAAGAAATACAGAATAAGGAATAACGCAGTGAAGGCAATGAAATTGTTCCCATTTAACATCCTTCAGGGTGAAAATGGAAGTTAACAGCCCACATAACTGCAGTGCATGCAGACTTCCTAGATAACAGGCTTGAGAGAAATGATTTATAAACCACTGTTATCTTGACTTGCTATTTATAAGGTTTAGATAATATGGTTGACTTGTTTCTAGGGTGATAATTTCAAAGCCAAGCAAACAGTTTTCTGAATGACTAAATGAATACTGATTTGACTTTTAGAAAGTAATTTGAACAAGCCCTGCAAAGAAATAACTTAATAGAAAAAACAAAGAGCTAGATAATCTGATTAGCTTTATTTTGGTGTTCACCAGTGACCATCAAGGCCATTATATTTCAAAGGTTTTATTTCTTTGCTCTGATATCTCCACATAAAATAAGTGTAAATACCAGTCTTTCTGCGGACTACATTGATGCCTTTATGTGATTCATGCTTATTAAGTTTATTGCATTTGCTTATACCTGTAGGCAATGATCTCTGGATATTTCTGCCTGTGTAATGTGGGCTGGACAGGCCCTAATTGTACGGAGAACATTGATGAATGCATTAGCAACCCATGCCAGAATGGGGGCAGCTGCACGGATGGGGTCAATGGCTACTCCTGTGAGTGCACCAGCGCCTGGACAGGACCACAGTGCCAGACTGCCCAGCAAGGTACGGCCAGGACCTTCTGCCCAGGAGAAATGAGCCACCAGGCCTCAGCGAGTAGATGCTTGGTGTATATGATTAGTATGTAAATAAGAACCAAGTCATGGTGGAAAAAACCCAGCCCTCTTCTCAGTGGATTACAGGTCCCAATCCAAAGTCCCTTAAAGTCAGTTATCCATGAGTTTTGTTTATAGATGCTTTGTTTATCAGTGGGAGTGTAACAATGAAGTTGATCTGCAAGCCCTCTGGCCAGACATCCTAAAATCAGATCTCTGTTCCTGAGAAAGTGGTCTGGTAAGCTGATTGGGAAAGAGGATCCAAAATAAGGAGAAAAATTTACAAGATAATATATTGATGTTTCTCTTTTCTGCATACTATTTCATTTGTTGCAAGCTGAGACATCCTGACATTTTTAGTCAAGAGGAAAAGCGAGAAAAGGTTCTCAAACGGAAACTTTTAATGAAGGTAGCATCATCCATTAAAATGGGAGACTCTGACTTTTATGGAGTGACTGTGAGGTCCTACCTTTAGCAGTTCTTATTATTATCACCTTTTCTGGTTTTTTTGGATTTTTTGCTATTAATTTTCATTAAACAAGTTCAGGATAGCATTCCAGTGAATGTCCCTGTGGCAACTATCTGTCAGATGGCTCATATTTATTGCAGGTTGCTGTGAAGAAAGCAGATTAATTTTCCACAGAATACAGAATGTAAAACTTTCACTGACCTCCTGTAAAATCTGCTCTATTTTCAGACTCTTTCCTATTTTCATTAAATATCTAACCAGTAATGTTTTATTATTAAGCACGTGGGGGGAAAAGTTATTTTTAACCATTCATAGTAGAAGGGATAGAAAATCAGTTTTTATCCAGTGAGATATTATAATGTATCAGCTTTTGTTTTAGTTCCTAATCAGGGGAAAAGTAATACATTTTATGACATGATAATTGTGAATCTGGTTGAGAAATGGTGAGATGTTTTAGATGGACACTTCAAAATCATGTTCTTTTTACCACTCCTTGAAACTAAATATTTCATTTCAGTTTGCTGGGAACTGAATATTTCTTTAGCATCCATTCAATGATAAACTACAGCTGCTTGTTGTACACTGTAGCTATATGTGCATTATATTTTGGGTGCTTTACGTACATATTTTTCTGTAGCTGTTTGGGATTCCCCATTCACAGCTACCAGTCATTGAATGGCTCAGTGAGAGAAGAGACCACAGTATATCATGAGAGGTATTATCAGGGCCAGAAATCTGACCAAAAAGAATAAATAGGACAATAAAATATCTGACAGATAGCTTCTGTGATGCAGTACTGCTGACACAATTCTGTATCATGTTAGCTTTAAAATGTTATTTCATTGTAGGTGAAAAATTTAAAGACTTAATCTAGAGGTAGCCTTCTGGACATGTTTATGGACATTTTACTGAGATAGAATAAACATCTTTTGGTAATATCCACATATTCCAGCTGAAAAATCTTTGTTCTTTTCCCAGGAACTACTTTCCCTGCAGAGAGTAATTTTGCTCATTTTTTGTGATGTCATTCTACTTTAGAGGAAATCCCGAAGAGTCTTATAGAAGTATCTTCCACCCTTGTTTTAGATGTTTAGGGAAGAAAAAGCTATGCAAGGAGGTTAGGTGTTGGTTAAGTCTATATATTCATAGTGCAAATCAATCTGTTTAATTTTTTATCTCTTTCTGCAGCGTGTGGAGGATATCTCTCAGGCTCCAAGGGGACTTTCAGTTACCCTAACAACCCAAACAGCCAACAGTACAACAGTGGGGTCAGCTGTGCTTGGGTTATTCAAGCTAATCCCGGCAAGGTAAAATAGAGTTCAGGTTAAAGAAACCTTTACTGGGCAGGATTCCCTCATCTCATCAGAGTCAACATGACCATTTTCATGCCACATATTTCAATATTGTGATCCCATCCTCTCATATAGTTTTCCAAAAATATTAAGTTTCAAATCTTTACAGGCCTTCAGACTCTTTAGCCTAAGAATTTGCATGGATTACATTTTCAAGGTTTTTCCTGTGCAGCTGGGAATTAAAATTTATTCAGGTACCACCAGCTGGAGAAGGTGGCTGTTTTACTGTGCTTTGCAATGTGATCTCTGAATAGCTGCATGAGAAAAGCTCTGCTCTGATGGGCTCCATAGTTGGTTTGTGAGCTAAGTGTGACCCCATAACAGTTTCATTTCTGATTTCTGAGTGCCAGGAATATGGAATGCTTAATTCATATTGTCAATGGCTGTGTGTAATAACAGCATTTGAATTTTTTTAAGGATTTTTAGATATTGCACTCAAATGTATATTCTGATTCTGTCTGATTTTGATCTGCTACTAACAATTCCACTTGTGTTACAAATAACAACTAGAACATAACCTTCACACTTTAGCATGGGACTTCTTACTTGGGATCTAAATATTTGATCTATTTCTGACATTTCATGGAATGAATTCAGTAGTTTTATAAACCAGTGCTTTCCACAGCATTGTATATGTGTATGTAACACATCCTCAGCTTTAAGCCTGAGAGCCACTGCTGTCTTCAGCAGAGCTACGCTAAAGCACATGAGTGAGGAACCTGAACATACGTAAAGATGTGCATGTCACTAAATGTCCAGAGTGGGCTTGTGAGACACATTTTATGTATCTCATAATATATGAGACATATATTATCATAATGTAAATAATATATGTAATATATGTAAATAATATCATAATATAAAGAATATATATCGTAATAAAAGATCATGTAATTTTTTAACTTCCATGACAATACTTTCAACCATAGCAAGGGTGAGCATTGTTAATTATCTGATGAGAAAACTGCCATGGGAAACCTGAAGTATTTTATGCTGTGAAATATATATGGCTTGAAATGTATACATATATATTTTACACGTATAACAGACACAGTCAAATGGTCTCAGTTATTAGTTTATAGAAATAATGCTCTTTCCAGAAAACTTCCCTGGCCAAATTCTTTCCTATCTATTTTCTCTTTTTCCTTTTGACCCTTAAGGTTCTGTAATATCTTCTTCTGTCCTGGAACTTTTCAGAAAATGGCATAATGGTTCCAAAGCTCGTAGATTGTTATATTAGCATGAACACATATATCTGCTTTATGCAGAGTTATTGCATAAACTGTATCTCAGCAGATGGAATAAAAGAGATTTCTTGTTTTGTTACTTTCTGTTAGATTCTGCATATTATTTTCCCATTCTTCCAACTGGAGGCAAGTAATGAGTGTAACTCTAACTTCCTTCAAATCCACGATGGGCCTTCAGCATCAATGCACATGCTGGGAAAATATTGTGGCTCCTCACCTCCTGCAGAGCTTTTCAGTTCCCACAGTTCCCTGTACTTTTGGTTCTACTCGAACCACACTGTTACAGCTGGGGGTTTTACTGTTCAGTGGGAATCTCAGGATCCTGGTAAGTTTGATGAAATGTCAAGTAATTTAGCATCTTTGTGGCTTTGGAGCAAAATATATGGCTTATTTCATTTGATTAGGAAACATTAGGAGCAGTAGGAAAATATTTTACTAGGGAGTGAGGCTGAAATGTAGACATATATGTCACATTAACATATTTAAACTCCAGATCTAGGCCTCTGCATGAATAAATTTTTGCTGCTGTTTTACACCTCCTGTGAGGAATCCCCCAAAGAGCACATGTTCCTGGAGGTGCTGTTCTGATCAGTTCTCTTATCTCACAGAAGGATCTAGTACTTTGAACAAGGAAGTTACCTTTTTTTGCCACTGACAATTTACAACAGGCTAAAGAGCTCAAACCATGCTTTCCAAACATGATAGATTGTTGGGAATTTGATTTTAAATTATCTGTAAGATTTTTGGCATGGTTTGCTGTACATTTCTGCCTGAATTCTTAGTAATGCCACTTGCATGATTCCTCCAGGAGGCCTAGCAGTGCATTTCTAGATATAAACCCCAAATCATCTTGTGCAATATTAAGCTCACTTCAATGTTCCGTGTATTGTCTGTAAACAAAATTGTGCGTTGGGTTGTGTCTTGAAAGAACCACAGAGTTAAAAAAGTGTAGAAAAGTCATGATGGAAACAGTTTCTGTATTTCCAGAAATGTTTATTGGAATGCTTTTAATGTGTTTTGGTAGGTTTTTTCTTTCAGTTGGTATTATTGGATCAATAATTACTAATTGAAAAATATGGATACTGAAAAGTGAAGAGATCTTTTCGGGGAAAAAAACAAAAACAAAAACAAAAAACCAAGGAGGGGGAGAGGTATAGATGTCACTGAACTAGCTATTTCTTAGGTATAACAGACGAGTTACCTGTACCATTCCCAACCATTAATGCTGACAGGGATTTTTTTAAATTATAGATATATAAAATAGCCTTCCCTGTAATTAACATTTTAAATTAAAACAGTCTTCTGCTAGGCTAAAATATGGAGAGTATTTACAAAGTACAGAAATTCAGATTAATTTTGTAAATCCAATCCAATTCAGTGCTTTTGATCATTCTCCTAAAGATACTTCCATCATAACTGGGAAAGAATCTTTCTTTTACTGTGGAAATAAGGAAATATTTGGAGTTCTGCTTTTATAATTGAGTTGCAGAATTAATTGTACAATTTACAGAAAGAAGTAACTTGGTGGTTTGTTTGGCTTCATCTTTGGTTTTGAATTCATTGTGGTTTCCAAAGTGTTACCTGGTTTTGATGCTACAGGAGAATTCATCTTCTGACCTGACCTGTGGTGTTGAAGACTGTGTTCTTCCATGTTTCTTTTCTGTTAGAATGTGGTGGTGAGCTGACGGGTACTTATGGCTCGATAAGCTCTCCAGGATACCCTGGTAACTATCCTGTAAACAGAGACTGTTTCTGGACCATCTCAACCAGTCCTGGCCTCCTCATCACATTTGCTTTTGGCACACTAAGCCTAGAACATCATGAAAACTGCAGTTATGACCATTTAGAGGTAAAGCGTAATTGTGGATTATGAAAGCATTTTATGGCTATGTTATTGCAAAACAAGATATTTCAAAATTTTTTGTATGTACAGAAGAGGACTGTTGAAAATTAAATCCTGGGTTGAAATGTTCATTTGTACTTACTTATTCCAGTCATCAATGCACAGTCAGATACAGGCAGTATAACAGAAAGGGGATGAGATCCCGCTCCACTGAAGTCGGTGGGAGTCGAGCAACTAAAGAGAATGGGATTCAGGCAAAATACCTGGTGGGAAGCTTTCACTTTCTTACACAGAAACCCCTTGTCAAATGTCAACCTCCAGAGAATTAATCAGCCTAAGGTAAACTATTACAGAAAGACATGTAAAATTAATAGATTGTTATTATAGTACGGTCCATGACTTGATGTGTGAGCTTAGGGCTTTTTGTGAAGTGCAAAGGAATGGTTATAGGATTCACCAATATCCGGTTATAGAAATGAGAGGCTGCTTTGGCATAGCATGTTCTGCAAAATTGTGCAATACAGAGCGTGATTTCAGGAAAATAGTTCAACCAACAGTAGATCTTCTGAAACCTTCCCTTTCACAAAACCCTTGATGACTTTCCCAGGAGCACCATCACAGTGATGCTGGTGGGTATGTTTCTTGGTTCCTCTGTGTTTGGAGGAAACTTCCTATGAGCTTTCCCTCCATCCACCATATACAGTATCTCCTGGGGCCCCCAAGATAACTAAGAGTGTTGGTACTGTTCACAGTTGGCACGTATCTAATAATCCTAAACACTGATCTGACTTTCTGTTTAGATTCGAGATGGTCTTCTTCCACAAGACCCTGTCCTTGGTAGATACTGTAGCACCCGATCTCCACCCCCACTCCAAACTACTGGTCCGTATGCATGGATTCACTTTCACTCTGATGACTTAGTTACTGATAAAGGCTTCCACATTGTTTATACAACGTCTCCTGGTAAGTAGACTTCAGCATTGGTGAATTGGAAGGTCTGCAATGTTCCCAAGGTATAGCCAACAACACAAGAATGGATGTAACTGACATGTGTTAATAATACAGAAATCCTCTTTGATTTGCAGCCATTGTGCAGAGGTGGTCTAAGCGGAAACAGTTAACTTGCAATTTTTTTATTATTATTTATTTATTTATATAGCAGATCTAAGTTGTGGAGGAAATTACATGGATAGTGAAGGGGTTATCACATCCCCTTTCTGGCCTAACCCTTATATCAGCAACCGACAATGTATCTACATTATCCGACAGCCAGAAGATGAAAGAATATACCTCAACTTCACCCATATGGAGCTGGAGAGTCACGCTGGTTGTTCATCAAATTATATTGAGGTGACTTCTCTTAATCAGTTGATATGAGAGGTTGATTACATGTGTGTACAAAACCATGCTGCATAACTTCTGTCCCAAGGCCCACTGCAGAAATAGGCGTTAATCAAAGGACTAGGTGTGCCTTATTAGAGTCCAAAAGGCACAGGGGCTAAAAGAGCAGGACTACATTTGGATCGAAGCAAAGATAAGAGAACAAGAAAATCCATCTAGCTTAACACTAATTCTTAATTAACTGTACACGATTAAGGTGGATTTTGGGCCATCGGTAAGTGCATGCCAAAAGCAAGAAAAACAGAAATAATGCCATAGCCACTATGCAGCGTTTCCTGGAGTCATGGTGTTATATGGAGAATCTTGTTCTGGCACAAAAAGGAAGTACACCATATATATATAGTTATATATACATACATATATATCCATACATAAAGCCAGGAGTTTATTGTTAGCATAACTGAAATCTCACAAGTCGAATTCAATAATTGTTATTCAATAATAATTCTTATAGAAAAAATAATAGTACAGTTAGAATGTTTCTATATGGAAAATGTAATAATAATGCAATAGTAGGGTTGATACTAGCTTGAGGTGATTTTTGTGTTTACTTTTACACCTAGCTCTGTCTTCATTGGTCTGCAGCTTCGTGTTACACTGCTACAGGGTGCCCTTTAAGTACACTAGATGCCATTTGTTCATTTTCTTTGTTATTCCTAAACTCGGTTTTGTCCAGGTCTGCATTTCTTTACCTGACCACGTGTGAGTTTTGGCATGGTGCTGCCTGGGCTGGGGGCTCCCGGGGGCCTGGGGGCTCCCTGGAGGGCAGCACAGAGGGGGCATCTCCCTGGGGCTGGGGATGGAAGGCAGGCCTGGACGTGGGCGTGTGGGTGAGCCTGGCTCAGCAGAGCCCATGGCCGGGCCGGGCTGTGGAGAGCTGGAGGCTGGCCCTGCTGCTGTGTCTCTGGGGCAGGGACTGGCGGCCCTGGGAGGCTGACATGGGGGTCTGGGCCTGGGCAGGCTGGGGGGGGCTGGGGGAGGCAAGGCTGGGCCAGTGAGTCCTGGTGGCACCCTCAGGGCCTGGTAAGGTCTTTGTGGCTTGTGCTCCTGCTTCTGTCACCCCATCCCTGTTCTCTGTCCCGTGCCCTGACTTGCCACATCTCAAGGCCTCTGCTGTTGTACCTGGCCTGCATTTCTCCATACAGTCATAAATACCTCATCCTATGTGGCATGACTGCTGGGTACTGCTGTCTGTATAAAGCTGTGGCTGTACTGCACAAAGGTAAACAGAAGCAAAACAAACTGGGCACAGACACTCAGTTGATGAGCAAAGGTGCTGCCACAGCTGAAGCAGGTAGGAGCAAACCCTGCAGCCCCAGCGCAGAGCCCTGCCGGCCACACAGTTAAGTGGCAGCGTGGGCTTGGTCTTATGTTTAATCTCTTCTTGACCAAGTGAGGAATAGGCCCCTGTGAGCTCCACGCAGTTAATCTGTTTTTAAAAGATGTTATTGTGCTGACATCATTCCCTTCCCTCCTCTAATTCAGAGACTTTGGTTGGAATGAAGTGTAATTAATTTCTGAAATGAGAGGGGAAGTGTGTTTAATGAAAACAGACAGCTTTTGTTTGTTTGGCCTGGTACTCCTCTTGCCTAATTGCTGGCAGAACAGCAGCTAAATTCACAGCAGCCAGAAAAACAAAACCATTTCTGTTGAACGCAGTCGGGTTTGCATTAGTTCAGCAAGGCATTTACCTCGTTGTTTGCTGAGCAGTCACAAGCCATTCAGTTTCCCTCTGCTTCTGTCCTCCTCCTCTTCCTGCCCTCTCACTCGGTGGCTCAGGCCAGAGCAGAGAAACGAGACTGACATTTTCTGACTGCGACAGTTGGTATGACTAAAGCACTGCTCTTTTATTAAGGCCTGATTTTGCACATATGCTTTCCTAAAATACTGTCGTGCTCAGTTTTGTAATGAACTTCAGCTAGGGAGATAGCTTTCGGGTGGTTAAGTTACTTTAAAAGTCACTCCGCAACAATGGTTTCGTCACTTAGAAAAGGTGCAGATTATTCCCATCCCTGGTGATCCAGGAAACCTGCAGAATTTCCACAGGGACCAGACACAGCTCACAGGCACTTGCTCAGAGAGGGTTGTTTAGTCCCTTACTAAGGAAGGAATGACCTGAGAACAGGGATCTGCAATAAAAAACTAGAGACAATAAAACTTGTTTAAGAAAGACTGTGACATGGTGCTGCACAGATAAGGTGTTAGCCAAGACAGCTCCTTTTCCATGCCATCTTTCTAACTGGCAATAGGAAACATCACTCACATCGTTCAGAGAACCCATTGTTTTTATCACTACTCTTTGGGCTTTATAAACCAAAAACGTAAGGAGAATCAGATCAAGAAAAATATGTAAACTTCTGGGAACTATAGTTCTGGAAACTTTCACTGCTGTCCAAAGTTTTTCTAAATATTCCGGTACAACTTCAGGTCTCAGTTGCTCCACTATAAACTCTGTCACCTTAAACTCAGGTTCCAGGGGAATTAAAAATATCTGTTACTCGGAAAGCCATCTCACCAGCTTGAGATTATGAAAGCTGCGCAAGCAGGCCAAGCTGCTGCCTAGGGCACTGATGAGGGTTCCCTGCCTTCTCTCCCAGCTGATGGAGGAGTACAGCTGAGGAGGAAAGAAGAGGTGATGAGAGGGGACCTGAAAGCTGGATGTCCCTGGCTTTGCCAATGATTTCACTGGCATGAATTTTTGGGGTCAACAGCATATAGATGCATTTTAAAAAGCAGCTCCAGCTACATGAGCTACCACCACTTTTACAGCAGAAAAGAGCTGGTTTCTTAAGGAGGATCTTTGGGAGAATAATTGCATCTTTTGCCCATGCAAACAGCGGAGGACTTGTTTTTTGGACCTCAGCTTGTTGGCTGCTCTCTTGGAATGAGACGAGCACCTCAGAGGGTATTCAGAGCTCCTTGGCTATATCAGTGCTCTGCCTCGTCCCCAGATGCACCTGTTCTTACTATTTCTTACTCAGGTTGAGGGCCTGAAGTTTGGGGGTGCAAATAGGTTTCTCCCTTCTAGTCTCCTTGACAATCAGGATTCATAATCTGGGAAAACAAAAAAGATACATTTCTCCTTTGATTAGCAGATTGATTGAGGTCAGTAGAGTAGCATTGGGAAGGTAAAAGCTGGAGGTGATTCCTTGATACAGCTTCGTTGTCATTATCATGCATTGGACCTTTCAGATAAAGTAATGGAGAAATACCAGTATAACTCTTTACTGCTTTGAGGACTCAGAGTTGCATCTCCTTTAGTAAGCTGTCTGTCTGCATTGATGTATGGTTATGATGGGACATGTGCTTGTTCTGAAGAAGTGCCATTAAAATATCACTAGAAGCTTCATGGCCAGAGCAAGAAAATCACAAATACCCCCTTTTTTCCCAAGCAGATTTTAGTGCTGGCAAAAATTTCATGGCTATTGCTGGTGAGCACCTTACCTGTCTCTTTCATACTAAAGGTGTCACTTTTGGAAGCATAGGCCCAAATTGTACTAAAGCTGTGGTTCATAGAGGAGATCTGTTTCATCCTAACGTCCGATGACAGTAATGTGTGTGTGTGTCCTCTGTGCTGATCATCTGATTTTCCTTAGAGCTCTTGTAAATCATGTGCTCATGCCAATTACTGTGATGGCTCTTTGCCCCTTTTATAAAGAAGTAAAATAGTCCTTTTGTTATTTAGCAGCTTTTCTGAGATTATAATTTTATCTGGATATGAGATCCCAAAACTTTTATGATCTGACATTTTTTTGTTTTTTCTTTTTGGTGACTAGGTTCGAGATGGTGACAGTGAGATGTCTTCTCTTATTAGAAAATTCTGTCATAGTACACTCGTGCCTCCAATCACTTCTACCAGCAACAGTCTATGGATCAAGTTCAAGTCTGATGCTTCAGTGCAGAGGGCTAGCTTCAGGGCCATTTATCAAGTTGGTAAGTGGAACTGGTGACTGGCACAGTGAACTGTTTGTAATTCGAACACTTTCAGTCATTGCTGTGCTATATTATCCGTATAATGGGTTTAAGACAAACTTCAAAAGAAAGAAGACCATGACTCTTTATTTATTATTACTTTTATAAACACTAAGATGATGTCTGCAGTAAGTTTGTAGTCGGCTCTCCTAGCGTGCTTGGAAATGCACCCTTTGTTGCTTCTCTTAATGATAAATCACTTACTGCTAACATACTAAAGATGATATAGCTGTAATCTGCCTAAATATTTTTACTTTCATTTTTTCTGTCTTTTAATTCTTAGTCATCAACAAATCTATCTGTCTCTGTGAAATAAATGAGTCAAATCCATTAGTTTTCATGGCACAGTTAGATTGGTCTTCTATACATGCATGTTTATGCTATACTTATTGCAATATGTTCTTTTAAATATGTTCTTAATACTACTTGGATGATCTGTGGTAGATGCTGCAAGAAGACAGGGGTTTAGGGGTGGTTTTCTTCCAATTTCATAACGATATTTGATAGGCATCACATTATACATTCCTTGAAACCATTCATCACAAAATCTGATTCTTGGTGTGTCTTGGCAGCCTGTGGAGGCTTCTTGTCTGGAACAGGCACTATCCATTCACCTTACTACCCCAGGACATCCCCTCACCCAAAGACCTGTGAGTGGATCATCTCCCAGCCAGCTAGCAAAGTGGTGATTCTTAACTTTACCGAATTCGGCATTCGAAATGCAACCACTTGTGACTCAGACTACATTGAGGTAAAGAATGATACACATATGCTACGAATAGCAGACAGATTCTTACCTGTATGTTCCTTCTCATACTTATCTCCACCAAAGCAGAACTGCTTGACAGGCAAGAACTTGTTACAGCAGTTATAAAAGCTTTTCCAGGTTCATAATTAGATCCTAAACTTTTTCTTGGTTCTCCAAAGATGAAAATGTCATTTTGATAATCAGATGAGTATCAGGTGTCTTTAAATAGACAGACCTGGTTGTGGAGGTTTATGTGCCACTTATTGTTGAGGGTGTAAAATCCCAGCTCGTCTCTACCTGACATGCTTTTGGTGGAAGAGAGCTTCTCTGGAAGTCCTAAGGTTGCATTGTATGTGCCTGTAGTAGAAACCATGCTGAAGAAAGTGTAAGGTATGACTTACTAAGGATTTCTTTTTATACGGTTCTTACGAATTCATTTATGCTTAAAACTTTAATGTAATAGAAATTTGTATGGAATATTTTGAATGCACTGTTCTTCAGGTCAGAGATGGCAACAACACAGACTCCCCTCTTTTGGAGAAATACTGTGGTACAGCTGTACCATCTACAGTGCAATCTACATGGAACAATCTCTATATCAAATTCAGAGCTTCCTCTCTTACCAACCTTGGCTTCAGAGCTGAGTACCGGCCATCAGATACAGGTAAGGATTTTTTGGTTCTGTGTAGAATGTTGGGACTTTCCAAATTTTGCTATACACTGAAAACAGCTGGCCATCAAGTTTTATGATGGTGTAATGGGAGATAAATTCTGAATCAGTTATTGTATGGTATACATTGAGGAAAAGACGACTGTGAAATTTCAGAAAGAGAAGTAACCAATTTTGTAAGTGCCTAACTTTCTTATAAATATATGACTTTACTTGATGTTTTCAATCTCTACAGTATGTGGAAAGACTCTCACTGGACTGGAAGGAAACATTACAAGTCCTGGTCGTCTGCATGTCTACCCACATGGTATTAACTGTACCTGGATTATCAACATTCAGCCCGGCTACCTTATCCGCCTGATGTTCACTTCATTTAACTTGGCATTTGATTATAATTGCAGAAGGGATTATCTTGAAATATATGACAACAGCACTGTGCAAAAATTGGGAAGGTGAATATGTCCATTAGCTTACAGCGGTTAATTACTGTAGAGTGAGCACTGTTCTGTAGATCTTGACATCTAGTTTGCTTCATTAAATTTTGTGTATAGGTTAGTTTCTCTGCATTACAGAAACAACAGCAGCAATTTCTTTGCCTAGGACAGTAAAGGCAATTTGCTTTCTTTGACTAAGGAACGAGAAACACATTTAATGAATATTATACTGGGATAAACTAACTTGTGTCAGAAGGACAGCTTTTTTAAGGACAGGTTTCAATATTGAGCATTGTCCAGCTGCATTAATATTTTGATTTATGGGAAATAAGTTCAAAAGTATCAATATATCTGTGCCCAGGAAAAGACATGATTTGAAACACTTGCAGAAGTGAAAGAAAGGTTACTTAAAAGATTGTGCGTTTGGATCTCAGCAAAAACTGACATAAAATCTGAATTTTATAGGATTTTGTTTTCACTTTTCCCTGATATGTGATTTTATCTTAGGGAAGAAGCTTTTTTTTGTTTTCCCCTTCTCCAGTTGGGGGTATACACAGGATTTTCTTGCCACCCTAGAATTCAGGAACATCTGAACTACTTGGGAACAGTACCCAGCTGCAGCCACAGACTGTAAAGTACTTGGCTGACATGGCAGTATTTTGGAAAATAAGAAGCAAATGATTCTCCTAATGGAGAGTGTTTTGCAACCTTAGTATTTGGCCAGCCACTCTGACTCCTACAAAAGAAGAGAATATGTTGTAGGTACAGCATGGAATAACTTCAGTAAGGATTTGAAAACTTAATGAACAGTTTTTTCTCTGACTTTGCCACATAAGTTAGATTTGCACCCTTGTACATGTATGTGCTGTTTAGTCCCACGATACAGGTTATATGGCTGGGATCTGTATTATCCAAAGGAGAGATTTGTGTATGCATACCTGTTAAAACTTCTCAGGAAAGCTGAATCCTCTTCCAGTAATACAGATGCTTCATAAGGTACTGCCATTCAGTTTAGGGCGTCTCTTTTGCTGCAGGTACTGTGGAAGATCAGTTCCACCGTCTCTCACTAGTGGTGGCCATGTGATGATGGTGTACTTTGTGACCAGTCAGAGCACGGCATCAGAGGGCTTCTCAGCTAAATATATTTCCCTGGATGCATCAAAAGGTAGTATGTCAGTCTGTTCATTACGCAGATTAAAAGTTTTAAGCTGTCACTGTAAATAACCACTATAAGAAACAGGAACATTAGTTTCTGTGTTAACAGAAGACTGCCTGGTGCCTCTCCTATCCCTTCTTATGTATCGTGCTTTTTTCACAACCTTCTTCCTCCCTAGGAAGCAGAAAGCAATTTTCTGTGAGCAACACTGCTGTTTTCTTTAAAAACCCGGTTAAGAGCTGACATGGCAGAACTGCATGAATTATTTAGGAAAAGTATTTTCTGAATTTGCTTTCTCTGCTGTGAGCTGAGTATGTGATCTAGGAAGCTTAGCAATCATGGACAACTCACTTGAATGGGAGACTGTCAGGGGCCATAAAAATTAATTTAGCCTATATTAAGGTTCAATATTGATGATGGGCAGAGAAGGGTGATATAGGATGAAATCTGATAAAGCAGCAAAATAACCTGAAAGCACAAGCTGTTTTTTTCATTACAACAGAGTGCAAGGTTTCTGATTCCACAAGAGTTCAAGGCTCCTGTTATGCTTTAAGTCTGTTCTTTAACTATCTCCTTTTAAGGGTCCAAGACATATATCAGTGGGGAAAGACTACTGAAGAGAAGACTCATTCCCTTAGTTCTCTAAAACAGAGAAAACCTGAGAAATTACTCCAAATTCTAATTGATTTGAAGGTTTTCCAGCATGGGAGCACATCTGTGTTTTCAAACTATGCTGAACCCACCATACCTGTTCCAGCATTTGTGCATCTCTTCTGCACTGAGAATGTTTTAGCAGTGACTGAGCTGCACTTGAAAAAGCAGCCTCTTGATGAAAGACTGTAATTACCAATTTCATAGATGCAATATACATGGGTTGGCTATTGCTCCCCTCACTGCTAAAAACAGATCTGTAGCAGAAGAGGATTTATATGAGTAGAGGGATAGGTTGTGCCTAGCTGAATTAAACCAGAAAAGAGGCAGAGTTAGACAATGAAAAAAGGTAAAAGTGATAATACACTTGTAGCTGGGTTATTTGTGTATCTGTTAGCCAGTTTCTAGGTGGTTTGTGTGTGTGAGTGCAGATTACAAGGAATTTATTAGATGACTATAAGAAATCCATGGTACTCATCTATGCAGCCATAAACTACCAATGGCTGTTCGTTGTTTGCTCTTAGTTTCTTTAATAATTTTATTTTTCCCACTTTCTGAGTTTCTCCAACCTGTTTGCAACCAGAAAAATTTCCAATTTCTACCTTGCGAAAAAAACTTTTTTTCTTGGAAAATGTGGCTATTATTTCATCTCTCAAACATATGTGTAGGTGAGATTGGTACAGATTTTGCCACTGTGTCTTTATTCACTACCAGACAATTTAAAAATTCACATAATCCATTTTCTCAGCTGCCCTCATTCGTACTTGATTTATCTGGCATGGAAACCAAAAAGCCAATAAAAACAATTAAGATTTAATGAGAACTATTCCAAGGAGGAAATTTCTATCTGTTAGAAAATAATAGGCCAAACTCCAGGTTCTACTTTAAAAAATTTTTCTGGTAAAGACTCTGTAGTTAGAAAACTGAGTTCTTACTAGTGAGCAATTGTAAAATTATAAGCTGTATAAAGTCAGTCTTTTATGAGCCTGCTTTTGCAGCTGCAGACTGTGATTTCTGTAAATATGATTGTTGCTTGTTAATGTGATATTTTTTCTTTTGCTTTACATCAGATTAGTATTTCATGGGCGGATTCGATTCTTTCCTAACTGTTCTTGTAGCAGCTTTTCTCACATTTCATCAAGATCAAAATATTCTTTACTCAACATGAATCTATATTTCTCTGTGTAACGCTATCTGTTTCTCTGGTGGTGTTATCTTTGTGCTGTCCAGCTTCACTGCTCTGCCTCCTCTCTTCCACATTCCCCTCCTTTACCACTGCCATGGTGGTTGGATTTTCTCATCTTTCATCCAAAGCACTGCTATATGCATCATGTGGGTTTCAAACTGCATCATCATTGTCCAGGGAATGGGTTCAAACTATGCCTTAAAAATGCAATTCTTTTTTTTCTTCAATGCTATTAACAACTAGAAACTGTATAAAATGTTTATATGAAATTAGAAGTCTATAATACCTTCATTCAAACTCTAACCAGTAGATATGATTTTCTTTTCTCATAATTAACACATATATCTTTACTACTCTTCAGCCTAACTGGGCTGACTCTCCATTTATTCTCACTCAGACCTGGAACTATGATCTCTAGAATAAATGCTTTTTTGTTTCAACCACTATAGTTTGTATAAGTATGACAAAGAAGCAAGTAACTGCTGAAACAGAGAGTAATAAACTTACAGAGCGGTTGACACTATGATCTGTTTTCTTTACAGAGATCTATTTCTTTTGGTCCCAGAACAAACATAGCAGTACTATACAGTTGTCATAAATACTGGACTGCTAACATTCCTTTTTCATTAAGAATAAAGTGTTTTGAAGCTTCTCTGGCCTGAGAGAAGGCAAACACATGTGTGTATATAGACTTTCCTGTGAGAAGCAACTCCCCACTTCCCTGAAATTATATAAAGTTTAGTTTTCTGACTGTGAGGTGTTTAGGCCTGATATTCATCTTAATTTATATCCAGTTACACTAAGGTAACAGATCGCTGAACATAATCATATCGGAGAGATTTACCAAGTAAATGGACTTTTTTTTCTTTACATCTGCTGCCTATTTTCATTTTTCTGCTAAGGAAAATATGTTTCCAATAACGTTTCTTGTGCAGTGAGAATACTTCATATTTTTGAGCTATGTTTACTTAGCCAACTAGAGTGTAACCAATATCAGAACTGGTCAAAGCTGTTCTGGTTCATATTAGACATTTCAATAGACTTTTGCCTGGAGTTATTTTACAGAGAATGAGCTATTGAAAAGATGGACAAGATTATCCCCCCCCAAAAAAGAATAAATAGGAGTTTAAAAAAAAGGGTAAGTAATAGAAAAAAAAATTATGTAGAACAACACTAATTTTCTTCATCATGCATCTTAGCAAAGAATGTTTTTGTTAGCATGGTTTATCTGTGTTACATTAATTAGTTGAAAAGTAGCCTGAAAATAATGGCAAAGCTATATTGCCTGTCAAAAAAATTGATTGCTATGATACACAACCATGGCCATGGTCCATAAAGCGCAAACAATTGTTGTAACAGTCTGCCAGCTTGTGAATAGCTTGTAATGCAGCAATACAAATGGAAATCCTTCAGTCAAACGTGCTCATATGATAACCAGTTGTTTAAAATGTATATTGACCACTTAAACTATCTGTTACCTGGGTTACTTTGTTCTTGACCAACTTTCTGTCTTTTAAAAGGGAAAGTCACATGGAAAGCAAAGTAATATTTGGATTTATTTCCTAGAGTCCAGGACTCAAATACTGTAGAGGAATGAAGGTAGTGGGTTGGAATATACAAAGGTTAGTTTAACTAACAGTAATAATTTCTGTTAACCCATTACCTTTGGACCAGCCTAATAACAAAATGGGGGAACTGTAGAGGAGTGAAGGCAGTGGGTTGATCAGCATTGATAACATGCTGCTGTGGCCTTGCCTCAGCGGCAGTGGGTTGGTTGACATGGATGATGTGCAGCTGTAGCTTGTTCCTGCTAAGTGGTTAAATAGCCCTGAGGAGTGTGGGAGAGGGGGTTGGATGGAGGAGGGGTAGTGTGGTTGTGTCCTGCCCTGGCCTCTGGAGGAAGATGATACAGCACAGACAGTAGAATCTGACCAAGGTAAATCCTTGTTGCAGTCTACTAGTTTGATCGTGCTGCAACAAAGTACCAGATAGATGAATGTCACAATAGCCATGGAAGTATTATGATAGATTTTAGAGGTTTATTTTGCCCATTGTGGCTGACCACACCACAGTGAACCAATGTAAGATTGTTGAAAAAATCTTTGAAAGGGCTCAGGCGTTCCTGAGAGTGTTGTTCAGGGTCTTGAAAGATCCAGGCCACAGTTTTCCAATAGGAATAGCACTAGAGTTAGTGTATGTATTTTATTGTCCTTGACTTCTTCACAAGTAAGCAGGAATTTATTTGTTTTCCTTTGAATTGAGGGGGGGAGGATTTTTTTCCTTTTTTTAAATTTTTTTTTTCTCATTTGTTTGTTTCATTAAAGAGGCTTAATTTCATCCTTTCTGCTGAGAAAAGTCAGCCTTCAAAGTTTTTAGCGGATTGCATTTGTGATAGAATTTTTATTCCTGGGCATTCTCTAGCTTTGGTGAAAGATAAGATTTTTCCTCTTTATCATCCTGAATTGTGAATGATGCTGTTTATCAAGAGGTGTAACTCAGTTTTAAATAGTTTCATTGTGTGGTATATGTTAGTTGGCAATGACTTGACTGGAGAAGTCAGATTTTGAGAAGGATGAGGAAAGAAAGAAAAACATTTCTGAACCCGTGGACTTAAAAGTGCCCCTGAAAGTGATGTATGGATTTGTGTTTCTTCTTTACTGATAGCTGAGTACAAGTTGACATCTCACTTCTTATCTTACTGACTAAACCCAGTAGTTATGAGGAGGACGTTGCCTGCATTTTTATTTTCAGCTGAACAAGCAAAGACAAGAATGGAAAGTAATGTCTAACAAATATGTGTGTGCAGAGATAACAGGGCACAGTTGAACAAGGCTGAACTAAGACAGAAAGAAAAAAGCTGAAGTCTTGCATGCATCTTGGTCAACTGCTCAGCTTGTCCTGAGCCTCAGGAAAAATGCTCAATGAGCTGGCAACTAGCAACCTGTTAGGCCACTATAACTTGGTTACGTTTGATCAGGTATTAGTCTGCTTAGTCTATATATAGTGTATATGACTCTAGTGTATGTGTGTTTATGTGTGAATCAGCAGAAGAGAGTTGGAGATTCTTTTTGAACAGCTGTACCCAGTGTTTCTAAGGAGTTAGGGTCTGAAATGCTACAAAGGACCTTTGTGTGCCTTGGTAAAAATGAAGCCTGTTAGCATCTGCCAGCAGCAGTAACAGAAGGCCCTGAAATGCAGATGTGCTTTTCCATTGCCTGTGGAGAGGCATATGCTTCATGTGATAGTTCCTTCCTTTTTTTCCAAACATGAGTAGTGTTACATAAAGATCTAATTGTTAGGGATCCCAGTTTTGCTTTGGCAAAGTGAGACCAAAAGAAAACTCCCCATTTTCCATACAACACTGTAGTTTTATTTTTGATTAATTAGAATTGTGGCAACTGATGAGTATCTCTTTATGGGGAAAAACATGGATATAATTTTCTGCAGTATGCATGATTGCATGAGTGAGCGATACAAAAGCTGGCATTTTTCTTCACTGTTGTCTATTACAGTGGGTTACTGCCATTTATGGCATTTTTTTCAGAAGAGCAAACACATTCAGTACCGAAATCAGAAAGCAGATTGAATGGCTTTCAGAACCTCACACACTAGCAAAGCAAGATGTGCGATTAACCTTGACAATTGCCGCCTCCTCCAGTTTTTCATGAGCTGCGATAAATGTCTTCAAACTAAACTGAATTCCTGTTTTTTCCAGGCATATAATAATCACCTTATGGCATTAGTCTGCATTCTGAACTTTGGCAAAGGAGTCAAAGCACTTTTTCACTGCTAACTTTGCCAGAGTTTTCGCTGAAGGAACTTTTACTGCCCAAGCACACCCCAAATGCAGTGTTAGTGAGGTGAGTGCAAAGGGAGTGCCAGCTCTCCTGCTGAAAGTAGAAGACAACAAATGAATCCAGTTACCAGAAGAGAGTTGGCGGTGAAAAAACATGGTTTCGTTTATGCTCTTCCTAATCCTCACAGCAGCTTATGCTCCGTCTACACTTGGATTTATTTCCCCGTAGCCAGTAGTCTGACATTTCTAAGGCAGTCACTGGTCCACCTTCTGTACTTATCCCACTTAGCTCGTGAAGAAGACTGTGAAGTGTAGAGCAGTATACAGCATTCAGTTTAAAACAGTGCGCTTGGGGTATGAGTTTCTGTATGGATTACTCTCAAGAAAGCAAACTTTGGTGAGGGAAGGAACCTGGACAGTTCTGTGGAAATTGTTCTTTAAAGGGCTGATAATATTTTGCCTTCCATGTTGCTAATTTTACCCGAAGGGCCCTCTCTAGCGCATCAATTTTAATATTCTCCAGGCTGAAAGCCAGTATTCATGGTCTCAGCTTCTGAGTGAATAAGGAATGGCAGTATTGCAACAGCTCTAACCATTAGGTGTGCATGAGTCAGGCACATATGCTTCCAAAATCAGGAGGAAATAATTAGTTTAAAATAAGTAACCTAATAAATATACACACATTTGCATTTTACTTTTTTATTGCTTTTTGTGTAATGAGCTGTTAAGAAAAACTTGGGTCACATTTCTGTCAGGTTTTTAATCCTGCAGGCAGGGTTCTCAAGAAATTGTATAACTTAAGGATCTGTGGATTGATGATAAGGCCTACATATCGTGAAACCCCACAGGACCTGGTAGCACAGTAAGGATATTACAAGGGTTTATAAAGCAGCACAGGGTTTTTTAAGGTGACTAGGGCTAACCTGATTGTTATATGCGTACGTTAGAGCATATATTGTGATGGAACACAAATGACTAAAATTCTAGAGAAAGACTTCAGTAGATCATGATTTTAGGTAAACCAGTGCATGAAAGCTTTTTGACTTTTCAATACCAAAATACAACCCGATGGCAGAAAATTATTGGCCAGTTTGTGTGTCATGTTTCTTTGATGAATTAGGAACATGAGCCTGGTAGCTAGCTTTGGGTATATTTATCCCACAGAAAACATTTTCAACAGAAGACTTCCAGGTGACCTAGAATGAAAAAAAAAAATGCTATTAAAAAAGACACCATTAAAAGCAAAGGCATTTTAGTAGTTACAATGGATAGAGAACAGACATAGAAATGACCAGCCTTAGACATGGAGGGCCTGAACTGTAATGTCATCCTAAATTACTATACGTATTGAAGTGTTAAGCATAAGTATTACTACACTGCAGCTGTGAAAACCAGTGTAAATGAATATAAAGTTAATTGTAATATTTTGCTTGCTCTTTCAGTTGTACTTTATAATTACTCTAACACTGTCTATTTGATATAAGTAGATTTCTTAAATACTTTCTACTTACAGCATGTAGGACCTGAAACAGGGAAAGGGAGGACTGAATGAGTCTTCAGGGTCATCAAATATAGGCCAAAATTTTATGCCCCCCTCCCCTTTTTTTCTTTCCTTTTTTTTTTTTTTTTTTCTTCAAGAACTACATAGTGTGATCTCCTTCTCAATTAAGTTAATCAAACTGTATCTTAAAAAACAGTGGACTTTTTCCATCTTTCTGCATCAGTTATGTTGGTTGGATGATTGCCCTGGACGCTCAGCAGTTCCTGACAGAAACTTTCTTGTGATTTCTGTGTATCTATTCAGGGACAGTTTTTAACTTAAGAGCTTGTACTGACATTGAGAGGATATTCTAATTTTCTTTTCTTCAAGCTTCTTGATTTTTATCTTTTTTTTTTTTTTGTTCTCCTGCACTTGCTAAACTAAACAAGTTAAGTTTTTCTAGTGTCTCTTGCCTGCTACCTCCACAACCTCTGTCTTATTCTCATTTGATTTCCAAAACATCAGTGACCATGGTTATCCACATCTTTCCAGGTGACATGTCACTATTACCTTGTGCAGTGGCATCAATATTCCCTGTTTCAACTGAAAACAGCTGACATGGATCGCATTTGTTCTTGCCCCTTTTGCAGCCAGATCACAAACCTTACTCGGACTCTGACCAACTAGTACACAATTGTTCTCTCTAAAATGTCTCATGTACCACTGTATAGCAGATATTTTTATTCCTAGTCCTTGTGTCTGTGCTTTCAAAAGAGCTGCTTTTTAATTACTGCTCAGGTTCTGCCTCAGTGTTAGTCCACACTATTTTCCTCTTTCCAGCTCGTAATACCAAGATGTTTCTACAGTGTTTACAGTAGAATTAATGTAGCTGATTTTAGTATAAGACCTTAAGTAGAACTGTTTTGTCCTCACAATTTAAGGATTACACTGTTTTCCAACTGATTGTCATTTATGCCCCAGAAAATGGGAAAAGAAATCGAGATGTAAAAGCCCCATCTCCCTGGATTGATTGTGGGGAGTGCCTGAGAACAATATAATATCTCCTCATAGCTAGAGACTGCATTCAGTTTCCACCACCACTGCTTTTGAGAAATTCAGGAATCATACCTTTTGTGTTGATCAAGCCATCCCTTTCAGTTTCCTCTCTCTTCTTACCCAGATTTTGGGTCAAAGCCAACTTAGGCAGCTGAAACTACTCTTACGTTGTCTATTTATTACAGACACAGTGTTCTGGTAAAAGCTGAACAAATCAACTCAAATGTAAGAAATCCCATGGAAAAGCTGGATTCTGGTTTTAGTTTATAGTGATGACATTCAGCAGTAAGATGTGACCAGGAAGAATTATAATGCACAGGAGCACAGGGGGGTTGTTCCTCTGTCTGTTGGGAATAGAAATTTCCTGTTAATTTAGCATACATATTAAATTAATTCATACTTGTTTCTTTTCTTTAAGTGTGCTCATACAACTACAGTACTGAAACTGGTGTGCTAACATCTCCGAACTATCCTAATAACTACCCTGTCCGAATAGAGTGCATATACACCATCACAGTGGGAATAAACAGAAAAATTGTGCTGCGCTTCACCAACTTCAGCTTGGAACGGAGCAACATCTGTAGAAACGACCATGTAGAAATCAGGCAAGCCTAATTATTTCTCTTGTCCTTATTACTGATCACCATGGAAGTTGTCCAAATCCACTTAGGCATGTTCAGAACCTGTAGTTTTAACTACACACCTGTTCTGTCAATGTGGGAAAAGGACTTACCAGAGAACTTCAAAGACTACCTTTTCCTCCTCCCATCCTACTCCATTGTCAGCTTTTCCACTTGGTAAATTCCAGTTCTCAGAGCAAGTGGAGTATGTGGTCTGTGTTCCCACGCACTGCATTCTGACTGTTTTCCTTAGTGCAGAAACAAAGGGTTTTGTTGCCTGTTTTGTGACATATTCTCCATGACATTTGAAAATTCATGGCAGTCAAGCGAAGTCCCTGGTGACTAGAAAAAGGGAAATACTGCACCCATTTTTAAAAAGGGTAGAAGGGAAGACCCTGGGAATTACCAACCTGTCAGCCTTACCTTTGTGCCTAGGAAGATCATGGAACAGATCTTCCTAGAAGCTATACTAAGGCATACAGAGAACAGGGAGGTTATTTGAGAGCTATCTGAAGGCTAAGAAAATATTTCAAAACTTGCATCGTATCAGTTCTGAAAAATGGGTTCCCATTTGTGTGGTGGCAAATAAACGTGGGGGTTTTTATAGGTCAGCTCATCCGGTTTTGTGCCAGGCTAAACAATGAGAAGTGAGCAAACTGTTATTTCTTCAAATTAGGTTACCTTTGGTTACACCAATGATTACCACCTTGTAGAATACAGAGAAAGTCCTGCCTCTGCAGCATCAATTCTACTTGAGATAATTCTTGAGTATGTCGTTGTATTGGCAGACTCTGGACGGGCTGATATGATGAGAGAGTGGACATACTCATTAAGCAGGTGCTTGTGGTAGGACTTACTGCAAGTATCAGGACTCCTCCAGTCTTCGGTAGCTGTATTGCTGTGGAAGATGAAGAGCCAGGACTGGTCTTTTCCAGGCCTGAAAGAATCTAAAGATTTGTAATTTTTTTAACAGTTCTCATGGTTTCTCTCTTTGCCCAAGGTTTTTCTTCTCTATCATTCCAGAGATGGAGGCTATGAAACTTCTCCTTATCTTGGAAAATACTGTGGTACAGACCTGCCTCCTGTTATAATCTCTCATGGTAACAAGCTGTGGATAAAGTTTGTAAGTGACGTATTTTTCACAGGAAGGGGATTTTCAGCAGACTGGGATGGTACATCAGCAGGTAAAATGACCATATAAAGTATAAAACCATTTTACACATCTCACTTTTGATCTCATTTGTATTTGATTTCTCACTCTTTCCCCCACATCTTCTAAAATATGTCTGCTAATTATATAGCAACATATATTTGTGGTGTTAAGATCAAGTATACAACTTTCTTGATTCTTGGGCTTTCTTTTTCTCCACAAGGAGGATATATTATTCCCTAGATATAATGTAGCATCAACTTTCTCATATGCTTAGGAAAGCAGTAACCAAGAATTTAATGGGAGGTTTCTATTTTAAGATTAATGATCTGTCAGGAGCAGTCTTCAAATTAGATAGTTAATATTTCTAGCTGCCATGGGCTCTCTTTTGCTTACAACACTGTTGGCTAAATGCAGATTTTTAGGGCATCAATGAAGATGTTCAGGGCTTGTGAATGAGGTCAGTAGTGGGAATCTCACACATCATGTCTAATTTTCTATTCTTCTAGGTGTTAAATGTTGGTTTGGTTTCTTTGCTGTTTTCAGGTTGTGGTGGGACTTTGGTGACAGCTTCTGGTATTTTCATGTCTCCTAACTACCCTATGCCGTATTACCACAATTCAGAGTGCTATTGGTTGCTCAGAGGAAGCCGAGGAACCCCATTTGAAATCCAGTTTGAACAGTTCCATCTAGAGTATCACTCAGAGTGCAACTTTGATTACCTTGCAGTAAGTACCCTGTGACACTTTGCTCCACAGGAGGCAGCTGGGTATGATGAGTATACAGGCAAGGGAAAGCATATGGCTGCCCTGGTCTGCAAATATTTGTAAGTGAACAGACCCAGAACAGGACAGTTCCATGCTCATATGCTACCTTGGATCACATAGCAGTGAGAGGTAAGGCAGCAGTGTTTGTGTAGCTGCTGGTAAGAAAAGCATTTATGTCTAGATAGAAAAGCCACTGAAACAAGAATCTGTCTATATCTTTTAAATTTGCTGTGTTTTGGACCAAGGCTTTAATATGCTCTTTTCGTAAATTACAAGGAAAAAAGCACAACAGTGTTAATAACCCTATTGTTAATCCCAATTTTTTTAATTTGTATTGTTGTTTAAATTATTTGCGTATTTCTAACATTTTAAATGAAGTGCAGTTTTCCCCTCCTGGTGAGTAAGCCCCTTGAAACCCACCAGTATTCGGTTACTGACTTCCTGTTTTTCCACTGATTTGCTTGTTTCTGAAATGCCTGTCAGGCTTCCTCTGAGCAGAAATAGAATTTAACCTCTTGTATGCCCAGTAACAATTCCCTAAGCAGACATTTGTTCTGGGGAAATTACTTGGATTTGTAATGCCATCAGCTTTTTTTTTTTCTTTTTTCTTTTAAGGTATATGATGGCAACAGCAGTAACGCTAAACAGCTAGGTAAATTTTGTGGGAATCAGATACCACAACTCATCCGTTCCAGTGGAGACAGCATGTATGTGAAACTAAGGACAGATAGAAATCAGCAAGGTGGAGGGTTTTTAGCCAAATACAAACAGGGTAAGTAAGTAAAGAACATGTTTCTACAGTTTGGCCTGTTCCTGAAACTACTTCTTGCAGCCCATGATATTACTTATTCATGAACAGAGAACAATGTATAGAGCATATTATTGACCCAGATTCTCTAGTGTGCTACAGTCACATAACAGAGCGCTAAAAATTATCTGCCCATCTACCTGTGATGGAGATTATCTACTCCCTAGAAGAAAGCTGGTGAGGTGGCTCTACTTCTGTTAACTACATCAGCGGCATTTGCCACTCCAGATTTACTCAGAATAACAAGTGCTGAACATCTGTAACAGGGTAGATTGGGCTGCTCTTTCTCTTCCACTCGCTCAATCTCCTGACTTTTCAAGAAGGCAGGTAGAACAAGGTTCTCTGCTCTTCTAGCTGCTTCTGAGGCAGCCATCCTGGATCATTGTGGGTGCTTAGGATCATTTAGCCTACCTGGAACACTTCAAAAAGTTTATTTTTTTTGTATCTTTCAGTAAGACTCACATTTTTCTTGCAAACCTTTTTTTTTTTGATAAAATAATTCTACCCCAGAAATATCAGAATATTAACATTTGGAGAAAATGAAGATACATGACAAATTATTTTGTTCCCAGTCATAACCTTGAATATAATCCTGGTGTTTTACTTTTCTCCTTATACACTGTAGCATGTATGGTTAAATGCACATTGGAAAATATGGACTTTCACCACATACAAAATGGTTTGCAAGCATCTTTGCGTACACTAAATATGCCATGCTGAAGTGATAGGGATTGTTGTAGGTTTATAGAAAGTAAGTTGTCCTAGGTTTGTAGAATAGTAAATGGATTACAAGAAAACTAAAGCTGTTCATCCACACATGGCCCGTACAACAATTAGAACAGTGAGGGACCTTTGGCTCCTTCATTCCTTAAAGATGTCACAGATTCATCTACCACGTCTTTTTTGGGCAGCAAACTGGAAAAGGGTTCCTGCTCTTTCATTAATTAAACAGAAAGAGCACTTTCAAAGCACTCAGATGCAGAACCTGAGCTATCAGGTAATCTACATTTCACATTCATTTTTAATTCCTGAAGGTGTATCAGAGAAAGCTTTCAATGGCTTGCCCAGAAGCTAAAATTATGTAGGAAGTAGTGTTCTAAAATAGGACACCTAGATGCCAGATGCATTTACATGTACATGGAAGAAATGTGGTGATGAATTGGAAAATGTTGGAATGGAAAATATGGTATCAAGTGAACATTCAAAGGCACCTTTCTGTCTGATTTGTTTCTAATAAAATCCTGATGGCAGGGGGTAGCAGCTTTTATCCATCTTGCATTTTTCAAGATCCATTTTGTGCTCTTCATCCTGTCCTTTCAAATAGTTGTATGCTTCAGTGTAGCTTTGCAGACAAGCTCCATACCACACGACCCTGACCTTCAGGGGTATCCTGAGCATTTTGAAGTCCTAAAAACACAGCCTTTGCTGCTCTGTAAATAATATGGAAAGAATAAAAAAAGATTTACAGGAGGTAGGTGTATCATCCCTAGTGATAGTGACAGACAATAAAAGAGTTTTGCAAGTGAATCTCAGCTATATCCGCTGTTCAAAACCTGCGGATTTGCTGTACAAAGCAAACAGCCTATCCTGCTCCCTGCTCCCCCTGCCCCCTTATTCTCTGTGCATTACATTGGTCGGCTCCCAATACACGTTGTATGCTGTGCCAGACAAGGGATTGCTCACATTGATATTTTCTGACTCTAGTGAATTTGAATACAGGAAAATGAGACTTGCTGAGCTAATACCATGATTGTAATTTCACCTAGTTTGGTTTATTTTTCATTTCCTCTGCCCTTGAAGGAAAGCTCTCATTATTCCAGGTGAGTGTCCTGTTCTTATGCTAGGAAGCTATTGGATGACTCATGAGAAAAATCATGGCTTCTTTTTAAAGAATGTCATGATCAATTCCAGTTCCTGCAGCCAAAAAACCCAAATACAAGTAGTGTACATTCCATTTGTTGTTTTAGCCAGGTTTTCCCGCTTGCTGAAATAAACTGCTTTAATCCATTAGTCTTTCTTGAGCATCCTCCCCAAATTGTTTCAAGTGATAGGGCAAATTACTATTATTAGTTAATTAAAAAGAAAAGAGAAGACACGTTTCAGGAACAGCCATGTATTTAGAATTAAAGAAAACTGCCAAAAAATATACATACTACATATACTGATGAGTCTGTAAGTATTAGAAGAGAAGGACAAAATAGAGCTGAAGGGTTCAAGTTTGGAAAGCCTGGATTTTGTTTTCAATAGATGCAATATGTTTTTCAATAGGTCACAATCTTCTTTCTGCATGAGTTATTTTCTCTAATCTGTGTATAAAAATATTTCTCACCTTGTAATGCTATCAGTAACTTCAGTTAGTAATTTTTTTTAGATACTGGGTTAGTAAGCACTGCACAAATATAATTTATCACTTCTTTTTCAGTTTGCCAGGAAGTACTGACTGTTAATCACAGCCATGGCATATTGGAAAGCTTAAATTATCCAAATAATTACCCATTAAATGAGCACTGCAAATGGACTATCCAAACTACAAAAGGAAACACGCTCAACTATAGCTTCACAGCCTTTCATTTAGAAGATGGATCTGATTGTGACCGGGACTTCTTGAAGGTATGTACCCCAATTCTAGGAACAAGAAAAATCAGGTCAACACCAATCAAGAAATACAGTAAGGATGTGGAAGACAAAGGGGAAATTTATCTTATCTAAATTTAGCCATTAAAACTCAGGTGTTAAGTCCGAATGATTTGTCCCTATTTCCTCTGCGATTAGTAAAGTGAAACATTGCCGGAGAGCACGTGTCTGCAGTAGGGAGGATGAATCATTTTGCAGGTGCCTAGATTTGCTACAGAGTCTAGCTATCACCTTAGATTAGATGTACTCACTGGCTTTTATGGGTGAAGTGAGAGGTCATGATTCCAGCTTTATGTAAAGAAGAAGAAATCTTGAGATTAGTAAATTGATCGCAAAAAGACCATAAGCCCAGTTATTTTCCTCTTGTTTTTATCCGAGAAGGAGTGGGGAATATTAAAAAACTTTAAAATGTGTTATTTCTACATTTTTAAAGGGAGGGTTGCTGTGTCTCCTGTTTATACTTTCCTTTTCATAATTAATCTGCTTCTTTAAAGGGACTGAAGGAAATTGAATTTACCCACAAACAAAATGAAATTTTTTTAGCCCAATAAATCTGTCCAGTTAATCTAAAGTCAAATACCCTTTATTTTCATTTCGTCAAAAATTCTGTTTCTAGGACAACTGAAAAGATATTGTGTTGTACATCATACTGTGGGGAGTAGAGTGTAGTCATATCACTGCAATACTAAGGATTATAATCCTACAATTTCATCCTTCAGATCTCACCCTTGTACAGGGTGCCAGTATATAGTCCCTGTGCTCTACTTGGATTTTGAAAAAGAGGAATTAAAATTTAGAGAAGTGTTAGAGAAGACTACTTGCAGCCAAGGAGAGGGCTAAGGAATAATGCCCACATTTCTGGGGATACTTACTTATGCTGAGGTCTTGCAGAAGATCCAGCAACAGGCCTGGTGATGGGCTACTCTGTTCCCTTTAGATGTCCTCCCTTGCTCCCTCTACCTCCTTACTATGGCAGCTTTCACAGCTCAAAGTTGATAATAAACTGGCAAAAGTGGTGTTCCACCAGCTTTCTTCTCTTTGTGGCCAGACATGGAAAGAAAGAATATATATATGAAGAAAATAAACAAAGGAGCACCGTATTGAGAACTAAATATTAAACCCTGGTTCATTTTTGTGAGGAGGCTGGAAAGGAGAAATTGGAGCCAAGTGGAGAGGCTAGTGCTAGTCTCAAGATGCCTAAGTCCTTGATCCATGAAAAACAGGAGCTCTGCACACAGGAGCCAGGCAATGAGGAGCAAGAGACGTGCCAGAAGACTCTATTCTAGACATAAGTCAAGGCTGGAGGAATAGTGCCAGAGGCAAGGACCTGATCCAAAGCACTTAAAAAAACAGAAATAAAATGTATCAGAGGGAGTGAGGAGAAAGGGTGCAGAAAAATACTTGCACTCTTTGTTTTAACAATTTTTACAATTTTTCAGTGCTTCCAATCAAATAAAATGCAGACTGAAAAAGGTATAAGGAGGAAAATGCAAAGGAAAAAGTGTGTCATGGAAGTGTGGAAAGGAGGCTTTAATTTGCAATTCATGAGACATTACTTACAAATCTTCCTCCAGATGCCATTAAGAAATACCACTTGGAAAAGATGTTCTCATTTGGTTGTTGCATGATGCACAAATATGTGCCATAGTGTAAAAAAGAGAATAAAGTTGAACCAGCCAGGGAACTGAATAGTGCTTGCTCCCAGCCTACAACTTGCGAAAGGGGAGCATGTTGGCAAAGCTGTGAGTGCTCTGTGGTGTAGGGGAAAGGGGGAATCATCTGTAACAAGTGTGCAGTTCACTTTCTAAGCAGACTGGAGATATTTGCGATTTTTATGTCTGAAATCCATGTGGAGTTTGACACCACTGCAAATTGGAAAAACAGGTTAATAAAAAAAATCCTGACTCACAGTTGTTCAGCTAAGATAAATTACTTTTCTGCCACATGTAGTTTTGAGATTCTTTTATTTCAAAGAGGCCTAAAAGGGGAAAGCTCTGGTGCCCAGTGGAATATAACACTGCAAAAATAGAGATATAATCCTGTTCACTCTAGTCCAAGTGGGTGGTGGACCCTTTTTTTGCCCTTCACCATTTTTTTTGGAGGAAATGGGAAGCTGCTGCACAGACGGTTTCCATGTAGTTGCACTCACAAACTGTAGTGGCCACTGGTGCTGATCAGGTGCTCTTTTACCCCAGGAGCTTCTAGGTGCCCTTTTCCCCCATCTCCTTTTGGGTTTGGAGGCAGCTCTCCCACCTCAACCCCTTGTAGCAGGCAGCAACAGCCTATTTGTTGTCTTAGCTCTGTGTCAGCCCCGACAGTAGCAACCGCCTGCTCCGTGGCAGCTAGCAGATGGCAGGCCTGGTGACAATATTTACTGCTACTTGCTGGGAGGCTGGGGATGGGAAGAACAAGAGTTGGTGGTTAGGTTGGACTAGGTGATGATCACAGTTGTGGTGGTACAGGGAATATGGGAAAGTGATAAGCCATGGAGAAGGACAAGATTAAATGTTGCAGAGGTGTTATGGTGGAGACCTGACCTGCCTGAGCAGAGTATGATCCAGAAATGGCAGCTACAGAAAAGAAAAGAAAAAAAAGAATAAAAAAAGCAAAGCTACTTTTAAAAGTCAGTGGGAGAAAGAGATTTAATGCATGTGGACATATTTGTATGACATTGCAAATGTCTCAAACTAGAGATATGATTTTTTTAAAAAATAATTCTGAAGGACAAAATCATGGTGCTTGGTAGGGTGAGAACAGCTAGACTGGGCAAGCTGCTTTCCTGAGTACTTCTGGACCTGGCCTGCTGGACGCTGTGGTTTTGGTCCCAGTCTCCATACTGGAAAAGGGCCTGTTCTTCAGATTCGTGCTTAAATATGATTTACACTTCTGACCCAAACCCACATGTGGTATATAAGAGCATTTTGCCTCATGACTAATTCAGTCTGATAGAATATATTAATTTATGTGCTCCCTGGCTTAGTCCACATATGAGTCAGAAACGAAGTATGTAGAGTAATGACAAAACCAAAAGTTTCTACACACAGGTATTCCTAGTGGTTGTCAGTTACCAAAGATAATATCGTCACTAAGAGCAAGTAACTGTTTCAAGTACAGGACAAGGAAAAAGATAGATGTCCAAAGAGTACAAGTAAGTGTAAGTGCAGTTCATGGCTGTCCCTGACTGAAACGCAGTCACAGCTGTACAATGAGAAGTCAGCCATGTATTATATTACCTATTTCCTTTTCTCCTTTGATCACGGAAGCTTTTTGTGAGCCAGACTACCGTTTGCGGCAGCTGGCTGGTGTTACTCATGGTAAGCAGCATTCCCTCTCCACAGGGAGCTTTGAGTGACTCTGACTCAGTCTGGCCTAGGCAGGACCTGCATTTCCACCGCTTCAGCATGTGTGACTATTTATGCCTCTGTCAAGTAGGAGGGAAAAAGCCCCATTCCTCTGACTTAGTGGCAGTTTTCTGCCCCTGTGCATAGGAGCCAGAAATTGAGAAGAGGCAGTGTGGGAGGGAGGCAAAACTGCAGTTTTTTATAATGTCAGTCTCTGGCATGAATCTTGTATGAGCACTTTCTCAACAAATGAGCAGTGTGTGGTGTTTCGTGGCCTGCCAGAGGATGTTGGCTCATTGCTAGTAATGCTCCCAGGATGTGTGACATTTTGAAAGGAGTTTATAGCGAAGTTTTAAGAATATGAGATGAATGGCTTCTGATAAAGATGTACAGAAGTAGCAACAATATGATACAAAGCACACCACATAGCGGACTCTCTCCTAGTGATGCTTCACTAACTAATTAGATTGGATGGTCTTTAAATTATATTGCATGCTGTGGCTTGGCTTAATAACCTAACATTAGTCTTTCTAGAGGAGTTATCAGGCTGTAGCCAATGAGATATTGCAGACAATGACATAGAAATGTCATTCCTTCCTCTACATTCACCAGGTTATTAGCTGAACAAGCATTTATTTGACTCCCCGTTTTTAATGATGAATTACCTTCTTATTTAGTATGACAGAACATAACCTCCACAGAGGCAAAGCAATTTTATAAATAAGGAAAATGTCATGTTATTGCCCTAAAGATGAGAGTCTTGCAGTAGGACTGAAATGTACTCCTTTCTTATCCAAGAAAAATACCATTTGAAAAACACTAATCTTTCTGTTCTTCAGTAATGATCTCCCTCTATATTCTTCTGGTCAGAACTTACAACCATCCCTTGAAGTCCAGTCTGTTTAGCATCTGCTTTTAGTAAGTACAGGGAGGACCTTGCCAAGCCTTTTGCAAGATACCACCAGCCTGATAAGCAGATAGTAAAATTGTGTCATGCAGCAAGAGAAGTTTCAGAGCTCTCTGTCTGGGTCTCACCCCTTTGGTCTGTGCAGACTGTTGATCTAGTGGCAAGACTGGGATTACTGGGTTAATGCAAAAGAACATCTTATGGGGGCAAACAACTGCCTGATAACAGCAGAAGCCTTCCTTCTGCTGCAAGGCAGGATAGAGTTCTTTGGAATAGAGCACTTCCTTGCTTGCTTACTGCTGGTGTACTTAAGAAGTCCAGACTCTTTCAGCAATTAGGCTCAGAGTGGTCAAAATACCATTTTTCCCTTATATGTGGAATATTATCAAATAATTACAGTAATTAATATGGCATCTGCTCCTGAGAACTGTTTCATTTTCTTCTGGTGGTAACAGGATATGTCTTTGTCTTTTTTTTATCTTTTTTTAAACCACAGTAGCATTCCAGAGATGTGCCATAATATCCTTTTTCTCCATCTGGAAATACTGCATTAGATAATTGTCACTTGCGCTCAGCTGGTCATTGTCTCCTTTTTATTAGCTTATCATAGAAGAAGACAAACCACTTACCCTGTTTCTAGTTTTACTCCCTTTTGTACTTGTGAGTAATAAATATGCTTAAGCCATATTAAGAGATTAACATTATTACAGTTTATTTATGAGTATGTCTTTTTTAAGTGCTGCAGGAATTCTTTAACCGCAGAGAACAGCTTTGCTTATGGCCATGCATTGATTTACAAAATGTCACCCATCGTACATCACCCTGGGGAAGCAGATGATATATTGAATATTCCCATCCAGGTTCTGCACACAGACGTCAAATGACAGCCTGCTGGCCAGACTGCAGTGGTATCCATTAACATACTACCATGCAAACTGGCAGCATGCCAGCCCATCCCTGAATTCCTTCAGGGGTTTATGGGCCTCCACAAGAACTCCAGTGTAAGACTGTAAGGATAAAAGCAACAATTCTCCTTGTTTTTTTGTGGCAGGCCTCACCATTGGTACACAGGGAAATCTTAGCCCTTGCACTGATTTTCAGTGAGAGATCTTGATACTCAGGAGAGCATCAGGCCAAAAAGCTGCCCACCCTAGACAAGACTGGCTCAGGGCTCGGATTTTTGTTTTCCCAGTTGCCTGCACTGCCAGAATCAAAGTACACTTTGGCTTTGCTGTTTGAAAGGTTACTTAGAAGCAGACTTAGAAATGCATGCAAAACCCCGTACCCCTCAAGACAGCTAAATTTGTCAGTGATGAAAGGGTTGCATGGTGCCTACAGAAACCTCAGATGACAAGAAGCACGAGTGAAGCCAGCACAGACTCTTCTGCTCTTGGACTCACAAAATGAGTCAGACCTTCATGGACACAGCATTTTCCACACCCTGACAGCTCAGAGCAATGTGACTTTGTCTGTACCTTCAGGAAAAAGCACTGCACAATGAAGTGACTGTGAAACACTACCATATGATGGTAGTGTGCATGCCTCTTGTTGGGGAAGGGGCATTTGGGACTCGTCTAGTTGCAGCTGGATTCGTCTCTCCTCTGTTCTTCTGTATTCTAAATTTTGCTGGATAGCCTGGCCAGTGACTGTCTGTGCAGTGGAGTGGCTTATCCCACTCAGCACAGGCATCACAGTGTGAAATTACATGGTGGCTGAGGAAACCCCATCTGAATTGCTCAAAGCTTCCCCTCATTCAAAGGGAAGCCCCAAGACAGTTCAGGGAAAACCACACAGGACTCTGAGGAAGCTCTTATCCCTCCTCTTCCCGTTGTTCACATGAGCAGGCAGGTTTGCTTTCCTGAAAGCCCAAGGGGCAGGAGTATTTCCTTTTCTCCCCTCTTCATTTGCTGCGATCAAGCTGCAGCTCTCCTCAGTTGCCATAGGTTGCATGATCTAAATTTTCTCAAATGGGAAGGATTCCCAGAGAGGATCCTTCTGTCTCTGGCCTCTGATGGTGTTGGTGTGATGTTGCTTGCACTGGCAGTTCGGTTCATCTGGGCTGGCAAAGCACATGAGGAACAGCACTCAGCTCTGGACAGGAGTCAGCAGTTCTGCAAACTGCTCAGAACCCCCTGAGGTTTTCAGAGCAGGTGCAGCTTCTTCATCCCCCCAGTTGCTGTAGTCCCTAGGCACAGCCCCATCTCTTTGTAAAGGGCTTTTTCCCCACAGTGAGCAGGTTTCTACTGAAGAATAACTTTGGAAATATTATTGTTCCAAGCTCAAAAGCAGTCCTTCTCCCTCTGCTTTGAGTGGATTCTCACTGCAGAGGAACCGCCTCAATTTTTGAGGTGCTGGGGAAAGCAGGCAGTCTACCAAAATAACCGCAGCCTGGTGACCAGGCACGTGTGACCCCACTGCCAGGAGGACGTGGATCCCCAAGCAGCCCCTTGGTCAGCAAAGGCAGGAGAGACGCTTCAGGCACCCATCTGGATGCTGGCCATGACAGCAAACCTCTGCTTTTACCTCAGGGGGAGGCACAGGGTCAGGAACAGGACACTGGGGCAGCCTGGGTTTGCCTCAGGCAGTGGAGCCATGATTTGAGGTCAAAGCACCCACAGCACTTAGCAGAGGTGCAGGGCTTTCCGGCTGCATTGCTGCGCTGGGCTGCCTTGCTTTCAGCTCAGCCTGCCCTGGCCAGCGTGCATGGGTGAGACTCCAGGACTGCCCCGCTGCAGGCGGCTGAGAGCTTCCCCGTTCAGACAGCTATGCCGATTAGGTGGAAGTGCTCTTCTAATATAGGCTTGGGAATTTAAAATACGCTGAAGAAATAAGGTTTTGAGTGCAGGCGTTGGGGCTGACCAACTAGGTGGGTGTCTCCTAGGCATTCCTTTCTTAAACAGCAGTTGTTTCCTATTTCTATATCTAAAAAAAATTTAAAATTTCATCCAAAGATACACCCAGCATTTCTTACGTTCTTACAATAAAAAGAGACTTGCTAAAGAGAATTACTTGTTTTATATCATTTGCAGAAAGAAACCTTTCCTAGAAAGGCAGGAATGAGCAGATTTGCCCGTAGTTAGAAATTCTTGTTTTCTTTGAGAAGATAGTAAGTGGCAATGTAAGAGATGAAAAATCCTTTTAAAAAATACCACTGCAGTCCAACGTGGAATTGAACTTTGCTTGAAACATTCAAAGGGCTCTGAGTATTTCAGGCCCAGGTTACATGACAAAACACAGACTCAGATACAACTCCTACTATTAAAAAACTAGACATCTCTACATTTCCATGGGTTAGATAAATCCCAGCAAAACTACAGTGTGTCTGTACGTCTTGTGATGCACAATGTCAAACTCCATTGTACTACGGAATAAAATGTTTAATTAGTGACAGTGCGTCATTGTGTGGAGACAAGATACTTGCCTTCAGTAGTCAGAGCAAGGAGTTTCATTAAAGGTCATCTAGGGCATAAACATATTTAAATAATGGTATTTAAACATTATTTAGAATAAGTTCTTAAGGAGGGCTTTTTTCTAGTAGCAATCGCAAACACTTCTCATCATGCAAGCACAAACGTGGCCTTCTTTTGCTCTCCTGTTTGTGTAGAAGTAACAAGGCTCCACAGTAAGATGCTCGAAGTCTTAAGTTGCCTGTGTTTCCATGAAAACTATGTTGGTATGATGCTGAGCTAGCACAGTGTGCCACATCTTGGAGCTGTAGTTTGTTTGGTTTTTTTCTCTGGCTGACAGACCTGCAGATTCTTAAGCTTGCACTCTGGTTCTTCTAGAAAGAAAAATACTGCTTGGAAATTGATTCTTTTTATTTTGTTGATTCTTGCTTTAACAAGTAATGGTGTTTGCACTTTAAAGTGCCTCCTGTTACTTGAGCGGTGGTTATATTGTCTGTGTTTTGCTTCATTTTGTTTTCTGGTAACATATTTGTTACTATGCCATCAAAATTTCTTTTCCAAAGCCTGACCCATTCAGGAAGAGTTACTCAGATACCTGTAATCACTGCCTCTAGTGTTTAGATCAGTCAAAACAATCCCATTTTGTTTTGGATACTTGTGTGTATCAGAATAGCATACTTGTGTGTGGGAAAGGGATACTTGTGTGTGTCAGAATAGCAATTTGAGTATGTCCTAGAGGCTCCAGCAATAGGTGGGAGACTTGCAGCTATTCTGGTCTAATTCAAGGCACAACATCCTTTTCTCAGTTCTGCAAATACAGCCCAGGGCTGTTGCTGCTGGTCTCTGTGAAAAGGCTTTCAGACTGCAAACAATTTGGTTCAAGACTCAAATTGAGAGAATTATTGAATGATTATGTAAAGAATTATCGACACCTGATAATAGAATTATTTATAGTACAATAAAATGAGAACTGTCAGTATTCATAGGATGGATTTCCCCCTCATATGAAACAGAAAGTTTGTTTTGAAGACTCTCCATCACATCTGGATCAACACAATGTGTTATGCCTGACTAATGTATGTAAGCAGCTTTTTTCCAGAGCACATTAGGCTGGGGATTTTCCTTTATAATCATTTTCCTGATGGAAAAAACTATGCCTTTTCACAGAAATAAAAGTTCTCCAAGAGAAAACCGAAATGTTACCCTAAAAAATAAAATATCAGTTTTCTGCCAGGGAAACTGAACAGATAGAGTCCCTCTACCTGTCTGGAAGGCTCCTGCCAGTCTCACGGTGCAAGAAGGAATAATATTGACAAGGCGGTCACCTAGAAAAATGTCCCTGCTTTGAGTATGCCCAAATGGAACACGTTCAGTGTTTCTTTCCTCCCATTTGTTTGAGATCTTTATTTCCTTCTGCACAGCAGAAACTCCGTTTTCCAGTCAGCTGAGTCCTTGAGCCCTTGCTCCAGTTCTAGCAGTGAGCTTCTCTGTGACACAGGTCACGCTGCTTTGCTTTGCTCCTCCAAAGAAAGTTGAACAGCTGTGGCCTCCAGATCATTGTTACTGGCGTCAGTGACATATTGCTAGGCTGAAGAGTCAGAAAAGCCAAAATGTAATACTGGTGACCAGGGTGTCTCCTCTGGGAGAGCTACCCAAGCCAAACCCTTCCTGCAGCCTTGGCTGGCCCTGCTGTCCCAGCCCAACTCCAATGTACAGCAGATGATTCAGCTCCCACTTTGCTGCAGGGCAGTCCCACAGCTTGCTTCATCCCTTAGAGAGCTAGTACCTCCCCTTTTTACTTTTGTGTCAGCCTATACGCTTGCTCCTAGGCAGCCTGATAAGTAGTTTTTTGTAACTCATGCCTAATAATTTGTCTGAACGTACTGTATCCCCCGCCTGGGCCCAGTGCCAGAGTGCAGGCTGATGAAATGGAGCGCCCTGGGTGCTGCTAGGTGATTGCTTTGGTTAAAGAGGGGAGGCTAAGGATCTGGACATGTGCTGCAGCTGTTTGCATATTTTGCCTGTTGGATCGTCTGCCAAAATCATTATGAAGCCCTTGGATTTTCTGATGGAGGCTAAAAGGTCTGAACAAATAAATATTTTACAAAACAAATATCTACACAGAAAAGGGAGCAATTGCTTTCTTCCCAATAAGGAGCTGGGAGGGAGACCAATCCCCAGTTCCTAGACTCAGTATGGTACTGTAGTGGCTAATAAACTGCCCCAAAATTCAATTGTCTTGCACAGTTCAAGGGAATACCGTGCCCCATATAGCCTGGGGAAGAACCTTCTCTCGATTTGCAGCAGTTTAGGATAGCACAGCTGACAAAGCAGACCCTTAGACAAGAAACACTATCTCGGAGATCAGAAGAGAAATTGTGGTTCATGAGATCTGTGTGCAGCTTCGGTTTCACTTGCCCGTATTTTTGTGAGAGCAAAATGTGGTTTGAGAAGTTCAAAATGCCCTGTGAAAACTCCCAGCTGTTCCCTTCATTTAGAAATGAAAGCTCAAAAAAACTCCACTGTAATTCTAGCAGTCGCGGTTCTGCCTCTCTCAATGAATTACAGCTGGCCAGGCACTCGAATTTCCTGCGAAACTGCTCTGAACCCAGACCCACGGGGCAGCACGGCATGAAGGGGTTGCCATGGGAACCGCTCTTTGTGATTCGAAATACTGAAGGACTGTTTTCAGGGAAACTCCATAGAAATGTGACATTTGCTGTCTTAGATAAAAATAACACTCCCTTGATGAATCAAAGTTGCAGGAGACTCATGAAGGTTGGGGTTTTTTGTTTGGGATTTGAAAGTTTCTGGGTATGATGTGTCCAGTTCTTTAGAATGTTTTTTTCATTTGTAATCGCTAAAGGTAACAGCTGATTGTTGAATGTATTTAATATAGTTGTTGCTTCTATTCAGAGCACAGATTCATGATCACCACGTTGATTCATTCTTTGCCATTCATACTTTTCTGGTGTAAGATTTCCATGGCTTGAAGCCACAGAAATATGAGTAGTATATACCACAAAGCTTTCAAAGAAAGTAGTACTGTTAAAAAATCTAATTGGATCTGACTTCATTTCATTTTGCTGAATTTAAGCCGTAAAAGAATGCGTAAAGCTTTTAGCCTGGCTTGGAGGAAGGTCATAACTGTAATGCTGGGCATGGGACAGCTCAGCTGTCTGTTAGGCGGTCCTTCAAGCTTTATGTTTGGAAAGAATACAGATAGACGTTCAACTTCTTAACATTTGATCCTTATGACAGTTTCATATCTTATTATCAAACACATTTGATTAAGGCTTTGCAAGAACTACCAGCAATGGGTCTGCAATCAGAAACTTTCTTGATTTCTCCTAGAGAAATCATACTAAATGAAGTGATAGTTCTCAAGTTCCAATACACTTCCCATGCTCTGAGCCTTTCATTGTATTAGAGGATTGAAAACCAAAAAGATTCATGGTCAACACCTGCAAAAATAGGCCATGGAATATTACCACAGAATTATTCATGCAATTTGCCCTTAACTTCTGGCTGAACTACATCCAATTTATTTTTTATTTAAAAATGGCACTCAAACTAGACTGTCTTCTTGAGGATTTGAAACCATTTGAGTAGATTTCTTGGCCCCAACTCCATCTTAAATCAACAACAAGATTTCCAAAGGTCCTGCAAGACCAACATCTTGAGCAGAAAACCTGAGGGTTTAATTACTCATTCCCATATGTGAGTCTGCTAGAAAACGTGTGCAGAAATTAGTAGCTAGCATGGTTAATAAGTATTTACTATAATATCATACTTCCATACTATGGGTGTTGAGTGTAGGAGAATTCCTAGTGGAATCAGAGGTATTTGGAAAAGAGATTTGAATGGAGAGGAAAGATAAATAAACCTTGGCTGTTTTTCTAGAGATCACAGCTTTGATTCTTCGCACAGAAAGAACTTTACGGTGATGGCTTTAGAACAGAGAAAAGGTTTTGCTGAAATTCTAAAAGAAAGCATGCCAGAAATTCACAATGAGAATGGTCAGACATGGTTTCTGTGCCAGTAGTTTGCTGGGTTGTTAGGATGATGTGCTCCGTGAGACTGAAGATGAGATGAACTGTGCCAAAGTGATAAAAAAGCACAAGGGTCGCTGTTTTTCTAAACTTTAAGAACCATAGTTACAAAAGTAGAAATAATAAAGCAACTCCTAACTTGACGACACTGTCAGTCTGATATTATAAGTCAAAGGTAGTTTAGCTAAAATGTCTCATTTTTACCAGCTTTGCAAAAATTGTATTCCTTACCCCTGAAAAAATGAGATTGTTGGGATATTTGGTGAGGAACATAGATGCATATTCAGTGTGTTTACTGGATATGAAAAAAGTCACAAAACTAGAATTTGGAAGAACAATTAAACCTGTTTGGAGAAAACTAATGTAGAGAGGCTTACAAACTCTTAAGTATCCATTATTACTCCATCAAAACATTAAGTGTTAAGTGTTTTCATTTAAATGTGCGTATATGACAAACTGCAGCTGTCAGGATTTAAATACAGGAGTATTTCCTTAGCATTTATTTGTTCATTTTGGGTTGGGCTTTTTTAGAGTGGTGATGTTTTAAGAGTGAGATAGAGGATTTCTCACCTGTGTTGGGGAACAGAAAGATTTTTCAGGTTGGCTACGTCTCCCAACACATTGACTATCAAGATACAATCATGTAGAATATGACTAGGAGGTCAAACATAAAGTGTTTCTAAGTACAAAAGTTCAGAAAGCATAGCTCAGTCCACTTCTCCAAAGCAGAACGCTAGCATAAGATTATGAAACAATAAATAAACACATATGAAGTTTGCCTTGTGGTTTTTGAGGAATTAATTTGCTTTTGGTTTTCAGTTTTTCCGTACTGTTCTGGGAGGCCCTGGTGATGCTGACTCCTTGGTTTTCTCTGTCACAAGCTAGTCAGTCCTGAAATCACCTGAGTGTAGTCTTAAAGAAATGAAGATGTAAACAGAGTTGTCACTGAGGGGTTTAGAGGCACTGAGCATGTTAGATGAACAGCCACATCAGACTCATGACATCCCTTTTTTCTTTCTGCTTTAGTTCATTGCCATTTGCCCTTTGTCTTCTTCCCCAGCAACCCTCAATACACACCAAAACAGAAACAGCAAAACCTTCCTACTGTACACAGTGTGCAGCCAGGTTTAAGGAGATATTCTAGTCTACTGGAAGGTGTCCCTGCCCATGGTGGAGCTGTTGGAACTAGCTTTAAGGTCCCTTTCAACCCAAACTGTTCTATGATTCTGTGATGATATTGCAGTTATATTTGATCATAATTTCATCCAAATCTTTCCATGCTCCCCAGAGCTCATATTGCTGTGCAAAGGTGGCCGGTGTGAGAAATCTCACTGTTTTTCCTTCGACATCCCATACAAAACATTAAGAATTGGGACGCTGCCTTTTACTCACTGGGATATTTTTTGTTTCATTTCAGCTCTATGATGGGCCTGATGTGCAATCCAACCTGATAGGCACTTTCTGCGGACAGTCTCTTCCACTGGCAGGGAGTACTACAGGGACCAGCCTGCATGTGGAGTTTTATTCTGATGGATTGAACACTAGAAGCGGGTTCCAGATGCTGTGGCATGTTAATGGTAAGTTAGCCAGGTATCCTCTGGGTAGGTAGGTTTTGTTCTTCCCTGTATGTGTAATGGAGTCCCAGCTTATGCCGTCTGATGTCAGCTAAGTAGAAATAACCCATTACAGCTCTAAAAAGCATTGCATTTCCTCATAATTCCTCAAACACTTTCCCAGTGGATGTTTCTGCACGTGCATACCTTAGAAGATCATCTGATCAGAAACTGAGAGCTGTTAGTGAAATGTGCTTTAATTTGCAGGAGCAGGTACAGGGATGAGCGGCATCGGCAGAATAGCTGTACTGAGCAGGAGATACATTACAGGAAAATCATGGGTGACTTGGGGTTTCTAATGGAAAACACTCAGCCCTCGGGTTTGCCTCATTCCTATAGATTTGTGTTTTCACTGCGGGCTTCTCTCCAGTTTTATTTAGTGGTGCTTGTTTTCTTGGGTAGCACGTTCACTTCCAGCTGCCTCCCACCCCCCTCCTCTGCATGAAATAACATTGGCCAGGATGTGCTTTGGGTGTTTTTTCTCTTGTTCTTGCGTGTCATGAAGAAAATAGGCAAGCATGCACACCAGTTACAAACCAATCCGTTAATGACTATACAACTGTGAACTATGTTTGCAGTTTCTTCATAAGTGAGGCTAAAAATGCTAAAAATGCAACTTTTTCACTCCGCTTATTTAACAGCAATATTGGACTATAACAAGATTAAGTCGTGTGCCATTGTACATCCCATCAAAGAGGATCCAACCTTGAAAATAATTAAATCGCCACAGTTGCCCTGTCTGTCTAATCAGTTCACACCATTCAGCTTTCACAGCATTGTAAAGCAGCTGAAATCGGCTGCAGAGGCCTCGCTGTGGGTTGCTGAGGTGTATGGCATGCTATACATTGTTTGAATAGGAGCTCCTCTGCGCTGCTGGCGTTTGCAGCCTCCCAAAGGGCTCTCGTCGACTAGACAGTGGTGTTTTGCATTCAGCAGAGGTCAAGGAGCATTTCTGGGCAAAGGAGGGACATACGCGGGAGGAGTGAGATGTGTGGCAGGAGCCAGCAGGGAAAGTGCGGCAGCACAAAGGTAGGTTCTTGTGCTTTGAGGTGATGTCATTCTGGAACTGCACAAAAGAAGAAAAAGTGGAGGCTTTTATGCACAGCCAGATGACATCAGCTCCATACAGTAGCCATGGTGCTGGGTTAACTTGCTTTTCTAAAGCTCTCAAAGCTTTCCAGAATTTGCCTGTGTGGTAAGCTCTCTTGTGCTTTCCCTCCACGTCCCCCTCCAAACGTTTTTGTGGACTCTCCAGCCCTTTTCCAACCCCCTGCACTCCTTTTCTACACTGACACATTTACTTCTCTGTCAGACAGCACTGCTCCTCTTTCATTCCTGGACACTAAACTGCAGCCTAACATTGCACAGGGCCTAGGCTGCTAATGTGGGCTGTATCTAAGCAGCAGAGCAAGATCTGTGGGTTCAGATAGGGCTGGCTCCTAGGGAATGTCTTTGCTGGCTCTGACATCCCAAATACGACTCCTGACAGCCTGTAATATGAGTGCAAGTTCCTCCAGAGCTGGCCACACTTGTCATCTTTTTGTTCATTGCAGGCACTTCCTTTTTTTCTTGACTGGTATCATGCACAGATATGGGTATTCCTCTTACCCTTGGTGGCTACATGGTCTGGGCATATACCGCTGCCCTCAACTGGATAAAATTAGACAAGTTCCTGTAGTCAGGGTGCTATATTTGCTTCTCCCTTTTGAAAATCTTTCAAATGCACAAAAAAAGCTCACTGGAGAAAAGCTCCTTATCTAGGAGAACTGATCAGAAGATGCAGCCTTTGAACTGGATATTTTGGAGTGAAGCATTCAGGTCCCCTCTTTCCTGCAGGCAAATCCCTAAGAGAGTCTAAACCTGGAGCTGGTAACATCTCACCTGACAAGAAAATAACAAGGCTACATGTGCTGGTGAGAGAAGAGTTTTGCTTGTACTCAAGTGACAAATGAGTACAATTTCATTTATGTACGTACATTATGAGTACACAAAAAAAGTGCTCTAGAGTTGAGGCTGCTGTGAACTATTTCTCAGGCTGTCCATGTGCTCCTTAACTGGCAGTTGTGAAGCATCTATGTGACATGTATCAAGGGCATTCACGTGCTTTGATGATAGAAGAGATCAGTATTTACATCTGCCACCATATGCCTGATACAGTTCACTCTTTCTGGCAACTTTGCTCGGTTATGAGATGATCATGAAAAGCCAAAAGTTTACCTCATTGATATCTGATGTGAGGAACCCCTTCTGCCACATGACACAAATTTTGAATGTTTTGATTTGAAACATTTGCATCTGATCTTGCCAGTTGCTGAGCCACTACTTTGCAGTTGCTGAGTTACTGAAGGAAACCCAGTCTTTAGGCTTTCCCAAAGACACAATTAGTAACTGATCTTAGGAGAATGCTGTTATTTATGCTTAAAAGTGTCCTATATAATTTTAACTTGGATGCAACACTGTAGTGCAAAGAGTTCAAATTAAAAGTGGTCGTGGTTCTGAAATAACACTGTTCATGTAAGGGGCTTTCATCGATGAACCTGGATTTAGAATTGATTGGGCTAAATCACTAATGTTTTCTTCTGCAGCCAAGGCCTCAAGAGGGATTATTCACCAGAGGAAAGCTTGAATCTGCAAGATGCTCATTCTGCTTCTACTGTTTATTAGGAATCTTAATATAGGAAAATATATTTGGGGGCATATATTGGCCTTTTAAGAAAGAACAAATTCTTGGTAGCAGTCTGGATATTGCAAAGATGGCATGCCAATTGAATTGCTTTCCTTAAAAAAAAAAAAGCAGGAGGCCAAAAGGGCAAAGGTCTCTCAGTGCAAAATTAGACCAGTGACAACTGTCACTATCTGAGAAGACACATATTTCCTAGACCTGTCACTTACCTTATTAGGCGACATGCATGTGGGAGCTGACTGCTTTATATATACATCTGCATTTCATTAGAAGCTTACTCATTTGGCTGCTTGATTGTCAGGAAATTTAATTGGCTTTTCTCATAATAGGCAAAATTTATGCCCACTATTCTGTTTTCTGTGACATATTAATTTCCCCTTTAAAGAGGAAGCACAGCACATTATTGAGAAAATAATTATGTAGTCCCAAAGTATTGTATCGCTCTTTTCCTTCACCACCATCTTCTTTCTGTTGGATTTCCCTAAGAAATGTTTGGTGGACAGGTGTGAAGAAGGCTGCTTGGCTAATGAGAAAAGTTTTCATTAGCCTGGGTCTGTATTTTCAGAAGATGAATATTATGAAAAGGCATACAATAACTAAAGACTGGTGTTTTCAGTACGTGTCAGGTAAAATGCAAATATTTTGTTAGTTCTTCAGGGAAGCATAACAGAAACAGAGATTAGATTAGATTAGATTAGATGATTAAATTAGGATGCCGAAGCCATTCGCTGCAGACATTTGCCAGGCATCTGTTAGGATTGCTGGAAAGAATGCCGCATTGCAGGTCAATGAGGGAGCTGAGGCCCAGATTTCCTAAGCCTGAATCATAGCTCTGTTGTTGATTTCTTGTGCGGCCTTTGACAAATTGCCATTTGTTTAGTTTTCAAAAATGACTATTCCTTTTCAGTGTCTTTCTGTCACATTAAGTCTAAGTACGCACGGGATCTGACCTTTTGAAGTCCTGAGCAGTTTTTTTGAGTTGTGGGTGATACCATGTTCAGAGCTGGCTTTTTGTATTGCAGTTCTCTATGAGAGCTCAGGATGAATTAATTTCTGTTTCTTCAGCAAACTGGACCTCCTCCCACCCCCAGACTAATACATTAGAATAAGGGCCAAAATTTTCTTTAAAAGCTTATTGCTGAATGGTTTGATCAGTGTCTGAGAGCTAGAAAGTGTTGCTTTTTTTTTTTAACATTGAACACATATCAGCTGATATGGGAGCTGTGGCTGTTAAATATTTCAGAGGATTCAACTCCTGTTTAAACGACTAAATTTGCCTTTATGTCTCTGCGTCCCAGAGTAGTCTCTTTGTTTATTATCCATCTTACTGATTTCACATTGGAACATGTTGAAGAAAATACCAGAATTCAGGGGACTGATGAAACAATAATAATCAAAACTATAGAGGTGATGAAGAAACCAGAGAGAAGAAAAAAAAAGAACGCAAAAGCACAGCACAGTTTCTCACTTGAAATTTTACTCTTTTGTATAAACCCTCATCACCAAAATTCTCTCTCTTGCTCCATTGGATACTATTCTATAAACTAAACCTACTCAAGAGAGCAAAAGATTTCAGAATCAAATCCAAGTTTTACTTCATGCAAGTATTATTGTAGTACAGGCAAATGTTCGTACTACCCACTACTTGCAGCTATACTCAGTGCTTACCGAAAAATTCCATGATGAGCACAACAAACGGAACAACGCTGAATCCTTTCATGTCACTAACTTTGATTTTACAGTGTCATTTCACTTTAAACTTTATGGAAGGGATTTTTCTAGCATGTGGCTAAAACATACCCATGAATAAATCTGAAAACCTTGCAAATAATAGAGGTTTCCACAGATTAATACTTCTCTATTCAGCTATAATTATTTATGAGAATAGGGATTCTTCTTTGGTTAATGAACACCATCTGCTAACCAAACAGGCAGTAATATGGAAAGATCTATAAATCATCCCTTGCACAATCTTCAGCAACTACTTAGATTTTAGCCAGAGGAAAGCAAAGACACCAAATGTATGTTTCCCGAACTTTCTATTTGTTGTCTGATTTCCTAGCAACTAACAGCAGCTTAGGTAGTTGTTTTAAGCATTTTTCAAGGGAGTTCCAGAACCTTTATACTACTAGAAGAGTATCTCCCATCCCTTTTTTTTCTGTTTAACTGCAGGGCTGAATTTTCCAAAATAACTGCAAGAAGGTCTGCACAAACTGAGCATACGCTGTATACAGTTCAGCTACAAGAACTTTTCCACAGTGCAGCTGTCTGTAAATCTGTCCACAAACAGCAAGACCATGTATTTTTGTGCTGAGAAAAACTTTAAAAGATGTTTCAATATGAACTGAATGGGTCTCACATTATTCACCACTATTTCAGCGAGAGCTGAAGTCATGCAGCAATTTATAGGTTCTGCTTCCACAATTTTATTTACCCCTAAAGACCAAATCTTTTTTCCTTTGTTGCCATAAACAGCATAAATTCCATTATTTTAATAGAAGCAAACTCTAATCTGATGTTTGCAGACAAATGTAAACAGTAGAAGGTTTGTATTCATTTAGTGGTGATGCCAGAGATGGAAGAAGTTTAATTAGCTGCGATGATTACATCATCATTTAAACTTTTCCTATTTCAATATCTTAATAAAGTAGGCAGGCTACTTTTGTATGGAAATTACATTCCAGGTTAAATCAAAATGTATTTCTTAGCTTGCTCAAAAAACAGGAAACATATACAGTACATACAAGTGAATGTTTCAAAAGAACAGGACTGGCATTTCTCATGAAGTTTTCGTTTTAAATGCAAAATCAATACATATATCCACATATTCATATAGGTATAAAAATAAATATGCATCTACATCTGCATCTTCAGTGTGAACACCATACACATGAATGTAATTTGTTTGATATCTTCTCAGGTTATTTTAAGTCTGCCAAGGCTGATTGCAGTGCCTAGTATAAGCATCTTAAGGCAGGGGATCTGTTTTCATAGGTAACACACACATAATATGGGAAATACTTGCAGTTTACTTTTCCTTGATGGCTTGTACCTGTGATCCGATCAAACAAAGGGATAATTCTGTAATAATTTTGTGACTAATGAAAATGGGGAGGACACTGAGTAAGTCAGGGATCAAATTCTAAATTAATCTTCTTAGAACATTCAAGACAAAAGTTTTGTGAATCACAAGGACCCATAATATTCCAGGAACCAAAATATAAGCTGCAAAGTCACTGAAGTTTGCTTCTTGTTTTGAAACACTATTCCTGATCATTTTTGGTTTGTTTTTTTTTTTTTAATTCTAAGGCTTGGCAAATCTTTCACATACAAAATGTATAAGCATTTCAAAAAGTTTTTCTATCATAATTTGAGGTCTTCTCATTTTAGTGTTACGTAGATGTAGCAAGTGAGTTTAAAGGCAGGAATATCTGTTTTAATCTCTTAAGTATTTCTGTAAATATTTTGTTAAAACCATCTAGCATCTATGTATTTTTTCAAAAAAGCACAACAGAACTGATTCTTACCTCATCCATATAAGAGCAGAAACATAATATATAGACTTTCTGCCAGCTGGTCAGAGAGTTCAGAGATTATGATTCTGCTCTGGTACAGAGGCTTCTGCTTTGCATATGCAGGTCAGTCAAAATAGTTCAGGTGTGAAGTTCACATATTTGCAAAGATCAGGGAGTCTTTTTTTCAGGTATTAGTGAATACTTAGGCATAAACTTAAGCAATTTCTGATCTGTTTGAAACAATAAATGATTTCAACATGAGTTCAGCACATTCATTATAAGAAATGAATCACAGACATCTAAACTTTACCTCCATTTTACTGGAGCATGTAAGAAGAATTATTTCTCTTAACAAAGAGCCTTTTCTGGGAACATTTGTAGTTGCAAGAAAAGAAATGGCACATGAAAACCAGTTTGACGTTCTTATTCATGTGCTTCACACACCTCATCCAGAGAGTATTGATTCAGCTCAGAGAAAATATAAACCACTCTGGAGAGGGAGCATGAATAATCTGAATGCTACCTGCAAGGGTTGCATAGAAAGAAAGGTCAGGGCCTCAAAGCCCATCACATAAGCTTTCCACTCATCTGAGCCACTTCGGGTTTAAATAAAAAAACATGTCTTTGTGGCTATCAGGAAACTCTTAGTAGGAGAAGCTGAGTCATAACTGCCTGTTTAGTTTAAAATGTTCCCAGCTTTCCTCAGGCTGAGATAAATGGCAATTGGCTTTGTTCTCGCCTGCTGAAACTCCCCTGCCTCCCCGTTCCCACCCCTCAGGAGCCGAGCCATCAAGTCTGTCTGTTGAGAAATCGTTCTGTTTCCCAAGCTGGCGAGGCGGCTTTCCCCTCCTGAAGTCTGGCCTCAGCGGCTGTGTCATTCCTGCTGCTGAGGGAGAAGAGAGAGAGTAACTCACCCTGCAGATTCAGCTGTAGGGCTCCCCCCCCTGCCGACAACTTTTTTTTTCTCCAGCTATAAAAACCCAACGATCTGGTTTCTTTTGAGGAAAATTAGGCCATCTTCTGATGGCACTGGGGAAAAAAACGGGGTGGTGGGTTCCACTGAAGCTTTCTTCCTCTCTGTCTCTCTGCTGAAATATTAATGGATCTGTTTCTCCGGAGGGACTGAAGGCAGGATTGGTTTCAAATACACTTAAAAGCTGCATTTATTCCTTGGCTGAGACATGGGGTAGCGTGACAGTGTAGCTTTGTGGCTGCAGGGCAAACCACCTCAGGGTTATGGAGCATCCTGTGCAGCAAGTTGGGGAAAAAGGGAGAACTAAGCCTGTGACAATTCACCCGTGAGGTCAACCTCAGCTATGTAAAGTCTTTCCTGGGTTATAGCTAACTATTGCTCAGTTGTGGGAATGCTTGTGTTTGAACGGTGGTTTTCTGGCGAGTCCTGTGCGATGGACTGACGGAGATCCATGTTACATTGTTGGCATGGTTGGGGTCTTCCTCACATCTGTATTTAGATGGCTCTTCTTTAGTTTAAAATAGCTTCTTCTTGCTTTGCTCCATTTCAGACCTGCTGCTCTTTCGTCTCATAGATTTTGCAGTCCTTGAAGTCCTACAGCCGACTGTGGCAAAGCCAAACTCAAGTTTTCAGTGAGGAGCTGAAAGACCCCATGGGTAGAGATGATGGCAAATGCTTTTGGGGTTTAGCAGCCACCCTTCAATAACCACAAGTTTGTCGTAGAAGGTGTTGAGGGAATTATTTGCATTTAATCTTGATCTATAGCTTCCTGAAGAAAAAACAAGTGTTAAGCAGTGCAATGGCCAAAGATACCTTCTTCAAGTTGCAAATTATGCATAGATTTAATAGAGGTTAGGGGAGTTTTACACATCTGTGTAGATTAGTTGGGCAGGTCAGAGGGGTAGTTTATTTGGTTTATGTTGTAAAATATCACCTATAACTAAAAGTTCTGATAACAGATGCTATTTATCACTTCTGACATACACAGTGTTTGCCCCTGGGAATATAGAGCTCATGGTTCATTAAATGGTTTTATTAAGTGTTTTGGGGGCTTTTTTGTTATGTGACAGAGCCTTTCCTCTGGAAATAAAGCCAAAGAGATTGATGGAGCATGGGCTTTACTTACAATGCTCGAGTGACCCCGTAAAAGCTGTGTAAGCAAAAGATTAGCTAGTGCCTAAATGAAGAAACTGGGGGCTTGTAGTGTAGAGAGGGAAAAAAAAGCTGCTGCAAGGCAGAGCAACACATGTAAAATCAGACCAAACACACAATTCCATTGGGTTCTGCATGTGACAGATACACACCCACCCTACTGGCTTCTCTAAAGGTGAGGTTTCATCCTGAATGTAGCTGATCTAAATCTGTCCTGACACTGGGAAGGGCTCTTGTGCCTTCCCACCCCACTGACACCTGCACTGGGGGACTGGGTCAGGGAAAGCATCTTCCTGGGAACAACAAAAGTAGGTGAGCGCAGCAGTTGCCACAACTCTGTAAAGCAATGATAGAACTGCAGTCCTGGTTGTTCAGCTGCTTTGTGCTGTCAAATTAGGGCCTGCATTTGATCCATTGTTTTGCTTTTTTTTTTTTTTTTTCCAATCTAGCTCATAATATGCAAGAACTTAATCACCCAAGGAGCTGGGGAGTGAGGTTAGGACAACAATTTATTATCAGAAAGGAAAATACATAACTTTTCAAACATGGCATATCTTACAATTACAGTTACAACTGAATAAAAAAGAACATTAAACCCACCAAATGTCAGAAACCCAGTTTATCCACTGTGACTTGGCAGCTTGTAATCATGCTCACTGGGCTGAGGGAAATTGCATTGTCTTTAATTTTATGATTTCTAAAGCAGTGGGAAACAGCATTTTTACAACAATAGGAAGCCCTCCCCATGATAACTTGGGTTGTGTATTAGTTGAGGTCAGTTAACAACTGAGGATGGCTCTGATTCAGCTTTCTAGAACTGATCACAGTTAGAGGCCAATACAAAAGATGTCACTTCTTTTGCTGTATGTCTGTTTCTTCAGACATTCTGTTTCTGTCAAAGCAGATGTTGAGGCACAGTGAGAAACATTCCAAACCAGAAGGTGAAGTGCTTACTGCATGGGCAGGGCCGGCAGGTCCAGCCTGCCGTTCTTGAGTTTCTCTTCCCTGCTGGACCTCAGTTCCCTGTGATAGAGCAGACCCTTAAGGCCAGTATTCACATTTGTTCATTAAATGGGTGCTAATGCCTGTCCTCATTGCAGAGCTGTCAGTGAGCTTTTCCAGAGCCCCTCACTGACGGCTTCTTTGCTGTTTTATCAGGTTGTGGAGGAGAACTCTCTGGCCCTTCTGGTTCATTTCACAGCCCTGGCTACCCCAGCAGATACCCAAGCAATAAGGAATGCATCTGGTACATTCACACAGCACCTGGTAGCAGCATTCAACTCACCATTCAGGAACTTGACATTGAATATCACTCAAACTGCAACTACGATGTTTTGGAGGTAAGAGCATTAGATTTACTACTCAAAAATACACAAGTTATGTGCTTTTCTGTCTGGAGCAGATAATCCCAACATCTGCAGGAACAGAACAAACAATTTTACTGCAATTTTCCCATTTTTGGGAAAGTCTGTATACCTTAATAATGATGCTAGGCACTGTACACTTTCTAACAAGAGACAAAACTACTTTGAGAAACTCAGTCTTAAAAAGTCCACCTTTTACAGAGAACTAAGCATAGGGTGCTGCACTGTGAAGATAAAATTTCCTGATGTATAGGAAGATAATGGATCTCTTGGGGGATAATGAAGGTGAGACTTTGTGTAGGACCTTACAAGGAAGTGGGAAGTTTTATAACCCTGAGCACTGAAAACTATGAAGAGCCTTTGTACTCAGAAAAAAAGAATAAAAGAAGAGGAAGTGTCCTAGTCAGGTTAGGGCGGTGGAACAAGGAGAAAAGGTACTTCTCTAAGGGTTTACTGATCTTTAAGGGACTTGTAAGACTGGATGGTCCTGTTATATACTACATCTTTGTGCTTGTCTTGGGAAGCAGCCAGGTGAACAATCCCAGCTAACAGATTTGAATAGATTTCCAGTGCAGGAAGAAGGTATAGGAAATAATTTCAGAAAGAAATTCTTTAGAAGTGTAGACTTGCTGGATTGCTCTCATTAAAGATGTTTGAATCACTAATGGATTACTAATCACCCCTACAGTTGTTGGGTCTTTCTATTTAATACATAGGTGACATTTGAACGTTTTTGTAATGAACCTGATGATTAAGAGATCTTGTAGCACTCTGCTAGGGCCTTTCTTCTCCTCTTCTCCTGGGTGATGTGATGTGTGACTGACGTACGGCTAGACAGCTTTCTGTCCAATACCTACCCATACTCACTGCTGCCTATTCTCACCTTTGTAGCTTTGATTTCTCCAGCCTGTGGTCCTTAGTGCACACTCATCCACAGTATTCCTGGAAGACTTAACTCACATCCCAAAGCAGGTCCTGAATATACAGTTGCCAGATAGATGATTGCTAGGCATTTGTATGAGTTAGAAGAGATGTATAACTTCACTCCAACTTTCTGGCAATGAAACAGGCTTCCCTATCTTAGCAGTGAAGCAGAAGTCTTGACCAAATGGACACTGTATTTGAGTATTCTATTGACTTTGGGACTTCTGTAGGATCTGGGTGTAAGGAAGTTGTTCCATGAATTTTCCATCAGTAGCATTGGCAAGTATGACTGTATGTTGCATTGCTGACACCAGTGCCTGTGAATAGGTGACCTGTGTTGGCTAGTTTGGGTATTTGTGAAGTCTGTGGTATTGCGGATTCATTGTTGTTTGTGCCTAAAGTGACTAGATTGAAGCTAATCTGCCTGAACACATCAGTTATGCCTTTGTTGCCCAGAGGAATCCATTAAACAGCTACAAAAATCTACATCTTCCATGGCTGACCATTTCTTGAATAGTGCAAGGACAATGCAGGTGGTCACACAGGAGCCATCATGATCCAGTACAGATGGCTGGCAACCATTTGCTTGACAGTTTTTTTGACTAGTAGGGGAGCTGCCCTACAACCATTGTTTATGAGTGTGTTGCTGCACACAAATATCTGAAAGAAGTTGTTTAAGAGGATCCTGCAGTTTGCTGCTCTGTCTCTCTGAGCAAGGTAATTACCTTAGGTTTTGGACTTGCTTTCTTTACCATTTCAAACTTAGTTGCTATGCTTTACTTCTTTCCAGCCTTACTCATTCATCAGCATAGAAGTCCACCTTGCTGTTTGAACTTCCCTGCCTTCCTGCCCTCAGAACTGGCATGCCTCTGAGTTACTTGTCTCCTGACCTTGGCTCATGCAGTTCCCAACAGCTGTCTCTGATCTTCTGACAGATAACCTAACGTGAATCAACTTATTGAGAAAAATGGGTTCGTGTCTTAGTGCAAGATCAAAGGTTCTGCATGGCAGTAAACAGCTTCCCCTACCAAACTGCAGGCATTTGGTGGAGCTTTATGTACCTTGTCACGTATATATTTTCTTGCTTTTGTTATAAAATTACACATTCGGAGCATGATTGATACAGTCTACACAGAACAAATGATGAGTCAGATTTAGTGCGGAAAGAAAGGAACATAGTTGACCATTTTCAGGAGCTACTCTATCTTGCCATCTTCTTTCCTGTAGTTGTGTGTGTATGTCCAGACTGAAAACTATAAACACAAAAGTTTGGAAAGTGTTAGGAAAAAAAGAGGTTCCTCATATGCCTTTGACACAGTGTGTTTCAGCAATCACTAAGGTTCCGAACTTCTTTGACTCTAATATAATCTTCCCAAGAATATTCTGTCTACAAATTCTTTGGGTTTGAAGTCTGCTTTTCCTCATAGTTATTCTCCTGATTTCACTTTTTCCTTATCTTTGAATAGTGAGTTTCTACCGCTTCCTGTTTTCCTTCAAGCCAAATAACTTTCCAGTTCTAATAGGAAGTCAAAATCAGTACTAAAGTAGCTCTGCATGCTGCTGTCCCTCCCTGTCTTATTAACTCTCTCTACTCTCTGAAATAAGTTGTTGTCTTGTAGTAAAAATTCCCCTGTAAAGACAAAAGATGTTCACCTGGATGCATTTAGCTTTTGCTTAGAAACACTTTCACCCATTTGACCTGGCAGAGAAATGTAGGAAAATTCTAAGAGATCTTTCCCGTCGCAGCACCTTTGCTCCTAACTTTAGTTTTATACCATAATTTCTTGAATATTTCTCTTGCACATTTTTCTGAAGCATGTTTGTTCTTGTAAAATGCAGCAACTATTTCCCTTCCCTTCCCTTTGACAGTGTCTCCTAAACAAGCTGTACCTTCCATGTCAGTATCCGAGTACTGCCATATGTTTCACCAAGACTGTGCAGTAATAGTTACATAAAAATACTGTGTGTGAAATCCTCAAGTTCTCCTCGTGGCTTCTGCATGCTCAAGTGTTTGACACATTCTCCTTGAATCTGTCTCATTGTTTCTTCTATGACACTGTTGCGCTTTGTCTTTCTCTCTTCCCCATCAGATTCCATTCCTTTTACAAACATCCAGAAGCAAATTTTAGCGTGTTCTTATAGATGTTTTCTAGAAATGTTTCATAGAAATAGAAGATATTATTTTGGACACAGTGAAAGAGTTAAAGATATTTTTTAAATGGCTTCTATTGAAAATACATACATAGAGAAAAATGACCATGTCTGCTGTGTTAAATTATGGCTTCTTCTCTTGAACATGGACCAGATTTTTGTAACTATAAATATGTTCTGCCACAGCAAGATGTAGCTCTGAGCTGAAAAGGAAGGAAACCTGTCAATCTATTGCACTTTCAATTCTGTATTAGATGCTCAGGTCTTCTCATTTAAATATAAAGAAACATCAGGTGTTACCATAATTCTTAATTCTTGGTCAAAGTCAGTCTCTCTCTTTGCTGGCAATTATATCTGAACAGAGATCAGTTTTATTCCCAGAAAATCTGTGTCATGAGGGTGACCAAACACATAAAACCAGCTTTCTGTTGCTCATAACTCTGGAATGCTGACTGTTAACAATAAATGGAGCTAACGGGGCAGAAGCAAATGATAAGAACAGATTAAAACCATGGGCTTTATGGCTGTGTCCTGCATCCCCGCTATGCAGTCCAACATCATTTTATCTCTGGATCAGGTATTCTGGTCAGACTAAATATTTTTATTTTTATCTGTTTGCAACTCAGACATCCTGTGACTCTTTGTGAACCACACCCTGGAATTCATTCTTTCCATCCATTCTCTTTTCCCTCTTCTTTTTTCATGTGGTAACTATTGGTTTTCCTCTTTGTAGCCAAAAGTAACATTTTATTGTTTTTTGTCATGGAAACACTCTGACTTGTTTTTGTTCCAGTCCTCATGAAAGCATCTGATTAATTGAACTGGCATAAAAGAGAAAAGAAAATACACTCCTAACTGTAAAGAGCTTGGCTTTGACTGTGCTTTTTATTTTGAAACTGTGCAGAAGGCCATTGCTGAACAGTTAACAGTGTAAAGGAGGCTCACAAACCTCAGATTTCCATCGATATTTCTTCCCCATCCGTAATTCTCTTTCAACAGGTCAACTCTAAGTGTTCATCTTGGGCCAAGTTAATTTCTGAGGTAATACTACAGAAATCAGCAGGGCTTGTGTCAGAGCTGGGTTTGGTCCCTTTGCCCGTGGTGTGCAGATGGCCCCAGGGAGCACCAGGGATGATGTGGGAGAGGCTGATCCATGACGCTTATTAGATGCATATTAGAAACTCCTGCTGTTTCCTCTGCCACATAGCTTCTCTGGGCTGGTTTAGGTGATTAAGAGCATGTGTTTCTGCTAGATCTCATGCTGTGGCTGTGACTCAGGGAGTATACCACAAACACATTTTACAATTCACATTTTGAACAGACTTCTGACAAGTGCAGCTGTCATTGGGCCCCACAAGCAGTAAGATTTTTCTGGAGACATTGAGCTTCCAGTGAACAAACATGCTTCTTCCCCAGACTGTGCCTGCTTCATTACAGATTGTTAATCTGAGCTGTGAATTCATCCATACTGACTTCTCTTGAATGCCTTGAGATGATCGATTGGACTGAGGAACCATTACCCATTCAAGTCATGCAGCCTCCCTGCAGAATACAAGAAAGTGCTGTCTCAGTGCAAATAAAAATCTTTAAGCTATTAAGCCTGTGTAATCAGCCACTATAACAAAATATATTCTGAACATCTAACAGACTATGACATTTATAAAAAAACTAATTCCTTGTTTCTTCTAGGGATGCAAGCTTCAGCTTCTGAGGTCTCACATTACCCTGGAATCACTGAATATTTTTTCCTGTTAAAAAAAAAAAAAAAAAAATATCTTTCCCTTATACCTCCAATGGCGGAGCAGTGTCAGGCACATGAGCAGTTAGTGAGCACACGATCAATAAAACTATGTAGCAATGCGCTACATTTAGCCCTAGAGGTGGTGCGATTAGCTCAGCTATTTGTAAGACTTGCTGAGATATTTAGCTTGGACAGAACCCCAACTTATTCTGGGCTTAAAAAGTATCAGGCAGAGCTTATGAAAATATTGAGTTGCCCCTTATCTAGAAGTGATCAGAGGCAAAAGGGCCAGATAGCAGGCTGGTTCTTACAGTACTGCCACTGTCTGAAATCATGGATTGCTTTTTTTGACCTTTGTGGTGTTTACAAGACTAATAAAATATTGGAGCAGACTTGAGATGCTACTGGTGGGAAAATCCTGATGGGATTTGTTGCCTTATCTTCCTATTCCCTGGTTTTGTTAGAACTTGCCATTCTCTAGTTTAGCTTTAGGATTTATACATAATACATGCTGATACAATGAGAATGTATCTATTGCTAGTTCAGACGCTGAAAGACAATAGCACAGTCTTTATTTGGTGTACCTCTTCAACAGTTTTCACATTTGAGGTTACTGTCAAGCTGGCTTTTGTAGCAACTGTCCGACCAGGGACACGCCAACGGAAGGTGGAAGACTCTTTAAGATCAGGTGGCATTTCATTAGCATGCAAGAAGCCAAGAAAATCCAATCACTGAAGGCACTAGGCACCAAAATCACATGTCCGGGTTTGAAAATTGCACTGAGCATGTGTGTTCAGCTTTAAGAGTGAAGACTAAGGAAAGGGAGCCAGTTCCACCAGTTATAAATGGGGCTCAAACTGAAATCCTACATCCCTTCTGGAAAACAAGAACAGGATTAACAGGGCTTCAGCACTGCCATCTAATTCAGTTCAATTGGTTTAAAAATGCATTCTAAAGTACACAATACTGCTGATAACGTTTAAGAGAATGGTGGGTTTCTGGTTTATAACTGCCTGAGGCACACTCTTCTGAGTAGGAAATAATCCCTTTTAAAAGTCAAACCCTGTCTTCTTGTGCAAGTATGTATGATATACTTCCTTGTTTCTGAAGAGTATTATTAAAATGTAGTTTACTTGACCAAAATCCCATAGTTTGGATGTTGATTCTGCCATTGAAGTAGATAAAATTGCAATGGTTTTGTTTTATCAGAGAGAGTAATGAAGTCTAGCCCCAATTTAAAAATCAGACTTAGCTGTGCCTTTAAACATAAAGGGTGCAAAATATCAGCACAGATTCCTGCAAAGAAATACGGTTTGTTTGCACAAGCACACAAAAAAATCTGGTTTTATATCCCAACAGAAACAAGTTTCTAACCCTGGAGGGATGGGAAAAGAAGAATGTGGTGAAGTTCCCAAAGCAGAAAATTCTTATTTAATGCAGAGGTGTTTTGAAATCAGCTAGAATTTCATACTTGCACCAGGTAGTTCAGATGCCAAGTAAACCTACAGAGAAAATAACTGTATTAGCTACTTTACATTTCAAAATGTGATATGACTTTCAATACTTGCAGAGTTTTTTTTCTCTTAGATAAAAAGTTCTCAGGTATTCTGTGTGGCAGACAATTTCTTTGAAAAACTTTGACAGTTTCTTCCATTTCTAGGTCTATGGTGGGCCTGACTTCCTCTCTCCTAGACTAGTCCAGCTGTGTGTTTCAAGATCAGCACAGAACCCACTGCGAGTCTCTACTACTGGCAATTCAGCCATCATTCGTTTCAAGACAGATACAGCAGTGACAGGGAAAGGGTTTAATGCCTCCTGGCAAGAAAATCCAGGTGGTGAGTATACTGATTAATACCGTGAGAAGTTCAGCAAGTCTGAGAATCGAGGATCAGCCATGCAAACATTTAAAGTAGTCGAACAGCATAGGACTGAAAGCTGAAGGAGAATGTGGGTGTTACTGGATTCGGTAACACTAAGAGATGCTGAAAGACACACAGAGAATAAATGGGCTAACTAGCTGAAATCTAGGCCTATGTATGTATTTTGTAACAGTCTTATATTGCTGGGGTTTCTTCTTTATATAATTAATCAAGACATTCCTGTAATCAGAAAACTACTTTTGCATGCTAACGGTTCTTCCCACCCACTCACCCACATAGAGTTCTTAGCTGAATTGTGCTTTTGGTTTTAAACTGTAAATTGAAAAATATCTGAGAACATGGCTTAACTTGGAGAACTCGGCTGACTCCAAAAATATTTGGAGTGATTAGTAAATACTTGAACTCTGTAAGGTTCATCCATCCCACGTGTGATTATTTGTTCAGAGCCTTACTGGTAATCAGTAAAAGAAGACATGCTTTAAAGACCCAACCACATGTCTCTACATGGGAGTTCTTATGAAAAGGCCGATTATCGGAAAATAATTGCAATGAAAAGTGAGCAGAGGCAGGTTTTAATTCTTGCAGTTTTGCTTGATTAAGCACACTAATTCCTTAGTTTGTCAAGGTTTATACTTCTCCATTTTCATAAGTTTTATGAGAAAGGCACAAGATTATTTTTTTAAAAAAAGAAGTCTACAATAGCTCTTTGAATTAATCCCCTTCTGAGATCTTATTTTTACTGCTTAGGCCCCCTGAAGCTTTCTCATCCCTCTACAGCATCTTGCCTGTTGTGCTCCAAACCCCCTCTAGCCTCTAAAATACCCACTCACCAGAAAACAATAACAGTATAGTTTTTATCCTTCCAGCGGGCTGCCTCCATCTACAGCAGTCCCAATGTCTTTCTCTCACCCTCCTCCATCCCTTTCCAACATATAAAAGTTCATTTGTTTGTGTTAGTCCTGTAGAAAGTCCTAGCACTTCCCACACAAGATCCATCATTCCAAGCTGTTTAGATATTCATGAGTACTGGAGCTGTTCTGGTTGGAAATACCTGAAGGTGCCCTCAACTGCATGGGCAGAGAAGTAGAAACTTGGGGCTTGCAGTTGTTGTACTGCTCGTGGGAAAAGGGGAGCTCCTAGCTGTCTTGGTATTTTCAGAAATGGTTTACTCACATATGATCAGCTAGGCATAGTCATTGCTTTCTCAGTATGCTACCTCTGAGGCATTCATGCAAACAGTATTTTTGATGGCTTTTACAATATCTAGGATAGAGGATTAGCAGCACTAATACTTCAGCCATTACAATATCTACTACCAGCCTGTGACTAGAAAGAAACATTACTCACAGGCATTGTTGTTGCATATTCACCAGTAATGATAATGTTATACTTTCCTGATAGTAATTTCCATTGATTTTTGTTATGGACAGGACACTTCAACGACTGGAGCACTCATCTTACCAAAGTTTAATGTAGAAAATATAAAGATGGAGATGTTCTTAGTTTAAAAATATAGGTGGAATCTCGCTAAGCATAGAAGAGCTTGTGATTAAAACTGGTTATGTCTCTTTCAGGCTGTGGTGGTGTCTTCCAAGTTGCCAGTGGGGAAATCCATTCTCCAAACTATCCTCAACCTTATAGTAACAACGTAGATTGTTCTTGGGTTATCCAAGTTGACTACAACCACAGAGTCCTGTTGAATTTCACGGATTTGGACATTGAAAATCACTATTCCTGTGACTATGGCAATGTTGCGGTAAGTAACAATAGAAATTTCAAAAGTTCCCTTAATGAGTCTGGTGCAATGCTTGCAAAAGAGGAAGCCTACTATGCAACCTAAGCTGCAGTTGGTTTCAGACTTGTAGTTGCATAGTCATATTTATTCACTGATGAGCTAAAGCTTAAATTTACACGTAAATAGTTATGATCTAGTTCTCTTTGCTTCACCAATGAAATAGGCTTCACAAATGTATTTCTGCATTCTTCTTGGTTCCCACTTAATATTTGGAAGGATCTTTTCTTGAAAGCAGTGCATGCTGCAGTCTGGCACCACATTTTTCCTGCTGGTGGTGGTTAGTACCGCAGGAATAACCTCATACATAAATAGATGGCTGTTGTTATGACACCCTTTCCCAAATATAGTGCAGTTTACCACAGTTTGCTCCAAGCCATAGGATGGGCTGCCCACATATCTAATAGACTGCTACACTCTGTTACAAACTCAGGAGACAGGGAGGTCTGCATCCGGCGGGAATTGTGGCTGGCTGGTTTTCTTTATGGATGCACTGTGTATTCAGGTGCTCCTCAGCTGTCTCTTTAATTGCTTCATTAGAGCTGCTGCTCTCTTAAAAGCTTCACATTGCTGTGGGTTTGTGAGCTTTTGTTGATGTCACAGAAATTAAAGTTGCTGCTCAATCAGGACATGACAATGAAGAGCTCTCCACGTCTCCACTTGGCCTTTTGGGAGCAGGGACATGAAATCCTGACCTTCGATGTCAGATTGCACTTTACTCAGGACAAAGGCATGTGTGATCAGTACCAGTCAGATAAAGCACAGTGGCTGTAGCCCAAAATCCAGCTTTCCTCTCCTTGATAAACTGTCATTCACAGAGAACTCAATTTGGCAGGAACTGCGACTCTTTTGAAAACAGCGTCAGTTTTAATAGCATTGCCTCGTAAAGCTTTTTTGTACTGAACCAGAAAAAAGCAAATATGTCCCCATTTGCTGAGCTGAACTGAAGATTTCATTTGGCCACAAAGCATCTGTACAATGACTGTTCATTTTTTTCTGGTTCTGAAATAGGAAAATATAGTTATGTCTTTTCATTCAAATGGTTTAAATTCATCAGCAGGATCATTGAAAGGAAAAATCTATAGGAAAACCTTCTAAGCCTTCTGTGATATCACACAGGAGTAGAAAATCAAATTGCTTGACAGAAACTCAGGCCATCTGGAATGGCAGTACTGGTATAAATTAAAAAAAAAAATCTGCAAATTAAGGGCTAAATTCTGAAAAGACCTGATGTACAAGTTTCTCTTTTAAACGATGCCAATGTATGTATGTATCTATCTAAACCAGGGGTCCTCAAACTACGGCCTGCGGGCTGGATACGGCCCCCCAGGGTCCGCAATCCTGCCCCCGGTATTTACAGACACCCCCCCCGCCGGGGGTTGGGGGGGGAAACCAAGCAGCCGCAGATGGCTGCCTGCCACTGCATCCGCGCGCCGGCCCCCTGGTTAAAGAGTTTGAGGACCCCTGATCTAAACCCTTTGCAGAGTACACAACTCCATGAGCTCTGTGCAGCTACAGGCACAACTCCCGTTACCTTTATAGGCTGGATATGGGCACTGATTTTTTAGTCATTGAAAGGCACCAGTCCTTCAGCTAGCAGAGATGACTGTGGCAGAGCTCTTTGTATAAGTGGAGTTTGCAGTGACACCCCTTGTCCTCTATTGCCATACGAGTATCTGTTGCTTGCTTCTGCTTTTTTGTTTTTTGGGGCTGTTGATGGAGGAAGTTCCCTGTGAGCCCCAGCTGTGCAAGCACAACTGAAGCAGCAATGTGAGCAAGGAGGGAGATTTAAATTTAATGCAGGCATCAATCGTTGCCCACCAAATGGAGGGTAGTTTGAAAATTGATGAGGGAGAATGCTCATCTGAAGCCAGGAGTTAACGAAGGGCTCTGAGAGTCTGTTGTATGAGGTAGAGAAGAGCTCTTCAGTGGTACTGTAGAGGGATCAGCAGGGCAAGAAAGAAGTGGATGGGGTTTCTTTCTCTACCTGGTACACCAGTAAGCAGAAACCCGCTTGTTACCAACATCTGGGTGGGATCTGTGTTCATCTCATTCCAAGGCTTGCTATATGCCTCACACAGGAGAACAGAGGGAGGGGACAGAGTGCCTCAAAATATGTAAGTAGATGTCTGACTGGGAATGGTTTAGGAATTACATTCCAAAAGCTGTGTAGATGGAAAATGTGGGTAGCTAAGGAAGCAGATGGGTTGTTTTTCTCTCTCTAATATAGGAACAACTACTATGTATGAGTAACACAGTGGTTCCACCCTTTTTTATTTCTTAAATTTTTACTTATCTTTATAGAATTTATTTACTCTGTGAGTTCTCCTGGGGCTTCCCTCCACCCTTAAGTGTACCAATGGCCTTTTCCTTCATCTTTCCCCTTCTAGATCCACTCATTTTTCCTGTGTTATGGCTGAGATTTTTTAAAAAGAAATGTTTCTACCGTAAAACCCTTTCTATGGGGAATACACAAAAATATACTTTTTTTCCTGTAGTGTTTTCCATTGCACATTCTTTATGTGAGCAAAATGGAGAGAGGGAGGATACTCGTGTCGGCTGCTTCTTGATTATGCTGCAGCTCCAAAAAGCCCAGTGCATTTTTCAGTTCTGCTCAATGATTTCACACGTGAATCTGAGCACAGATGTAAGTTCAGCCGAACGAGCAGGCACGGTAGCAGTAACCCCCGGTGAAACTGCTCTGAGCTCCCTCTAGAGGCAGTAGGTGGTGTGCGCAGAGAGCAGTCCAGGGCACCAAAAAGCACATTCTTCATTTACTTAACTGCCTAAACTTAGCTGATTCTTCGGTTTCTGTGCCTTCAATTCTGTACCTTATCTGTTCTCAGAACAGATTAGCATCTCTTCCTCTGCTAAATGAGGATGTATAGCCTTTACTCTCTCTGATCTCAAACATAACTCAGTTACATTCTGTAGAAAGCATAAGATCTTTGAGACTTTTCGCTGTCGCTGTCACCATACATAAGGAATAGATTTTTGATTTTTCTTTGTGTACCAGCTCATTTCTATCTAGAGAATGTGTGTTACAACAAACAAATTTGTTTCTCTGAAGGAACAGAGAAGGAAAGAAATAGTGAGTGCACTGATTTTTAACCAGCATTGTATCTGATGCTGCACCAGCAGTGCCAGTCAGCAGGAGTTTCAACTATTCGGAGACTCAAGGATGCAGCTCAGAAGGCAGTGCTTGTAGTGCAAGGCACTAAGAAGTGGAGGGAGAAATTGTTTGTTCTTTTCAGTGGCTTTCATTAAGTAAATGTTATTTTTCTTTCTTGTTGCAGTATAACAAGTAGTACGTAGGAATGTGGAAATGTAAGCCTCTGGGAGCTAGAGAGGAGGTGTGACTTTATTTATTCCAGGTGCTGGTGGAGAGGATCTTCCAAGAGAGGACAGCTGGGAATATGTTGAGTTTTTATGGCTCAGAAGACAAAAAATATCTTCTTTTTGTCATATACCTTTGCAAAATGCAGGACACATTTGAACAAGAAGGCAGTGAGTCAGTTATGTTAACTGTGGAAAGGGAAGAGAAGAGCAAATTGCTGCTCTGCACAGTGCAAATGAAAACTTGGCTTTTAAGTAAGTGGAGGCATCATTTTCCTTTACTCATGCTGCCACAGAAATGCATATCTCAGATGCTTTCAAAATAACTTCAAGAAGCTGCAGAGAGACACAACTCTTTCCTGAACTGGTGTGAACAGTGTGGTTTCTGATCTAGATTCAAGCCTGAAATCCTCCCTATAAAATAGTTTAAGCTAATGAATAGCAGGTGAGCGAGAATGATGCAGCCATAAAATATCAATGTGTTACTGTTCCTGATTAACTTGTAGTTGCCATAACTCCTAAGAGTTGCTACTGTATCTCATTAATGCTTACGGTGAACTGTTGCTTGAATCAGATTTTTAGCAAGTGAAAAAGGCTAGGAATCATTTCTGGGTTTCTGAAAGAGGAGACAGTACTATCCTTCAAGCAAGCTGCCCAGAAACACAAATACACTTGATTTAGAAAACATTCCTCTGACCTCATGTTCTTCTCACAGTATTACCACAGAAAGACTTCTTTATTCCAGGAAGCTTTTGGAATGAAATGCCTACTCTTATATTACTCATCCTTAATATCTTACTGAGTGAGAAAGCTGAACTACTAGAGTCTCACAACAGCCCATGTGTCAATGGTCATACACTCAGCTGTGCAATGGCACAGATACATCAAAACCAGCAGTTTATGTGAACTGTAGTCAGGCCCTCTCTCTACACTCTGTCAAGGGAATGCTTATTCTCAGTTCTAGCGTTGAGGTAAAATCCTCTCACTACTGTCTAGGGAAAGACAGTACCTTAATTCCTGAGGGGTTTTTTGTTATTACTTTTTTGCACATTCCATGGTTTGTGGGTTTTAGCTCGAGGCATTCTGTCTTATATACAGAATGTATGTGCAGAGGAAGAATAAACACTGCACACTACGTATTAAAGAGCTGACTGTGGCAGGATGCCAAGAGTGAAAAGAAGGTTGAATGGATGGATATTTTGGGTCTCTTTACCAGATACTCATTTTTACAGACATCGCAGTACACTTAATGCTCTGTCACGAGGTCCCACACAGCTAGCTAGTGTTACAGGCCCAAGGGCAAATGTTTAATTCATGAATACAGCATTGGCTATGTAGGGTAGGCCTGTGGATTAAGCAGGAGTTTTGTCCTTTCTTTCTCAGCTCCAAAGTTTATTTGAGGCAGCTCACCTTTCTCTCAGCTACTGTTTTTTATATATTTTTTTTCACTAATGTGCTCAAAGGCTTTTGAATACTGGAGGCAGAAACATTGCATTGTGTTACACAGCCTAGTTAGAAGGTTTTAATTCGTCTGTGTTGCATTGCACAGATAGGCTGGAATGTGAGGCATTTTGAAGCAAAAGAAGACAATCTCAAGAAGTACATTTCTTCTAACCGAATGGCATTATTTTGCTCAAAGTGGACTTTTATACAGCCTTTAACATCCTGGCACCTGAGTACCTTCCAGCCCTTCTATTCACATTTTCCTCCATTTTGCTATAGGAAGCTGAGTCACAGGTTATAATTGATGAGGTGTCTATGGTAATGCAGGACGTTAACACTGAAACAGGAACTGAATTCAACTGCTGTTGCTGGCCAGTAGCCCAAAGGCTTTTCCTCTGTGGGTCATGCAACTGTGCTGATGGCTCCAGTGCTTATCACTTCTGAAACCAGGCACAAGGGCTCTGAGACTGACCCATGGCTTCAAAACCAGTAGCAACAAATCATGTCAGCTGGAGTGCTAGGAAAGATTAGCGGGAGGCTCTGAGACTGTGGCCATTTTCCCCTTGAGCTAGAAGCTAATTAGTTTTAACTTCACTATCCTTCTCCTCCTGATTGTGAAACAGAGAGGAAGGAAACAAAATTGTCAGCTGTAGGGAGAAAAAAAAGAGAAGGAAGGCATTTGTGGTAGAATTAAAAGTGAAGTTTTGTGACCCCAACTTTACTTTCTTTCTCCTTTTTTTTTTTTTCCTACTTTTCTTCATCTTCTGCTTAAATTACACTTCAGGTATATATGTGCAATTCCACACCTTAAAGCTATTATAAAGCATAGATACGTGGACTCTGATCCTTGATGTTGGGTTCATATATCTAAAAATCGTAATCCTATATCTTTTTATACAGTCATAGTTCCCACTGCTGCACTATTTGCACGTTAGGGCCAATTTAGAAGTCTTTACTGAGGCAAGATGTAGGGCTTAACTGAATAAAAGCTAGGCAGGAGCTCATGTTAGCTATTAACAGAAAGCAGTAAATGTATGGGGGTATCTGGATTGTTAAAAGGAGAGTTGCTTCTATACCAGGTACATACAGAGGAAGATGGTTACTTGATGCATTTTTGTTATAAAGGCTACAGGATCTTCATCCTGAATACATGCATTTTTTGGAAATGGTCACAATCGTAAGATAGGCAGTGCACAGTTTGTTTGCACTGCTCATACCAGGGCTGTAACACAATCAAACTGTATGAAATGTAAGAGAGGGAATGAAATAGAAGTCTTCTCGTTACTTCTATTGAAGCCAAATACTTTAATTGATCTTTCATAACAGGTATTTGATGGTCCCAGCAATGAAGCACACCTTCTTAGAAAACTCTGTGGAACACAGCATCCTCCTCCTATCACATCCTCCAGGAATCTGATGTACATTCGACTGCAATCTAATGCAACCAACCAGCACAGGGGCTTCAGTGCTCGCTTTACTGAAGGTAATTTTGTCATTCACATTAATGTACATTTTTCTAATCACCAGTTTGTTTGTATTAGATACAATCTTTTAGCACAGCTGATAACAAAAGGTGCTGTTTCTATACATGTAGCATACTGATGCATATCTTTAACAGGACTGATTGTTTCCAAATTATAAAGAATTATAAATCTAAGGATTATCTTAGATTCTTTGACTGGGGGAAGAGAATGGTTTTTGTAGTAAGGCATCTAGCATACATCAGCAGCCTCCTATTCCTCCTCCCTAGGGGGGTAGCTACCCATAACTGTCCTGAGAGAAATGTGCAACTTGCAGTTTCCATAAACCTAGTGACAAAATAACACTTTATGTGTCTATCCATGTGCATGAATCTGAAAAGCCATAAAAGGCTTCTGTGTGGTGCTGGTGATGAAGCCTATGGATTCAAGCCTGCAAACCCTGCCAAACATCAACCATCCAATTTGTGTAGGACTAATTGGTATTTTACATCGTTTCCTTTTTAATGAAAAATGACATCAACTGGGCAGAATTTTTCGTGAAATTAGGTACTATTTGATGACTGGTGATTTTCTTTTTTTTTTCCGCAATAACTTTGGAAACATTTTTTCCTCCCAAGGTACAGCCATGTAGTTTTCGTAGAGAAAATCCTTTTCTCTCATTTTCTTCCTAGGATTCTTTTCACTATAAATTAGTACTTTCTTCAGAAATGTTTTGTCTCTGAAAATATTGTGAAAAATTATAAAGGAGGAATTTGTATCACCAAAAATGTCAGGAACCCCAGTTGTTGAGGTACGAGTTAGATACATAGCTAGGCATTTCTGACTAACAGGTATGAAAGCCTAATCAGTTAAACATTCTCAGAGCATGTTTACTGGATTAGGTCCTGTACAAAACCTGCCTGGTGAGCAAGTGCTCCCTGCCTAGGATGTAGGCAATCTAGCTTCCCTCTTCCTGAGAAAAACCTGTAAGTCCCATCTCCTGCTGGATGTTTTAGGTAGCATGGCATGATAAATTAATCTCAGCCTTTGGTACCTAACTCCTCACCCTGCTGTTTAAGGCACCTATGTGTTAAACTCAGGTTTGGGGGGCTTCTGATGAGTCAGCATGCTTAGAAATGGGCCATGACAGCACTCAGCACTGTTAGCCAAAGCTGCACAGTCAGCCAAGCTCTCGCACATGTGCAACATTTCACACAGCTGCAGTTTTGTTGATGCAGCTCACAAGAGGATCCTGCCAATGCAATGTGATGCCACACGTGGGCATTAGAAGTTTCTGGAGATTTTACGGGTTTTTTCCCCTCCTAGTTGCCAGCACAGCCAAATGATCAGAGAAATGGGTGTATGATTGCACTACCCTGAAACCAAGTTATTTTCACCCCAAGATTGCTCTTATGAGGTGTGAGGTGCCTGTTAAAGATGAGATCTGTTCCCAAGTCACTCTGGCTTCCCACAGATGGTCAGCCAGGTGCAGCATGGCCTGTGGATCCAGGTCAAGAAAGCACACCTGGTGCTGGGAGCTAGCCCTTAAATCTCTTCTGATAAATTACTGTTGGGAATTTTATTCTCATTGCATGTTGATGTAGCGTAGTACATTTTATGCATTCATTTTCACTACAGAATCTAAGACATGTGTTTTGTATATATAAATATGTGTGTGTGTATGTGTGTTTCATTCTAAAGCATGCGGAAGTTTCATAGAGTCAGATTCGGTTGGGGCAGCAATTTCCTCCCCTCTGTATCCTGCCAAATACCCAGACAATCAGAACTGCAGCTGGATTATTCAGGCTCAGGAACCATGTAAGTAAAAACATCTTTTATTAGCTATGGTGACTAACATCCTCATCTTCTTTTCTGTAATAACAATGCAAAATTCCTCCTTTATTTCTCTAGGAAGTTCTGCATCCTGGTAGTTGGAGAGTGTGGCTCTGCTAATCTGTCCTGAATCAGATTTCACTGTAAAGGATTTAGTGCATAGTGAGGAAGACAGTTTACAATTTGTCATCTTAGCTGATTTACTGTGACCCAAGTTTGCAATTATAAATGAGGTGTTGAATACTATGTGAAGTTGGATTCATCCCTGAGAAAAATCTAAGGGTTTATATACAATTAAAGCACATGTATTTAGCTGACCTTATTTTGGTCTGCATTTGTCAAGCTAGAGTTGCGTTAGATCAAATCTATGCTGTTAACATTAAAAAAAAAAAAATTAAATAATGAGGAAAAGTACAGAAGAATTTAAATTTAAAATACAAATAAATGGGTCTTATGTGAATAGATACACTCTCAAATGTCCCTGTCTAATTGTACACAGGTTTATGATTGATCATAAAACACCAAATATTTTCCATCAGATAGTGGTATTACCTTTAATACTCAGCATTACCTTTACATTGTATAGGATTCCTAAAAAATATTTAATAATTGTGTAATAGTATCGTGGTAACATCATTTAAATAAATGTTTGTTTTTAATAGCAACCCCTGAACTTCAGTTATGCATCTGATATTTAGTCGTTGTTAAAAATCATAGAATGTTCCAATCACATTTGTAAGTTCATTTTGCTAAGTTATAAATGAAAATCAATTTTCCAAAGAAAACACCAAAACAAAAATCAAGAGATAAGCAATACTTTTTCTGGCATAGATTCTTTTACAAGAAATCAATTCTCAAAGCTATTCCTTACCTACACAACACTTATTTTTAGAGACAGTCTTTTCCTGGATCCAGGTTGAAAATTCATACATAACTGTTGTCTCCTGAATTACGTCAGTATGAGAGACCAGAAAAATGTTGTATTAGAAGTAACCTGTGTGTGTAGTGACTTCCTCCACTTACCACCGGGACCACCACATACCTCATGTTATAGGTACATGCAGCTTCATTATGCCAGTCGCACAGCATTCCATACGTACATAGTACACATACATTACATAACCATATACAGTAGATTTAGCCAATGGCAAATCACAGCAGAGTTCCTGCTCTGCTTTTACTGAGAAGGCCAACAAGTCTCCTGTTCTTGCCTCCCACTGTGTTTTTCCTTTTTGCTTTATATCCTGAGGACCCACATTGATAGCTGGAATTGATTGACCAGACAGGACACAGGCGTGCCGAACACGCGGGCTGTGCAGCTGGATGCCATTCAGCGGCACCCTGCTGAATGCAGCGCCTGGGTCCATGTCTGTCATTTCGGCTTGTTCTAGACAACTAATTGTAGCCCAGTGAGAAGCAAAATATTTGTGTCAAATTCAGGCTTGGTCAACTTAGTTATCATTAAAATTGTGAGACTCTTTCTGATCTGATCAAGCTATAGGAGCTCTAAGGCCATGAGTAACTACTGTCACAGGCAGGTGTTGAGAACAGCCTCTGTTCTTCCAGTTGTGGACTGTGATTTCACCTTTGTCCATGTCAGACAAGCAAGAGCAATATGAGAGTCAAAAATACCCTGAGTCAGAAATTTTCTTTTTCAGGACATAGCCTGCAGTCCAAGGGTGTGGAAAATCCAATTCTGTACAAATATAGCTGAGGGTAGTTAATGATTGTTTAACCAGTCCAATTGATATATATGCAGTGTTACAAAACGATGAAAGAACCAGCTCTTTCTAAGCCTGGAGCAGGGCAGCATCAATTCACATTTTGTCCAGATCTATGGTATAGATCACAAAGGGACAGAAGGTCACGGGTGTGTAGAAATAAGTTTGGTTCTGAATGCGTGTAGATGTTCCCTGTTGTGTTGGTTGACACTTTCAGTATATAATGAAGCTGTTCAGATACTAGGAAACAGATTTTTATGTGTATGTGTTAAATCTTATGCTTCTAATGTTGGTTGTACTAGAAAGTACTGAATTATGAAGAGTTCTACCAGAACCTTTGCAATAAGGATTAATTCACTTCCATCAAACTCAATCCACATATCAGGGAACAAACTAATGCAGATGATGTACTTCAACTTCAGGGGAGAAAAGAAAAGATGGTATGTTTGTTTACATGTTATTATTTCTCTGTGAAATGCCAATAAGTTTTTACTTTTTGCTATTACCAGTCAACCACGTCATACTTTCGTTTACTGACTTTGATATTGAAAACAGCAGTCAAAACTGTACAACGAATTTTGTGGAGATTTTGGATGGAAATAACTACGAAGCTCCTCTTCAAGGTATTGTACCTTTCCCTTGTTTATTTCATATATAGAACTACACCCAAGGTAAGCAGGAGAAGGTTTTCTGTGAGTGTCCTCCTGCTTCATGGGTTTTCTCTGATAAAGGAAGGTCCTTGGCCACTCTGGCCAGAGGAGACTGGGAATGGAGGATAAATCTTCGGTGTGAATGGCACAGTCCTCCTACGCTCTGACTGTATTCCTATTAACCTGCAGTTTGGAGTTGACTCCAGCTGCCTTTTCCTTCCTCCTCAGCTGAACAATATTGGGAACCAAGCAATTCAGTTTGAACTGAATTCCCAGTTAACTGTACAAAAATATAACATAACCCACACTCATAAGCACAGTCCACACTGAACACAGGTGAAGAAAGCTGCAGATTCCTGGATTTTCCTCAAGGGCTGGAAAGCCTAATTTTCTGCTTGCTCCTGATTTTTCTACAGCATTCTCCTGACATGTCTGTTCAAAGCCATCTTGGAGCAGCAAAATTCAGTGCTTATATTGCCAGGAAGCCAGGAGTGCACCCCTGGCCACAGGGTGGTCCTGAGTCATATCCTCAGGGTTGCCTCAAATTCCTTTCTGGGAAATTCGGAGTATCTGTGCCTGATTATGCTCTCCCTTACTCTGCTTTTGTGTATGTTCCTTTGTCAGGAGTGGGGCTGCACTCAACTTAACTAGTTTGTAACTAAGAGCAGATTTCATTTTTTGGTCTCCTACCTTTGGCTTTCACTTGGCAAGAGGACCAGGATACTAGCTGCTATCTTTCTTTCTGCTGTTAGCTGCCCTTCTGCTAGATCATGATTCATATTTCTCATCCCCATGTTACAGTCTGTTACAGGGTAACTGCTTTGTTATTTGTCACTTGTTTGTTTGGTTTTTTTTTAAATCAGAAACAAGTGAAATTGAAATTACTGTCAGATATATTTGATGGGATTTCTTTTTTTTTAATTAGGCTGTAATTTCTAGTTAGAGTGAACATGAAGGAGCTCAGTGAAGACTAGCCAGTGACTAGGGTATCTGGAGTGCAGGAGGGCCTTCCTCTGTTAAAAAAAAATGTGACCAGAGTTGGGTTCTGTACAAATGAAACGGAGTATTTAATTTTTATGTAGATTGAATTGACAACTGCAATTGTAAGCAACAAAAGTAACTCCTAGTTGCTGTCAGGCATTAACTCCAAATGTTAAATTAGCAATAATAATTCCATGCTGAACACACTTTTTTTTCCTCTCTGTCTTGTTCTCTTTCAGGCCGGTACTGTGGCACTACTGTACCACATCCTATCACTTCTTTTAGTAATGCCTTGGTGGTGAACTTCATCTCAAACAACAACTTTGCTTCTAGGGGCTTCCATGCCACCTATACTGCATCATCATCATGTAAGTCCATATGCCAGGTGTTGCTATCTTATGCCTCTGACTTTTAAGAAAAAGAACAGATCCTGTACCTCTTTGTGTCCCTGATGTTCCCATTTTTTAAAATCTCCTATTACACTTCCTCTTTTTGGCCAAGGTCTCAGCAAGTATATCAACAATCTAAAGAACATCGAGACAAGGAGAAATGCTTTCTCAATTAGCAAATGCTCTGGCTCTGTGAAAGTGGGTTTGGTCTTTTTTTGGTTTGGTGGTTTTGTTCTTTTCTTTTTTGTTAGTTTTGGGTTTTTTTTTTAATGTCATCCTCCTTCTCAAGTCTCTGCTGTCTCCTTCTTGTTGCAGCCTGCGGTGGTACTTTCCACATGGACAGAGGAGCTTTCAACAGCCCTGGCTATCCTGAGCCATATCTGCTCAACACCGAGTGTGTCTGGACAATTCTCAGCTCCCCTGGCAACCGGCTCCAGCTGTCCTTTATGTAAATACGTTGCCAGGGGTTATTCAGCCTTTTAACAGACCTGAAGGAAAGATGTTCTGTGTTTATTAGGAAATGTAATTACCAGATGATAAAGCTGAAATGTGTTTTTAGAGTAATTTGGAAAGAGAACAGAGCAGTGGTTGGTGGCAGCTTGCAATCAGTGTTCTCCCGTCTTAGTCATTGCTTATATTAAGGCATATACAACTTTATATAAATAGGTGGTTTGTTGTTTGAACAGCATGGGAAGCTGGAGAAGCCAATTCTCACTCACTTATAAACAAGAAGAGGAAACTTAGCATTGGTCTGCCTTTTCTTTACAAGGGAAATTCCTACTATTTCCTTACTACCAGATTCATTGTAATATTTATATAGCTGAATAATATAAAGGGCACAGATACTCCACAGATTGTCAGGCTAAAATTCATATTAAACTCTTCAGAATTTCTCCGACAATTACAGCAGTGGAGGTACAACAGGGGCTAGGAGAGTAGCTGAAGGAATCCTGTTTTCCTTTCAGCAAAGTAACTTTCTTTTGAAGACTTCTAACAGGAAAGTCATACCCGATCCACAGAACAATGTAGAGTCCTTTAACAGGGTTGTTAGGTTGTTCTTTACCCATGATGTAGATTACTGAGCCTCTGTGTTTCTGGGCATCAAACAGTGGCTACTGCCAAGGAAGAGAGCACTGACCCTTTGCAAAGCTATCAAGAATGAGCAGGAAAGGAAAAGTTATTATGAAACTTGCATTTACGGTTAATCAAGACAAAAGGAAAACTTGCCCAGTAACATGCTGACTGTATAAGGTGCAATTTGCTAGGCGTGTTCTGATTCACTAATGCAATAAAAAGGACATTCTATTCCTCCTTTACTCACTGAAGCAGAGAAGTGCTACAGCCTAAAAATATGTTCCAAAATATTTGCTACAAAATAGTGAATGACAACTTTTCAGAACCAAAACAGAAATCCAGTGTGAAGCAGAAACTATCAGCAGAACATACATTCAGTTATATAAAGTGACACTGAGTAGATGCAAGCTCTTTTTCTTCAGTTATACATAGCTGAAAGGCAAGCTGAAAATACTGGAAAGCATGGAGTAATTGTGTTAGAAAGCAGTATTTATTTAATTTAATTTAATATTAGAGGTTTATGAAGTTTTGTTGGCATGAGGCATTCATTTTCTTCAGCTCAGTCTGAACAGAAATGCCTGTCTTGCAATTGGAGGGTTAGCTTTAAATTAGTCTGAAGTATATCCAGATGAGTGGTTGGAACCATTTCACAGCTTGTGTATGCTGAACACATGGCTATATTCAGGACTGAAGGGGAGGAGTTGTTACCAGAAAACCAGAAAGCATGAATATTTGGGGCATTGGTTGTAAGAGGAACTCTCTGGAATCTTTACTATATATTCATAGCCTGCTTCTGAAAAGTATATTGGATTGAATCAAAGCACTTTACCTAGAATAACAGCTAATGATTTTTAGAATATAATTAGGATTCAGCTTGGTACAATAATTAAGAATTTATAATCTGATTACTAAATCCCATTCCTTTTCTAAGATAAAAATTGGTTTAGGAGAGTTCATAGCAATCATTACTATTTTTCACACCCAGCTATGTGAAACTCAGAGACCCTGGAGAAACAGTAATATTTCATCATCCTGGAGAAACTGCAAAGGGATTTCTGAGCTCTGAGGTGTTAACTACAAATGAATCTAGGCCTCTGCCAATTGTTTTCTCACCAGAGGGTGTACTGGAATAATACACATATGAAGGGGCTGCAAACTGATTTGTAAGGCTAAAAGTATCCTCTGCACACAATAGATGTGCACCTAGTAAGTACTCTGACCTGGGCTTATATTAAAAATCTGTTTTATATATCAGGGGCTTTCTGTATTTCATGATTGTTTTTTGAGAACCATGAAATATTACAAAGGTTTGAGAGCTCTTTAAAAATTGTAACTTTGCAAACTGAAGCTCTGTCATAAAATAAGGATCTAGAAAAGAGAGCACCCTGTTTCAGCAGCACTGCCAGGTGATGAGCACAGACTTCTGGGTTCTGGAGGGTTTTGTTGCTGCCCTTTTAACTGTTATAGTAAGATACCAGCCATAGGGGGATTAGTGGCCTGGCAGAGCAAACTCCAAAGTATGTGTCAGTCATATGCCTGCTAATGCTCTTCTACTGTTATCGAAACAGAGTGTTTCAGGTCGAAGATAGTAGAGGCTGCACCAAAGATTTCCTGGAGATTCGTGAAGGGAGCGCTACAGGCACGCTGGCAGGACGATTCTGTGGGAACTCTTTGCCTTCAAATTATACATCTACTGTTGGACATGTCCTGTGGGTCAAATTTGTCTCAGACAGCTCAGGCACTGGTGCTGGCTTCAGGGCCACATTCTCTCACTGTGAGTAGATGTTATTTAATTGAAAACTGTTTTTCTTTGATAACACTTCCAAAACAATTTAAAAAAGTGATTGCTTGGCCTTGTATATTAGAAAATTTTTGTTGATGTAAGCAAGGCTTTAAATTCTCTTTAAAATTATTTTGTAATTTTTTTTTAATCCCAAATGTAAAGGAATACTCTAAAATGTATCAGAACAGGACTTGTGTGTGTAAGTATATTAAGTATAATGTAATTAGAAGAATTAGACATGACATTCTCTCTTTTAAAATTATGGTAACAGACAGTATTTTTTTCAGATTGATCATATTATCCTTCTACAAGCAAAAATTTCCATGGATTACAGAGAATAAAATGTCCTGTATTTTACTGACTGTTTTCTAACAGTTTATCACATCGTTTTCAGATTCATCAGAAGTATTGGGCTGTGAAGATACGAATAAGAACTATATACTAAAAACTTCTATGACAACCCAAGTTTACCAATAGCCTGTTAAAGTTAAAAATACCCAACCATATGTCTTTGCTACCTGAGAGTGAGCAATGGTATTTAATGTTTATGTTGCCATTTATTAGGCAATTGACGAACTAAGAAAAAATGATTTCTTTCCCAGCTTTCCATTTTGCTTTTTGAGTATGGCTGTTCATCTTCTAGTCTGGATCTAGATGCCATTAACCAGGAAATGGAATTAGAAGAAAAGGAAATGATGCCAGTTTATAGATCCAAAATTTCAAGGGATCATTGTAAACATCAGTCTGACTTGCTGCATGAGCAGATTGCTGAACCTGAAGATCCAGAGTCATTCTGATTATGCAGGCTAAACTTCCAACAATTTTCCTTATTTTGAGACTTTTACTACTAATTGACAAAAGGAATTTTCAATAGTTTATGAGTCAATCAAATCAGAACCATTTTTCTCCAGAACACACAAAGGCATTAAAAAAATTAATATTTAATGTTTCTTGGGAAGAAATTAACATGAAGTAGGCAGTCGGGGGAATTTTGATGTGCCGTCTTCCCACCTCTCCTACATGTAGGGCCACATGGCTTGAATGGGTGTTTCTCTTCAGATAAGGGCACACTGCATCCCTCAAGAAGAAAACAATTAGATGTGCATCCTAGGATTGTCTGAGACACAAGTCTGTGCCTCACAGCACTGTCTAGTCTTAAGTAAATTAAATCAGATGGGCTGAAATGAAAGCTATATTGCAGGCTGGGCCCCAATACTCCTTCTAATCTATGTGAATAAGAGGCATTAGCTGTCTCCCTTCTTGTTTTTCAGTGTATGGAAATGACATTGTGGGAAACAGAGGACAAATAGCTTCACCGCAGTGGCCTAGAAGTTACCCTCACAATTCCAATTACCAGTGGCGAATAAACGTTAATGCTTCACAAGTTATCCATGGCCGTATCCTGGAGATGGACATTGAAGATCATCACAGATGCCGTTATGACAAGCTAAAGGTGATTTCATTGTGAAAAGTTACTTTATATCAGTTAACTGTGATAAAAATTATTAATAGAGAAACCTACAAGAAGAACAGGAAGAATTTCCAAGGATCTGGTGTGGCTTACTGTTTTTGCTGTCACATCTTCAATAATTACTAGCTATAGGAAAGGTTACATACTCTTTGGCTCCCTAACAGATATTTCCAATAAGTAAATTTGAAACTTATTTAAAATAAGTCCACAATGGTACAGTGCTGAATTTTCAAATCCAAGAATTTCAGTTCAGATGCCAGATTGAACTTTGCTCTGTGCTGGTTCAGTTGAGGACAACGGTAATAATAACATCTCAGTGTCTCTAAAAATAAGGTGGGTTTTTTTTAAAATCCTACAAGGAACAATCCTTTACTTGCACCTTCTTTGCTGTCTGCATCAGTAATTTGCTGTCAGCAGTAGGAAGGTACTGGTTCCTTTCTGTTTGATTGTTTCTCCGCACCCTGCTCTAATACAGTCTAGCCTTTTTGCCAGGCTAAAAAATATAGCATGCATGGTGCTAAGAAAAATGGAGCAATAGAGCCAGCAACTTCTTTCTGAACTTAGCTGAATGTAAGCACTTAGTTAAATAAGGTAAATCTCTTATTGTCTTTTTTTTAACTAGCTGGTTCACAAATTATCCTTTTCTTTCATCTTTGGGAAAGTTAATACTAGTTCCATATATTCAGTATACTCAATCCATTATTAATTCAGTGATATCCAAATTTAATATTAGTTCAAAAAGGAAATACAGCTTATTCCTTATCACATGTCAGATTTTAACAGCATCTTCTTTCTTGTAACTCACCCTGCCTTTCTTTGTCTGTCTGTTTGAAAGTAAAATGAGTTTCTTAAATTGACTACACATTCAGTGGGTGTGAATCAGCCTGATCTTTAACCTGACACAAGGATCAGACCTTCAGTGTAATGTTAATGTTTATTTCATATTTTCTAGCTTTCTCTACTGGACATTTTTTACTGGAGGGAAAAGGACAAGAACACAAATAGGTTTGAATGGTGGCAAAACAGAAGCATCTTTTAACAAGCAAAAGTTTTGGCTTATAAATATATAAAATGAAAAAAATGCATATTTATTTGATAGAATTTTAAATATGATTGTTCCTTAGGGGAGGGAAGAAAAAAATGTTTTTTTTTTCCTGCAGATCATGTTGATTTTTTCCTTAGCAAGGAACAAGATTGTACCAGTGGAATTTTTTAACGTGGGAGACCAGTCCCTGTCCCCAAAGAGCAGCCCTGTGAGGGGAATGAGCTGAATTTGATGGCTTCCATTCATATCCTTCTTCTGTGAAAGCTTCACAATTAACAGTATATAATGGAAAGGGAGATTTTGTTCCATTTTTGTAAGAGAAGTTTCTCTCTAACAGGGATTTGCTGAAAGATCCCTTACTCATTTAAAGAGGGTAATTTTCTGCTTGGAAACTTGTTGAGAATGGGCTGGATGAAAATCTGTCTCTATGAGGAATGGCACTTGTTCTTCTCTCTGCAGGTTTATGATGGGCCCACCATTCATTCTCGTACTGTTGCAACATACTGTGGCACAGACCCTGCTTCTTTTGAATCCTCTGGCAGTTCAATGACAATCCAGTTCCAGTCAGATCCATCTGTGACTGGAAAAGGCTTTCTTTTGGAGTGGTATGCAGTGGATGCTTCTGCTGTTACACGCACCATTGCTAGAGGTGGGTTTTCAGTGGGCTGCACAGTTAAAAGTGATACAGCCAGTGATATACTGAGTTTTACTTTAAAAAAAACCCTCCCCACAAGAGAAAGACCTAGATATTAACAGAAGGAAAGCTTTCATTGACATTTTAATTAAGCATTTTAACAGCCTTGTAAAACAATTTTCTAGGGACTTTCAGATACACTGTTTTACAGTATTTGAAAAATAAGCATGTTGCTAGAGGGCGTTTTTTTTTACACAGGTATTTCATGAAAGCTAAACATTTTGTATGCCTCTTGAATCAAGTACATTTCAAGTATCCCTCTTGAAATCACATTCTTAAATCACTGGAAATTGTGATATGAAACCTTTCACTATAATGCATCTCATACCCATAAATAAAGAGAATATGCTCAGTATGATTGTATACCTCTGACAAAGAGCTTCTGGAAGGAGAGGGAATATGCTTCCTGTACCATTGATTTTCTCTGAGGAAGATCAACAAGAGGAAGTTAAGACTAACTAGGACATAGTGCAATGCCTTCTTTCTAAATCTTAAGGCAGATTTCTGGGGACAGAGGGACTAGGGATCTCTGGAGTTCTGCAGGGTAGTAGCAGCTATGTAATATATATGTAATGGGTTTAAGTACTGGGAGAGCACTGAGCCACCAGATATCCCAACAAGGATTCCATCTTGATATGAACACAAAGCTGAGACATTAGAAGTGGAGAACAAAAAGTACTTTGATTTCAAGAGGGTCTAAATCGTATGTGTATTATTGGTTATGTATGCACCGTTCCTTTCTGATACGCAACCAGTGTTAAACTGTGGTAGATGCTCTTAGGTCTTTTGCTAGATACTCTTCATGGTAAAATAAGTCACGTCGTTGCTGCACCAGGTAGTACAGGAACATCCTTATAGGTCAGGATTTTATGATTTTGTACTCCTGGTCCAAACTGAAGTTGAAGAAATGCATTCCTGTGACTACACGCATCATGAATGTGCTCCCATTGTGCTTAATTATAGATCTGTCATCTTAAATTATATGGGGGGAGTGTTGAGTTTGAAAAGAGGGTGCTTTCATTTTTGACTTCTTGTATGTGACAGGTGCATGTGGAGGGACTGTAACAACTGAAGAAACGCCTTCATTCCTCTTCTCACCGGGCTGGCCCATGAATTACAGAAATTCTGCTGACTGTTCATGGCTTATCAGAGCTCCTGGATCTACTGTGGAGTTCAATATCCTGGCCCTAGACATAGAATCTCACAGCTCATGCAACTATGACAAACTTATTATCCAAGATGGTGAGAAGCCAGTCTTGCTTTACCCTGACAGCTTGCAATAGATACCCAAGGTCCCATGGAATTTTTATGTTCGTTGACCTTAAGCAATCTAGATAGTGATGGGAACATGCTCTAAATCAGTATTCTTACTCTATGTTGAGACATTCTGCTAGTTAAAATAAAATTACCAAAGTCTAGCAAAATATTTGGTGGTCTATAAAATATTCCTTAATCTGTTAGGGGTTAAAGATCTTGAAAAGCACCTGCCTGAAAGCATGAGCCACAGCAACCAATAGGCAAATGTGTTGGTTTTAACGCCGCGTTCTGATTTCAGGAGACACTAGTCTTTCCCCAGTGCTGGCTACTCTGTGTGGACGAGAACCTCCTGGGCCAATAAGATCAACTGGAGAGGCAATGTTCATCCACTTCATGTCAGATTCAAGTGTCACTGGAGCTGGGTTTAATGCCTCTTATCACAAAAGTAAGATGTCTTTCTCTTCTCCCACAGATAAATGCCTGCCTTGCAGCTAACAATGGGCTAAGGAAAGAAAAGACTGGGGTATTTTTAACAGCTGTTTGCAGTCTATCTAATTAATCACACAGATCAATTATTCACATCTCATGAATATGCATTAATAAATGTCTGACTCTGCAAAGGAAAAATTTGCTATTTCCCCAGCAATATAATACAACAAAGCACGATTCAACCAGACCAGTCACTTTCAGAAGAAAAGTGTATGCCTAAGTTTGTAACAGCTCAGCTGAAAGGTGAAAGAATGCCCAGCTAAGAGAGAGAAATAAATGACTCAGAGCAGAGACACAAAACAGAGAGAGACAGATTCGGAAAGCTGTGTAAGTTCCAGCAGGAATGTCACAGTTTCCAGTGGCACTCCTCCCACAAGCACCCAGGGATGATAACAGATTCCTGAATGGGCTGAGGCACCAAGGAAAGTGTTAGGATAACAATGGGCAGCAGGGGAAGTTTTTCTGACTGGCAGCTTGAGTAGGTGACAGCAGTTTGGTCCTTGGCTACAAGCAATGTACTGATGCCATGGGAGGTCCTTGGCATAGCTGCCTGCTTACTCGTCTGTTAAGCCCGAGAACTGAGTGCCAGGATGTTTGGTGTGTGTCTTCTTGCAATCTACTAGTTTGTAGGAGCGAGATAATTCATTGTGTGCATTACTCTACGCCCCTCAGCTCTTCATACATTTGCTTCAACATTTGCTTTTACCTGTCACATCTTTCTTTTGAGAGACGGGGTTTTTCTCTAAATGAATATGTGAATATTTGATGCTAATATTTTTTTCTTTGGTTCTTCTTGTTTTTGTCAGGTTGTGGAGGCTATTTGTACACAGGCAGGGGTGTGATAGCATCCCCCAACTACCCTCAAGACTATGCTCCTAATCTGAATTGTTCCTGGCGTGTAGTAGTAACCTCTGGATTTATCATTGCTGTCCATTTTGAACAGCCTTTCCAAGTTAATAGTGAGGATACTTCCTGCAGCCTTGGAGATTATGTAGAGGTGAGATTATTGGCTAGGTCACCAAATCCTCAAAGCTATTAAAACTACAGAATGTTACAGATTTCAGTGTCAGTAAGGCAGCCCAGGTTGTCAGGGGGTGGAAATACCAAAGAAAAATACCACACATATTATTTCTCTCTCTTATTTATTGCTGTGTGTTAACTAATCACTAGGTTATTGTTTTCCCCCATGGCATGAAGCATTAAGATGATCTGATTGCTGTTTAACATCTTTGTCAAAGACGTAGACAATGGGATTGAGTGCAGGTTTTCTGATGACACCAAGCCATGTGGTGTGGTCAACACACTGGAGGGAAGGGATGCCACCCAGAGGGACCTTGCCAGGCTTGAGAGTTGGGCCATTGTAATCTTACAAAGTTCAACGAGGCCAAGTGCAAGGTCCTGCACGTGGGTCAGGGCAACCCCAAGTACAAATACAGGCTGGGCAGAGAATGGAGTGAGAGGAGCCCTGAGGAGAAGGCTTTGGGGTGTTGGTTGATGAGAAGCCCACGTGACCTGTCAATGTGTGTTTGCAGCCCAGAAAGCCAATTTTATCCTGGGCTGCATCAAAAGAAGTGTGACCAGCAGGCCAAGGGAGGTGATTCTCCACCTCTGCTCCACTTTTCTGAGAGTGGAGTACTGCGTTCACCTCAGGGGCCTCCAGCATAAGAAGGGCATGGACCTGTTGGAGTGAGTCCTGAAGATGATCAGAGGGCTGGAGCACCTCTGCTACGAAAACAGGCTGGGAGAGTTGGGGTTGTTCAGCCTGAAGAGAAGGATCCAGGGAGATCTTACTGCAGCCTTCCAGTACCTAAAGAGAGCCTACAAGACAGCTGGAGAGGGACTTTTTACAACAGCATGTAGTGTTAGGACAAGAGGGAATGGCTTTAAACTGAAAGAAGGTAAATTTAGATTAGATATAAGGAAGAAACTCTTCAATGTGAGGGTGGTGAGGCACTGGAACAAGTTGCCCAGAGAGGGTGTGGATGCCCCATCCCTGGCAGTGTTCAAGGCCAGGCTGGATGGGGCTTTGAGCAACCTGATGCAGTGGAAGGTGTCCCTGCCCATGGCAGGGGGGTTGGAACCAGGTGATCTTTAAGGTCCCTTCCAACCCAAACCATTCCATGATTCTGTGATTCTATAATTATAGAATTCCAAGGCTGTTTGCTTGAATGATGTTAGCAATTTCTCTTCTTCCAGCTGAAGAATGGATTAGATAATGCTGCCCCACCTTTGGAGTCCCAGAGAGGGAATGGACGGTTTTGTGGAAGCAGCCCGATCTCTACCCTGTACACCACAGATAATCAGCTGTTTGTCCACTTCATTTCTGACAGCAGGAATGAGGGTCAAGGATTCAAACTGAAATATGAAGCTAAGAGTCTAGGTAAGTCTAGGAAATAAACTTGAATTCTGTACCTCAATAGATATAACTTGGAGTTTGTCCTCTTAAAGGAGGTTCTTGTTTTAAGTCCCAACCCTGGTAAAATCAAGTGTCTGCAAAAATGGCCTGTTCCCTTCTTTAGTGCATCACTTCTGATCTGACACTCAAATGTCTCCTTTTTAATGAGAGCCAGCTCCAGGTCACAGAATCTAGAGATACGAAAGTTTAAAAAAAACTTATGGGAAACCCTTTGGCATGGAAGTAGCATCTATAGTTAGGAAGAGGTGTTCAAAATTCATACAGGATTGGAAAAAACCCATGGAAATAAGAACATTATTTTAAATGTATGATACCCAGTGCAAGTGCTAAACAAGGAATTATTTAGGCTAGCACATCTAGAAAGGTGGTAAGATTTCTCACAACTTTTACTCTCTCTCTGCTGAGAAAATAGCATTCCCTGCCAGAGCTAACATTTTTTGGAAGAATGAAAAAAATGGAGACACAGAGCTCAGGAGTAAATCAGGGACTTGGTATTTGCAGTTATTCCACTGTATCATGACATATGCCACTTGGAACAGCAGGAGATCTCCTGTTAAACAGTGTAACTAAACACAACTAAAGCAACCTGTCACTCTACTCAAAAATTTAGGTACCTGCTTGTTTTCTGCCTGCTTTTCCCTGCTGCCACAAAGAATCATTCTTAGCATTACTGTAGGGGATTCATGAAGGGAATAGGTGAAGCTGTACAATAGTATTTCTAGCATTTCGATTTATGAAACTTGACTAAAACCCTCTGTTAAACCAGTATTGCTAGAACATAGTGTGTGTTTTTGACAGAAAGGTTCTGGTCAAAATAAAGATATTTTTGTAGGATAAAGGACCTGACCAAATCCTCATGTTTGCTCTGACTGGCATTCCTCACAGATTCGTTATTGTCTCAAACAGACATTTCAACTTTTGGAAAGCAGAAGTGGCGAATGATTCACAGAAGTATTGATAGGTCTGACAGTAGGAACAAGGCAAGAAATATGTTTTTTCTTTGGTTTAGAAGCAATCCGAGGTAGAACTAAGAGCAGTTTAATTCGGGGCCCTGAACATTTGGGAGTGAGGAGGACTACGTAAGCAGGAGCACAGGAACATAGGATTCTACTGCATTAAAATGTTTTCCCACAGTATGCAGTAAAATGCATTTGTTTTTGATGCCAATATATGACACCAAAAGGAAACTGTTGGAATATACTGATAGCTCATATTTTTGATGCCTCACCCATTTCCTTAATGTTGTTTTTTACTGGTGATCTTTTCTTTCGCAGCTTGTGGAGGGAATATTTATATCAATGATTTCAACCCCAGTGGATATATATCTTCCCCTAACTATCCAAGCAATTATCCGCCACATGCTGACTGTGTCTGGACCGTAACTGCTCCTAATGGACATGCAGTAGAACTGCAATTTGAAGACCAGTTTTACATTGAACCTTCACCGAAGTATACCTCCACATTATTTTCCCTGTGTTTCTTCAGAGATTGCATTCTGATTCTTCTTTCCCTGTTACTTTCTCTGATTCCTCACAGCACACTTGCATGCAGTTTTATAATCAAAACTGCTTAGGAATTTTTTTAGAGAGATCACTGAAGTTATCAGGCTACTGATACACATTCCTAGGACTTTGCAGTGTATGACAGAAATTAATAGACAGAGAGGACGCATCTGTGGTAGGAAGGTGCTTTCTGGAAAATCTGTGCCCTCTAGTCCTTTCATATTCAGATTTGCAGTAATCTTGACTCTCAGGTGCTTTTAAATCCAATGGATTACCACCACAATCATTTGTCTCCCTCCTCCATTGCCTGTCTGCTGATTTGCAATGGGTCTGCATGTTTTGCACTCCCTGTCTAAAGCACAAAACAAGGCCTAGTTTTGAGCTGATGTATCTTCATTGATACAGAGCTGACTCACTATATGGCAAAGGTGAGCACCACCTGTGAGATTGTGTCCAGAAAAAATGGTGCAGGACACAGAATCCCAAAGGTGTCCTTTCTGGCTTCCCAGGACACTGCACCATTCTGAAAGCAAAGCTGTTACTTAAGATATTTTGGGTCTTTCTGTGCCCACCTAAGTAAGCCCCCAGGTTTGAATTTTTATTCCCTTCATCTTATATCTGTTCCTTAATTCAGCAGTCACCAATGAGACTTAATAGGGAATATCTGCTGAATCTGAATGCTGCCCAAAAAAATACCTATTAAAGATGGTCACAACTGCTTTATCAGGGCTTTTTCATACCCCTGCTCAGGACTTGCCTCTGTCAGATCTGCTCTGATCATAGACTGGCCTTGGGATAAATCTTTCTCAATGTTTCTAGCACCTCTTTTGATTCAAATGTTATGTAACTATCACGGATTATGGACTTGTTAATTCTGTTCTGATCACATTGGATGGAAACTGGTCTAATTCACTACAGCTTCATGGCTTTGTGCACATACTGAAAAGATTTCAAACTCTTACTGCTATACATTAAACAGAAAACTCTCTTTTAGCTGTACTTCCAGTTACCTAGAGCTACGCAACGGCGCTGACTCCACTGCCCCCATCATTGCCAAGCTGTGTGGAGGCTTCATGCCAGGCTCACAGAGATCCTCAGGAGCTGTCATGTACCTGAGGTTCAGGTCTGACAGCAGTGCCACGCATGTGGGATTCAATGCTAAATACACCATTGGTAATGCTTCCATTTGTCAGTTTCTCTGATTTTAGAGAATATTTGGTCTCAAGTATCAGGCTTTTGTAATGGGGCTTAAGTCATGCCTATCAGGTGGACTGACAGAGATGTCTCTCAATTAGTGTTAGAGCTAAGGCATCAGAATCATCATATATAACATAAGCATATTCTGCACCTAGCAAGAGGTGAAAATTATGGAAGTAAGAATAGGAAAATGCTCATAGATCTGCAGTAGTAGAAAAAAATGACTGAATTGTCTTTGACAGGAGGTTATCATCAAAGGGGCAGTAGAAAAAAGGTTGACATGGATAAAACCATGTAACATGATTTGATTTTCAGCATGCAAACTTAGTGTCACTTTCATGAACAGGATCCTGAAGGGGAATGCAAAGATCTGATAAGAGCTGGCCGGAGGAGAACAAATTAGGAGCTTCTTTACGTAAATGTAAATCAATGTATAGTAACAATGCTGCTAGACAGGGGCTGCACAACAGTGGACTGAAAAAGGAATGAACAATGGGAATCATTATTAGTCAGCTGGGAAAAGAAATACTTTAAAATTATTTGCTCTTAAGCTACAAAAACAGGATTAGAAAGCACTAGCGAAGTTTTAAATACAAAATAGTCTTAGATCAAATTCAGAAATATGCTACTTTTTTAGTTTTGATAATGTTAATAATCTTCACAAAGTACCAGCTATTACGTTAGTATCACCCATATAGGAAAATCTAGGACTGATAATTTTTCAGAGGTGAAGCATTGGACTATATTGCTTTACACAGAATTTTGGTGATTGTGTTAGGTCTCAAACACTTAAGCCAATATAGCGTGCTATTGTATTTCTGAATGTGAAAACTGAAGCAACTTGCAAGAACACATTGTTAGTATATGAAGCCATAATTTATATTTATGCATAACAGATTTACAGTTTCTCAGCTGTATGCCAGTCATCCTGGAATAAAGCGCTAATCACTTAGAAGAGTGAATGGTATGAACACAATTGTTATTGCCATGAAAAGATTGTAACTGGCAAACACACAGAATACACTGTAAAATCCAATAAATTGCACCAAGGAATATTATTTGCTGTAAGCCTTAGTATTACAAACTTAAGTTTGCAGGTACCACAGAGAAATTAGTTTTCAGAGAAAGAAAACTCAAAATAACTGGTTGTTTCCCAAATTGTGCAGTGATTACGTACCAAGGCATCACAAGGAAGGGAGTGTGAACAGGAAGGGGCAGGAAAGAGGAGTCTGAACCATAGCTGTAGGCCCAAATCAGCAGTCAACTTTAGTCAGTCATAAAGAAATAAGATTCACATTCACCAAACTAAAGTTCTTTATAATAATCTGGTACATCTTCCCAAGATTTTCTGGTAAATATAGACGTGGGTAGATATTTGAACCTGTGAGTTAAGGTGTTTGATAGCTTGGAACCTATGAGTTTATTTAAATTAACAAGAGATATGACAGAGAGGAAGGGATGCTTATGATGGTGAGGGAGTGTGCAGAGAAAAAAAAACACAACAAAACCCCAAACCAAACTAGGACTGATTGAGTTAGAAGGAGAATGTGGAAGATTTTTAACTGGAATACAATTCCTGTTTTCATATCACAGTTAGAGAACAAGTCAGATGTGCCATAACTTTAAGTCTTGTTTAGGAGAAGGGTCATCTCTCTGACATCCTTCAGTCAACCAATGTTCTTTCTTTTGCAGCTCCCTGTGGCGGGACAGTGGTAGGACTAACTGGTGTCATTGAAAGCATGGGGTATCCTGAGCTTCATTATCGAGACAACCTGCTATGTGAATGGTTTCTGCAGGGCCCCAGGGGCCACTATCTTACCATCAGACTAGAAGGCCTGGATATTCAAAACTCCTCCATGTGCACAAATGACTTTGTGGAGATCCGAGAATACAACGCTTCTGGTCTGAGAATTATTTCAGTATTTGTCTTCCCTTCCCTAATATTACTACAAAACCTCACCAGAGATTTCCTTTTGGGTACAAAGCGAGCCTTTTCAAAGTACAGTGTTTGCTTCTGTCTGCCTTTCTTACTGAAGCAAAGACAAAACCCCCCTTCTGTTTCGCAGCAGTAACTTCATTTTACTAGTATACTCCTGCCTGTCCAGTTAAATTGCAAAGTGATCCTTCAATATAAATATAAATAATATATTGATAGAAAATTGTCTTTCTGTATGTGATTTTTTGCAGGAAATTTGTTGGGCAGGTACTGTGGTAATACTCTCCCTGATGCTGTGGACACCTCTGACAGTTTTGCTTATGTCAAGTTTGTCACTGATGGATCAGTCAACGCCCAAGGATTCAGACTGCGCTTTGATTCCAGTACTGAAGGTTGGATTTTTAAGGTTGCAAATTACTTGCAGGAATCAACATATACCACAGACCATAACTGCACTGCTACAGCATATATTGTAGATCACTTATTCTTGGAGTGGTGTGTATTTGCTCTTAAATTTAAACTCCAGAGGAAGTGTGACTAGAGCTTTCTGATCACTACTTAACCGAGCTGAAAGTTTTGGGAGGCAAGCAGTCTCCTGCTATAATGGATGTTGCCATTGGTGACAGATCTCATATGATGAAGCACATTCTTCCACACCTTTTTTTCTCCAGCAGTCAGTCCAGGGACGTCCTAACATTCCCTTCCCACAACCCTCTTGATGAGGGGAAAGGTAAAGAAATGCTGTGATTTTCCTTTATGTTATTCTGTCCTTCTGAGGTGAGTGGTATTCTTAAATCTCCCTAAACCAAATTGGTTTTAACCAGTGGTTTTAAAGCAGGATCACAGAACTGCAGAGCCATTGAGGTTGGAAAGGGCCTCTGGAGATGAGGTAGTCCAGCCCCCCTGCTCCAGCAGGGTCAGGTAGGGGAAGTTGCTCAGGACTGTGGCCAGTTGGGTTTTGAGTATCTCCGGGGCTAGATACTCCCAAAACCTCTCTGCAAGCTATTCCAGTGTTCAGCAACCCTCACAGTGAAAAGTGTTTTCATATGTTCAGGTGGAATTTCCTGTGATTCAGTTTGTGACCATTGCCTCTTGTCCTGAGCACAATGACTTTGAAGAGCCGTTCTGATCAGGGCTAAGGACATAGACCTATTCCTGCTTCACACTTCTCTTTCACGTTCTTTAGTGCCCATGCAATGCCAAGCAATGTTTGTCCTACCAAAACCACGGCTACTTTTCAAGAAAGTCATTACAGTAGTGGTCTAGAAAAATCTCCTGCCAACCCTTCTTAACTCCTTGTAGCTCATTTAAAAGCTCAGCTGAAAGCTTCCTTATTGTTTGCTTCTGCAATAATTAACAGATGGGGAAACAAACTACAAAAGAATGCTATTCTACTCCCAGGACCCTGTTAAGCAACCCTGAAAGCGAAACTGTATTTAGGTAAAATTTAATACAGATGGATACACATATTAGACTATTTTGCAGGAGTCCATAAGGGTGAGGAAAGGGACTAAATCTCTCACTGCAGCCCATTAAACTATATCTCTGTGTTTTAAAAGGAAACTTAAGTGTAGACTCATAAAATTATTCCATTAGTCTTAGAAGAAAAATGCACTCTATACCCAAGACCTTTAGTATTTTTCCTCAGAGCACAGTTTGATATTCCTAAAATAGGAAAACCAGAAAATAATGGTACTGAGAAGATGTTGATAAAAATCCCTGAAAGCTTTTTCTCTACCTCTGTTAACCAGCAGAGGAAAAATGCATCCTTCATTATAATCTGCTCCAAGACCCTGCTCATTCTTTGTAGCTCTGCTCAGGCACGTGAAAGACAAAAATGCCTCAGTCCTGCCACAGTGAAAGGCTTGTGTCACTTAACATTAAAGTCTGTGGGTCACTTAGGTTTCTGAAGCCTGACATGAGCCCTTCAGAGAAGGGATTATTAATAATTAGACTAAAAGGAGCTGCTATGGTCAATTAATATTTAACTACATTTATGGATGAGTGATAAAGACTGGCTGGGACTTTGCTGTTCAGACAAACATATGGACAGGATAGGCATATCAAATCAACCTTTCATCATTTCTTTTTCTTGCATTATTAATGATTTTTTGCTCTAACTCTGTAAGCAATACTTTAAGAAGTGTCCCAATATTTGGATATTTCAGAATGTGGTGGGGATATTACTGCCCCTGTTGGAACATTTACTTCACCCAACTATCCCAACCTATACCCACATAACCGAGTGTGTGAATGGAGGATCACAGTGGAAGAAGGTCGGCGTGTGACTCTCACCTTTAATGATATGAAAACGGAAGAACACTGGAGGTGCTCATTAGATTATGTGGCTGTGAGTATTGGGTGTGAGGGCAGAAAATGCTCTTCCTAATCCCTTTATGGAGCATTAATGGATGTAATAGATCTGAAATGTCAGTTATAGGTCTACATCTGATTTTAAGACAAATTATAATTTAATCTGAAGTAAACAGATAAATAAAAGTTCGCTCTGTACGTTGTCTAAACTCATCTGCTTGTTTTAGAGTATGGAAATTTTGTGGTCCAGACAGAGGGGAGGACTTCAAGAAATCATTGGAATTGGCTCTTTATTGATTATGGAAAAAAGCTCTGGGGTTTTTGAAAGCTTTCAATGTCTCTTTTCTGTGAACACAAAGTCCATCAGTTGGTTTCAGGTCTCTTGACTTTGGAGGTTGTTACTGCTGTTGTTACTGTTGTCAATTAAATAAAAAAATAAAAAGAGAGAGAGAGGGAGAGAAAGCCAGAGATTGCAACAAATAGCTACTACTGGGTTGGCATTTGCATATTCTGAAAGAGAAATCTGGAAAACCCAAGAAATTCTACCTGTTTATCACCCTCCGTCTCCAAAAAGATAGATATTGGTTATCATGGTTATTTTAGATTTTTGCTTATTTAGAGGGAAAAAACCCCAAACCAACCAACCAACCAAACCTGGCACACAGAACTGGACATGTTCAGATGTACAAATGCCTCAGAAACGTGACACCTCTATGAAATTGCAGGAATGGGAGATCGAGTTTAGTTTCCCGTTTGCTCAGATTAGCAGTGCAAACATGGGAATTGGCTTTAGTATCAGATGCTGGCCCATGCACAAGTGTAAGGGGGTGAAGTAGCTTTCCCTCGAGATTTGTAGATGATGTTTCCCTTGTTTTCCTTTGCAGATGCTTTAGACACCATGGGGAGCTAGCTTTTATTGATTAATGAAGTAATGATCTCTTAAAGGAAGATCTGTCTTGCCAGCTTTTGTGCCTTCGACACCCTAATATATTCCAAATCTCAGTGGATATTTCTGCCTTGCTTGCACTGCTGAGGTAGAATTAGAAAGAAGGAATTTAAGTCCTAGGCTAAAGGCTGCATGAAGGAAATTGAGCAAAATACCTCTGGATCATCAAGTGAAATATTTGAATTAATAAAAAATGCCCACCAGCCCTCAGTATGTTGGAGAAGATTTTGATAAAGATGATGTTGGCTTTAACAAGAATACAAAGACAGTCATTTGAAATGGAATGAATATGATCAGTAGCTGGCATTATTAAGTGATTGAAGATATAAATATTGAGCTAAGTACAGTATTTTTTCCAGTAAAACCATTTCAATTCCTGTTTTTAAAAAGAAAAAAAAAGAGGCAGAGAGGCAATATGTTTGTGCTTCACCAAAATAGGCAAGGTATTTTTGCTGTTTCACTTCAGAGCCTCATCCACTCTAGGCAGTGGAAGTTTGTTCCAAGGTTTTGAGTAGATTTGGGATCTAACCTCCTATGCGTGACACCACTGACCCTTGTATTAAAGATGCGAAGCACTGTTAAATGATACAGGAGATGCTCTTAAGACTGTATTTTGATCTCAGAAGAGTTTATTTTGACCCAACAGGTTTACAATGGCCTCAGACAAAACTCTCCCCAGCTCGCCAAACTGTGTGGAGAGGTAAATCCAGGCACTGAGGTAAAATCCTCTGGAAACACAATGAAAGTCATCTTGGTGACAGATATGTCCCATGCGACGAGAGGCTTCAGTGTCTCATATTCATCTAGTGAAGATGCAGGTAGTGTATGTTTCTGAATTAAGTGATTGATCTTTGGTGAGTCATTTCACAGCTAAAGTACTGGCACATGTCAAAAAAATGACCTAAACAGATAACAAATCTGTGATACCGTTTTCCTCTCTTACGTCTCTGGATGGGAGTAGATGTGTATCTTCAATTATTTGAAAGGACTTGAAAAAATGGGGAGTCTCTGGGGGTTACAGACTTCATCTGCCTGTTATGTCAAACTTCAAATCAAAAGAATAACCTCTGTTATGGATCATAGTCCTTTACTATTAGTACTGATTTATTGTTATGTACTTAGTCTGGAGTAAAAGATGGGCTGAAATGGCCTTATTCCATGAAAAGATCCAAAAGGCACAGTGCTGTAGACAAACTGAATAATTCAGGTGCTTCTTTATTACTCGGGGTGTGCGTGCGTGCGTGTGTAATTATTTTATTGTAGCTTGTGAGAAAGTGCAGCTTAACCTACTTTTGCAAGCTCAGCCTCCAGAGCGGAGGCAGCTGGAGGAGCCTTACTACTACAGCCTTGAGTCTTTCAAACTTGATTTTCCAACTCCCCCCCAAGCATCCTACTATAGCAAAAGTGTACTGCTTTTGAGGGTGTGTTCCAGAAAAATCTTCTCCTGAGCCTAAAATTGGGTAATGGGTAGGGCTGAGCAATACTGAACTGGAGCTGCAGGGGAATTTTATCAAAATGTTAAATAATGCCTGTTTTGATGTATTGATGGCACTGCTGAAGTATTTTATTTGATACTGTGCATAATTCTTGTTCTTTGCTTTACTCATGTGTTTTTAAAGACTTGCCAATAAATTCCAGGACACCAGGCAAGAATTGTCTTGTATGCAGCAGTAAATTATAAAAAAAGGAGAAGACGGAAAATTTTTTGATCTAATCAGCACATATGCATGCTGACATGAGCATTATCTGAAAAACAGGGGCAAGATTTCTCTTCATACAAGAATTATTACTATTTTAAGATAAATTATATTTTGTTTCTGCAGTTTGTGGGGGAACCCTGATGGGATATGCAGGTGGGAATTTCTCTTCTCCTGGTTATGATGGCATCAAAAATTACACGAGTAACCTGAATTGTGAATGGACCATTGAAAGCCCCTCCCACTATAATTCATCCATATATGTGTCTTTCGAAGATTTCCACATGGAACATCACCAGGACTGCCAGTACGACTACCTAGAGCTACGAATAGGTTTGTATGTTCAGCAGGAAAAGGGATAAAGCCTGTCAAGATCCTGGTTGTGCAACTGTGTGCCAAATCTTGTTCATATATTTGAAGACAATGACTGTTGCAGGACCTGTATATTTGAGAGTGTTCACATGCATGCCTTCCATGCTGCCTCCTAGACCAGGAGTGGGATTTCACTAGCACAGCAATTGATGCATGAATTTGGTCAGCCTTTCTTTCAGAGGAGATCAGAGGAGAAAATGGAAAACTGGATAGGTATCTCAGGGGGATAAATTGTTTTGGTGGTTGCAGTACACACCTGACACTCTCTTTACAAGGGACAATGTGAATTTCACTTCACCTCCCTTTAAAGATGGAAGTAAGGAGAAGCTGGAGTCATCAACACAATATATTGGGTCCACAGCCCATTCTCTCCCTGTTCCTGAAATATCTTCAGGGACAGCAGGAGTGGAGTAAAGAATGTTTTAATTATTATTAGCCCCTGTGCTGCATACCCTCTTCATACCTCTCTTTTGCACTCTTTAAGACAGTTCTTCAAAAGCAAATCCCTATTTCCCATGAGACTGCATCACAAACTACTGACTAAAGCATTTAAAAGGAAAACAATCACAGGATTAATGCATCAGTAACATCTCTGCAAATTTGAGCATCTTTAGCTATCCACAAGAACAAGCAACTGGAAATGTCATATGAAAGTCACTCAGCTAATGCCAAGTGTAGTAGAAAAGCTCCAGCTGTCTTCTTCACTGAGAGGCTGTAACTGTGAGTCCCAGAGAGACAGGTTCTAATTTACCAGGAAATCGTTTCTGAAAGGTGGGGGGTGAGAGCAGGAATCTGTTATATCCTTATTTGCATTCATTTGAAGAAGAGCCCTTGGTTGTATAGCATCGGTTTGTCCTGTGTAGAGCCAAAGCACACATAGCTGTGAGGCCTAACAATTCCCTCCCATGTATGCACTGGAGCTGGGAAATAGTAGAAAGAGAACTCAGAGAAAGAAATAACAAAATATATCCAGTCCATTACTCATCAGTTCCCACTACTCTCACTGCTGTGAACCTCAGGCCTCTGGGAATTACAAAAGAAAGAGGAAAAAATGCAGTCTTGTTTTGCTTTACACAGTTTTGTCATCTGAATAGTAATGTTCATTTTGGCCATGCTGATGGATCTTCAGTTTCACAACCAGTCTCCTGTCAAAGGCAGAATGCCCTAATTCATCTGTGTATGCTGACAAGTAACATTAGTGAGCACTGAGATGCAAATAGTGCAGAAACCCTCAGGCAGGTGCTGTTTAAGACTCTCAACACAGCAGATATGAACTTGAGGAAAGGTCCAATTCAACAGTAAGTTACCCAAGAGCCCCAAATGAAGCTCAGATGCGTAAAATTCTTTTGAGTTACCCATACAACACACTTCGTGGTACTGAATGGAGGGAAAAAAAAAGAAAAAAAAAAAAAAAAGCAGAATCGACTTCTTGTGTTCAATAAGAAATATTTGATCTAAATAGATAAATATTTCAAATTTCTTAGGGTAAGGTTTTATATGAAGTTATTAAATTATCCGGCATGTGTATGTATTCTGCACATGGTAATACAGCTGAACATATTGTACAGTGAAATATACTCCTAACTTTTGGCTTTTGTGGACGACTTGATTTTGTCTTTCAGATCATTCCCTTCAATTTGAACCAAATTTTACAGCACAGTCTTTGTGTATACATTTTCTGTTTATCAACAGTCTATATGTCTGGCCAGCTGGCCATTCATGAAAGCAGTGACTGGTGTGAGTTTTCACACTGCAGAGACCAAGTAACCTGGGTCACATCGGTCACACAGTTAATCACCTTGTAGGAAGTGCAAAAAAGAAAAACTACACGTCAAATATTAATGCTTAAAGTAGTTACTACTATTTTTTTCCAAACCATAATTTAGCACGAAGGTCTTCTGCTTCTATAGCTCAGTATCATTTTTAGTGCATGTTAACAAGACAGGTTTTAGAATTTCTCTGTATAATTTACATTCATAGATTTCTGTTATATGTCCCCTTTTATCCCTACGCTTTAAGGCAGTTCAAATGGTGGCTGTGTCACTATATATGGCAGAAAGATGAAGTTAACTCAGCCACATTACTTGGAATAACTGTGAAAGTGCTTTGAAGAGTGTGTAAAGTTTCTCACTTTTGCTCTACTGCCTTCTTTGCAAGAACAGCCTGCCACTCTGCATGGAGTTAGGAGTTGCTTTTGAATGGAGACTTTTAAAGACCAGCAGTCTGGTGTTATTAAAGAAGCAAACTGGAATGGCATTGCCTGGATGTCGTGAGGAACACTATTACACTTGTTTTCCTTCTGCTGAGAATATATCAGTAATAAACAGAAACTGGCACTTCTACCAGTGTGATGCATAAGAACTTACACCAACGTGAGCAAACGCATTGTCACAGAAGTGCAGTGGCCTGTGTTGTGCTTTCCTTTTAGGTTTCAGTGATTTGAGCAAATGCTGACATTTTTTTGCCATACAGAGAACAGTTTGTTGAGCTCGCTAGGAAAGAGATGTCTGCTATTAATACAATAGTGACAGCTTGTTCATGGATGGAGTACATCCCTATATGGTAGAAAACTCAAAATCCCGTTAAATTGACGTTAATGAGGATGTCAAACAGGCTCAATAGTCTTCCATGTGATCAGGTCCTCAGGCCATCTCTTCCCGCTGTTCTGCCCCAAAATACTTGCAGTTTTGGGACAGTTTCTGTGGTTCTGGGTGTGAGGGGTCATTCAAAATGAAAGTATGCAGGATGGCAGGGACAGGAGAGAAGGAGACCAAGATATTAAAAGGATTATTAATACAGTTTTGGAAAGAACTTCTTTGTTAAGTTTTAGATCCCAGCAATGAACTGCAGCACTCTACCCCTAACAAATCGTCAGTTATTGTGTGATATATTCTTTTCTCTGTTTTCTAGTCAAAACAATTTGAAATGCGTGTTTGCCTAGGTATTCTTTATTGTAGCTCTTTTAGGATTCAAAAAATGTATTTTTTTTTCTTTCTTTATTCAGGGGATGCTGATGGAGAGCTAATAGCCAGACTTTGCGGTCAGGCAGCACCATCTGTGCCACTAGTCATAGCTGCCCCCCAGATCTGGGTACACTTTGTAAGTGATGGAAACACAGAAGATAAAGGATTCTTGGCCCATTACACGTTTGAAGGTAAATGACTTGATAGACTGTTGCCCTTGCTGACTGAGGCACTTCTCAGGGTTGTTGCCATTCATTTGGTGATACTGAGAATACACGCTATGGGATCAGCTCTCAAAGAGGTCCTCAGAAGTTACACAGTGCCTGCCACTGTTCATATCCATCTAAAGCAAACATATGCTAGCAATTGAACTTTCAGATTTATTTTCTGCCTTACTGTTCCCATTCCCTGAACCGCATTTGAGTTTTTGCAATGCAGTGCAACACTCAGAACAGCTGCTTGCTCTTGGGAATAGGGATGTAACAGGTAACACCAGCCAAGTTTGACTTACTTCGAATAGGCCTTCAGAGTGCTAGCATGACTGAAATGCATTCTGCTGCTTGAACCTTTGCACTCATTTTGAAATCCACTTAAAGCTGTATCAGTGCAAATTACACAACTTTGCCATTTACATGCCAGCACAACTATTCTTCCTGTCACAGCTGAATTTAGCCTTGGTGCTTATCTAGACACACCAGCAAGTTTTTGATTCGATTGTGTTGGTCTAAGAATGGCACTGGTTTGCTTAGGAATCTGAGATAAATAAATGTAAGATAAGGTAGAAGAGGCAGCTGTAAGTGTCAGCTGGTGAAGGTTTCACAGACTTATATGAAGTAGCAGAATAAATGCAAAGTTTCAAGGTCATTGAATATGTTTACTCAGTATTCAATGACAAAGATTTTCAAACTTGGATCTTCCCAGATAAATTGTTCATCCTTACCTGTATCAGTCCAACTTAAATATATTTTAGTGCTATTATTACAAGCTTAATAATCTTTCACTCATGTGATTATAGTGTTCAGTTCTGAAAATATATTGCAATATTACTTTTTTTCTTCAGCCTGTGGGGGTGTACAGTCAGGTGGAAGGGGAGTTATCTCAAGTCCTAACTACCCAGAGCCTTACAGCGCTCTGAGTCGCTGCTCCTGGTTGCTGGAAGCCCCTGAAGGCGAAACCATCACTGTGAGTAACACA